>NC_138978.1:83385191-83985191 GCF_964341445.2 Mesoplodon mirus
GGTTTGGACTATGATGATGTTGAGATTTCTTCCAGTTTTCTAGATTATGTGGTTCTTACCTCTGCGCTTCTATCTGTTAAGAATCATAATGTCTATTCTTGAGGTATCTTGGCAGGGAAGTCACAGTAACCTTCTCTCTCAGTGGTCTTGTCAAAAGGATCCTATAATTTCAACAAGAAACTCATGTTACAAAGCAGTAACAGGAATATATTTAAAGTCACCCACCTGCCCTTTTAGTCTTCCAACTTTCCTCCTTGTCTCTTTTCATTCATTAATTCATTTATTCATTCATTCACTCATTCAGCAAATATTTGTTGAGCACCTGCTCATGTCAAGCACTATTCTAGGCACTGGAGAAATAGCTGAGAACAAGGTAGAAAGAGTCCTGCTCTTACGGAGCTTACATTTGAATTGGGAAAGCACAATAAACAATTAGGTAAAGAAAGAAACAAGATAATTTTAGCTAGAAATACTTTCTACAAAGGCAATAGAACTTACGGGGGGTGTTACATTGGCAAGCAGTCAGGGAAGGGTTCTCCGATGAAGTGACTTTGAACTGAAACCTGAGTAAAATGCAGAGTTGATACAAGAGTGTCCAGGCAGAGGCCACAGCATGTGCAAAGGCCCTGGGGCTGGAACATAGGCAGTAAAAATTTCAACTTTAAGTGCAAATTGGGGAGTTTTTAGGAATGGAATGATGTAATCTGATTTATATTTTTAAAGATCATCCATATGATGGTTTTTAAAAGAGGGTTTCAGCACACATTGACCACACTGGCTACCGAAGTGAGGTCAGGCTGCAGAGCTGCAGAGGGGGGAGTGTGGGTCTAGAGGAGGGGGCAACGGCTAAGCAAGAACTGAAGAACGCACAGGGGCTGGGACTGATGAGGAAGTACGGCCTGTGTTTAAGGACCTGCAAACACTGAGTGGGAATGGGGCATAGGATGCAAGGGTGGGAGAAAGCAGACAGGAGAGAAGATCAGGGCCAGATCACAGAAAACCCTGTAGACCAAGTGAGGAGCTTGGACTTAGTCCTAAGGGCGATGGGTTTCTGATGACACAATCAGATTTCTGCTTTAGCTGCTATGTGGATGATGATTAAAGTGGGCAAGACGGGACGTGGAAAGACAAGCTGGGATTGTGGCAGTAATCAGGGAAGAGACGATGGGGACAGAGCAGGGCAGGAGCAGTGGGAATGGAGAAACGTACTTGGGTTTGAGAGTGGCTGCGGTTATAAGTGATAGAGCTTGGAGATTAACTGTATGTGGGGGAGCTAAGAAGTGTGGAGTCCAGAGAGGTGCAGGGGAATTTCTCTGACCTTCACACCATGAAGCAGAGGTGGGGAAGGGGTTCTGGGGAGTAAAGTGAAGCAGGCTCTTTGCATCCTTCTGTCTTAGGTCAGTGCTCCCAGGCTGCAGCCAGTGTTACTGAACACTGAGCGAAGAGAGGGGATAAGAAAGTAGGGGCCCTTTGTTGAAGGTGATACAGTGAGCAAGATTTTCCAACATTTGGGCCTGATGTAAGAATTTCCAGTTCAATCAATTTCACCCCTAGTATTTTCCAGCTATTAAATCCAGTTCTTTTCCAAGAATCTTCATTAGACTTCGAATCTAACAGCAAAAGATCACAATCCCGTTGTCCTCAAAAACTTCAGTCCCGCTATCACTGAGCACCTGTGGGCACCAAGCTCTGGAGCGACAGGAGGGGCCTGGGGCAGGGGAGGAAGGCTCTCATGGAAATCACTCGGCTTTGCTTGTCATCTGCCCGCCACGTCCCTCCGGCCTCCGTCTCCCTTCCCCCCTACCCCAGCTCCCAGCATCTAGTCACTCTTCTTCTTAATAGTTTTTGAAAAGTTAGCAGAGTGAAAAAAACAACGTTTAGGCACACATTCTAAAGAAAGCATAGAAATATGCATCTTGCAGCTTCAGCAACTTGGGTTTTTCTCAATTTTCTTTAAGTCAGGGAAACTATAAAAACAAAAGCAAAACAGAAAGGCATTTCTCAGGGAGCCCTCAGCCCTGTTTTGAGAACGTGTCTCTCATTCAGGAGTTGAGAGCCATGGGTTGGAGCCATGACTATTAATTCATTGTAACATTAATGGGGAATGTGAGAGTGGAGCCCTTTGGTGCTTATTGCTCATGGTCTTCCTGGGATTTCTCCCTCTTTTTTTTTTTTTATTCATGGCCTGCAAAACTAGCAGCTACTTAAGGCAAGACTGTTTTTTAGAATTTGTGTAACTTATAACCCTTTGGGTAGGGTTATATAAACAGATAGACCTTGTTCGAAACTCCATCTCTATCACCATCCAGTAGCTATGATATCTTGGGCAGTGTTAGTTCACCTTTCCGAGCCTCAGTTTCCTCATCTGTAAAATGGGGATAATCACGGTAATCATGCCTATCTCGTAAGGCAGTATTTAATGGTTAAGAAAACAGACTCTGGAGCCAGACTGTCTGGGTCCTACTTAACTCTGCCACTGAATATGTGGCCTTAGGAAAGCCACTTCATCTCTCTGAGCCTCTGTTTCCTAATCTGTAAAATGGGGATAATGATGGTGCCTACCTCACTGGCTTGTTATGAGGACTGTAAAGCATTTCTAATCCACTTATATGGCAGGGCCCTTCCAAGAAATAAGCCTCCAGGGAAGCACTACACACATAGCAAGTACAATTTCAGTATTTGCTAAATAAATAAAAATGACTTTTGAGAAGATTAAGAAAATGTATATGAAGCCAAGTGGTTTGTGTGGAGTCGGTGATTAAGATTTGCACCCCTAACCCTGCACTCCTGCCCCCATCTCCAGCCTGCCTCAGGCCTGGGTGCATAGTAAATGTGGGGTGTATACTTACTGGTGACAGTTCAATCAACTCTAAGAAATCAGTATTACTCTCTGGCCCTCGAGGTTTATATTCTTTCTTGGAAAGTGGAAGCCGGGGAAGAACTTCAGAGCCTTGCGAGGGGAGATGTGATTTTCCTTATTTACTAACATTTACTTGGACTGGTGTCTGGGACACCCAAAATATGCTATGAATCAGTCAGAGGATAACAAGATCTGCAGTACTGTACAGATTACTCACTAATTTGACATTTGGGGATTTTTGCAAAATGTTAGGGAACATTTGACAAGCTGCAGATTGCTATCTCTATAAAGTGCATTTGACTCTGAGAATGGGTGGCCCTCTCCCATGATGTGGTTACATTTGTTCCTAGCACCAGCTGTTGCATCCTGACAAGGTGGCTCATTTTTATTTTCCACTCCTGAAGTAGACAGTGGTGGAATTTTGCCTTGAAAACATAATAACTAAAATTCATCGGGCACCTGCTATGTGTTAGGTGTCTTGACATCTTTTGTCTCATGTCATCTTCACAGTCATCCTCTAAGGTATGTATTGTTAGCCTCTCTATCTCTCAGTAAGGAGACTGGAGTTCAGAGAGGTTAAGCAACTTGTTGAAGGCCACACAGTTCTGAAGTTCCTAAGCTAGAAGTTGAACCAGGGTCTACCTAACCCCAAAGTCTGGATTCCAATCCAGCAGACTGTGTCTCACATCACCAGAGCATCATCAGCTTCTGACGTGGATCTCCCACAATTGGAAGGGCAAAGGAGAGAAAATTTCTTGGTAAGACCTTAAACAGCTGGGCAGCATCTGTGGCCACGAAACCTTGTTCTACACTGTTTTATAGTGGGACCTGAATTAGTTGGTAATCGAGGGCTTTGAAGAGCTTTCTTTTATCATGACATTGTTTTCAAAGTCAAACAAGGAAGACGGTGTTACTGGAATGAGAATGGCGCTCCTAGTGTCCTATCCCCTTGGCGTGGTTATCGCCCTCACATTATTTTTGGCACTGTACCATCCTACTGACACTCATCATCCTCTGTCAGGCAGATTTTTCTCCCTGCTTCCTATCGGCTCCATGGGAACAAAGGGGGCATGTGTGCAGGCTCTGGGTGTGAGGAATATAGGATGACCAGGAAAATAGGGTTAGTGCCCTTGGGGAAAACATGGTTCCTGGGAGGTCATTCTTGGGGGAACCCAGTTGTATGGAGGGGCTTTTCCAAAAAGACGGCCCCCAGAGAAGCACTACACACATTAAAAGAGCAAACAAATGCTTCCTGATCCCAAAGGCCAATCCAAAGCCACCCTCTTCAGTTACCATTTTATTTATTTTTTAATTTAATTTAATTTTTTTTTTTTTTTGCGGTACGCGGGCCTCTCACTGTTGTGGCCTCTCCTGTTGGGGAGCACAGGCTCCGGACACGCAGGCTCAGCGGCCATGGCTCACGGGCCCAGCCCCTCCGCGGCATGTGGGATCTTCCCGGACCGGGGCACGAACCCGTGTCCCCTGTATCAGCAGGCGGACTCTCAACCACTGCGCCACCAGGGAAGCCCTCAGTTACCATTTTAAATGAAGGACAAAAATAAATTTAATAGGAGGCAAGAAACTCCTAAGATTTGTCATACATTTCCTGAAACCTGTTCTTCCCCGTCTTTGTAGGTATGTCAGGCCTGTCCAAAGGAGCAGTATGTTTCTCAAGACAGAGATTGTATGTTCGATTTTGTCTTCCATCTGCTTGGTTGCGTTGTGTATGTGGTGAGTGCTTAACAAATGCTCATTGAAATGAAAATGTTCCCTGAAACAAAATCCATCCCGTGAATCTTAATACTTCCGTACTTACCACTTCAAGTATTGAGAGTGACTAAGTTCTTTCTTTCTCTACTTAAGGATATTTTGTTGTACTTTTAAGAGTCTATTGATTGCGGGGGGGAAGCACAATGACAAAATGCTTTTGTAGTAATTTTTATTTTATTCATTCCAATAACATCTATAAACTGTAAAGAGAAGAGTAGTAGTCTGTGGCCCATCCTTTAACCTACTTACTGGCAGTGCTTGGTGCTTGCTTAGATGCAGGCAGCGACTCCGTGACCTAGGAGGTGAAGATGGGGTGGGCATGCCTCTAGCTTGCGAATCAGTGGGCCAGGGATTTGGAGGTATTTGGCTTCTTTCTTCACTTTCTTTTCTATACAGTTGAAACTCAGTTAAGAGTGCTAATTCCAAATGCAAACTGGTAGATGGATGAGTTTATTCCTCTGGGACTTAATTACTCTAGAAGTGGTCCAAGTAACACTAGCCCCACTTAAAGTATCATTATACACTGTCCAAATGTTCTCCTAAATGCCACCCTTGGAGGCAAGGGGACAGCATGTGCTAGTGAGTCAAACTACTCACTTATCTGGTGGCCTTGGTCGTAAGTCAGGCTCTGTTTCTAATGACTGGTCAAGTCAGTTCAGCTCTCAGGAGCATCCTACACTCATCCGTAAAATGGGAAGATGGAAGTATATGACTTCTGAAGTCCCTTCCAGGTTTGTACTCTCAGATCCTCAGTAAGGGCGCTGAAGCACTCAAAACATCTTGCCAGATACTAGGTGACACCCAGCTTCTCCTCATGCTTCCTCCCAGACGATCATGCTCAAAACATTGCTCTGGGTCTCTCTGGAGAAGGGGCTCTCATTTCTGATGTCCTATCATTAACCTTTTTCCAAGCTCTGTTTTCCAAGTTTCGGTCGGCTCATCAGAGTTGAACATGGACTGTTTGGATTTTTGCCCAAGCTGTTCTCCGAGCCTGATAGCACATTCATTACTCCCTACCCATGGTTTCTGCTAAGTGACCTCGTTAGTGCTCTAATTACATGTTGGTCTTCAGAAAGCTGGCGGGGGGCGGGGGATGAGTTAACAAAGGCTGAGTACTGAGATGGAGTACATTGTAAACACACTGAATGATGCCTACCTTCCCCTGGCCTGATTACCCTTGGGGAGTTGGAAGGGAAGCTTTAGGCTCTTTTTCCTCTTCTCTTCTTTCTTTTTCATTACCCATTAAAAGATGATAATAACACATACCAAATGTGTTGGTGGTAGTTGGTAATACATGAATTTGAAAGCTGGATGGCGATGTTTTTACAACTCAGTGTATATGGAACCATGCATTTCCTGGGGGTAAAGAAAACAAATGGTTTCTGAGCACCTACCATGTGCTCAAGTAGGTTTTTGTTCATCTTAGCAACAAACCTAGGAGCTAGTTATTATGCTTGATTTACTGATGAAGAAGCAGGTTCAGAGAGGTGTGTTTTCCAAGGGCACAAAGCAAGTATACGGCCAAGTTAGGGAGTGAACCCAGGTATGCCTGACTCCAAATCCTAATATCCCATGCTACCTCTCAGTTAATCCATTCGCTCACTCATTCATTCATTTATTCAACAAATATACTCTGACCTCTGTCTTATGACAAAATATAATCATATAATTTCGGAGTCTCTATTTTACCCTTTTCAACCTAATTCTACAAATTCCTCAGATGACTCTAAACTCAGTGGGCTCTTCTTCCATAATAATTTTCTCTGTCCGCTATGGCTTCCACCTTGGGGGTCAGCTCATAGATCTGAGATTCAGGACCCTGGGAGATACGTTTAAAGATTATCCTGAGCAAACGTCTATTTTTTAGTTAAAGAAACTGAGGTTCAGTGGCTGGTTGAAATGATACACTTTTCACTCCAGTATATTCCAGGGATGTCAAGCGTATATTTGAAGGTACTTGGGGTGTTGCGAAAGGATGATTGTGTGCTATAACAAATATGAAGAATTTCCCCTGCTTTCTGGGACAGTCACCTTGGGCAGGGCGTGTGCCTGACGAGAGGTACTGTCCCCACCGCACATGGAGGCTGATTCGCATGTGACTTTGTTGGAAGCTCGTGAACTACAAACCTCATGGGTCACGTTTTCGTGACAGAGAACCCATCTTCCAGGCTGGATCTCTGAAGCATGCAGGGTCTTCTTTGAGACTTCTTTTTGGATGGTGGTAAGGTGAAACAGGAGAGTCACATACTTTTACTTGTCCCTGCAGAATCCTCTCTGCCACATTTTTTTTTTTAAGTGGCAGATACAATATGTTGAGTGATGACAGATGTCTACACTTAGGACAAAATAAATGATGTGATAGTAATAGCAATGGGATGCAACTTTAACCAAGTGATGGACTTTATTAAAACCGGGGGTCTTACCCATCTGATTACTTATTAGTATTTCACCATAGAGCTTGGAATTTGGCAAACCACGCATTTAAAAACGTGAGCATCGTTTGTTTGACAGACTGTCAAGACACTCATGCAGGCTTAATGTATTAGTTTATTCTATAGTAATCAAGTTGTTATTATAACTACAAGAAAACTGGAAAAATAAACCTTTCACAGTCAAATCAGTCATAGGAAAGAGACTAAAAAACCCCCACAACTTTGAGCTGTTCCCTGACTCTATCGTATGTTTGCTGAATTGGGGGTGTGAAACAGCAGGAAACCATTATTGCATGGGATCCTAGTTTTAATGATTCCACTAGAACATCATAAACCTATAATATGTACGCCTCGAAATAAATGATAGATCTCATAGTAAAAGCCAACTCTTTATTCCACACTGATCAATTTGGGAGAACTGGTCCCTTCTTCTGCAAATAAGTCATTAAGCTGCAGGTTTCACCACAGAATAACTGGTGGAAGAATTCTTCAAACCTCATAAAGTAATTCACTTGTATTTCTCATCTATTTTTAATAACCAAAAACATACACAGGAGATGCAAATACACCTCTAGAAGTTTTGAATGACTGGACAAAGCAGTGTTAAAAATTCAACAGCACTAATTACTAGCTGAACAGTATAAAAACCTCTGAATAAATGTCAGCCGAGGAGATAAGCTCTTATCTTAATCTAATGACTCTACAGACTTAATTTGTCAGGCCAGCCTAGTTGATGGAAAGCAGGTTTCTACTCTCCAGTGTTAGCAAGAACATCTTTCCAAATCTTTGAAGTTGGATAGTAATACCATCAGTGTCATCCTGTAAAAATCTTGTGACCAAGCCTGTTTAATTCCTATTGTCCTGTTACACTAATTAAATTTTTCTACTGCTGTTGGACAAATATCTAAGAGTAAAGCCAATATATTTTTAGATTTTTCTACACTTTGAACTAATCACCCCCAACTCCCAATGTTCTGTGCTTTTTTTTTTTTTTCCATAGGGCTGGAACATCAGGGACCATCTGTCTTCATACGGGGAAGCTGAGATTTCCAGAAAAATCCATTAATTCAGAGGAATCCATTCATTGAGAGGCCATGTAGCAGAGTAGTTAAGAGTGGAGGTTCTGAGGCAGAAAGGCCTGGGGAAATTTTTGCTCTGTCACTTACAGGCTGTGTGACCTCGGGTAAATGTCTTAAGCTTTCTTAGCCTCAGTTTAATCATCTGTGAAATGGAGGATAATCAGGGATAGCAGGACGGTTAGATAAAATAATGGATGCCAAGTACTCAGAGTGCCTGACCCTTATACTTAATACAGGTCAGCCTTCATTTATTCCCTGACTCATTCATTTGTTCATTTATTCAATCAACAAATACATTTTGAATCCTAAGAAGTCTATAACACATGCTAAGTGCTCTAGGACATATAAAGAACCAAAAGGCAGGCTCTTGGCCTTTGTAGGATTTTGTATGAATTTCCTGCCCAAGGAGGCCCAAGCCTGACATCATCAGCTGATCTCACTACACCTGGGAAGGAAATGCCACAGAATTACCATGACTTTCCACTTCAGTTGCACCGTGAACCTTGTTGCTGGCTTTCCAGTACAAAGGGGAAGTCGACTGCCACCTCAAGGGTCTATTGTGCAGATGACATGAGATTACATATAGTGTGTAGCCAAATGTTGGTGGCTCCCACTGCCTTGTCTCTTTTATCCCTGTGACCCAGAATCACATGCCTGGTGCAAACACGTTTAGGGAGCCCTCTTCTGTCTTGTTTTATCCCGATCTCATCAGTCATTGTAATATCCTTCACAGCAGCCCGTATGTCCTCTGCTCACTCCCTTCCTCACTGCTCGTACCGCACCGTATTGATTCTCCATTCTACTCAGTGTCACTTGGAGGGGCTTCCCTGGTGGCACAGTGGTTGAAAGTCCGCCTGCCGATGCAGGGGACACGGGTTCGGGCCCCGGTACGGGAAGATCCCACATGCCGCGGAGAGGCTGGGCCCGTGAGCCATGGCCACTGAGCCTGCGCGTCTGGAGCCTGTGCTCCGCAACGGGAGAAGCCGCAACAGTGAGAGGCCCGTGTACAAAAAAAAAAAAAAAATGTCACTTGGAGACAGCTGTTGATATTTGTTGCTTCTCTGATTTCCTCACCTTAAGTGTCATGGCATGATTTCTTTCAAACCCCTTGAAATGTGTATATATACTTAAAAGTATGTACTGTGTGTCTATTATATACTAGGAACCCCACTAGGTACTGGGGGCATCAAAATATGTAGGATGCAGCCCTACCCTTTAGAAACGTTGCAGGGGTGTGCTAATGCTGTGACAGGGGCTCCAGGTGTGCAGTGGGAGCGTGACGGGAGTGGGGAGACATTTGACTCAGACTGGAAACTTACTTGGGGAGGTTTTCCAGAGGAGATGACTCTTGACCTTAGCTTTGAAAACTAAGCAGGAGTCATTTGGGTAAAGATACAGGGAAAGGACATTCCTGGTTGAAGAATCAGCATGTGGAGATGACAGAAAGCAGTTCGGTAGAAGAGTGAAGAGCCTGGGGGAAAGTGGTGGGAGATGAGTTGGAAATGAAGGATCATAAAGGTCTTCTGTGCTGAGGGGCTAGACTTTCACCCCGAAAGTGACAGGAGCCATTGATAAATTTGGCTCCAGGAGTTGGGTTTGGGTCAGTGTTCTCCTCATCACTTGCATGGTCTCTGATTTTCTCACACCCCGACGCCCTCCCACCTCTCAGCTGCCAGATTCACTGTGCTCCCTGCCACCTTGCTCTCAGCGTCCCTCTTCACCCGGTCTCCTGTCATCACTGCTGACTCGTATGTAGCCCTTTGACTTCCTCTGCTTTAACAATTTTCCCTCTATTCCATCTGGACAACCCTTTTCTCCTGTTACACCCAGAACTGCTCCGCCTCTGAAGCCTCCAGCAAGTGACACCGCTGTTCCTAGTCACCATCTCTCCCCCTTCCACATTGCCCTTTCCCTCCCACCCACAGAGCCTTAGTGAGATATCCATGACTTGACCCTTCCTACCCTCCCAGGCCTAAACTCTTTCTGGGCTTCACTCCCCTGCCACCTAGCCAGAATCCCAAGGGCATTTCTCTTACCAGCCTTGAGAATCCTCTTCCACTTCCAATCTTCAGCTTCGTCCATTCCCTGCACTGGTGGCAGAAAATGGAACAACCTTGGCTAATACTTTCACTTATCACTTACCGTGTCTGGTTTTAGGTTGAGCTCTCAACATTGGCCTTTCCTTAACTCTGCTAGACTTACTGTCACCTTCCTTCCTGACACAGTGTTTTAGGCTATGAGTGTAGGAAGCAGGGTACTCTGCCTTCTAGATCATTATATTTTCCAGCAGGCAACACACCTCCACCCCAGCACAGGTGTTTGGAAAAGGGTGGATACCTGATACTCTATCCAGGTGATCCAGTCTATTGACCATTGGCCAATCAGATTTTCTTTTGACAAGTGTTCCTGTATCATTTAAATAGGCTGCGCTTTATATGAGCTATAGCAAATGGATTTCTGTTACTTTGACCCAAAAACTTTGACAAGATCACCGTGGCCCTCAAGTCTCAACCCTACTCCTATTCCCCTTACTCTCTTTATTAAATTTTAGTAAGAAAATAGAGGCTCTTTCACCAGAAGTCCCTCAGTTTTAGTCCAACAGTTTTCAACTGTATTTCTTACTAGTTCTGCCTTGTCTCAGAGAGACTCCTACGTGGTTTCTTTTTAAAAATACAATTAGGAGTTCATCTACATTTGTTAAGCTATTTCTGCTACTTTATTTTATGTTTCCTATTTGCTATCTTTTATCTTTCTCTGTTTTCCTTCTTTCTTGTTGTGTGGGCTGATTGAGTTTTTTATATTCCTTTTTCTTCTATTGGTTTGGAACTTACACATACTGTTTCCATTCTTTTCATGAATTTCCCTAGACTTTTAACATATATATATATATATTCAAACTTACATTTTCCAATCAAAGCTTAATCAGTGTCTCCATCATTCTTCTCCGAGAAGCATTAACTTTCATACTTTCTTCTGAGTAAACATCCATTGATCTTATATTAGAATGATCTCGTATTGGAGTTATACCTTGTTTATAAACACAGGAATTATTTGTATTATTATTTATAATCAATACTTATTTAGATTTACTAACTTGTTTTACCAATTTTTTCCCACACATTTCCTTTTTCCTCCAAGGTTAATTTATGTCCCTTACTGAATACATCTTTTAGTAGCTTTTTTAAGGAAAGAGCTTGTGGTCAATAATTTTCTGAATCCCATCTGTTGAATGGCAATTTGTATAGAATTCCAGATTCACAGCACTTTTCCTTGATGCTTTGAAAATTATTCCATAGACTTCTTAGAGTCATTGTTGCTAATGAGAAGTCCACTGTCAATGTTTTTCATTTCCTTATTGGTTGTCTCTCTTTTATCTATGATCCTTTTAAGTTCTCTTTAATTTTGATATTGTGCACTTTCACTATGATATATCTAGGTGTGGATTTTTAAAACTTGCTGGGGGCTTCCCTGGTGGCGCAGTGCTTGAGAGTCCACCTGCCGATGCAGGGGACACGGGTTAGTGCCCCGGCCCGGGAAGATCCCACATGTCACGGAGCGGCTGGGCCCGTCAGCCATGGCCACTGAGCCTGCGCGTCCAGAGCCTGTGCTCCGCAACGGGAGAGGCCACAACAGTGAGAGGCCCGCGTACCAAAAAAAAAAAAAAAAAACTTGCTGGGTTTTCTCAGTCTTAGAACTCATGGGTCTCTTCAGTTCTGAAAAATTCTGTTACTATCTCTCTGTACTCTTCCCCTCACCCCCATTCTTTCTAGTCTATTCTTATGAAACTGCTATTATGAGATATGTGTTAGAGCTTTTTAATCATTTCTCTATGCTCTGTCTCTTAAATTTTCCTTTTTGTTTTCCCCAGACTAATCTTTTTTGATAGCTTTTCAGGCAATTACTTCAGTTCTCTCAGTTTGCCTGTGTCTAAATTTTTAACCTATCAAATTATTTATTTCATATATTTTTAAAATTTATTTATTTTAGTATTTCTTAGTCCTCTTTCGTGGATGTTATTCCTTCTTTTATCTCTGAGCATTTAAAAAACTACTCATTTTAATGTCCTTTCTATATTGTTGAGATATCTCTTATTTTCTTGGGTTTACTTTCTCCACTTTTCTGGTGCATTGGCTTTCTTTCCTTGATATGGATTTTTTAAAACACATTTTTGAATTTTGTTTATGAACTCATCCTTTCATTTTCTTGGGCCCTGTTGTCCTCTTCATAGGGATGGTTTCATGGCTGCTTCTGGCCCAGCCCTACAGCCTGTTTCTGATCAAGGCATAAGAACTGTGACTTAGACAGGTCTATCATTCTGCAGAAATTGTGCAATTCTGGAGCCTTCCCCTGAATGCAGTGTGGCCTAGGGTGCTAGTTCTAATACAGGAACTCAGTGCTTAACCCTGTTTATGGACAGGTGACTTCTTTTTGGCTATAATCTTGGGCTAATGGATGGAGACTATAAATTTGGCAGCCATTAATGACTATAAAGCACTATTCTGAATTCTAGCTTCATGTAGGTGGTTCGTACCCGTGTTGTGCATTGGATATTTAGTTTTAGTTTTCACTTCACACCCTGGTTTCCCACTTGTTTCTCTCGTTTTCAAGATCTCTTTTTAGGGAGACCTCTGTTTTGTTTTGGGTTTTTTATTTTTGGTTTTGTGTTTTCTTTCTTTGTTTATGGAATATGTTTCGTCTTGTTTTTGAGTATGTATGATTTTTAAAAATTCTTTTAGTTTTTAACCCAATAGTATATGAAAGAGCTTAATATGTATTTTTTATAATACATACTTTGTTTCTTAAAATTTACATTCACCATACTTATAAATTACTCTTTACTTCCTTATTTACAATGCCTTAACATTTTTATGTTTACATTTTATTCTACAATATAGCTGTTTGATTATTAATTTAATTTTTATATTTATAAAAGCAATGCATGTATATTATGTTAAAAGTCATGTAGTACTAAAAAGCTTGCAATGAACTGAAATAGTTTTCCTCCTCTCTGAATCCTATGCCCAAGAGACAACCACTCTCAATTCTAGCTCTTTCCCCTGATGTTTAACTTTGTATTTCTAATAATAGCTGATACTGCTTACCATGTAATAGTCACTGTTCTAAGTGCTATTACTTCATTTAATCTAAATAATCTGCTTATTTCTTGACTGATAAATTTTAGGAATATTTTATTGTATTTTTGCCATAGTAGATAAAAACTTAACTCCTTGATATCCTCTTCTCTCTCTTTCCACATATTCGTTTAAATAAAACAATTTTAGTTTCTTTATTATGCACATGCAAATATTGCCCAATGATGAGCCATAGTGATTTAAAACCATATCTCCTTCCTTGTCCTGCCCTTTTTTCTCCTGGAAATGACAGTGGCTTCATTTTTTTTTTTCTTTAAGCTTCTTTTTATATACTTATTAATTTTCCAAGTGTTCTAATATCTCTACCATAAGTAAACAGTTTTGTCCATGGACTCATGCACAGCAGCTCTAACTTTTCTAGAGACCTTCTCCCCCAAAATTCCCTCTCCTGCTCCAATATGGACTTTTTCTTTCTGGAAGATTGCACAGATGTCATATGATGCTTTTGACTCTCTTCTGGTCTGTTTTTTAGATTTCGTGTCTTTCTTTTTCTTTGGTTTATTTCTTGTTTTGTTGACACATGCTTTCTGATAACTTTCTAAAACATTATGTTTTAGTTCTTGCATGTCTAAACTGTCCTTTTTCTGCCTCCACATGACTGACAGGCTGGGAATAGAATGCTAGATTGAAAATCATTGTCACTTAAACTTTTGAAGACATTGCTCCATTCTTCCAGCATCTGGTATTGCTATTGATGAGTCTGATGCCAGCTGGGTTGGTTTCTTTGTAAGGGGCCTAATTTTCCCCATCTGGAAGTTTTGTGATCTGCTCCTTAATACTATATGCCACTATATCCCAGGTATTCTGAACTTTCATAGTAATGTATTTTGGTGTGAGTTCTTTTTTTTTATTGGGAGGGGTGGTTGGTGGTGGTGTCATTATTGTTTAGTTTTGGGGGCTGAGTTCAATTTGGATGTCAATTGTTTAATCCACTGCTATTATCCTGATTTTCAATTCTTTTAAATATTTTTGACTTATTTTATGGTTTAGTACATGTTCTATCTTGGTGAATATACAATTGCACTTGAAAAGAAGTTGGATGATGGATTGTATAAATATGTAGAAATATCAATTAGGTCATGTTGATAGTGTTATTCAGATCCTCTATGGATATAATGAGTTTTTTTTCTAGTTGTTCTGTGAATTGTTGGGATGAGGGTATTTAAATCTCCCACTATGATTGTGTATTGTATATTTCTTCCTTTAATTCTGTCAACTTTTGCTTTTCGTATTTTGAAGCTTTGTTATTATGCACATACAAATTTATGATTGTTATGTCTGTTTGGTGAACTTACTCTTTAATTATTATAAAATGTCCATGCTTGTCTTTGATGTACTCTTCACATTGATGTCTATTTTATCTGTTGTTAATCTAGTCACTCCAGCTTTTCTATGTTTACCATTTGCATTATATATCTTCTATTTACCCATTTACTTTCAACCTATGTGTCATCATATTTAAAATGTGTCTTTCATGGTCTGAATATTATAGAATCTTCCATTTTAAAAATCAATTCTGATCATTTTTGCTTTTGCACTGGGCAGTTTAGTGCTTTAGCATTTAATGTAATATGGTTGGCTTTATTTTGTCCCTTCTGAATTTTATTCCTCTTATTCCCTTTCCTTCCTTCTTTTGAATTGTTTGAATATTTAATTTATCTATTGGTTTTTTAGTGGCACCACTTTGCATTATTTTAATCTATGCCCCTAAACTAGTTCCTTCTGTATCAGTGAGGGTCCAATTGGGAGACAGAAGCCATACCAGTTATTGAATAGATTTTAATATAAAAAAGTGTTACCCAGGTAACTGAAAAAGTAGAAAGAGGATGCTAGGATATCATGAAAGTGGGAAGCATCTATCACCCTTAGGGCTGAGAGAACAAATAGAACAGATTATAATTATTAAAACTTAGAAGCTTAAAGGAGGAACTGCATGGAGGTGAAAATCAGACCTCTGAGGAGAGGTGATGCTTGGCTGGAGTTGGTGTCTCTGCATTAGAAGAAGACTGCGACCCAGACTCTGAGGAGGAGAGCAAGTGCTGGCTGTTGTGCAGTGGTGTCTTGGGATGGCGGAGTGGGTACAGAGAGGCTGATTCTATGAATTGGAAAAACTTCAAGGTGGATTCAGCTGCTCTTACCAGAAGGAACTGCCACTGTTGAGGTGAAGGAGTATTGCTGGGGTGACGCTCATGGGAACCACAAACAGGCAGGAAGCCCACAGAAAGCAACAAACAGCAGATAGGAAGGAGCAAGTCCTGTCTTCCTCCTCGAGCCTTTGTCTTCCTTTAGCACTCCCTATTAACAGGGCTTCCCAGGAGGTCAACTAGCAAAGCAAAAACATTTGCAAAGTCCCAGACTAGCATCACAAAGTGGAGAATAAAAGGGTGAGTTTGGAGCTGAGATAGCAAGTTAATAACTGTTCCTCCTTCCTATGATGTAGGACAACGTCACATCTCTTTTATTTAAAAGGTTCCTTCTCTTAGACCTGCTTGTTCTACCCATCTTTCCTTCTCCTCCACACTTCTTGTTTCTTATTAACCTTTTATGATTAACAAAGAGCCTGCCATAGGGGATATAGTAGGTGCTCAAAAATGTCTGCTAGATTAATGATGATACAAGAGAGTAAATGGTAAGTGCCAAACGAGCAGTGCAAACTCTAATTGCCATAGAGGCTCAGGGGAGGAGGGGGAGACCACCATGAACTTGGGTGACTCCAAAGGCTTCACTGATGACATGGTAAACTGTGATAAATAGGAAGCATCTAAATACATGGAGAGAAGAATGAGGCATTCAAGGTGGAGGGCACAGCATGAACAGAGACTTGGAGGTAGACATGTTCTAGATGCCTTTGGGAGACAGGCATGGCTGGAGCTGAGGCTTCCTTCAAGAGTTTGAGGCTGGGGCTTCCCTGGTGGTGCAGTGGTTGAGAGTCTGCCTGCTGATGCAGGGGACACGGGTTCATGTCCCGGTCCGGGAAGATCCCACATGCAGCGGAGCAGCTGGGCCCGTGAGCCATGGTTGCTGAGCCTGCGCATCCGGAGCCTGTGCTCCACAACGGGAGAGGCCACAACAGTGAGAGGCCTGCGTACCACAAAAAAAATCATAAATTAAAAAAAAGAGTTTGAGGCTATTACGGATAGAGTTCCTTTAACGTCTGCCTATACTGTGAAATCATAGAGAGCAATGGGGACATTGTCGTGTAAGAGCTAAAGAAGAGGCATTGATGGTGTTTTAGGCAGGAAAAGGTTGTGGTGAAGACAATGCTGAATTAAAGTGCTGTGCAAGGTAGTGGGGTTTGTTGTTCAGATCCTAAGCATGTATGTGCGGCAGAACGGTGCTGCCTTTAATAAGATTCAGGAAAACAGAAAGAGAAACAAGTTTTAAAAAATTTTAATGGTTCTTGGAGTTTGATTATAATATATTCAATTTGAGAGTTTACATGCAGAATCAGGGAAGTGCAGAAAGAGCCCGAGAATGAGTTGCGGAGAAGTCTGAGAGGTTGGAGGAGCATCCACACAGTGAAGGGTATGGGGAGGGAACAAGTTCATGTCAGCACGAGGTCATCCTTGCCTCCACAAGGGTGGGTGACAACTTCAAGAGGTAAGCAGTACACCCTGGTTTGGTTTAGTTAGAGCCAGCCCCTGAAATTAGGGATGGACCAGCTGCCTGTCACCTGACACTTGGGTCCCACTCTTTCCCCTGTTGAGGCCACCAAACTCTTTTTCTTCTCTCTTTGAGGACCACTTTACCCACCCTCTGAAAAAGAACCTTTGTTTATGTCTTAAATTCTGGCAAAGCCTTATATCTGTTTTCCAGGTTTGAAAAGGGTGATCTTCCCCCCACCTTTTTGTTCTTGAATTGTGCTCTTTCTTTTTCAAGGAAAACAATTTTATCATGAAAAAAATATTTCTGACAAGTTCTAAATGGGAATTATAATACATTGTGGAGAAAACTAAACCCACTTGGTAAACAGATGGATGGACTTGTTCAAAATGCTCCAGTTTCCTGTCCCCCCAGAGCCTATGCTACCCATCCATGTGAGAGGGGTTCTGTTTCCTGCTTTGGTTTCTGAACTTTGCTGAAGCATTTCTGCTGTTTTTAGGAGTAGCCAAGCCCTCTTGACCGGAGCCTGGGAAAGCCAGTCTTACTCCTCTCACATGTAACTTCAGCAAACCGCTTGGGCTGCCAGGCACGTTGGAGATCCTGTGGGTGCAACTCCGCTGAGACCAAGGGCAAGATAATCAGTCCAAGGAGACAGTTAATTTTAGTACAAAAGAGGTTAGATGTGATTTATTTCCAACGCCAATGAACCAAAAGAGCTAACAATCATCAGAACAAAACACAGAACCATCAAATACTCCACGTAAAAATGGCTTGTGTCAGCTGAGATGAGCCTCGTCATTAGCAAGGTAGACAGACAGGCTTCAGTGGCTCAGGAGCTGATGTGGGGGACATTTTCAGGTTGTCTTTATAGGAAAAGGGGTTTGAATCATCAAAGAGTTAGAGAAATGGATTTGGAGACAAGGAAGAGAATAGGAGAAGAAAAGAAGGCAAGAGAGGACAGGAGGGTTTTTATAGGATTATCATAGCTCATTCATCATTTCGTTTATCATCATTATCTTCCGAAAGCATAAGGCTAGGACAGGATCCATGCAACTCATGCTGCCTCTTAATCATCCCTTTTCAGCGGCTGCAGGAGGACCCTCTGCAAGGCTGTGCTTGTTGCTGAGCAGAGTTCAACATGCCCGTGGCCAGGCCCACAGCCCTTGCTCACAGGGCCTCCCTTCTGGGAGGGTCCCTGGGCAGGCGGATTGTCCTCTATTTGAGCATTGTGCTCCCTTGCACTTGAGCCACACACGAGGACTTGTCAAAGGCTGTTGCTCATAGGCCCATTGTTGATTTATTCAACTCTGCAAACTAGCTTAAGCAACCCCTTCTCCTGTTTCTGAGACTTACATAGCATCTGAATCTGAGGATTTGGAGGAAGACAGGATGAGGGCTCAGATGGAGATGCACCAAGTCTGACAGCCTTATTTTAATGAGGGACAAGGCTTAGACCCTTCCTGTTCTTCTTTCTAGGTCATTATTTACCAGAATACTTTGTCCCCTCTATTTAATCACCCTGTCCTCTCTGCAGTCATTATATCACGTGCATCCTGCTGTTATTGCCTTCATATGTAACATGTTATACGTCTCTTATTTTTTCACAGACTAGGACAATGGCTTAATTATCTGTGAATCTCCTGTACCTCGATCTGCATTTAGTGCTTATATATTGAATGAGTAAGTGAGTGAAAGAAAGAATGAAAGACATTTATATTGAGGGAATAGTAATTAAATTGAGAATGTAGCTGTCTACATCTATCTCTGGCAAATAAGAAGGGAAATATTGTGAGACTCTTGTATTTGTGAGCGGAAAAACTGAAACAACTTTTATCATACTTAATGAGGAGAAGATGCTGGGGGTATTGCTTAGGCTACACGAGTGGGATCCAGGGCTGGAGCAGCATTTAGACTGGAGCCCTCATGTGTCTGTGTCGTGCATGTTTCAAAGCAAGGATTCCTAGCTCACTTTCTCTCTATCTACCTCCAGCCACCCCTTCCCTTTCCTTAACTTTTCCTTATAGCTCATGCTGACAGCGATTGTAAGGTACTCTACCTGCTCTCAGTTCAAACATGCTGTCTTGTTGTCAGACCAAGTATCCAATTGTAGGGTTCAGGAAGTGCCTCTCTACCTCCTTAATTTTTCTTTAAGTGTGTGACCTTAGATAGGATGGGCTACATACTTAAAGGGGAAAATGACTTTAAAAATGTATCAGTGTGTGTTTATCAAACAGGAGAACAAACAACTACATTTGATAGTGGTCGGGGAGGAACTGGATTTTCCCAATCCTTTCACAGGCATCTTTTGTATCACTGTAACCTTTCTCTCGAGCACCCTAGAATCCTCTGCCTACCAGCAAATGGTCATTTGAAGCCTTGCCAGGAACACTCATCCTTTACTGTATTCTATTAAAGCTTCAGGCATGCACCCCTGCTCCCTCTCTGACCTGTTCATTTTTTGGCTACAGAGCTGAGGGGCAAAGCTGGCATTGTGTGGGGAGTTTCCATGTGTGAATGTCCACATCCTTCATTCACATCCTTCAAGGGTTTCCTTTAACATTTTCTGATTGTGTTTCTGAGTACATGGTGTCAACAGCTCTCAGAACTGTTAAGTTTTCTATTTATCCTCAGGCCAGGAAAAGGCACAGATCACTGCAGTGTAAAATTACCAGTGGTTTTGATAGTGACCTGGAAGAACTATGGAATGAAGAAATTTAGCCTTGAGAGCTGAGGTCCAGCCCCAGGCCCATCTTACCCAAGAAGTTTTGCTCAATTATACAGGTCACAAGAAGTTCTGCTAGTCCTGAAAATATTGAACTCATCAAACTTAAGTTGGGTGTTGTTGACATGTCTTGATGAATGGCCAGTTTCTGACACCATGTACCATATTTACTTGTTTATTTCCTCCTCCTATTCCATTCCTATGCTGCCTTACTTTTGACAAATAGTTCTGTGAGTTGAAATTTGCTTTTTATTTATTTTGTAGGAGCTCTCCGAACCAGCACAAACTCTTCTGAAGGTTTAAAAATATTAGTTGGAATGGCAAAACCTGCCTTAATGCTGAAAATAGAAGGAAGGGGACTTACTTCTTTGGATCTGTTCTTGCCAAGCCTTAGAGAGGGAGTGTCATGATGGTTATGAGCTTGGGCCTTAGAGCTAGACCACCTGAGTTGAACACTAGCTCTGCCACTTCCTAGCTATGAATCTGTGGGCAAGTTACACTCTGGGTGCCTCAGTTTCCTTATGGGCATAGCAGTAAAAATGCCTACTTTCTAGGGCTCCTGTGAGTTAATAGATATGAAGTACTTAGAACAGTGCTTGGTGCATAAAAAGTTCTCAATAAATGTTAGCTACTAGTTTTGATTAGTTGGTAACTTAGAACTGTTGCAGACATATTATGGTTGTAGACTCACAATGTTCACTCTGGGCAGTATAGAAATATCTACTGAAAAAGGAAATTGTGTACATAAACATGATATAGCTCAGGACAGTTATATCTAAATTAGAAGAACAATTCTTATGTCTCCTCAGTCTACTAAGCCACCCCTTAAGGCAGATCCCTTTTTAAATGGCCCTGAGACTTCTATATCCAGTTATTAGGGTTCCCAAACCTTGGTGAGTAGTTATTTCTTACATGTAGTCTATTACCTTGCTTCTAAGGGTCATTTTGGCTTCTTCAGATATAACGTAGGCCCTGGTCACTTGTTCCCTAACTTCAGGAGATACACATTAGGGTCTCCAGAGCTCCACTGACCTTCCTTAGAAGGATAGGAGTCCCAGAATCCCAAAGTCTCTTTTCTAAAATCCTTCTCACAAAATTCTTCCTTAATTTCCACTCTCAGGGCCTTTTTATGTCTTTAATGTGAATGACAGATTTCAAGGATTATGCAATTGGTTCTTCTGTATTTCTCCTTTTGGAAATTTTGCATATGGTCTGGCAATTTCTTTGGAATGCAACATCAATTGTATCTTGGTGCATGAGTCAGAACTTCCAATTTAACATTCTGTTACATTTATAAACTCATCCTTTGTACCTCATCATGGTACATGGATAGAACTTTTATAACTACCCAAGCCTCAGTGTTGATCTGCTAGATTTAGGGGGAAGGAAGGAAGGACAGTAACATCTATTGAGTTTAACTAATTTGCTCAAGACTCACACAACTAGAAAAGGCAGAGCCAGAGTTCCTGTCCAGATCTGTATGTTCTAAAACCCAGGTTCATTTGCTATATAATGAGGTATTTATGCAAAATCTATCCAAGGAAATGCTTCTTTACATTCCTTCTTCCATAACCTCTCTTGGTTACATTCATCATTCTCTTAAAATGCAGTCAAACTATTTTGGGTTTTTGGTAAATATAAGAAAATGTCAAAAATTTAGTCAATTTTTTTCTTCTCACCCATCATCTTTCTTCTACTTCATGAATGAGGCATGAGAAACTTCCACTTTATAGCCTTTGAGAGCTTTTAAAAAAATTATTAAACTAACGACTTTGGCATTGTCCCAAGATGATGTGTTTATTAATTTGGTTATAAATATTTGAACTCCATACTCTAAATTCAATTTGTCAGATAAGAGAAAATCATGTTAATGTGTATTTATGATTTATTTCTTCCCTGATATCAATGTGAGTTTCAGAAACCAAAACATGGCTTCTTCTTTCTAACCCTAACAGGGAAGACAAAAAGAAGCAGATCTATCTATCAAAATGCCGTAAAACCAGTTTTTGTCCATACCTAGATACATACTTATGAAGCTTTAGAGCACCAAGGAAAACAATGAACTCCTAAGAGATTCAATACAGGAAAAAAACAGGTTACTTTCTGGGGAATGAGAATCAGAAAAGCATTTGACTTCTTATCAGCAACACTGGTTGGTGGAAGACAATGGAATGATGCCTTCAAAGTTCTGATGGAAAATAATTTTGACCATGGAAATCTATCTGCAGCCCAAACCTAGTGAAGTAGTGAGGGGGAAAACATATCAAACATGTAATAGTGATAAATTATAGTTGATACTTCTGAAGAAGATAACTGAGAATGAACTCCAGCAAAATGGAAAACATCATGAAGGAGGAAGGCATGAGATCCAGGAAATAATAGCTCTAATCTAGAAGGGCAGAGAGGGAAGTCCCTTGGTGACAGCTGGGCAGTCGCTAAAGAGCAAGATATCTGGATGGGAGCAGAAATTCAGACAGCTGGGTGGATGTCTCAGGAAAGAAAGAGATTGGTCCACAAGTAAAAATATTTATATAATCATGATCATATAAACCCTATTTATACATTGTAGGTTATTAATTTTTAGATTCAATCCCTAGACAAACCCACAGAAGGCTTAATTATGATTATAAAAAAGAACATAAATGTTATCAGTTTTGACAATATAAATATGAGTAGAGTTGACAGATAATGGGATATGGAATAGGGGCACTGTGGAGGGACAGGGAAAGATAGAGCCAACAATAATCTTAACAAACATATATAAAGTTGCTAAAATGAGAAATAAACATTGGCTATATTATTTGACACTACAAACGTAAACAGTAAGAAAATCTAAGCTATAAGTATTAGAAATTGGGAAGATGGAGGTAGATAGAGTGGGAGGGGGGAGTGTAAGGGAACTAAATATCATTCATAGCAGGGGTGAATAGTTATTGTTTAAAGCTGATAAAAAGAGAAATAAGGATATAGCCCTGTTAGAATTAAAATAAGCACGGAAGTCCAAAGAGGCATTTCTGGAGCAGCAGGTGATTAAGAAGGGGGTGACTTGGAGCAAACCAAGGACTGCTCAGAAGATCACCTCTTGTCATCTTCATGATGAGCAGGAGATGTAAACCTACCAGCTGGTTAGCCCAGCCTTAGATGCTACTGAATGTGGGCCAGGCTGGACAGGAACTATCCAGGTTAATCTTCATGATTTGAATCCAGGTAATGGGAAATGGAAACTCATGTTTCTTTCTGACAAGCTATGAAGTTTTAGTTCTTATACACCATTTCCATTTTGCCCTCTCACTCCATGTACCACTTGTTTTACCAACGACTCATGTAGTTGAATTTGCTCCCGGAAGAAACTCCTAGAAAATTTGGAATTTCTCTTTTTATTACACATTTTACTCCGAAGAATGTGTCAGTCAGGGCTAAAGCAATAGTCTCAGGGCAGACAGGCAGTTTGCGTCTGATGACAACATTGTAGGAGAGTATTGCAATCTGCTGATTTCAGAGTGAGTGCACGGCACTGGCTGAGGTCCTGGGCAGCCTGAAGCAGGTGAGATAGGTGAGCAGGGTACCTGCCTCATAGCTCAGAGAAGACTATTATCTGGAAAGCGTTTTCCCTTTGTTCTTCTCTGTTGCTTTAACTGGGTGAAATGTTGCTCATACTGGATTTCTAAGTCTGATAGCCTAAAGCGAGTTTTGGCCAGATGACTTTTATGGACAGTTGTGTTTACTTTGTGAAAGTGGAAGCAACAATAAGAATTATAGGAATTTATAAGTTTTAGCAGTTGTTTAAAATTATTTTTTACAGAATGCATTTGCAAGAGATTAATGTTTAGGAGTGGCTGAAACACTCAGAGAGCCTCAAACATTTTTTGGTATGTTGATTGAGGATTTTCAAATGTGCCCAGAGTTTCTAAATTCTTTGAAGCCCTTCTGAGACCTTCTCTGGAAGAACACTTGGCCCCTGTCAACATGTTTACTATGTGTCCTCCATCATTTGCAAGGTTGGTTCCAATAGTACATCAGGAAATGGGATTCTGGGGCACAGAAGTAATACAGAAGAGTGGATTTGAGAATCACCTATTCAGATTAATCAAACGGGAAGTTAAATCTATGGTCTATATAGTTTGGTAATAAAAGAAACAATATTTCTCCAATCCATCATTTCCGCAATGCATCAAGTTCCTATTCTTCAGACAACTTTCCTCAAGTCCTTGGCAGGATACACCCAAGACTAAGAACTTATAATTCTCCAGCAGGGGAGGAAGGTTCCTCATAACGGGTCTTGTTTTTCACCACCTCATGGACGCTTTTTGGATTCTTCATTGTAAGAGTCTTGGAAACTATTTGATTGTGTGTCACCATTTTCCTAAATACTGATTAGTTTTCTTTCACTCTGATGGAGTGGTTGCTGAAGATGAGGTTGGGAATCGCTACCAAGCATCGCTGAGCCTGGGCCCTACAAGGATCCACCTTCATCTCCCCTCGCTTTTCTTCTATTACCTTTGTGAATAGCTCATCTGTAGAAATCCTTCCAAGTCCTTCGGGAGACTTGGCACCAAGCAAGATGGAGATTTTCAAGCTCTCCAGCAGCAGAGATTCAGGCTGTCACCCCAGAAGCTGCACCTGGACTGGACCCATTTGTACCGATGGCACTGGGTCCTGCACTATCTGCACAGTCCTAAAAATAGCTCTCAATTAACATTGCATTTCAAGAATTGGAAAATTTCCCAGAAGTCCATTCTTTTCTCCTTTTTCTATTTCATTACATTTTGCAGTAATAATACACAAGCCTGCAGAAAACATGACGGGTAATGAAAAAATGTAATTAATATAAGCAGTGTAAAGCATGTTTTTTTTCTCTGTTGTCCTTGCAGAAAATTGCTGCTTTAAACCAAGCAGGATGTGAAAATGCATAAAACCCCCCTTTAATCTGCTGTGGTTTGTAAATATCTTATGCAAAACAGTTAAGTCAACTGTCAGATTTTTTTTTTTTTAATATAAGTCACATATTCTTGTAAAAAACTTTTTTTCCTGCAGGATAAGTTGACTGATTTGGACAACTCCTTTTGAGGGGGGAGGAATGGAGGTGATGGTAAGGGGTTTCAACAATAAACCTGAAAACAAGAAGAACCTGATTTTTGGATGGCAACTTTGTCCATCAGGTTCATCTAAACAGCAGTTCAGTGTGCTGCCTCTGTGTACACTCAATTTTGGTTCAGTACTTGGGAGAAGTAAGCATTCTTGCTACTATTTCACACTGATACACCCCATCCCATTAATTGAAATAAAATGAGGAAGAGGCCCAGAGGCTGTGGTCTATGCGGGCATTCCTCAGACCATTTCGGTTTCCTTATCTGGACCACTAGCAACATCCAGAGGTGTGTGGCTAGAAGGTCACAACAGAATTTCAAAGCTGAAATACAAAACTTTATTCCCAGAACATCTTCCTAGGCTGGAGAAGAAAATGCTTATGATTTGTTTTCATTTGTTCTTTCCTATTTTTTTTTCCAACTGCAGCTGACATACATGATTGGTTATTATTTATTTCCATCTCATTCTGGGTTCTGAAAGTTTCCACAAGGCACTGGTGTGTGTGAACTTTCAGATTTCGCTTGGGAATGGCTGGTCTCATCCCCTCTGTTCCACTGGGATCCCTGGTGAAGGTAGGTTCCCCCATCTGAGAAGCGGTGCCCCTCTTCTGTGGCATTCTGGGAGGCCATTTGGAGTCCCAGATGTAGGAAATGAAATAATCCACGCTCATATGGTCACAAAGTGCCCATCTGGCACCCAGGAACCCTGCATGATAGGAGCACACAGGCGTGAGCTCACTATTGTTATGGCATTTCATAAACAGAGATGCAGCCAGCTAGAGAAGAAGGACTTTGGGATGATAACAATCATTTTCCACTCCCCTCCCTTTCTGCCTGCTACCCTCCAAACACACACACACACACACACACACACCCCTACACACACATACGCACACACACCCCTTAACCTTTTTAAAACATAGGGGCCAGGGAGAAAAAAGCGGGGGATTTATCCTCCAAAAGGCAACATTTTTTTTCCAGAGGGTCTGAAGGAGAAATTTCCATTAACAGCTAAATCCCTCCCCACCACCTCTCCGTGCACATTATTGTTTTTATGCCCTGCATCTTAGGACTCACAGGCGAGGGTGTGAAATGTGACCAGTCAACTCTTCGCTAGCTCACTTCTTGTACATCACCCGCAAAATAAGGAAAAGCAGCAGCGGGAGGGATTTCATAAATCACACAACCACTGCACTGCTTTCTAGCCCTGAAACCAAATTCACAGGAGAATCTAGTAACTGACCTCAAAGCTTTTTCTTTAGTTTCCTTTTAAGTGTTTGTGCCGGAGTAGGAGCAACAGAAGCTCGGCAAAGGAGGTGTGGGTTGGAGAACAGCTCGGGCTGAGAACACGCGTAGGTGAATGAGAAAGGGGTGACTCGCCCCACGCAAGCTGGATGCTGACATTCAACCCCAGTTATAAGAAAGAGCAAGTCAGACCTGGTAACTAAGCCTGCTGGGCAGGGGTAACGGTTACACCAGCTCTCCTTTTAATCGGTGGTGCTAACTCTATTATCCTTTAAAAACACAGATTTCTAAGAGACTTGTGTCCAGCGATAAGAGTGAGATCCCTAATGGAGCAGGTAACTCAGGACACTGTGAAGGAGTCCAGCGACAAGGACTGGGCTTACATCAAAGACCGGTTAAGTCATGTGCTGATTTGTATTACCCTAGCATTAAAATGAGGGAAAAGAATCACTGTAGACATTTCACTCGATGTTGTTCTGAACTGTAATAAAAAACATCAGGTTGCATTACCCTTCCCAAAGATCACATTCGGCTCTCTCAGCACTTCCAGCCTCCCAAGGAGACATTTTCAAAGCAGCTAGATTTTTCGGCCCCAGAGAGGAAAACAATCACAGAAACACAAGCAGAGCCCATCCCTGGCCCCTGCTGACCAAACGACAGGCACTTGGGAGAAACAAGCTAGCTGGAAGGTGTCCCAGCGGAATAGAGGTTCCTGGAGTCCTGAAGGCGAGGGAGGAAAAAACAAATGGATCTCTCCTAGGGGAATGGGCTCTTTCCTCTCAAGCTCTGCTCTGCCTTCTCAGAGACTGGGATCTGCTTGCTTGCCAATGAAACCAAAGCACCGAGTGGGTAGCACAAGGCGATGTTTGTAAATATGACAAACCATTGCAATATTACAGCTTTTCATTTGGAAAGCCACTTAGGCAAGAAATGATTACTGACCCATGATATGTAAATGACAGGAATGCAGAAATTAGTATTTGGGTCAACTTGTATATTTTTCAACCATGAAATGAAAATCTCAGTGTTCACATTCCAATTCATACATGAAAGCATCACAGTGCTATTAGTTGTCTATTGTGTTAATTTATTGTTGTCTTAGTTCATGTTTTCAGAGCCACCACGAGGGTATAGATCTACTTTCTATGCACTAATGTTGCAACTGGAAGAGGGGATGATGCGTCTCTGGGCCAGCTGGTGTCCTTAGGGGGTTCTACTTTAGTTGAGGAGAAAGGAAGTGATTCTGAAGGAGAGGCTAGGGGGCTCCTCTTCAAATGTTTCAAATATGGGATAAGTCTATCACTTCCCTCTCTTTGAGTTCATAAATCCACAAGAATGTGTTGGACAATTGGGCTACTGTGACAAGTTCCTAGGTGCCTCTGGGGACACGAAAGATCCCTAAAAGGACCTTTGTCTTCAAGGTTGGAGCAAAAGAGACTCACTGTGGAAAAAGTGCAGGAACTCAGAGGGAGAGAGAATTTAGGAAGACTTTTTGGAGGAGGTGATATTTCAGCTGGTTTTGAAGGGTGTTAGAAGTTAAGAGATGAAAGGAAGGAGAAGAGTCATTCCAGGAAGACAGCAAGCGAAAAGTCCCAGAGGATGGAGTACCATGCTGCATAAACCGAGGTCCCGCTTCACTGAAACAGAAAGTGGCTATCAAAGAGCAAAGGTGTGGGAGAACATATGGAGAAGTCCCCCAAGGTGGGCCCCTGAAGACCAGTGAGAATTCCTTCCTAAGTGAGTCTGATGAAGGCCATGGGAAAGCAGTTTGGGCCTACCTAGGTTGTGTAGAAATGCAGCCAGGATTGGAGCTGGGAGACACTGTGGAAGGAAGGCCAGTTGGGAGGTAGGATTAGCAATTGAAAGTCAGGGAAAGAAGGCCTGGAGCCAGGGTGCTTGTCACATGTGTTAGGAGAATGGCAGAGGGGTGGGCAGGAGAGGGTGGTCTGGGAGACAGGAAACAAAGTGTTAGGGGATGCATCTGAATGCTGTGTGCAGAGGGAGAGAGTTACTGTCAGCCCTTACGTTCAGTGGTTTTACAGAGCAAAATGCTTACGTGATGCCGAGAGTAAGTGGGGTAAGGAAATATTGACGGTTTTGCCTTTTAATCTAATTAACTGGCTAGAGGGAACTCTGGGTATTTCCACTGTGCAACTACATCTCCTCCTCTTGTAACCTCCTACATCGTAGCCTCGAGATTGGGTAGTGCTGAGATCTCTGGCTTCATTCAACATTGGTCCTTGGAACTGGGTGTGCCAGCCCCTTTAAGCACAGGCACTCAGTCAAACCCTTTAGCTGGGGGTCTCAAGGTCAGAAGAGATATTCTGCCCAAGAGTTGAACTGAGGGCAGGGACAGTTTTGAAAAGGTGGGTTAGACCAATAGTTCTCAATGGGGTTTATACTGCCCCCTACAGGGTGCTTTGGAAATTCCTAGTAACATTTTTCGGATGTCACCAAACTGGCTGGGAGCCAGGGATGTGAGACATCCTCTGTTCACAGGAGAGTCCCACACAATGCAGAATACTGTAGCATCTCACATGGCTTTTGAATGTCCTGCCAGGCATTCATGTAGATAAACCTGTTTACACTTATCTAAGCCTAAAACCTAACTCCAATTTATATAATTTGTTGCCCAGTTTTAATACACACTGAATTTTCTATGAATTTACAACTACCATATATATTAAGGAAATATTATATATATATTTTTTGAATTTTATTTTATTTATTTATTTTTCATACAGCAGGTTCTTATTAGTTATCCATTTTATACACATCAGTGTATACATGTCAATCCCAATCTCCCAATTCATCCCACCACCATCCCCATTCCCCTCCGCTTTCCCCCCTTGGTGTTCACACGTTTGTTCTCTACATCTGTGTCTCAATTTCTGCCCTGCAAACCGGTTCATCTGTACAATTTTTCTAGATTCCCCATACATACGTTAATATACGATATTTGTTTTTCTCTTTCTGACCTACTTCACTCTGTATCACAGTCTCTAGGTCCATCTACGTCTCTACAAATGACCCAATTTCGTTCCTTCTTATAGCTGAGTAATATTCCATTGTATATATATACCACATCTTCTTTATCCATTCGTCTGTCAGTGGGTATTTAGTTTGCTTCCATGACCTGCCTATTGTAAATAGTGCTGCAATGAACATTGGAGTGCATGTGTCTTTTTGAATTATGGTTTTCTCTGGGTATAAGACCAGTAGTGGGATTGCTGGGTCATGTGGTAATTCTATTTTTAGGTTTTTAAGGAACCTCCATACTGTTCTACATAGTGACTGCTATCAATTTACATTCCCACCAACAGTGCAGGAGGGTTCCCTTTTCTCCACACCCTCTCCAGCATTTGTTTTTTGTAGATTTTCTGATGATGCCCATTCTAACTGGTGTGAGGTGATACCTCACTGTAGTTTTGATTTGCATTTCTCTAATAATTAGTGATGCTGAGCAGCTTTTCATGTGCCTCTTGGCCATCTGTGTGTCTTCTTTGGAGAAATGTCTATTTAGGTCTTCTGCCCATTTTCTGATTGGGTTGTTTGTTTTTTTAATATTGAGCTGCATGAGCTGTTTATATATTTTTGAGATTAATCCTTTGTCCGTTGATGCATTTGCAAATATTTTCTCCCAATCTGAGGGTTGTCTTTTCGTCTTGTTTATAGTTTACTTTGCTGTGCAAAAGCTTTGAAGTTTCATTAGGTCTCATTTGTTTATTTTTGTTTCCATTTCCATTACTCTAGGAGGTGGATCAAAAAAGATCTTGCTGTGATTTATGTCAAAGAGTGTGCTTCCTATGTTTTCCACTAAGAGTTTTATAGTGTTTGGTCTTACATTTAGGTCTTTAATCCACTTCGAGTTTATTTTTGTGTATGGTGTTAGGGAGTGTTCTAATTTCATTCTTTTCCATGTAGCTGTCCAGTTTTCCCAGCACCAGTTATTGAAGAGACTGTCTTTTCTCCATTGTATATCCTTGCATCGTTTGTCATAGATTAGTTGACCATAGGTGCGTGGGTTTATCTCTGGGCTTTGTATCCTGTTCCATTGATCTATATTTCTGTTTTTGTGCCAGTACCATATTGTTTTGATTACTGTAGCTTTGTACTACAGTCTGAAGTCAGGGAGTCTGAGTCCTCCAGCTCCGTTTTTTTCCCTCAAGAGTGCTTTGGTTATTCAGGGTCTTTTGTGTCTCCATACAAATTTTAAGATTCTTTGTTCTAGTCCTGTAAAAAATGTCATCAGTAATTTGATAGGGATTGCATTGTATATGTAGATTGCTTTGGGTAGTATAGTCATTTTCACAATATTGATTCTTCCAATCCAAGAACATGGTATATCTCTCCATCTGTTTGTGTCACCTTTGATTTCTTTCATCAGTGTCTTATAGTTTTCTGAGTACAGGTCTTTGACCTCCTTAGGTAGGTTTATTCCTAGGTATTTTATTCTTTTTGTTGAAGTGGTGAATGGGATTGTTTCCTTAATTTCTCTTTCTGATTTTTCATTGTTAGTGTATAGGAATGCAAGAGATTTCTGTGCATTAATTTTGTATCCTGCTACTTTACCAAATTCATTGATTAGCCCTAGTAGTTTTCTGGTGGCATCTTTAGGATTCTCTATGTATAGTATCATGTCATCTGCAAACAGTGACAGTTTTAATTCTTCTTTTCCAATTTGTATTCCTTTTATATCTTTTTCTTCTCTGATTGCTGTGGCTAGGACTTCTAAAACTATGTTGAATAATAATGGTGAGAGTGGACATCTTTGTCTTGTTCCTGATCTTAGAGGAAATGCTTTCAGTTTTTCACCATTGAGAATGATGTTTGCTGTGGGTTTGTCGTATATGGCCTTTATTATGTTGAGGTGGGTTCCCTCTATGCCCACTTTCTGGAGAGTTTTTATCATAAATGGGTGTTGAATTTTGTCAAAAGCTTTTTCTGCATCTATTGAGATGATCATATGGCTTTTATCCTTCAATTTGTTAATATGGTGTATCACATTGATTGATTTGAGTATATTGAAGAATCCTTGTATCCCTGGGATAAATCCCACTTGATCATGGTGCATGATCCTTTTAATGTGTTGCTGGATTCTGTTTACTAGTATTTTGTTGAGGAGTTTTGCATCTATATTCATCAGTGTTATTGGTCTATAATTTTCTTTTTTTGTAGTATCTCTGTCTGGTTTTGGTATCAGGGTGATGGTGGCCTTGTAGAATGAGTTTGGGAGTGTTTCTCCCTCTGCAATTTTTGGGACAAGTTTGAGAAGGATGGGTCTCAGCTCTTTTCTAAATGTTTGATAGAATTCACCTGTGAAGCCATCTGCGCCTGGACTTCGGTTTATTGGAAGGTTTTTAATCAGAGTTTCAATTTCATTACTTGTGATTGGTCTGTTCATATTTTCTATTTCTTCCTGGTCAGTCTTGGAAGGTTATACCTTTCTGAGAATTTGTCCATTTCTTCCAGGTTGTCCATTTTATTGGCATAGAGTTGCTTGTAGTAGTCTCTTATAATTCTTTGTGTTTCTGCCGTGTCTGTTGTAACTTCTTTTTCATTTCTAATTTTATTGATTAGTCCTCTCCCTATTTTTCTTGAGGTGTCTGGCTAAAGGTTTATCAATTTTGCTTATCTTCTCAAAGAACCAGTTTTTAGTTTTATTGATCTTTGTTTTGTTTTCTTTGTTTCTATTTCATTTATTTCTGCTCTGATCTTTATGATTTTTTCCTTCTACTAACTTTGGGTTTTGTTTGTTCTTCTTTCCCTAGTTCCTTTAGATATAAGGTTAGATTGTTTATTTGAGATTTTTCCTGTTTCTTGAGGTAGGGTTGTATTGCTATAAACTTCCCTCTTAGAACTGCTTTTGCTGCATCCCATAGGTTTTGGTTTGTTGTGTTTTCATTGTCATTTGTTTCTAGGTATTTTTTGATTTCCTCTTTGATTTCTTCAGTGATCTCTTGGTTATTTAGTAACATATTATTCAGCCTCCATGTGTTTGTGTTTTTTATGTTTTTTCCCTGTAACTGATTTCTAATCTCATAGCATTGTGGTTGGAAAAGATGCTTGATATGATTTCAGTTTTCTTAAATTTACTGAGGCTTGATTTGTGACCCAAGATGTGATCTATCCTGGAGAATGTTCCATGTGCACTTGAGAAGAAAGTGTAATCTGCTGTTTTCGGATGGAATGTCCTATAAATATCATTGAAGTCTATCTGGTCTATTGTGTCATTTGAAGCTTGTGTTTCCTTATTAATTTTCTGCCTGGATGATCTGTCCATTGGTGTAAGTGAGGTGTTAAAGTTCCCCACTATTATTGTGTTACTGTCAATTTCCTCTTTTATAGCTGTTAGCATTTGACTTATGTATTGATCATTATGTAGTGTCATTATGTAGTGTCCTTGATCATTATGTAGTGTCATTCCTTGTCTCTTGTAACATTCTTTATTTTAAAGTCTATTTTATCTGATATGAGTATTGCTACTCCAGCTTTCTTTTGATTTCCCTTTGCATGCAATAGCTTTTTCCATCCCCTCACTTTCAGTCTGTATGTGTCCTTAAGTCTGAAGTGGGTCTCTTGTAGACAGCATATATATGGGTCTTGTTTTTGTAGCCATTCAGCAAGCCTGTGTCTTTTGGTTGGAGCATTTAATCCATTCACATTTAAGGTAATTATCCATATGTATGTTCCTATTACCATTTTCTTAATCGTTTTGGGTTGGATTTTGTAGGTCCTTTTCTTCTCTTTTGTTTCCCACTAGAGAAGTCCCTTTAGCATTTGTTGTAGAGCTGGTTTGGTGGTGCTGAATTCTCTTAGCTTTTGTTTGTCTGTAAAACTTTTGATTTCTCTGTCGAATCTGAATCAGATCCTTGCTGGGTAAAGTAATCTTAGTTGTAGGTTCTTCTCTTTCATCACCTTAAATATATCATGCCACTCCCTTCTAGCTTGTAGAGTTTCTGATGAGAAATCAGCTGTTTCTCAGCTGTTTCTCAATCTTATGGGAGTTCCCTTGTATGTTGTCATTTTTCCCTTTTTGCTTTTAATAATTTTTCTTTGTCTTTAATTTTTGTCAGTTTGATTACTATGTGTCTCAGCATGTTTCTCCTTGGGTTTATCCTGCCTGGGACACTCTGCACTTCCTGGACTTGGATGGCTATTTCCTTTCCCATGTTAAGAAAGTTTTCGACTATAATCTCTTCAAATATTTTCTTGGGTCTTTTCTCTCTCTCCTCCTTCTGGGACCCCTCTAATGCGAATGTTGGTGCATTTAATGTTGTACCAGAGGTCTCTTAGGCTGTCTTCATTTCTTTTTATTATTTTTTCTTTATTCTGTTCCGCAGCCATGAATTCCACCATTCTGTCTTCCAGGTTACTTATCTGATCTTCTGCCTCAGTTATTCTGCTATTGATTCCGTCTAGTGTATTTTTCATTTCAGTTATTGTATTGTTCATCTCTGTTTGATCTTTAATTCTTCTAGGCATTTGTTCTTTAATTCTTCTAGGTCCTTGTTAAACATTTCTTGCATCTTCTCAATCTTTGCTTCCATTCTTTTTCCGAGGTCCTGGATCATCTTCACTGCCATTATTCTGAATTCTTTTTTTCTGGAAGGTTGCCTATCTCCACTTCATTTCGCTGTTTCTCTGGGGTTTTATCTTGTTCCTTCATCTGGTTCATAGTCCTCTGCCTTTTCATTTTGTCTGTCTTTCTCTGAATGTGGTTTTCATTCCACAGGCTGCAGGATTGTAGTTATTCTTGCTTCTGCTGTCTGCCTTCTGGTGGATGAGGCTATCTAAGAGGCTTGTGCAAGCTTCCTGATGGGAGGTACTGGTGGTGGGTAGAGCTGGTCGTTGGTCTGGTGGGCAGAGCTCAGTAAAACGTTAATCTGCTTTTGGCTGATAGGTGGGGCTTGGTTCCCTCCCTGTTGGTTGTTTGGCCAGAGGCAACCCAGCACTGGAGCCTACTTGGTTATTTGGTGGGGCTAATGGCAGACTCTGGGAGGGCTCACGCCAAAGAGTAATTCCCAGAACTTCTGCTGCCAGTGTCCTTGTCCCTGCAATGAGCCATAGCCACCCCTTGCCTCTGTAGGAGACCCTCTAACACTAGCAGGTAGGTCTTGTTCAGTCTCCAGTGGGGTCACTGCTCCTTCCCCTGGGTCTTGATGTGCACACTACTTTGTGCATGCCCTCCAAGAGTGGAGTCTCTGTTTCCCTCAGTCCCTTCGAAGTCCTGCAGTCAAATCCTGCTAGCCTTCAAAGTTTGATTCTCTAGGAATTCGTCCTCCTGTTGCCAGACCCCCACGTTGGGAAGCCTGATGTGGGGCTCTGAACCTTCACTCCAGTGGGTGAACTTCTGTGGTATGTGTCCTCCAGTTTGTGAGTCACCCAGCCAGCTGTTATGGGATTTGATTTTATTGTGATTGTGCCCCTCCTACCTTCTCACTGTGGCTTCTCCTTTGTCTTTGGATGTGAGGTATCTTTTGTGGTGGGTTCCAGTGTCTCCCTGTTGATGATTGTTCAGCAGTTAGTTGTGATTCTGGTGCTCTCCCAAGAGGGAGTGAGCGCACGTCCTTCTACTCCACCATCTTGAACCAATCTCCTAAGGAAAGATTATATTTTGTTTTGTTCAAAACTTTGCCAAGAATTGGGCACTGAGAAAATCACAGTGCAAACATTTGATTACTTCTTCAAGCCTTCCATGTGTAAATACACATTATTTTATTATGAATTACTTTCCTTTTGTTTCTCCTTTCTATTATATTTATGGCATTATATTGGTGTTTTAAAAAGTATGTGTCTAGGTAATATATGTATATACAATAAGCAGCCCTTCCTTGGTATTTTCAGCAATTGGTTTCAGGACTCCTATGGATACCAAAATCTGTGGGTGCTCAAGTCCCTTATATAAAATGGTGTAGCATTTACATATAACCTATGCACATCCTCCTGTATACCTTAAATCATCTCTAGATTATTTATAATACCAAATACAATGTTATGTAATTTAAATAGTTGTAAATACAATGTAAATGCTAGGTAAATAGTTGCTGATGCATGGCAAATTCAAGTTTTGCTTTTTGGAACTTTCTGGAACTTTTAAAAACTAATATTTTCCATCTGTGGTTGGTTGATTCCTTGGCTGCAGAGCCCTCAGATTCTGAGGGCTGATGGTATACATTCTATAAATTTTGTTTCAGGATAGTAAAGGGAGGGATATTAAAATATTTGTTATAAAAAGGAGATGTTGGGTCTGATGGGGTGAGAACCATGGAGTTTGAAACACAAAAAACTTAGATATGACACCTTATAAGTGACCATCTTTTATTGTTATTTTTTATGATGGATCAATTAATGGATCTCTGCTGATCCCCTATGGTAAGCCTACAGTGGTTCAAGCACCATATAAGCATGAAAAAGAAGTGCAAGCCTCAGAATTGTATCTCACACCTTGGCCTAAACTGGCCTGGTGACTTACCACAGGTTGGGATAGGTCAGAAGAGAGTGGATAAAACGTATACCCTGGAGGTTACAATCCTGGTAAATAATTGTGAGTTTGGTAGAAGATGCATGATATAACAGTGGGAGCCTGAGAGCACTGGAAAGTCCTGAGAGGTCCAGCAGACAGAAGACTGTCAGCATCAGGAGCAAATGGGTACAGAGCATGCAGCCCAAAGCACCAGGCTGGGGGCAAGGGATAGCATTTCACCTCTTATAGAGGGGCCAGACAAGATCAAGACCCTGCCTCAAATGAGCACACCTAGGGCCCAGAAACAAAGGAACAAAGCTGAAAGCTAGTACCCAAGAGATAGCAAGACTTAGGATTGAAGTTTGCAATTCAGCTGTTGATATTCAGGGCAGACCAGCAATGACAGGGTCTCCGTGTTGAGTCATAGATGCTGGGGTTAGAGCAGCTTAATATATTTTGCTGCAAGTGCAGATGGATTCACTGGCTGGGTTTTGAGGAGGAAGCCAGAATTGGAGGCAGGGAGCCATGCTGGACCTGACACTCAGTTTTATAACCTCACTGGAAGAACCAAAGTATAAACACATAATAAATGAGTCACCTGGACAATCGTTAGCAAAGAGTATGGGCAATAGTTCAAGAGTATCTGAAAACCCTGCATGGCCTCCCTTGCATAAAAGAGGGCATGAGACTCCAGGACATGAGAGAGACTCCTGGATTGGAGTAGTTTCTGAAGGTTTCTTGGAAGAGCAAGGGCTGGAGCCAGCCTGTGAAGAACAGATGAATGAATAGTTGAATTCACTCATCCATTCACTCATTCATTCAACACATACTTAGGAAAGCCTTGCTATTGGATAGGTGCTGAGAATAAAGAGGTAAATAAGAGAGAGCCTTGGTGACACAGATGACAGGCTCACCTGGGGTTCAGAGAGGTGAGCAGGCTAGAACGAGCAGCTTTCAGCCCAGGACTTGAGGGAGTCCTAAGGCCTAATTTTCCTAAGGCCAGTGAGGCACACCCAGGTTCTGCCTTTAAGGAACTGATCTTTTTGCTACCTGAGCTGCAGCTAATCCAGCATCAGTTGTGCCGGGCATAATTTCTACCTGCTTTAAGGCTTAACCTTAAAGGAAACTAAAACTATAATTAATATAAACTCTTAAGAGTTAGGGGTTGACCAACTTTTTCTCTAAAGATCCACATAGAAAATATTATAGGTGTGTCATGAAATAGAATTCATATATTGATTTTTTTCAGCTATCTAAAACCGTAAAATCCATTTTTAGCTCACAGGTTGGTTTTGGCCTGCTGTCTATAGTTTGCCATAGATCCCTTTTGTCCAGAGACCAAGAAGGCATTCAATCGTGTTGGTGAATGATAAGTAATATTTATTATCAGTAATATTTTGTAGAACACTAAATATTGTCTGATGTTATATTTATATATATAGTCCCACTTGGCCCTCAAAACGATACTACTAGAGCAGGTAAACCACATCATCATTATTCCTCATTTCACAGATAAGTGGACTGAAGCTCAGGAACATTCAGCCCTTGCATTAAGTCATAGAGACTTGGAAACCAGAGGGACACTGGATCTCAGTCTTTTGATTCCAGAGCTTTTCCTTGATCTCTAGTTATTTCGAACTGACTATACAACCAGCTTATTCACAGCTTTCACAGGATACTCTGGCTTGCAGTCTGAATGCATTTTGGAATTAAAGGCTTACACTTAAAAAACAATCAAACACACACACAAACAAACATCAGATATGGTCTGAATTATGTCAGTGCTACTAGGGGAAGAAGATTGAATAGATTGTTCTATGTCCAGGCACTGTTCTAAGTGCTGGGGACTCACCACTAAATTCAATAGACACAATCCCTGCTCTAACGAATACAGTCCAATGAAAATGATTCTAATGATAATGACACAAGAGTAGGAGGAGAAGCAGCTACCTAAATGCCAAGTATTGTGTTTGGAGTTACGGGTGTTTTATCACTAATATTCAAAGTAGTGTCATAAAGTGGGTCTTATTTTCTCCGCTGTGTAAATACTTTAGTAACAGTAGCTAACATACGGAACTTAGTCTGTGCTAGGAAAGAGGTGCTCAGAGGAGATAAGAGAGCAGGTAGTTGGCCAAGGGGGATTTGAAATTGGGTCTATACACCCTGGAGTCTAAGGCCTTCTTCTTTGTGCTGAAGCAAAACCCTGTGCCATGGCTGGTTGACTGTTCCCCTCCCCCACCCTTTTCTATGTTAGGTTCCCTATCTTAGTACTTTGTCATTTATGAGGCAGGGCAGCCAGAGAACACTTACTCATTAGTGCTGTACACTGTGATGACTGCTGAGATGGCACTTCCGGTGTCATATAATGCTATTTTCTAAAGCTTCTAGCTCTGAAGTAATTGCCTCACAGGTTATGATTTCATCAGTGTTCAAATGCTATTGTTGACGTGCAGTTGGACAATTTTGAGACATAGGCATCTGCTTCAAGGTTTAGGGGGCACTGAGTTTACTTTAAAAACACTTTAAAAAGAAAAAGTAGATGGGAGTGGTGCACTTCTTGGAATCCCTGCCTTCCTCTGGCACACTCCTTCCACCTTTACTTGCTTTATTCAAAGGAAGTCCACTGAAACCTCTTTCTAGTATGGTTAATGTTATTTAACTTGCATGAATGTAGCAAAATGTAAGGTTCAGAATCCAATGACCTTTCTTTAGCTCCTCAGCCTTTTGTGGGACAGGTGCACAAGGGAGATTTTGCAAAGCTCTTTCTTTTCAGTCCTTGGGAAATTATGGAACCTTAAGTGTGGAGGGGGACCCTTGGAGTCTTAATTTTAAATTTCCCAAGTTTTCTGTTATTGAGACTTCGGTAGAAAATAGATTTTATTTTTTTGCTTTAAAAAGGAATACTGAATAACATGTCAATGGCTTTTCCTTATAAATACATTTATCTGAAGAAATTCATTATTGCATAAATTACTTTCTCACAATTAATTTCAATTTTTTTAAAAAAAGATGAAACCCATGTTTTCAGTGTGACATTAGGAAAGCTCAGTGATCACATATAACAATAATGTATTAAAAACTATACAGAAAAGAACCCATTTTTAAAAACCTGTAACTCAACAGACTACAGAATGACAGACTAGCTTTTCATGCAAATTAGCTAACTCACACTTATCAGAGAAAATATTTCATAGCATTAACAACACTGTCATTAATTTTTTAAAAAATTAAATGGGGCCCTGAACCACACATTTATTTTTACTACACTCATTATTCATTTACTTGTTTCTTTCCTCCTTTTCTTTTCTTTCTTTATTCTTCTTTTTTTTTTTTTTGGAATTGTAAGTTCTGAATTCAAAGTTCAGTAGAGGAAGAGCAGATGATTTTCCCATTTTAGTGACCCCGTGGTTAGCAGCAATAAAGCACAGGAACAAATCTGGCTTGAAACGTGTCCAAACCCACATCTCCCAGTGAGCACAAAAAGCAGAAAAGTAAGATGTGCAGCGGATATTAACATGAGTAATCTTGGAAATCTAAATATTAAACATATGTCAAAGATTATCAAATGCACATCCACATGTCTTATAGAGATGTCTTTCATCCAAGGAGCTCCAGCCCATTTCAATGTGCGTGAGTTAGTTCTCTAGTCTCGAAGGCCTCATCAAAGCTTGGCGTATCCAGTGACAAGAGCACCGTTTTTTATAGATGGGTGCTTATGAAGCAGTAACTCCTCAGCTCCTACACCTTCCTGAAAGACAGTCTTCTTAATGCCCCCCCCCCCGAAGATAATGTCATTTAAATCCAAGTTGATTAAGTTATTTGCCCAGTAAGCTGCACAGTTTGGGAAATTTCCTGAGGTCTTTGTGTTCTGATGCTACAGTCACTAGAACCCATGTTCAACTCCATCTATAGGGCTCATATCATAGTGATCCAGGGAAGAATGTTCCAGACCCTGAGAAGTGTATTGTCTTATCTCCTGGGAACTGTATGACAAGGCTGTGACGGTTCTTCCTGTCCATTGGTAAAATGTGGTCATAGTACTTTGGCATCTTTTTCCCTCCAAACCTTATTCTGTGAGATAACTGAAGTTATGCTTTGGAAATGCTTAAGGGTATAACATTATAATCAGGAGCTAGCTTAATTTTTTCTGCGTGTATATTGGCTGTTGAATGGTATTATTTTATAAAATCTCTTGGTGCAGCATGACCTTACTTTTTCTTAGCCTCAGTTTTGTCATCTGTAAATTGCCTAAGAAAAGCTGACTCTCAGCATTTCACAATGAGATCATGTTTATGAGAAGACTTTTGTAAACCCTAGACCTTTATACAAATGTGGGATGTTATCATTACCTTAAAGGCACATCTACCAGAAAGAGTGCCCTCACCCGCTCCCAGTCATAACTGGTGCACTGAAATCCAATTTCGTTTTCATGTCCATTCATCCTTGGCATATGTCATAGAGTCTTCGTTATTAAGCTACCCGTGTTGCCTGTGCATACAGCTCAGTAGGTAGGCTGAGCGAGGCAGAGACTAAAGACTTACCTTCGTGCTACTGCTCTCAGGGAGTCGGCACCGAGTGGGTGCTCAACAAATGTGTTGTGATTTGAACTGAACTGTGTGGAGGTAAAAGGACTTGGGAGTGAATGAGGCGAGTGAATACAAGATAAAGTGCCAGTTCGGTCGAACCTCTCCAGGGAGGTGGTGTGACAGGCAGTGTCTGGGGCACTGCAGGGAGACAGGTTGCTGGAGAACAAGAGAGAGGAACCAGCCGTGGTCCACAGAGGTGGAGAGCGCCCAGAGCGATTGGGTGGGGGCATCGCCCTCTGACCCCTCCCTGCTCCTCCATCTTTTACCACCCAGAGAAGGAGCTGCTCAGCCTTTTCTCATCTGTCGCATATAGGCTTTTCCTCATTCTGTGAGGTAAAGGAAGCTGAGATTCTTTGGGGAATAGAATGGATTCTCCAGCTCTGTTCTTTAGGGAATTTACAGGAGCTGTGGAAGAAAATCTGTAGACTGTCTCTCAATGGGAGTTTAATGGGGAGAGGGAGGGATGTCATTTTAGGGACAGATCTGAAATATGTCAACACACTTTTGGGTGGAAGATTTGCTTACTGAATTTGTTCCTAAACCAAAGAGCCTGTTTTGGTCATCAAAGTAAAACATCACTTATGATAAAAATAATGACCCTATTAATTATCTCTTTTGACCTAGTATGTTCTCCTAGAGCACATTTTGAGAAATAAAGTGTATTCTCAAATTGTTTGACTTGCTTTTGTCCATGTGTCCCAAATAATCTGACTTGATTCTCCCCAAACGCATTTGATACCACCGCCCCTCCCGCCTTTGGAATAGTAACTATTATTATCAGCGGAGGAATCTCAAAACGGAACACATTCTTCCCTTTCAAGAACAAAGTGTTCAGTGAAAGGCGGGGCTACTTGCTATTGTCTGTGCTATGGAGGATGTAGTTATACCCAGCCTGCCCTCCTCTCTTCCTGCCTATTTATCTGTCTTTCATCTTCACCTTTTTTTAAAAAAAAATATTTATTTATTTATTTATTTTTGGCTGTGTTGGGTCTTCGTTTCTGTGTGAGGGCTTTCTCTAGTTGCGGCGACCGGGGGCCACTCTTCATTGCGGTGCGAGGGCCTCTCACTATTGCGGCCTCTCTTGTTGCGGAGCACAGGCTCCAGATGCGTGGGCTCAGCAGTTGTGGCTCACTGGCCCAGTTGCTCCGCGGCATGTGGGGTTCTCCCAGACCAGGCTCGAACGCGTGTCCCCTGCATCGGCAGGCAGATTCTCAACCACTGCGCCACCAGGGAAGCCCTTCGCCTTTATCTCTAACCTATGTCTCACAAGCTTAGCGTACAAGACTCTCAGTCCCTCAAAGCATCATCTATCCGGTAGACACGCAAGTAGATCTGGGGCTGCAGCCGCTGCCTGAGCCATCTCCCTTTGGACTAAGGGAACCGTGCTCTGAAAGAAAAGCCTCAATGCAAAGATCACATTGCACTTGCTCTGGAATAATTTTCTTTTCATCCCTTTCCCAGCCACTTTCTCAGAAATACATAGAAAGCTTTGCTTTGGGTTCTAAACTGCAAGGAATTGAAGAAAGAAAAAAGAGGACTTGCAGAAGATCTAGATCTGGGGTCATTGAAGTAGAACATTATTCTTGAGCAGATTCAGATGAGACTATCAAAAACTAATGAAAGTTGCTGAGTGTGATGGCAGATCAGCACTCAAACACTGGTATACTTTCTCACTTCTACTTTAGAGTGAAATATTAGCTGAAAAAAACAGAGTGTGTTTTGACCAAAACTCTTAACGTTTGCATTGTCAGAGAATGGAGTATGTTTAAACGAAAATATTTTAAAAATATTGATTTAAATATATCACACTCAACTCCTAACTGATCAAAGGCTTAAAGTCTGTTTATAGTAACACTTTAATGAAAACAATTCACTTTGTCATTTGCATTTATGTGTACATAGATTTACTGGAATCAGCCAGAATAGTAAACTGCAGCCAATTGGAAAGTCAACTTGCTTATTGCTATTTAGTTTATTAAAAAATGTGTTTAATTCTTTAGAGACACCATATGAAGAATATCATGGCCAGCTACAGGCATACATATTTTCGCTTGGGGTTTGATTACTGTAATCCAAGTATTTCAAAACTGTTTTCAGAACCAATGAGCAGCTAGAGTTGGATCAGATCTTCAGACTCTTAGAAATTGGTAAGAATATTAGAGCTTATCTAGTCCAGTATTTTTCAAACTCTCCTGATAATAGTAATTCCTGGTCCTTATTACAGACCTATTGAATTTGAATCTCCAGGGGTGGGGCCTCCCTCTGAAACTGTGTTTAAACAATGTGGTATTTTTATCATCAGGAAAGTTTGAAACAAACCTAGTCCACTGGTTCTCAGCCCTGGCTATGTATCAGAATTGTCTGTAGAGGTTGTTGAAAATACCGAAGGCTGGGTAGTGACTATATTGACTATTTTGAAAGCCATGTCGCACTGATGGTCTCAGGTTGGAATTTAATTAAGACCACAGGACTTCATATAAATGGCTCTTGTTGTTGTTGTTATTATTATTTCACTATTACTAGTACAAGCATTACAAAAGATAACTTTTGGATAGTGATACACAGTTTACAATGTCTTTCTATATCCCTTATTCTCACAGCAGTTTTGTGAACTTGTCTTAATATTTTTCATTTATGGGTGGAAAAACTGAGGCTCAGTTAAGTTTAGAGTATTGCTTGAAATTGCATGTGTAACATTCAGTCAAGCTAGGACTTGAACTTAGCCCTTCTGACATCAAATCTGGAACATTTTCTATTGCTTCACAATGCCGTAAGTGAGGGCTTTGCTGCCTGTATTTTAGCAAGTGGGATGAAGTAAGGCAGGACATTAATTTTTCTTATTTAGTTATATGTGATTAACTGTGACCCTTTATTCCAGCTTCTTGATGTCCTTACAAATCCTTGATTGATCTATCAGTATACTGGCTGCCTTGGATGATTTGTATCATCCACAAATTGACTGAGAAAGTCTCTTATGTCCTGATTCAAATTATTAAAAACTTTGAACAGGACACAGCCAAAGAGAAAACCCACTGCCATATTTCTGGGAGAACTTTCTCTCTGCTAGCATTAAAACAGTAATTAATATATTGGCAGCCATTTTTCAACCAGCTAGAATTTTATGTACATGTGCCATCATTCTGCTCACATGTCCCAATCTTGACATTCAAAGAGATCATGAAAGTCCTAGTTAAATGTCTTGCTGAAGTCCTGATACATTATGTCTATGGAATTCCCTTGATCCACCAAAGAGAAAATGGTCACTTTTTTAACTGAGTGGACCATTTAGCTGTCCCACAAATCAAGCTACCTCATTATTTAGAAGAAAACACTCAAGGTGTTCCTTTAAATCTTGGAAGGACCCTGTGGGAGCCCCATCCTTCAGGACCTAGCTTGGATGTCACCTTCTCCGGGAAGCGTTTTTTGATCCTCCAGGCAGATTTAGCAACACCCTTTCCTCTGACCCAGCTTGCAGATCACTTCTCCAGTGTAACACTTAGCACATAACCTTGCAGTTATTTATGTTGTCTTTATTTGAACTTCTTGAAGGCAAGGACTGAATTTTATTCAGCTAGGAAGTCTCTCACAGTATCTAATATAGTGATTGGTGCAAGTCACAATAAATATTTGCTAAATGAATGACTGTATGATTGAATACGTACACAAATGTGAAATAAAGTTTTCTTGTAAAGTTTTTATTAGATCAAGAACATTAACCAGAACCTCTATTCAATTTCTTTTGGGCTTTGGCACTTCTTATTGAAGATATCCAGGGACATAGAACAAAGCCTGATCAAGAAAGTCTAACATTCATCTACTCCTTGAAAAGGAAGTATTAATTCTTTGGCCCCCTAGAATAGTTGTAGTTTTAAGATTAATCTTAACTCAGTTTGTAGCCTATAAAACAAGACTAATAGCAGAATTCAAAGCTTTAGAGCATTTTTAGGTGGCCTGATGGGAAAGTATTGAAATAAATACAAACATTTAGATAAAACAACCATTTTAATAGTATTAACTCTGCCAATTAATGATAATGGAAGAGCCGTCCAGTTAGCTAAATCACTAATAGTTTTATTAAGCAGAGGTTGGCAATTTAAAGCAAACAAGTTCTTTCTAATTTTATCCACTTGCACACCAAGATATTTAAAGGATAACAGGGGATCCAATAAAGAGTATTGCTCAAGAAGAGCTATATTTAAATCTCCTAATGGCTATAGCATAGAGTTACCCCAATTAGTCAGAAAACCCAAGCAGTCAGTAAATTTTTTCAAGGCTCCATAATTTGGGGTTAAAAGAAATGAGATACTGGCTTCCCTGGTGGCGCAGTGGTTGAGAATCTGCCTGCTAATGCAGGGGACACGGGTTCGAGCCCTGGTCTGGGAAGATCCCACATGCTGCAGAGCAACTAGGCCCGTGAGCCACAACTACTGAGCCTGCGTGTCTGGAGCCTGTGCTCCGCAACAAGAGAGGCCACTATAGTGAGAGGCCCGCACACCGCAATGAAGAGTGGCCCCCGCGTGCCACAACTAGAGAACGCCCTTGCACAGAAACGAAGACCCAACACAGCAAAAATAAATAAATAAACTCCTACCCCCCAACATCTTCTTTAAAAAAAAAAAAAAAGATATGAGATACAACAAAGTTGCTGCTTGTAATCATTAGCATTATTATTGTGGCATATTTGGAAGATAGAGAGTGCCCTGAGACAGTCAGGGGGGTAAATTTAACTCATCGAATCCGGCAATTATGAATGCTCTGTACCCATACTCTGCTTCACGCTGCAGCATTCTTGAGGGGCTTTTCATGGAGGTCACTGCTAACACCTGCTTTCAGGGCAGCAGGTCAGCGGGAAGTTCCTGTACTCGATGACACGCCTAAGCTAGGACTTTCCCTATCAAACGTCCATGGAGAATTCAGGCACGTAATTGGATAATTCAGGAAAATCCTCTCAGGACCAGAATGATGTTAGCATTTCTTACAATACCATTTTACTTTTCTCAAGAGAATAGACTTTGAAAAACATCTGCATCGTCTGGATATGTGAACTTCATTAGCAGAGACTGGTCAGTTAAGGACAAAGAGCAAATGATCAACTGAAAAGGGCCTTTGTAGTCTACCTTCTGCTTGAGTACAAGATTGCCCTTAAAAAATTTAGGATTAATGATGCTGTTTATCCCACATTCACGTACTGCCAACCAAGCATTGTGCTCAGACGGACAAACTTTAAAGGAAAAAGAACAAAGTGAAGAGCATCTCCAAAGCAGGCAGGAAATATTGTTTGTTTATAGTAACAACTACTGTTTACTGAGCCACTTATTGTGAGCCAAGAACTGTGTTAATATCTTTATATTCATTATTTCATCAAGCTGCCCATCAATAAAGGTGGTGTTATCTCTTTCGTATAGATTAGTTTACCGAGGCTCACAAGTTGAAGTAGATTGCACACAGCTACTAGTCTTAGGGCCAGGATTCAGACTTAGGGCTCTCTAACTGCAAAGACCTTGCTCTTTACTGGATCATTTATTGCCATCCCCGTCTGGAGGCTGGCACGTTGTCAGTGCTTAGTGTATATTGCAGGAGGATGATGGTCTCCATGTGCTCCAGTGGTATGACAAACAAATACCCTGCAGGTAGCCCTGTGGGGTAAATACAGAATGAACCAGACCCAGCTGGCCATTTGCATCAAAGTACCTCACCAGAGTTCCCAGCCACTCTGGCAGAGTGCCCAGGTGCTACCCCGGAGTCCAAACGGAATGCTTTTTGAGATGCCTCTGGTTTTCATTTTCCAAGCCTTGCCACACACAACAAGTGGGCCTGGGGCTGGCCGCAGAGCCCCAGACCTGCCTCCCGTCTAGTGAGGAGTGGGAGGTTGTGGAAACAAAAGAAACTGGTGATAGCAATATCTTGGTATCAAGAACTAACTTTTCTCTGAACTCTGAAATGTCTCATCAAATCCATCCATAGAACTAAGTCTTGGCCAGTATCATTAGATAAAAGGTTGTCTGTGATATGAGCTCCCTGGAACTAGTGTTTACCAAGGAGTAAGAGCAAAGACTAGCTGAAAGATCTAAAGGTAGCTCAGTTTTAGGGCTGAGGGCAGGATGGGCTGAAAGAACACTTACTAACCCAGCAGGTAGGCCAGTCTGAACAGCGTTTGATCAATATTAGGGCGCAGTCTTAATTTCTCTCCTTTTCCATTCTCTACTGTTCCTTTTAGGTCGCGTAAAATACGTTCCTCTCTTAGGGGGGCAACTTTGGAGATGGAGCTTTATGTGACCATCGGTTCAGATATTGGCTCTGCCACTTGGTAGCTCTGAGAGCACGGATTGGTCACGAACCACTGTCAAGCCCAGATCTTGTGGTAAGAAAGGGATCTTGCAGACTGTAGATACTCAATGAGCAGTTTTTTTCTTTCTAATTCTACTATTCTTTATTACTTGCAGAACAGTATAAGTGATCATTGGAACTGGTCCTCAGCAGAACTGGTATTTTAGTTTGAGAAAGAATAGAAAAAAATAGAAAAATATTGATACTAGGAGCAATCTAGGTGTGGCCTGCGGTCCCAGAGATTTTCACGGGAAATTGTACCTGCCGTCAGCTGCGTATGGGGCTGAAACACTGGGCCAGTGGTCAGGATCCTTGGGCTTTTTCCCACTTTGGCCACTATTTTATGTCAGGTTTCCTGAGAAACAGACTCTAATATGGAGATTGCTGCACAGGAGGTTTACTGGGGCGTGTTTTCAGCAAAACCTGTGAGGGGTTGAGGGATGCAGGATTAGCCAAGAGAAGATGAAGTGTGATCTAGCTGTGACAAAGGCCTCAGTAGATCCCACAGGGAGCTCTGAAGCTGGGGTGGGTCTTTCAGAACTGCCCTGAATTGAGGCAAAGGGACTTTGAGCTGTTGCATCAACCAGTCAGTGCATATAGGCTGCCCACAGAGGAGAGGTCATGTTCCTAGGAGAGGGCAGTGCCTGCAGAGGGACTCTGCTGTGTACCATCAGCGGGTAGCATTTCTCACATCTGGGAAAATGAGTGCCTTCAGGAGAAGGGAGGAGGATCTGCACAGGGCATCGTAGCATCCACTAGAGCTACTGTGCGGGTAAGGCACTGTACTGCTTTGATCCTCACTATCCAACACTTGCAACCAATATTTATGAACGCCTACTTTGTGTATTGTTTCCTTTGCATGGAATGTCTTCCCCTCACTTAGAGATACCTGATGAATTAACACATCAAGATTCTGATAAAATGTCAATTCCTCTATGGAACCACTTTTAACTATCATGCACAATTATATACTATCTTTTCTATTTCTGTGCCATCAAAGCATTTCATATATACCTTTCCCAGGGCACAGTTCACTGTATTAAGATTACTGTGGGGCTTCCCTGGTGGCGCAGTTGTTGAGAATCTGCCTGCCAATGCAGGGGACACGGGTTCGAGTCCTGGTCTGGGAAGATCCCACGTGCCAGGGAGCAACTGGGCTCGTGAGCCACAACTACTGAGCCTGCGCGTCTGGAGCCTATGCTCTGCAACAAGAGAGGCCATGATAGTGAGAGGCCCGTGCACTGAGATGAAGAATGGCCCCCACTCGCCGCAACTAGAGAAAGCCCTCACTCAGAAATGATGACTCAACACAGCTAAAAGTAAATAAATAAATTTATTTAAAAAAAAGATTACTGTGGTCGGGGAATCTTATTTATATTTGTATCTTTTTCTTTTTTTTCCCCAATACAAAACTTAAGTGAATAAGTCATTTTTTAAAGTCTGTTTGTCTAATACTAGCATAGTTATACCTTCTTTCTTTTGGTGAGTATTTGCATGGTTTATTCTTTTAATTCTTTCACTTTAAATTTTTCTGTATTATTGTATTTTAGATACATCTCCTGTAAATGACATTTAATTCAGATTAATTTTGTTTTTATCCAGCATGACAATCTTTGTACTTTAACTGGAACATTTAGGACATTTATGCCTATGTAATCACTGATGTATTTAGGTTAAAATCAACCATCTTATTTTGTGCTTTTTAATTGATCCACCATATCTATGTCTTTTTTTCTTACCTTTCTTGACTTCTTCTGGATTGAATTTTTTCTTTACTATCTATCTTTTTCCTCTCTGTGGATTTGGGAATCATTTACTTTTTTCTATTCTTTTAGTGGTTACCTTAGAATTTACAACATTCACCCTTCACTTATCAAAGTCTAATGTTAATCAACACGTTTACTCTCTTCTGGAATATATACAAGGACTTCAGAATAATTTAACTCAAGTTTCCCTTTGTCCCCAGCTTATAGTTGACAACATATGTTTGTCATGAATTTCAATATTTTAAAACCCTGTAAGACATTAATATTACAGCTTTAAGTCAATGTTTATGTTTACTCACATGTTTATCACTTTTTTAGTTCTTTAATCCTTCCTACATCACTGATCCTTTAGCTCAGTTTACTGGTTGTGAATTCTTTCAGATTTTGTTCATCTGAAAGTTTCTGTATTTCACTTACATGCTTGAAGGATATTTTGCTGGGTATAAAATTCTATTGTTGTTTTTATTTTCTATAAGAACATTGAAAATATATTCCCATTTTCCTTTGCTTTTCATTTTTGCCCTTGAGATATTTAACTATAGCTCCTTGGAAGGTAACTGTCTTTTTTCTCTAGCTGCTGTAAACATTTTTCGTTTTTTCTTTAGTTTTCTGTAGTTTCACAATTATACATCTTGATATATATTTCTTTTTTCATTATTCTGCTTAGGGTTCTTAGATTTTGTTAATCTGTTCTGGAAAATTCTGCCATTTCAGCCATAGTGTTTAAATATTGTTTTTGCTCCATTTTTTTCTCTTGATTTTATCTCTAAACCTACAGTTATATATGTTAGATCTTTTCACTATATCCTCTGTCTCTTATCCTCTCTTCTATATTTTCTATTTTTTGTCTCTTTGTGCTATATTGTAGAAAGTCTATTCTGACCTGTTTTCCTGTTCAATAATTCTCTCTTCAGATATGTTGAATCTGCCATTAAACTCATTCAACCAGTTCTTAATTTGCTATTATATTTTTCCTTTTCAAAACTATGTCACTTTTTCCCAGTTTCTCCCTGAAATTTTCAGGCTTGGCTTTTATTTTTTCTTTGACTTGGTAGGTATAATTGTTTTTATAGTTTTTATCAGATATTCCCAATATCCAGCATCTTTGTTAGTTTGTTTCTATTGTCTTGTTATTTTGACTGGTTCTCATTCATGGTGTCTTGTTTTCTGTGTACCTTATTTCCTTTCATTTTATGCTGTGCCATGTATTTGATAAATTACTTTTATGAATACTTTGAGACATAAGATTGGTATGTACTTTATATGAGTCCTAAACTTTGGTAGACCCTGAGCTTTGATTCTTGTTCCCTCTCCTACAAAGACCTTCAAAGGAAATACAGTGTTCCAGTTATTTCTTTCAGATAGTCAAGTGTCTTTTGGGGAAAAAATATTTGAATATAGGACTTTTATTTTCTTCTGGATTTTGACTGGGCAATTTCTCATTCTTTGGTTAACTGTTTGGTGCTTTCGGAAGGTGTGGGTTTTTAAAAAATATTTTCTCCAACTTTATTTTACTTGTTTTCAGAAGAAGAGAAAAACTAGTCTACTATTGTAGGAAGTAGAATTCTACTTTTGTATTTTAGCTTTTAGCACAACTCTGGTCACTCAATATTTGCTGAATAATGACTATGTGAATGGTCATGGGCATTGGAATCAAGTTGTACAAGCTATAGTTTAATATCTTCAAGGAATTTATCAGTTATTAGGCATGGAATAAAACACACAAAAAAAACCTTTAAATAACGACCACTCTATGATATACAGTTAATGTTAGGTCTCCATACTCTCATAGTGGAATTGTAAATTAATATACTTCTTTGGAGGTAAATTTAATAATACTCATCAAAATTAAATATGTACATAGTCTTTGGCTAAATAATTCCACATCTAAGAATTTATCTGATATATACTCTGTATATATTTGCCTAAGTGCTCAAAGATATATATATATATATATATATATATATATATATATATATATATACACACACACATATATATGAGAATATTCATTGGTAGCAACAGCATGTTTATAATAAAAAGACTGGAAACAATCTAAATATCAATTGGGGATTGGTTAAATAAATTATGATATATCATACAATGGAATACTATTCAGCCATTAAAAAGAATGGGAGGTTTATACGTTTTGATGTGGAATAATATCTGTGACATGGTTAAGTGAAAACAAAGGAATAAACAAGAAGCTTGAGAGTATATATAATATGCCACACACACACACACACACACACACACACAAACACACACACTTAGAAATTTATAGCTTGTCTCTGAAAGGCTCTACATGGGACTGTTAATTGTGGTTATATCTGAGGAGAAGAACAGGGGCTTGGAGTCAGGGATAAGAAGGAAAGTTTTCACTGGGTACTTTTGTGTTCATTCTATTCTATCCTGTTATTTATTTTTACCATGTGCATGTTTTTAACCACTACATTAAAAAAAAACCAAAAAGTGCTAGGAAAGCAGTGTATTAGAAGGTACACCATACTGGTGATCAGTTGCTGCCCACTGTATTTTGGTTTTGTTCTGACAAAGTCTCATGACCTTTCCAGAAACTCAGTGTCTTCTGTGAAATGAGGACATTGACCTAGATAATCTCTAGGGCCTATTTCAACTTTAACACTCCCCAAAATTTTATCTACTAACTTGGAGATACTTTTATTGCAGAAGTACTTCAGTCAGGCAGTATCTCTTAAGATAATCTGGCAGATGAAAGTATTAGTATTAGATGATAGTACTGGTTGCTGAGAGTGCTAACCTTCTTCTTGGTTCTCCTTCAAGTATGACACTGTGCTTTCCTTAAGATGATACACTAAAATAATTGATTTGTTTGGACTCACAGTTTGAAACTGTGATTTTTAATATAACTTTACATTTGAAATATTTTAGGCCCATTTTTCTTTAAGATTGAGTAGACGTAAGTCTCTCACAGACTGACCAAATCTTATTACTCTCTATTTACTGTACAATGAAAGCTTATTTTGTAAGTGTTTCCACATTTTATGCTCACATAGGTCTAAGTGGCCAAAACATTTAATTAAATGGACTATTCATAAAATCTCATTTCCTGGCTGGTCATCTGTATCAATGATAACAGTAGCAACCACCCCATGGCTATAACTCTGATTCTTAAAAAAAAGAGAACAATTATTTAAATCAAAAGTATGCTCAGACTAATAATTTAAAACCTTTTTAAATTATAAAGGTAATTCAAGCTTATTTTCAAAAGTTCAAACAATAGAGAAATAAGAATTGAAAGTTTCCTCTCCTCTGCTTCAGTCCCACTCCTCAGAGGTAAACACTGTTAGTATGACACGTATCTTTGCACACACACCCTCCCCACAGTTTGCTTTCACAATAATGGGATTATACTGAACATATTGTTTTTGTACACAGTGAAATATTGTACTTGGGGTACATGTAGCTCTATCTCATCCTTTAAAGTGCTGCACCTTATTCAATCACACAGATGTAACATGATTTATTTACATATTGTCTTAGTAATGGGTATCTAGAGTTGGCTTCCATTTATATGCTGTGAGAAGCAGTGTTGCATTGAACGTAGATGTTTGGCTAGAATTTTTATAGAATATTTTTCTAGAATTGAGGTGTTAGATTACAAAGAGCTTCCTACACGCCAGGTACCACTGTAAGTCCTTTAAAATATCAACTTTTTTTCATTCCCATAATAGCATAGATACTATTATTACCTCTGTTTTGCAGAAGATAAACTTAGGCTCAGAGAGGTTAAGTAACTTGCTTGAAGTCTCACAGCTCTAAGTGGTAGAGCCAGGATTGGAATGCAGGCTTTCTTAATCCAGAGTCTATGCTTAACTCCTACACTCTGCTCCTTCATGGGATAGGTGTATCTGGAACTTTGATAGACACTGCTAACTCGTCCTCCAAAAAGATTGTTTCACTTTATACTCCCACCAACTGAATTTGAGAGTTCACCCATTTCCTCATTTCCTTACAGAATACTACATTCTTTAAAAAGTTTTTTGCCAATTTATGGTTGAAAAAATAGATCATATTATTGTTTTAATTTACAATTAATGCAATATTAACATTCATAAATCTTAACTTTTATGAGACTTTTACTACAATAAATTACATAAAAGAATTATTCATCATTTCCAGATTATTTTCCAAGAGCAGTGAAGCCCACATACATCTTCTTCAGAAAATGCTGACAGCATGGGGTGCACAAGGCTTCCACGTTTGCAGTGGTTCCAAAGTTTGCTTTTGAGGTTACTTCCTTTATTCTTTTGGATAAACTTCTCCCAAAGGAGCTGGGTGAGCAGAAGTCTTTTTGAAAGTATAGCTTGAACTATTTCTTGAGCAATCCAAGAACTCATTTACAATGTGATCCTTAGATTCACAACACATAGTTTGTGAGAGGGTGTGCCCAGAGCAGTTAGGAAAAGCAAAACAGCACTTTAACAGTGAGGGATTTAGCAGGAAGATCTGACCCAACAAGTAGAAAGTCTTTTAAAGGTTCAATCAAGTTTATTCCCATCACATTCCTCTGGAATGCCCAACAGGCACATGCTTTGTCAATGAAAATTGTTTTCGATCTCATTGATGTTTCATTTGGCAAGAATCATTTCTTTGAACAATTTCTTATTAATCATCTAGGATTTTTCATTTCTGACAGTGTTATCATCAGCTGCATATTTATAAAAGAGTCAAACTTCAACCTGTATTCAATCTGTTTGTTTACTGAGAACGTAATTTGAAAAAAAAATGCCAATCTATTTACAACCAAATTTCAGATCTTCAACATTACAAAGGGTAAAAATGTGAACACAGTGGAATTCTTCTATCATCCTTATTTTGTGAGAGCAAATATCATATACCCACCTTACCAGTCATGTCTTTTAGCTTTCTCCCTCTCTTTGTGGTGTGTAGTTTCCTGTTTCTGGGCACATGGTCTGCCTGTGGTAATCCAAATATGAATGACAACACAAAGTGTCTTAATGGGGTCCTGCCTCCCAGACAAATAACTCACTGTGGTTCTAAGATTGTGTCTTCCCATAGATGCTAACTGAAATTGTTTTGGTCAAACCACCTTCTATACAGGCGTATTAAAAATACGTTAATTAAATTACAATTAAAAATACATTCAGGAGGGTTTCCCTGCTGGCGCAGTGGTTGTGTGTCCGCCTGCCGATGCAGGGGACGCGGGTTCGTGACCCGGTCCGGGAAGATCCCACATGCCGCGGAGCGGCTCGGCCTGTGAGCCATGGCCGCTGAGCCTGCGCATCCGGAGCCTGTGCTCTGCCACGGGAGAGGCCACAACAGTGAGAGGCCCGCGTACCGCAAAACCAAAACAAACAAACAAACAAACAAAAAACACACACAAAAAACACCCCCCAAAATACATTCAGGAGTAGACGAAGGAGTTTGGCATGTATTATTTTTACATGCTGGGGGCAATGTTGGGCAGTGCAGCCTCTGGCTGTGAGCAGCCTGTGGGTCCCCAGGGAACATTTCACCAGGCTTCAGCTTAAACGTTGTTTATACGCGGCCAGAGGCTTGATTTCCTTTACCAAGAGCTGCCAATCCAATGGAATCAGCTCCACCTGTCAAGCAACTCTACCCTCTCCTCAACCAGGTGGCCAGCACAGAAGCTGGGCTAGCCGTGGGAGGAATGGCCATACTGGCAATCTAGTTCAGCGTCAGCATTACCTGGGAACTTGTTGGAAATGCAAATCCCTTGCCCCACCCTATGTCTCCTGGGGATTTGGGTGCAGGCCAAAAAGTTTGAGAATCACTGCTCTTGCTTAATATGTCAGAATCTTCCACTTTACTTCTTTTTTTAACCCCATTTTTTTTTTTTTTTTTTTTTGCGGTACGTGGGCCTCTCACTGCTGTGGTCTCTCCCGTTCCGGAGCACAGGCTCCGGACGCGCAGGCTCAGCGGCCATGGCTCACGGGCCCAGCCGCTCCGCGGCATGTGGGATCTTCCTGGACGGGGTCACGAACCCGTGTCCCCTGCATCGGCAGGCGGACTCTCAACTAGTGCGCCACCAGGGAAGCCCTAACCCCATGTTTTATATCCCTTTTTACCCCTGTAATATTTTCTCAGTAATGGATTCACTTTCTAAATGTCTTTGAAGTGTCCTGTGGCCAGAGCTCACCCTGACGAGTGGTGTGCTGGCCAAGGCTTAAAAATGGGCTCAAAGGAGGGGGGGCTTGATGTGTAGCCTTTCACAATTTCTGTGGTGTAAATACTCCTACCATGGCTGATTGCAAGCTACTCACATGATCTTACTGAACACGGAGTTGAGAAGAGATGTGCATAATTGCTCTCCAGAGTGGGTGTGAGAGGCTTTAACACCCTACAGGGTGGTACCAATAATCCTGTAGGTGTTGGCTGAATTTAACTCAGTGGGGATTTAGATTGGGTTTACACTCAGAAACTGGAGTCATTATTTTCAGGCCATTTGTTGAGTCATTGAATACTTGTGATCATTAAGGTGACTGAAATATTCAGTTGATATCCTTTAAAATCACTGGAAATATTCAAAATCAGCTTACAACTGGCATTTTGGAGATGGCACACACGGAATAGATTCAAAGCCATGCCTATATTTGATGCCTTCCTTGCATGCCCTGTCAAATTACTTATTTGGTAGACGGTAAACCCTAAAAAAAACATGGACTTTGTTTTGTTCACCATTCTGTCATTATTACTTACACTCAGAACTGCCCCAAAAATGTTTGTTGAATTAATAAATTAGTAACTATAGTAGTTTACTAAGGCTGCGATAACAAAATACCACAGAGTGGGTGGCTTAAACAACAGATATTGTTTTCTCACAGTTCTGCAGGCTGGAAGCCCAAGATCAAGGTGTTGGCAGGTTTTGTTTCTTCTGAGGCCTCTCTCCTTAGCTGGCAGATGGCCGCTTTCTTGCTGTGTCCTCTAGTGATTGTTCCTCTGGTGTCTCTCTGTGTGTCCAAATCTCCTCTTCTATAAGGACACCTGTCTTATTGGATTAAGGCCTATCGTAACAACTTCATTTAACTTTACTTCTTTGAAGACCTTATCCCCAAATACAGTTACATTCTGAGGTACTAGGGATTAGGTCTTCAACATGTGAATTTGGGGGGATACAATTTAGTCCATAACAATAACTATCATAGCTTCTATATCTTAAGGCTCCACCAGCACAATTAAAAGAAAAAATCAAAACCAAAAAAAAAACAAAACCCCACGTCAGTTGTGTAGATTTGGAGTCTATTAGACATATGCCTCTATACTTGCCTTGATATGAAACTTGTATTGATTATGAAGTGGCTACAATCTCACCTAAGAAATGACAAACTAATCTTACAAGTTGCAAAAATATCCCTCCCACCCCTACCCTTGTCTCATACTTATTCTTGGCACATGAGGTTTTGTTTCTGCTGAATGAGTTAGAAGAACAGGAGAGATGGAAATGTAATTAGCTTGCATATATAGAAAAGATATCGGAACTTTATAATGCATACATGTATATGTTTATGTGTGTGTGTAGATAGATAGATAGATGCACTATAAAAATAAGGCATGAGAATTTTATCGTACCACATACTTTCACTTGAGGGAAGACACCATTGAGAAGGTTCGACTGCAAAAAAGCCTCTCAGCTCTCACATTTCTGAGATTATTTTTTGATTCGGTGACTATCAGAACCACAGGAAAGAAGTTCAGAGTGTGGCCAGTCTAAAAAGCCTTTGGTGTGTCTCTTTGTTGGGGAAGGGCAGGCTCTAAAGAGCTGAAACTTTCTTGGTTGAGAAATAGCTCCACTTTGGTCAGAACTCTGGCCAACTATGAGAGTAACATGTCACTCTGAAGTCCAGCTTCTATTTTTTTCCTATTGGCATTCAGTCATCTTAAGTCCTGTGGTGATGGGAGTGAATCATAACACTGTATTTTAATTTTATACTATAGGTTTTGTTAGGTTAGGTCTAATTTTTCTGTTACTTTTTGGGATCATGATCAGCCTTTTAAAATTTATTTTGTTGTTTTGTTCATTAAGTTGAGGTTCTCTTTTGATCAGTAAACTTTTAAAATTTTTTTTTAGAAATCCTCAAAATAATTTCAACATGCCTTGAGGCCGTATGTTCTTGTAATAAAATAGCACGACTAGGTGGTTCTTGGCGACCAGCCTAGCACGGTAAGGCATGCTGTTATTACACGGTTACACACATCCTGGTGTATGTCTGATTATGTAATTGTTCTTCTCATTCAGAGATGCTGCTGAAAGCAATTACGTAAGTCGTGTTCATTTCATGGGGAATCTAAAGTGGGGAAGTAAAGAAGAGCCAAACTCATAGGCACTGAGGGCAACTGTTCCTTAGACTGCATGTCACATCTCTTGATAGGATATTGAGCTACACCCTCAGGAGATTGAATGGGCACATTTTGGCCTTCTTATCCGATTGCCTCTTTTTCCCCTAGCCAGCAAGTAACAATAGCAGCATCTGTAATTTGTGTATTTAGTTTTATTTTTAAAGTTTTTCTTACAGTAAAATTGAGTGATATAGTGGCGACATTCTCTGCCTCATGACTTCAAAACCCTATTCTGTGTGTCCGGGGGTGTGCTACATCTTAAGTAAAGAAAATAAAGGCCACTGACCCCAAAAAGAGACATAGGGGAGAGGGCAAGGTGAATTGCTTCTGTTATGTAAGGCAGCTCTCAAAGTCAGAGCTAACAAGGAGAGCTGGTTATACAAATGGATTTGCCTAGGGTCAGACTGTCCTGAAGATTGTCTTCTGATGAAGGGTTTTGGGTCTGGTATGTAATGCTGTGGATGGAGAATCCTGAAAGCTCCGCTAAGCAAAGTGGGAATTTTCAACCTGCCCCGAGGAGACTCTCCAGGTGAGGATGTGGGTCTTCTCCTGAGATGTGTCAGGCAGCTGTATAACAGGAGTCACAATGCATATTTTTTGGATGGATGACTTTTTAATGAAAAGGCAACCTGCTTCCTCTTTCCTCTTATTCCAATAGCTCCTCAAAACCCAAGGGAGCTTTGAATATCACTGAGTTACTCAGCAGCTTCGTGTCAGGTCAAAATGACAAGAATTTGGTTTGGAAAGAGCAAGCTGTCTTCCTGGATGATAAGGAGTCCCTAGACACCAGTGCCTTCTCTTGAGAATGCATCTGACATCACGCCCACTGATATGCTTCTACCAGAGGGTATCCTGAGTCATTGAAAAGAGAAAGCAAAGCATGGAACCAGATGTTGATTCTGTTGGGTCCTGTAATTTTGTTGTGAAATCTTGGTAGCAGTGAGATGGTGGACCATAAGATCCTTAGGACAAAGAATGTGTCACTAATTTTGCATTGCTAGGGTCAAACCCAGGACTTGATATAGAGGAGATGCTTAAGATATGATGTTGTTCATGCCTGTTATGGTTAATTTTAGGGGCAACTTGGTTAGGCCACCGTACCCAGATACTTGGTCAGATGTCTGGATGTTGCTGTGAAGGCTTTTTTTTTTTTTTTTTTTTTGTGGTACGCAGTTCTCTCACTGTTGTGGCCTCTCCCGTTGCGGAGCACAGGCTCCGGACGCACAGGCTCAGCGGCCATGGCTGACGGGCCCAGCCGCTCCGCGGCATGTGGGATCTTCCCGGACCAGGGCACGAACCTGCGTTCCCTGCATCGGCAGGTGGACTCTCAACCACTGTGCCACCAGGGAAGCCCTGAAGGCATTTTTAAAAATGAGATGAACATTTATGACAGTAAACTTTGAGTAAAGCAGATTACTCCCTGTGATGGTTAATTTTATGTGCCGTAGTGTGAGTGGGTCTCATCCAATCAGTTGAAGGCCTTAAGAGAAAGATTGACCTCCCTTCAGAAAGAGAGAATTCTGCCAGGAGATGGCCTTCAGACTTGAACTGCAATACCAACTCCTCCCTGGGTCTCCAGCCTATTGGCCGATCCTGCAGAATTTGAACTTGCCAGTCTCCATGATTGCATGAGCCAATTCTGAATGAATGAGTGAATGAGTGAATGGATGTCTCCAGCATCTTTGCTCGACTCTGGGGCTCTGTTGTCCCTCCAGTTCCAGTGAAATGGGGGGAGACTACTTTGCCATGTTAAAATGTTGAATTTTTGCCCTAAAATCACAGTCTCCCCTCTCAATAGAGAGTGAAAGCCCTGATGCAGACAAGGATACCAAGATAAGGAAAAGATGATTTGGGGATTTGAGGTGGTGGGGCAAGAGAAGAATTCAACAACCCTTCTCAGAATCCTTGATTATATATTTACTGCCAATGCCCAGTGTAAAAATCATTGGCTTGATTTAAGTGCCTTTGTAGGGTTCCAAGCCCCATCACCACCACCAAGAGCAGCTCACCCCGCTGTGGCCTGGAGATGCTGAAGACCACTTTTCAGCCTGATGTGGCTTCTAACAGCTGAGATATTAAAACACTGAAAAACGGGCTTTATAATGGAAATGCTGACAGACTATTAACTATCGCAGCACTTCTCTAATAAGTGGAATGGCCTGTCATAATCTCTAGTTCATAAATATGCAAATACAGGACTGGGGATTTGCTCCAAAGGATGTCTCTATAAGTTTAACTGACCTTTACTGATACCAGATGAGCCTGTTGCTTCTGTTTTCGTACATTGGATATAAAGTACAGGAAATCTAGCCGCCTGTCGGCCTAAAGTATATAAAGTTGAAACTGCCAGCTACTAAACTCTGGGCTCTGATTCCATTTCTCTTCACATTCACGGTCTTTATTGACATTTTCATTTTTTTTCCCCAGGGGGTGAAAGCTGAGCGGGGGCAAAATCAAACATTGTTCCTCCTCCATTCCCCCCGCCCCACATTATTTCCACATGTCACAATGCCTGCACGGCCAAAATTCATGGATTGCCTCAAGGACAAACAGGCCATCTACGCTGAAGTATAAATTTGAGTTTTATCCAGTTTTCCACTTTTTGGACCAAATGGGCAGCAGATCCAGTGACTTCATATTTAATAACCTAGATGTCATTTGTCCTGTGTCTTTCAGCACAGAGTAAAGAGTTGGATCGCTGGCAGTTTTGCAGATTTTTTCCCCCCAATTATTTTAAGCTCTTCAGCCTAGTATCCGAACTATTGATGTCGAGCCAAATTGCCAACAGGGGAGAGATCTGTCCAATCCAGGAGCTAAATGAGTCACTGAGAGTCAATCTGTTTTTCCCTCGCTGCTGGGGTTTCCTCGGGCCCCGGCCTCTGCTGCAGTCACACACAGAGCAGCAGGCCCGGCCTCCTAGGCCTCCTCGATTCCGGCTCCCACCCTGCTTGCAGCAGCTGGGGATGCTTCTGGCTGGTCGGCCTCAGAAATCCAGGGTCTCCATCACACTGTAGTTGAGGCCTTGCTTTGGCAGAAAATGAAGACATCTTGGCCTTGTTGTATTCGCCACGCCAGTAGCATGTCAGGTATCCAGAAAGGAAAGAAAGACCCAGAAACAGAAGGTGTTGGGGGATGACCCGCTAGCTCACTGCTTCCCGTGGCCCAGTTCCCTCAGAGCACTCTTCTCCTTCCTAAATGTCCAAATGGAGTCCTGTGACACAGAATGCTTCAATAAGTGACAGAAAAAAATAAAAAAAAAAAAGAGGTGGGGTGGAAGGGGCGTGTGGTTCTTCTGGGGGTCGTGGTGGGGTGGAAAGGCACTAGCCTAAGCCAAAGGCTGCAGTAGTGGTAGCACGTTAAGTGTTGGGGAGAAAATTCAGCACCTTATTAACGTTTTGTTTTCCATTGAGACATTTCATTTCTAACAGTATTAACTAAAAAGCAAAATCCTTGAATTCTGCCTGGTAGGGTCAGTGTTCAATTACACAGAAATATGCAGTCGACTTAGGACTGCACATAAGATTAAGATAACTGGTATTTCATGGTCAATGATTAAATTAGTTGACACAGTTCTATCCTGAACTTTGCCATCAGGACCGACCTTTTTGTGCGGTGTGTGTTGAGGACTGTGGGTGATCTAAACTGGGATGAGCATTTTCTCTTGGAAACTCAACGCCATCAAGGAGCCCATGTTGTCTGCAAATGTAGAGAGGAGTTCATGTGGAAATCAGAAAACAACCACAGAACCTTCTATCGTTGTAAGCTGAACTGCCCTAGGAATGTTCAGGAATTAGAGAACTCAGGAGTTCCTGAGAAATACGGGAAGAGATGGGGAGTGAAGAAAAAGTTTGCTTAATTGATTTACTATAATTTTCAGATAGAAATATCAGAGCCCAAAACCCCAGAACGCGCAAGTTGGTTTCCAGCAAGTTGGTTTTTTTGTTTTGTTTTGTTTCTATTTTTGTTTTCATCGTAAAGTCTCAGAGGAGGGACAGCTTTGTTCCTTATGGGGCATTCAGTTCTATTTCTGTAGTTCCAACAAAACTCACCTTTTTACATATTCATGTTGCTTTTTGGTCTCCCTTTTCTCAGCCAGCAAGGTGACAAGGGCAGTTAGAGAAAAGAGTCAGATTTCTGAAACACAGAAAGATTTCTCATTGAAATCAGGCATGTATTAGTGAATCACTTTTCTTTTTTGTTTCCTCTGATGGGGTCAACGGCTTCATTTAGGTTTTGTAGTGGGTTTCTGGATTCCAGGGATCCAGGAAGTTCTGGGAAGCGCTCCCACCACCATCTTAGTCAGAACTAATTAACTAAAAAATAAAGGCCTCTCTTTCTCTTCACATTTTGAACCACCGATCGACTAATACCAAGCACGAAACACCAGTTTTCAGATCATTAGTACAAAGCATCTTCCGCAGGAGGCAATAAAATGTTGCTTTATATAACTCAGCTACAGTTACACTGCTTTCAGAAAAAGCAGGAGTCTCCCTGAAAAGAAATTTACATGAAAACAGTCCCATTGTTTGAGAACTTATGCAAATAATGTGCAAAGGGGTTTGACAGTGATTTAAAAAAATTAAATCTTTATCACTGCCTGAGAAACTTGGTTACCTATAAAGAACTCCATTGCACTTATTTTTTTAATGTGTACAATATAGAGTTGTTTTAATTTTTTTTTTTCTTTAAGCTCAGAACTTCCTCCTAAGCTTCAAAGTCTTCTATAATGAATGCCCTACAGAGAGTCTAGTGCTTTTCAGCTTAACATTTACGAGCATCCCTCATTACTAGTTAAGAAAATTGAAGATAACAACCACAAAAACTGACATAGCTCCAACTATTTTGAACAACGTAAATGTTTCTCCCGTGGGTGTAGCTTTCAGGGACCACATAGGGATACACACCCCTCAGCGCTCAATCAGTAGAAGATGAAGCTCTAAGTGTCTCAGTTCGTGTTGATTGCCTCTCAACTCCCTGGTGCTAGGAATCTGGATGTGTCCATTAATGCATGTTCAAACAATGGATCGCCCATGCCAGGAATCTGATTTCCGTAGAAGGACATGAAGGGGATGGGTGAGGAATAGGGTGTCAGACCAAATGTTGTGACATTTCCCTTTGATTTCTACTTTCTTTGAATTCTTTTGCATTTACTACCTAGCGTCTGTCTGGCTTTGGTTCCTTCAATTTCTTTTCGTCTTTTCCTTCTGCTTCACTGTGGAAGATGATCAAAGTATGGAGTTTCTTCTATCCCAGGGGTTGGCATTTCTGCAGGCACAAATGAGACTGGTTTTCAAGCACCAGTGTTTGAACACCAGGATTTCCTTTAATGATCATGCCAGACTACATAGACTTTAGCATCAGACACTGGTTCCAGCTCTGCCATTTACCATCTTTGACATTTTGGACAAGTCATTTTGATGTCTTTCAGCCTCGGTTTCCTCTTCTGTAAACAGAATTATCATCATCATCATCATCCTATCTCGTCAGTTAAAAACAAACAAACAAAAAAAACTGAGCAAATGGACATTCATGTATTTTCAACCTATATATGTGTGAGTATATATTGCTTTTTTATACAGATACCATTTTACTATATATTATGTAAATTATAAAATACACAAAAATGGAAATTAAATAATGAAATTACAAAATAAACAGAAATAAATATTTTAATATTTTCTTCTTGTCCTGCACAACTCATGGGGTACATGACCCCACTTTGGAAAAGCATAATAAATGTAACATGCTTAGTGAAACTGAGTCCCCCTAAAACCAAGTTTCCCTGCCGAGTTTATGATTATCCTCTCTATCTAAAACTTTATCCCCTTTCCTGTCCCTCCTCTGTTTCCCTCAGGGTTGAAGAGTATCAAAGAAAAGAGGGGACTGAAACCAAGCAGGAAAATTCAGGGCCCTCCCAGATTCAAAAGCCCCTCCATATCCCCCATTCCTTGTTTGTTGAAAAGGCTTAGTCTCCTAGGCTTTCCCTGAGTTCCAAAGAGAACACTCAAGCAGTTACTAATTAGGGAAGTGAGAGAATGCCGAAACAAAGGAAAAGCAGTTAAACAAGATGGGTTGAACAATAGTTCAGCAATAAAAGAGAGCCCTACTTCCTCCTCAAGGGATATACATAATGATCTGATGCATATCTTTCCACAGAATCGAAACCCCCACCCAGGTGGAAGATGGTGACTACATGCTGAGCACAAGCATGTAGACCCTAGACTGGCTGGAACCATGAAGTTGATGATTAAGCTTCCTGTAACATCCAAAACACCCTGTCACCTCACCACCAAATGATCAGAAGAAAGTCATGCACCTTGCAACCCTCGCCCCCAAATTTGCCTTTAAAAATCCTTCCCTGAAAGCCCTTGGGGAGTTTGGGTCTTTTGAGCATGAGCTGCCTGTTCTCCTTGCTTCGTGCCTTGCAAATAATTGCTGTACTTTCCTTCACCACAACGCAGTGTCCGTAGATTGGCTTAGCTGTGTGACAGGTGAGTGGACCCAAGTTTGGCTTGGTAACATTAGCACACTGCCTGACATGAAGCAAAACTCACTGCATGCTATGTATTATTTATTTTTATGCCCAAGGAAAAGTCCAATTGAAATGAAGAATATGCAACCTCATACTGGCTTCTTTTGACATGACTTTGTTCTTATATAAGTAGCAGAAAGTGGCTGAGTTATAAGTCAGGCTCTTCCAATAGAAAGGAATCTTGTTGCATAATCCTGGCCAGCATTGTCTTCTACTGAGAGAAGAATTACACAATTATTTTCCACAGCACCTTATTTCCAAGAAAGATTGGTGGCTTCTCCCCTTCAGGTGGACACTGAAGACAGCACAATTGCTACCCCTGGTGTGAGGCTGGAGTGATAATGCCTCCTTGATAAATGAAAACTATATCCTAAGAATCTGTGCAAATGGGGAAGAGAATGGGGGAGGACAGATTCAAAATTGGAGGAAGACAGAAAAGTCTCTGTCCTTTTTCTAATTATCCTTTTACTGCAATCAGTACTGCCCTTGACATTACTTGTCATATACAATAGGTAAGACACACTGATTATGAATTTTATTGTTGTGACATTGAGTATAAGTCTAGAAATTTGTATAAATACTCTTGGTATAGAGGTTTCTAATTTCACACTCATTCATTTGTTATTCCTAAGCATTGTTACATATTCTAAGCATCCACTGTATGTCAGGCACTGTGCCAGGCACTATTTTGGGTATGAATTTGTCTTTTGAACAAAGAGAAGCAAGCCATAGGAACTGATGGAAATAAATAAACAGCCCAAACTCCCACTCAGGAACTTGGGATTTGCTAGGGGATTTGATATGAACCAAGTGGTAATTGACCTCACACTTTTAAACTAGTGAGCATCAATCTTTCTCCTTGGAAATTGTTTTATTACCTACAATGTAAAACTTTGACAAAAAAAAAATCTTACAACAAAGTATTGAAAAAAATCAAGGAACTAAAAGCAGAACAGGAATTTGGATTCATCTTGACAAAAGCACACAGTAAGTATTTTAATTCTGTTTTGGTTATTCTGGATTCACTGGGTATCCAGGCTTAGAGATTACTTTGTGTTCAGCCTGTTTTGCTGGCTTCACTCTTCTTGAGGCATAAACTCTCAGCGTAGACAGTGGTGATGTGTGTGTGTGTGTGTGTGTGTGTGTGCGTGCTTGTGTTAGACATTTCTGGTTTCACAAATATCTCGTTCTCCTCTTACTTTTGCACACAGAGAAGACCACACTTCCTGGAACTTAGGAGAACCTGTGACAAGTTCTAGCTAATGGATTGTAAATTGAAGTGGGATGATGTCAGTTCTGAGTCAAGGCCTAGAAGGGTGCTGATGAGATACCCCTTGTCTCTTCTTCTTTCTGCTGTGGAGATGTGACCAGCTGGTTTAACATCCTTCAACCTGGTCCCTGAGTAACTGTATGAGCAGAGCTTCTCACTAACTTGTGATGAATATGAACTGGACCAAAAAAAATAAATAAACCTTTGTCTTGAAAACTCACTGGGGTTTCAGAGCTAATTTGCTACCTCCGCATAACCCATTCTATCCTGACAGTTACAGGGTTTTTATATTTTTGTTTTTTTCCTGGAAGAAGAGCAGATATCTAGATCTTTCTCCAAAGATGTTCTACTCTTAGAAATTGTAAGCAAAGTACCAAGATTTGAAGACATCAGGGGACTGACGTGAGAGCAACTTATGAAAACATCAAGGAAAAGGATGCAAGTATCTAGAATAAAAATAAATGTCTTGCTGGCCAAGTTTGCATCATCAGAACCAGATGGTGGTTCTTCAAGAGATTCATCTATGGAATCTGAACAGTGACAAGACTTTTCCTTTATTAAAGAATGGGGAAGGTGTCTAGTCAAGCTTTTAAATGGAAGGAATAAAGGGTGATTTTTCCATATGAGGCTTTTAAGATCTTACAAAATGAAGAGCTTGTACCATGAAAATCTCTGGGAATGATGACCACTTAGGTCTCTGAGAAAGATGTCCAGAAGAGGGAACCATAAATGGAAGCAAACAGAGCTTGTCACAAGGAAGTCCCAAGGGAAAAATAACATTTGGGGCAAAAGCTCTCATTGAAAACCTCCTAGTATAACATTTTTCTTCATAGAGCTAATATGCCATTACACAAGATGTAACAATCATCTTCAACTGCTAACTAAGAGACCTCATGCAATAAAACCCCTATGAGTAGAGGCTGTAATATATATTCTGAGTTTGAAAGATAGTGACATTTCTGAGTCCCCTAAAGGCCTGGGAGCAGCAGTAGCATGGCAGAATCTAAGGCTGACTTGTTGATCTGCGAGGCTCTTTTAAATGTACTTTTAAGGCTGCTTTCTTCCTAATCTTAAACACTTGACCTTTCAGTCTGATATTCTTCAGTATTATTAGATTAGATGATTAGTTATTAAATATACTGTCTCCAGTAAATAGGTAATTGTATAATGCAATGGCCTTCAGCTTTTCCAGGCCATGTTCCCATGACATTTACAGTCAGAACACTAAGTCCTTTTGTAGTGGGAATGTTTAACCCTTTCTGTGGGCAGAAGAATGTACAGGGATTTCCCTGGATCTCACATTCCAGTGGACCAAATGAAAGGCAGTCAAAAATGTAGAGCATCACATGTTTTTGAGAGCTGTAGGACTCAAACATCACAGAATTCTTATTACATTTATGTCCACATAACAACAGTAAAAAAAAGATACATAAACCAACATTTCCCCTGTGACAAGCTGGGTGTGACGAACGCAATGTAGGTACTCACCAGGGGTGAGGTGGGTGCTTGAGAAAAGTTTATAGCTCTGTTCTGCAACCAAAAGCCCACAGGAGGAGAAGTTTTAAATGTCTCTGTGGGTTTTTGCTAAATTTTGCCTGGTGTGAAAGAGTGGGGATGGAGAGAGGAGGAAGAATAGTGGGAAGGACAGGATCTAACATGTTTTGGTTGCTTACTATGTGCCAAGCACTGTGCCAGGCATTTTACTTACACAGACTCATTTAATCATCCCTGAAATAGAAACAAAGTGTGTATTATTAGTCCTCATTTTGCATTTAGCCTTAGGAACCTGAGGCTCAGAAAATTTAAACTAGCTCAAGATCAAACAGACAGAGTAGTTGAATTGGGATTTGAACTTGGATCTGTTTGACTTCAAAGCCCGTGTTCTTTACTATATCTCACACTGTCTTCCTTTTATTAAGTGCCTACTATGTGTAGAGGTGATGTTACTCCTGTTATGAAAGCGGGGGGGAATGGTTAGGAAAATCTAAGTATCAATAATCCATCAGATGTCTTTTTAATTGAATGTTTACTGTGTTCCTGGCAGCACACTGTGAAGAATACAAGAGATGTGTGGAGACACAATTATAGACCCTCCAGTGAGAGGTCAAACTTGAGTTGAGAAGGCAAAGCAACACAAATAAAACAATTCCTAAATTGGGTCCTATGACGGGCAAGTCTAAAAGTTCATCAAGGTTGAGGTGAGTATGGTCTGGTCATGGTTACTGGAATCCGGGGGACTATAACCTTGTAATGTAGCCAAGATTTGGATAGAAAGGGCACTTCAGGTACGAGGTGTGGGTGATGTGAGCCAAGGCCTGGTGTTAGTGTTGCAGAGGGGACACGAGCCTGGAGGGGGAGGAGGAGATGACCGTCTGATTGCCTTCCCTTCCCTCTCTGGACCTCCAGAGTATCCTGGGCTCCTCTGTATTGCTTGTGGCACACTGAGGCAATTAACTGCATGCACTGCATACATGTCCACCTTTCCAAGTGAGCTCCTTGAGAATAGGGACTGATCCTATTCATCTTCTTGTTCCCAATTGCTCAAGCAGTGCATGATCCCCATAGGTGTTCAATAAATACTTGTGAAATGGATGGATGGATGGAACAATGGTTACTGGTGAAAGGTTGAATAATAGGGGGTAAAGACTGAAGCCAGACTGACACAGAGGCAAGAAAAATGTTGAACCAGAAATGACCGTAAGAAAGGTCTTGCTTAAGTAAGTTAACAAGATAAACACAGTATTTACAAATGGATTAGAATGGTGAGAAACAAGGAAAACTGAGGTAATCAGAGCCTGGAGCGGTAAAATTGAGAATGTGGAGAAGGAAGAATTAGAAGTCAGAGAGCAGTGATCAGCAACAGGCTTTGGTTAGAAGTCTGATGTAAGAGAGAAGGGAAGGCAGGAATTCTACAGGGAGGAATGTGGGACACAGGGAAAGGATCTTGTTTTAGGGAATTATGGGCTACTTTTAGACAAGTTGCAGATTTTAAAAATATACAAACAACTCTGCTGAGTTTAGGGTCATTTTAGGTGTTTGGAAATATCTATGAAAAGAGGTTGGGAGTATGGATGAGGATAGCTGCATAGGTTCAAGCTTCTACCTGTTGGAGGCATGGTCCAGATATGTGTGTGGGGGGGGAATGATTGCCTCATAAGCTCCTGGAGATGATAGTTTCTGCCTGGGAGCCTCAGGCAGGATTTGAGGAATGAAACGATCCACTTGATTTAGTTCACCATGAGATCTCCTAAGGCCTTGATGTGTGATTTCAATCTCTGATTAATCGAATTAAATTCATTTTTGAAGCCTTTTGAACTGATGGTTAGTGATCCGGAGACATTCTGACTGTCTCTCAGTGCATCAGATTCCTACCCTGGTTGACTGCACCCTGCACCTGCTTCCCCTACATCAGTGGAGTTGGGGCAGAGGAAGGTACACACACACACACACTCACACACACTCACACACACACACGATGTTCGTACATCACCAGAGGATTCTGTGCATTCAACACACAGCCAAAACAATGGTTAGGGTTCGTAACACACCACATCATACCTGCTTACAGGTAAGGAATACAAACCACATGACACTTCACTCTACTGACATCAGGAGCTAAGCACAAACCATGACTCAGAACTTGAGACATCAGTTTTTTCTCCTAGCCATGAAGGCATTCCTTTTCTTTCTTTTTTGAGGGATAATTGACATATAATATTATATTAGTTTCAGGTAAACAACATAATGATTTGACATTTGTATGTACTGTGAAATGATCACCACAATAAATGTAGTTAATGTCTGTCACCATACTTGGTTATAAACATTTTTTTTCCTTCTGATAAGTTTTAAGATCTACTCTATTTGAAAGCAACTTTCAAATATTCAATAGAGTATTATTACCTATAGTCAGCATGCTGTACTTTACATCCCGCAGGGCAGCCCTTCTTTGAACTTGAAACAAACCCATAAATAAAGAACTCCATCCCCACCAGCACTCCCAAACAACTTGGTGGACAGAGAGCTCTGTATTTCATAGGAGATGCCTGCAGAGATTGAAGTAAGTTTCCAAAAATAAAAGCACAAACAGTTCCCCTCACACTTTTTTGTTACGATAGCTACAGAACCAAAAAGAAATGCATACCATCCTGGGGGGACAGAATGCACAAGGACTAGATTTTGCCCATTTTCATAGCTATCATGGAGCATAGTTGGTTCCAAATCCTACAGAGTCGTCCTGACATATTTACAGGGCTCAGACCCACACCCAAACCATCAGGATGCTTTAAGGTTTGGGGAACAGGTTTCCATACTGCCAAACAGCATAATTAGGCATAACGTCTTAACTGAACGTATTAGCTCGGGCTTTTAACAGCGTGCAAGCCTTGGCTTCCACAATAACCGCTTAATCTTGTGTGGAAGCCATCCCAGGCTTCACTAGAACACAGGCACTGTGCGTCCACCCGCAGATAAAGCAGATAAAGCTCAGAATGGGTTTATTTATATTGTCCTTGTTAGTCATGCAGCCTGTGTGCAAACAAAACAATATTATTCTTATCTCCTTGGAAAGTTTAATTCATTAGCAATTAAAAGCTAGTGCAGAAAGAGGGCCAGGCACAGGGAGAAGTTCATCCTAGCACAGCAGCCTTGGCCAAAGAGATTTGCGGGGGCAACTCTCACAGATAACAGCACCATGATGGCTGCCTAATTGTTTTTCATCAAGAGTTTACGCAAGTAAGGATGATCCCTCTGTAATTTAATAAGATAATGTTGCCAACATCTCTTCAAAATACTCTATTGAAACTTGCTGTCCTCAGGCTCTTCCCAGAGCCCATTCCTGCCTCCTGCTTCCTGTCTGGCTTGTTTTTAGGGGCGGCTGCCTCTGGGCCAGGTTCATGTTGTTGGAGAGCTCAGCTCAGGATGGGATGGCTGGTCCCGGCAGCTGATGGAAGCCTCCACAGTGAGTGAGTTCTATTTGGAACAGGGATGGGTCTGACCACGTTCTTAGCCACCTTAAGGTCAGGGAACTTCAGAACCGCAAACCTGGACCACTCTACTGAAAAGTCATGCTCAAGGCCAGGTGTCATAATGGGGGAAACTGTGGAGATGGGGGTGGGGTAGGGGAGGGGTATATGGGAACTGTCTGTACTTTCTGCTCAGTTTTTCTGTAAACCTAAAATAGCTCTAAGAAATAAACCCTACTATTAAAAACAAAGAGTCATGCTCACCCATGGTTCTGGGTTTTGAGAGGCCAAGATTGATTTGAAAAGGCTTTTTCTTCCTCTCCATAAGAGACAGAACAGGAGGAAGCCCAGAGATTTGGAGGGCTACACCCAGGACAGAGAATTAGAAATAAAAATACTCCCTGTTCTGAGCTTTGGCGGCCTCAACTGGTAGGGTGGAAAGTGAAACGTTACCCCGCTGAGAGGTGCCACTGGGCTTAGCACCCCTTGAGCTCTTCCTGACCTTGTAGCAAACAATACATACATTTGTCTGTTTGGTATTGCATGGGTGGATCTGTTACTTGATTAAATGTTTTACTTTTCAACTGCTTAGCTTTATGTTGGTCAGCCTCAGTGCTGGAGAAAGAATTTGTACTAAAAACAATAAACAGCTTTGGAAATAGGTTGGATCTAAAATAAATAAGGTTAATATTGCAATAATATGTCCTAGGTTAAAGGGAAGTTTAGTCATCATCTGGTGCAAACCTTGTCCCCTCCTGGGCACGAAAGAGTTAAATAATAAAGCCCCAGCCCGGAGGGTAGTGGAAGTTTTAATCCCAGCTGCTGCCCCTGGGGGTGAGAGGAAGAGATATTTGATAGTCCAAAGCAGAAAGTAAATATAGAGTAAATTACTTCCATGTAATTGGGGAGATTATTTCAAGTAGATTGCAACTTGGAAATGGATTGCTTCTTTTTGAAACCTAGGGTGACTTGTACATCTCCCATGGTGGCTTCAAGGTGGCACCGAGGGAAGGCACAATTCCTGGCTTTCAAGGGCAGCTATAGCTAGCATATTTTATAAAGTCAAAACTACACATCTTTGATCCTCACATTGCTCAGATCTGTGCAGTAGTTAATAGGAACAGAAATATAGATAGACATAGAAATGTGACCAACAGTAACCTACCACCTTAAAAATCTGAACTGTGAGTTCTTATAGACAGAAAACAGAAAACTGTTTGCAATTAATATAATTGCCCTCATTCAAGGAAATGGTCAATTTGATCTGAAATGGTGTGGAAAAGCATGGGAGGGGATCTGTGTGAGACACCTAAAAGAACTATTATAAATTTTTTCATATAATGAGCCAGTTTTCCCAGTAGCTTCCATTCTTTGGTTCCAGTGCTCTTTCTTGAAGCCAGTATGAATAGGCTCCAATTCTGTGTCCACATCATAGTCTTCCCAATATTTGTCTCCTTTTCTTAAGTGTGTAAGCTCTAGAATCAGAGAAGCCTTGTTGAGATTCCAAGCTGCCTCTGTCTATCACCTCTCTGACTTTGGGCAAATTGCCTGGTCTCTCTCAGCCTTTATTTTCTTATTTGTTAAATGGGATAATAATAGTACTTGCTTCGCAGGCAAAATGTTGTGAGGACCTAATGGGAAAATGCATGTAAAGCACTTGTCACTTAGTTCTTTTTATGACTATGATGATAATCCCACATAATATAATAAATTATTTCTCATATGACATGATATTTAGCCTACTCACCATTCAATTTTTCCTTAAGTTATTTCAGTGTGTAGCATTCATAATTGAACAAAATGCTTCGTATGGGCTGATAGTACAAAGTAGACTATCACCTCCTTCATTCTAGGTTCTATACTTCTATTGATACAACCAATTAGAGTATTAAATGTTTTTGTTTATGTTTTATCTTTTTTGTGGAGGGAGGAGATGGCTACTCCAATCAAACTGCTCAGAAAACTCTCTCCTTCTCTGTTGTACTTTGGTAGTTTTAGACCCTGGTGCAGGACCTTACATTTATCTCATTACATGATTTATTAAGTGTTAGTTCCTCTTTCAAATCTATGCAATCCATTTGTTTATTCATTCATTCATTATAGAAACTTTCAAAAATATATTTTTCATGGACCAGGCTCAGTGCCAGTTTTTTGCCATATTCTGAGATTTTAAAATTCATTGGAGTTTCAGTAGAGCATACTTTTTACATCTTTGGGCAGATTGTTGTGTAACATGTTGCTAAAACAGGGCTGAGGGCACAGGCCTAAGGAATGTCTTTAGAAACTCTCCGCAAGGCTGACCAGCACCATTTGGGCACTGTAGTTTAATCATTATGAATTCATCTTATTGTGGTATCATTTGGTACAAATTATTTTTCAACATGACCAGCAGGAACTCTTGAGACCCTCTCAGAATTCTTGTTCAAGTCAAGATTCACTAGATCTATCTAGTAGCTAATTCAATATTCTCATCAAAATAAGACTATTTATCTGATGTGATTTCTCTTCTAAGTGAAATTAGTCTGGCTTGTTTTCTAAAGGGCTCAGAGGGCATATTTTCATAACCCATTCTAACATTTTGAATAATTTAGATAACAGCAGAACATAGTGCCTAAAACATGACAGCTATCTGTTTCAGATGCTCCTCCCGCCAGCATAAAATGTCGAGGACGTTAGTGAGAGGGTTGAAAAGATTAGCTAGGTGAAAAAGTCTACCCTCAGGTACTGCCTTTACCTTGATTGTGGAGCATTTGCTTTATATTTACTTGTATGTATGTAAATATATATGTATTTTTAATATATTTTTTATATGTATTTCTCCCCTCCTGAGCTCCCTGTGGTCAGGAACATGCTTTTACTTTTCTCTTGTAATTCCTATCACAGTGCATGACACATCATAGGTCATCCTTAATTGCTTTTTAAATTGATATACTCAAGGTGTATTTGTAAACCTAATGCCTAACCTATTACAATTAAGGAGAAAGGATACTACCCCCTTTTAGTCCAGGACATGGCAAATAGAGAAGAGGTCTATAGGTCTAAGGGCATCCCTTAAAACTTTTAGGCTTTTAGGCTTAGGAGGCATGCCCGCTTACACTCTATGAAACTCTCAAATGATTAGCAACAGAATCCAATGAGTGAGAAGTAGTGAAATGGCTTTCTCAAAATATGGGGAAATTGGTGATCATTTTTTCTCCTTTGTCATTACTAGGATTTTGGAATTCTAAGGGGGAAATTGCATGTTAAAAAATCATTGTCCCATTCTGATCTTTGCAAAGACTTTCCCTTCCTTAAATTTGTTTAGGATAGGAGATTGCTTCTATGGACTTCTCAAAGGTAAGTATTAACTCTTTATATTTTTACTTCCAGTGTCCAGCAGACTGAAAGAGAGGAGGAACTCAATAAATGTTGGTTGGATGAATACGTAGTATTTGTGGAAGTGCATCGTAGACTGTGAAACCTTGCACAAATGGAAAGATGATGAGAATGATGACTTAATGAGGCTCAAAAATTGAAGTGGAACTCGTCTTAATGTACCACACACACACACACACACACACACACATTGTCCCTTTGAATAATGGCTACATTTTTTTCTTTCAGTGGGAAAGGTATTGGGATACTGGGTACTTTTTAAAATTTAAGTCAAAATGTGCTTGCCTATTTTTTATTACTGGCTGCTCCATTTGCTCTTCTGGCTTTTGTTGATAAACATATATTTGTATACTTAATATTGCCCTTAGTTATCCTCTTACTTTCGCATCTTACCCATCTTTAGTCTGCCATTCTGTCCTGACTTAGATTTTTCAACTGTTAGACTGTCAGGCTTTCAAGGATGCATTTTTAAAAATCAGTTTCTTTGAAAGCACTTGAACCAGAAGTCAAATGGCATGATGTAAACCAATAGTTTTTCAATGAAGAAATGAAAAGTCTCAATAATGATAAATAAGGAATCTAACCTATTGACACCAATTTGGTTACACTGTATTGATTTCTACAAAAATATTATAAAAGAGAGTGCTACATATACTCTACTGATCAGATTGCAAATATACTTCTTAGCAAAGAGAGAAATAGTGTAGGATACAAGGGTTTGTCTTCAAGTGTCACCTGCTATGAGTTATCCCTCACTGATTCAAGCATTTTCCTGGATTTAGGTGGGTCAGGCTGTCAGGGGAGAGCCCAGAGGCTACATGTGGCCATGGCTACAGAATCGACTGGGCATGATCTGGAGAAGCAGCAGGTGAGTCCATCATGTCAAGGGCAGGTGATAATGACCGGCAAAAACTGGTCCTGCAACTTCTCAGGGACAGTGATTAGCAGGGTGTAAGAACAGAATTCCAAAATTCCAAAGGTTCCCATAAAAGTCTCAGTTTCTTACTCAGGGCTTCAGGGTCTTTAGAGGTATATTTCAGGGTTGTTTTTTGGCTATTTCACTTATTCTTGTGTAAACTTGTGGAAGTGGGTGGTGGGTTGGGTAGGATGGGTGAGCCTTCCCAGACCCTTCACACCATCTGAGCTCCATGTGCCAGGAGGAGCCCCTGATAAGCCAAGACAGCTCTACTTATGCCAGCCTCACACAGCTCAGCAGGGACTTGACACTGTCATACAAGTAGCTCTCATCTTTCTGGGCAGTTGGCAAATCCAAAATTTCTAGATACAAGGGTTTAAGGTGGAAATCTGGAAGGAGAGAAGGATTAGGGGCCTTATCTTGAGGCTGCATTGCCCAGAAAGCACAAAATCTTTACTTAGCTTGAATACTTATTTTGACATATTTTGGAGGGGGGCAGATGGAGATACTGGAGAGAGATGCTAAGGAAACCCCAGGTCACCCCTAGATACTGCACATGGAACCCAGGTTTTGTAAATACTGCAAAGCCTCCATAGTGTTGTAAGAAACATGAGATGGTTTTTTTTGGGGGAGTCTGAATTCACTCTCAGGAAAGTGTTTATCAAAGTGTTGTCCTACTGAACTAGAATATCAGGGGTGATGGTAGTGGGGAGGATTTCCAGGAAGGGAGAGTCTGCATATTTGTTTGTTTGCTTGTTTGTTTATCTAGCCACACCATGCGGCATGTGGGATCTCAGTTCCCTGACCAGGGATTGAACCCGCGCCTCCTGCAGTGGAATTGTGGAGTCTTAACTACTGGACTGCCAGGGAAGTCCCTGCATTTTTAATAAGCATCTTAGATAGAGCTTAATGGGGAGTAAAGTTTGGATGTATCATCTATGAAAAGAATCTCAAGATCACTTGCCTCTCTGATGTATGGAATTTCTTCATTTTTGCACATTCTTCAGCTTTTGGTCTTGATTATGTCCTTATTGTCTCTTGGGATAGGAATGCCTCTCCTGGATTATTTTCTCCACTGTGTCTAGGAAGTCTGCATCTTTCCGAATGAGTTGTGCTGTCAAAGAGTGTCCCTAGAAACCTTTCATGTTCCATCTAAGAGGAAGATGACTTGCATTTATAGCACACAGTATAGGCAGTGACCTTGGGCAAGAAGAAAAGCAATAATATTAATACCATATATTTGAATAATGTTCTACCATTCACAGTTAAGTTGAATTAAATTGCATAGTTAAATTCATAAATTATATGATTACATCAATTCTCACAACTTGCTGTGAGGATTGGTAATATTATTCCTATTTTACAGATTAAGAAATTGAGGTTCAAAGAAGACAAGGCCTTACCATAGGTCAGTGGACTTATATATGGAAGAATGGGTCCTGGAGTCAGGGTCTTCCAACAACTGGCCTGCTGATGCTGACACATGCCACCCAACGGCCTTCTGAATGGCTTTGGTGCACATACCTTATAAGTTGATGCTTAGAGCAGAGTTGTTGTGCCAGATCACCTGGGTTCTGATCTTTGTGATTTCTGTGGGAAAATCTCCATTTAAATTGCCATGGACATCCACGTGCTGAATGATCATTTTCTCTTGGGAAAGACATTTCTGAGTTGCTCTAGCCTTCCCCGCGTTACCTGAGGCCTCACTACTTTTGAAATGGCTCACACTCTTACCCTATTTGCGTTATATTACCCCAGGGAAAGCATGAATCCAAGAGTTCCAAAGAATCTTTCTCCTCATATCTGATTATGCTATGTTTACAGACACATCTAGGCATAGGCTTTTTGGATTTTCTACTGCTTTATTTATTTATTTATTTATTTATTTATTTATTTATTTATGCAGTACGCCGGCCTCTCACTGCTGTGGCCTCTCCCGTTGTGGAGCACAGGCTCCGGACACGCAGGCTCAGCAGCCATGGCTCATGGGCCCAGCCACTCCGCGGCACACGGGATCTTCCCAGACCGGGGCACGAACCCGTGTCCCCTGCATTGGCAGGCGGACTCTCAACCACCGCGCCACCAGGGAAGCCCTCTACTGCTTTACCTTGATCATCTTGATTTAATCAGTGTGAGCTCATTTTCCTCATTAAAGTCATCAAATTAAAGAAGAAAAAGGGATCTTATAGGCTCCTGCTAGATTTTCCTGAGCAATAGGGGTCCATCCAGTGTCTGCCATGCCCTTCTGGTGATGGGGACACACTGTCAGGGGCTGCAGCCCCTAATAACTAGATTCCTTTCATTGTCACATAATTCTTTCATTATGTTGGGCTGAGACTTTCAACCTTTATCTTCCACACATTGGTCCTTGTTTTGATCTCTTAAGCAATACAGAGGTCTTGTCCCTTGTTTCCATGTGAGAGATTTTCAAACACACAAGCCAGTCATCATGTAGGCCTAGAGTTAGATGATTCAGAGCTGTTATGGGCTGAATTCTATGTCCCCAAAGTTCACATGTTTAAGTCCTGACCCCTAACTTCAGAATGTGATTGTGTTGGTAGATGGTGTCTTGAAAGAGGCAATAAATTAAAATGAGGTTATTGGGGTAAGCCCTATTCCAATATGGCTGGTGTCTTAATAATAAGAAAAAATTAGGACACAGAGACACAGAAAGAAGACCACGTGAAGGCCCAGGGAGAAGATGGCCATCTACAAGCCAAGGAGACAGGCCCCAGAAGAAACCAACCCTGACAACATCTTGTCTCAGACTTCTAGCCTCCAGAGCTGTGAGAATATAAATATCTGTTGTTTAAGCCACCCAGTTTGTTGTACCTTGTTATGGCAGCCTGAACAGACTAATACATGAATCAAATATATATGGGGTTGGAGTCAAGGAGATAGGGGAGATCAACTAAGCAAATGTGCAGGGGGAGAGGGTAAAAGGGCCATGGGATAAAAGCCTTACAGAGTAGGTATTGGGAGAGGGCCTGGGAGCCATACTGAGAGAAAAATCGAGAGAGCACAGTGAAAGAAGACAAGGGAAGAAAGAGTTCTTTGCTCCTTTTATACTGGGTTCTAAATTCATTAACCTTGTGTTCACTTTTGTCAAAATTGTCTTTAGTGCTTAAACACTCTCTCCTTTCCTTGTCCCCATGCACCAAATTAAGAAGGTGTGGGTTTTAAATCTGAAAATTGGTCATCATAACATTCAAAGGTAAGGTTAAAGTGTTAATATTAGTGTTGTTGAATTAAGGGGTCAGTCTCAGAAGTTGCTTGGGGAATCATTCTAAGTATACATTTCTTTGACACAGATTATGAAATTCAATTTAAGTGTAGATTTATGGTGGGGTACTAAAATACATTATGAAGACAAACAAACAAGCAAATAAACAAACAAACAAAAACCCCAAACCCCACACAATTCCCAGGTGCTTCTGTTGTGCCCACTGTTTGGGATACACTAATTCAGATGAAAATAAAAATGAATTCCTTCTATATGCCTGGAAATGATGCCAGACAATTGTAGATTTCAAACTTCATGAAAAATGAAAAATTTCCCCCTTTTGAGGGGAATGTTTTATGAATCCAGTAAACATAGCCTAAATTTCCTATTCTTATTACCTTATTACTTTTCAGAATAATGTTGAAAATGATGGTTATCCTAGGATAACCAGGATATTTGGAGATGTTTATGCTCCTTTTCCCAGCAATGGCTTCCCTTGGCCAGCCGGCTCTGTTCTTTTCCCATATTTCAGGATCTCAGTGTGAAACAAGCTATGAGAGCTTACAACAGTCAATCATACTGACCATCACATTATTCTTTGTGACTTAGGAGAATAACCCTGTTTCCTCAAGTGCTCTATCTGCTGAGAATTAGGAACCATTTCTATGTAATAAAGAACTATCGTTCACCAGGAAGTATACTGTTCCTTCTTGTGGAGGAAAACTTATGACATTGAACTTGATAAGAGCCATTATTTTCACAAGCTCAAATAAAACAAGTCTTCTTGGTCTCCCCTCCCACCTCTACAGGTTCAAGTATGTGGAGGAGACCAAACTGAAAAGAAAGCATCATAAGTTTTAGACTGAAACAAATCAGGACTAACCAGGTAATCAAATTCTGTATAAAAACAATGAATTGTGCTACTCTAACTTAGATGTTTCAGAGAAACTCCAATGCCTTCTTTATCCATTTCTGGAATTTTTAAAACCACTGCTCCATAGGGCCTTAAGAATAACCGGAATAACTAGACTCTGTTAATTTAGTTCAGTTATTTAGGAATCAGGTATAAGATAAATTAGAACTAATTAGTATTAAGTTCTGAGTAGGCAGGTAGAGCTTACTATACACCATGCTTAAAACATCACAGTGGGAAAGTGGTGGGTAGTCTCCGTGTGGAAATTTACCAGGTCTGCTTGATGGGTACTGACTTGACTGGTTCCTCCACCTTAGGGATGCTGAGAGTATACTCCTCTGCCCCAAGTTATATTTTATCCAAGCGTCATGTCTCTGACATTCTACCTCCAAAGAGTCATTCCTTTGGCTTTCTTTGCTTCCCTTAAAATGAAAATTCTCTTGGTTTGTGCAAAACAAAAAATTACTTTATGCAGGCAAATACATTAAGGTAGTTATTAGCTTTGTTTTCCAGTGACTGAAAGGAACTAGTTGAGCTAGAAGGAACTTGGAAGTTCATCAGTGGGAATGAAAGGAAGGTTTGCTAAGTAGGTGAGGGGAAAGCACAAGGAAGGGGCCAACTGACACACATTTTGCCCGCTTGGGAATTTTGAATGGGACTGACTCCGCCCACTCAGTACTGCTTAAAAACAAAACAAAACAAACAACATATCTTTGAGAGTGCTTTAATATATTGCACTATTTCAGTAGTGGTGCTGGCCAGGACTTAACAAGGCTAGAGTAAGGAAGGACGGTTAATATTTCAACTATAGTGTGAATTGTAAATCATGACATTGATTTGGGCACAGAGGCTAGATCAGGAATGTTTGAGGAGCACCCTTCAAAGCTCAAATGCAGAGGGCAGAAAATAGTGTTGGTTTTTAATATCATGTCCCCCTTTTCGAGTAAGTCAGAGCCTGAGTTATGAAGCATTCAAAGATCATTTTGTTCCCGCATTCAATTTTCTTCTTTTCACTTAGAAGAAACCTTTTAGGCCAAAGACCACTTGAGGTGGCCCTGGTTCCTCCATGTTTCACTCACTGGCTCCTTGTATCTGCTGGACCTGCATTTCCATTCACCATGTCTCAGGAGGAAAATGATTCTAGTGACCTCGCTGTAGGGAGATGGGAGCCTCAGGCATCTTATCAAACTGCCAGGCTGTTCTACATAAGCAGAGCTCTTGGCTCTGGCATAGGAAAGCAATGCCATTGTCGGCTAACACTCAAGCATCTTGGCGAACTTGCTAAGTGTGTGGGGAGCCCTTACCACTGTTGTTGGCAGGAAGACCAAGCTGTCACTTGTACCTCACTTTCAGAATTCGGCCCTGTTTAAATTAAGCTCTGCAGGTGGAGTCCTGGATTGTGAGAAGGATACAAAACCTGAGGACATGTTGGCATTTATTCCTCATGCTGCTTCTGAGGACACACAAGAGGGTGTTCTGGCCAAATTAGCCAGTTATTCGTTCCTCGAGTAACTTTGGTTTTGGGCACCTGACTTGACTCTGTGAGTGAGCAGGAGGCTGTTTTCCCTGAGTGTGTTTGCCTCTTGGCTTTCCTGTCACTACAAGAACATTCAGCCCACAGATTTCTGTTATCTAATCAGGTGCATCGGTCCGAGGTGGAGATGAGAGGGGAGGAACACCCCTCTGACTCAGATTTTGCACAAACAAAACTCAGCCTTGTTAACAAAGGCAGGGAGGAGTGCCCACGGCTGCTCAGATCAGATCTTCCCCGACAATCTGCGGGGCAGTGCAGATGGGTGGGTTTTTATGGCAAGATAAGCAACTGGAGGGCTCCACTTTGGTATGCTAAATAAAATTAAAATGTCAATATTTACACATGACCTTCAAGGCTCTTACACTCTTGCTTTCTTAGGATTCAGTACAGACTGCGTTTTCTTTAGCCCGTTACCAACAGCTTGGAAATTCAGTTAGAGGACATAACCCAAATGTTCTCCAAATGTTCCTTCCAAATGGTCATCTCAAAAAGTGCTGTTTTAAGGCGTGCAACCTTTCTGCACCAAGAGAGGGCTGTCGCACTGCTTACCCAACTGCAGGGGAATTATCCGGAGATGAAAACCACTGATGATAAAGATAGTGCCGCCAAGCTGCTTTAATTTGTTGATAACTAAAGCACAAGAGGCCTCTTACAGGCTTCTCGAAGCCTCACTATTGTGTATTGCACATTCAACCCCTGCTTGTGTGCTGACACAAACAACTAAACGCGATCATAATGGTTGAAATGTAGTTAGAAACACAATTGAGAACATCTGTATTGTAAGCAGAAATAAATTAGAAATACTGAAGTGTTTTGTAGCTGTGAAAAAGAAGGAATAAAAAAATAACCCACAGTACCTGGATTAAGCAGTTATAAATAATGTATAAGGCAAAAATCTCATTACCCCCTGTGTAAACTCCCACCCCCCCCCATGAAATATATTTTATGAATGTAGTAACACTGTAATAACGGAAGCATTTGTTTTTCCCCACAAACTTTCCATTTTATAACTGGGAGATTGTTTGGATTTACAAGTTCAGGACAAAATATCCCCGAGTTTACTGGTTTGGATTTCTTCCTCGTGACCTTCAGCTTCAGGACTCTGCACACCACTATTTATTAGAATGCTGCTTTCCACACATGAAAGTTTCCCCCAAACACAACCCTATAAAAACAGAGGTGGACACAAATCCCCTCAGCCCTGGAGGAAAAGGCCTTGAAACTTGCATTGCAGAAGCCATAGGGAGGATAGGAGAAGCTCTCCCTGCCCAGGACTGTGACACCTGTGGGACTCTTGGAGTCCAGGCTGCTGTCAATAGAACCAATCATTTTGCTTATGTCACTATAAGTAAAGTGACAGCTGCCAGATTAGTGAGCTTTGTCCAACTGAGCTATGGGGCCGTTACAGGGGTGGCCAGAATTTTCCACCGGGCACCATCCTCAGCATAGCCAGGATCCAGGAGGAAGTCCATTCTCTGGGCACCGACTCACCTCTGCAGCCCTTCCCTCTTCAATTTCTTGGTTCTTTTTTTTCTATCATAAACCCGTGGTCAGGCTCTGCAATATCATGGAGTGCAGCAGCATGCTCAAGGGTTAAGCATGACTCTGGAGTCCAGTTGTTTATGAAACCCAGTTCTCCTGGGTCATGCAGGGGGAACCCCCATATCTTTAAGAGATACTAGGGCGGGAGGTAAAGCGGAGGGAGCTGGCTCAATACAACCTTTTATGTAATAGGAGCCGCCCTAAGCCTAATCGGCTCCTACTTCAAATACCTCATGATTCTTTCTGAGCTTTTAATTAGTGAATTAATGTACATCCTATCTGGCTTTCCTGGAGTCCTTGGAATGGTTCCTAAGTGGACCACAGATATCCATAGAGATAACTGCCCAATTCCTAGCCTGACCCCTCATCAGGTGCTGCTCCTGCTAGCATGACTTGTGACCATGTTCTATTTTTGCTTCCCCCACTGGAATAGCCGTGTGGCTAAGCGGCTAAGCAGAATGACTCCCTTAGATCCCCTTCTAGGAGGAAGTCACTCATGGACTCATTTTTGGAGTCACAGTAAGAAACGTGTAATTTCTCCTCATTTGGGTATGTTGCTATGGCAGAATGGGGGAAAATTACTGCGCTGTGAGTTGGAAGATTGTTCAGGTGTCTTCTTAAATCTAACTGAGTGACTTTGGATTGGTCCACCTCTGAGCCTCAGTTATCATTGAAAATGTGGGTAGTATTACCTCACACTTTTTCCTTTAGTGGGACTTAAATAAGGTCATGCACATAAACGAGCTTTATATGGTTTAAAGTGTTATTGAATGGTATGGTGTTATTTGTCTTTGTTCAGGCCGCTATAACAAAATACCACAGACTGGGTAGCTTGTATGCAACAGAAATTCACTTCTTTAAGTTCTGGAGGCTGGAAGTCTGAGATCTGGGAACCAGAATGGTTGGGTGAAGGCTGTCTTCTGGATTATAGACTTCTCAGCTTATGACTGTGTCCATGTGTGGTGGAAGGGAAGGGAAGATCTTTCAGGAACCTCTTTTATAAGGGCACTAATCTTGTTCACAAGACCTCCACCCTCATGACCTAACCACCTCCCAAGGCCAGCTCCCTGATACCATCAGCTTAGGGGTTAGGATTTCAGCATATGGATTTTCTGGGGACACCAAACATTCAGACCATAACATCTTTATTAAAAGGAAATTTCTATTCTACCTATGTGACAATGTGGTTTGAGGATCAAATTAAATAAAATATGTGAAAAAGTCTTTGAAAAGTATAAAGCAATGCAAAACACATCACTGTATTGTGAATGGAGTGACAGAGCCCTGTCAGCTGGATTTCCTATGGTTATGTACACATGTGCCAGAGCAGCACAGTTTTCTAGACAAAAAGAGGGCGCAGAGGCTGGAGACTTTAAATCTGGTGTTATCATTATCATTATGTTTCTTATTGTGAGCACCTCAATTAATTGTTTTGAGATCTTTGTCTCATTTCTTTTACTTCTAATATGAAGAAACAACAGTCATCTCCTAATATGATTGTTGGGAAAACATAATTGAAATGAATTCCAAAAATAGCTTTTAAGGACAAAGTTATGTGAAGGACAGAAATTGTGTGTGAATTCTCTCAGCAATGAATAGGCATATCTCCATATACCCCTAGGATCTCAAGCTGATAATGTAACGACAAGAACCTATTCAATCAGAACAAGGGGATGGTTCTGCTCGTGTGACAATCTAGGTCTCAGAGTCTGGTATGTGGGAGGGGAGGAAAGAGCAGATTGCATTTTCAGGAGAAAGGTTAAGCTTGAATGTTTTGGACAGGAGGTGGTTAGATGCATTTTTAAAAAGTCCTTGAATTTACCTGATGAGTTTTGTGTCCTTGTGATGGTTGTAGCCCATTCCAGGTTAGGAGTAAATTTAGCAACACAAAAGAGGTCATTTAAAAATCTCTCCCTCACATGCTCCATTTCATCTGGTGCCCCTTCTAGTTTTCTCCTCTTCACTAATTTGCAACCTGTGAGACTGCCCTTCTGATCATTGTGAGTTTAAGATTAGTCATATGTGGTTTCCGAAATGTTTTGAAACTTTTATAGGAGAGTTGTGAAAAGGTGGAGGTTTCCAGAAAACCCTTAATAGAAGTTCAGAGATCCATTTATTTATTTATTTGGGCTTTATAACATTTTAGTTTAAACTAATTTTAGACTTAGAAAATGTTGAAAAAATACTATAAAGTGTTCTTTTATATCCCTCACTCTGCTTCTACTTATGTTAACATTTCTCATCACCATTATAATTATCAAGACTAGGAGATTAAAATTAGCACAATAATATTAACTAAACTACAGCCTTCATTAGAAATTCACAAATTTTCCTACAAATATCCTTTTCTGGTTCCAGGATCTTCTCCAGGACCTCACACTGCATTTCGCCTCCAATCTGTCACAGTTCCTCAGTCCTTCCTTGTCCTTTATGACTGGCTCTTTTTGAAGACCAGTAATTTTGTAAAATATTCTTTAATTTAGCTTTGTCTAATGTTTTCTCATGATTGGGGTAAGATTATGCAGTTTTTGCAAGAATGCCACAGAAATGATATTGTGTCCCTTTTCAGCACATCATATCAAGGGATTCATGACACTGATATATCTTATTATTGGTGATATTTACCTTGATCACTTGGTTAAGGTGGCTCCTGCTGGTTTCGCCACGATAAAATTACTATCTTTCCCTTTGTATTGGTAAGTATTTTGAGTCAGGTACTTTGAGTTTATTCGAATTCTCTTTATCCTTCTTGAATTTCTTTTGAATGAATAGCAGACACCTAAGAAAAGGAGATAATACTCTTTGAGGATTTGCTTCTTTTCACTTACTATATGTTGTAGAAAGCACCCCACATCAGTTTTATATGTTTTGCTCATTCTTTTATACAGTTGCATAGTACTCCATTGTATGGCTATACCAGTTTATTCAAGCACTCTTCCACATATGGGCAATTAAATTGTTTCCAGTGTTTTGCAATTACAAACAACGAGGCAATGAATAAAGTCGTATGTATGTGCTTTTGCACTGTTGGAGATACGTCCCCTAGAAGTGGGGTTGCTAGGTCAGAAAGAAAATGCATATGCAATTTTGTTAGACATTGCCAAATATTCTTCCAGAAGGTCTGTACCAATTTGCATTCCCACCAGGAATGTTTGGAAGTGCCTGTTTCCCCATACCTCCACCAATAAGCTTAACTAATAGAAAGTATTCCCATATTTTAAATTTTTTGCCAATCTGTTAGGTGAGAGACATGGATTTGTTTAAGTATGAGTGAGTTTGAACAGTTTTTCACATGTTCAAAGGCCATTTTAATCTTTGTGTGTGATTTTCTCCTCATTCTTCTATCAGGATTTTTGTCTTTTGTCCCTTAATAATTAAGATTTCTTTATATGTAAGGAATATTAGCCTCTTTTTCTAGTATGTATTACAAATATTTTCTTGCTATTTGTCAGTTGTCCTGTGACTTTGTTTATGGTGCTTTTTGTCAGGCAAAAATTTTTAATTTGTATGCAGTCAAATTTATCAATTTTTTTCTTTGGTCTCTGATTTTAAACCATAGTTAGAAAGCCCTTTTCTTCCCAAGATTAAAGAACAGAATAATTTAGCTGTGTTTTCCTTTATACTGTCCTGTTTCAGTTTTTATATTTAGGTCCCTAATCCACTTGGAGTTTATCTACTATATGATGTGAGATATAGATCTATTTTAACTTTTCCAAATGACTGCCTACTTGTTTCAGACTATTTATTAAAAAGTTCATCTCTACCCCAGTGATTTGAGATGCCACTTTTGTCGTATACTAAATTTCCATATGTATTGGGGGCTATTTCTGAACTGTTCTATTCTAGTCTATTTGTCTATTCATGTTCCACACCATTTTAATTATCAAGGCTTTATAGAATGTTTTAATTTCTGGTAAGACTAGTCACCATGCACAGTTCTTTTTTTTTTTTTTTTTTTTTAGTGTTTTTCAACCTATTTTTGCATGTTTTTTTCTTTTTTCCATTTGAAGTTTAGTATCAAATTGTCTAACTCCAGAAAATAGCTTGCAGGTTTATTTTACTGGAATTGTAATAAATTTATAAATTAACTTAGGGAGAACTGATATTTTTATAATGCTATAATCCTATTTAAGAACAGGGGATGTCTTTCCATTTGTCCCAGACTTTATTAGTGTAATTCAGGGGTGTTTAAAAATTTTTCCTTTTGTAGGTTTGCACACTTGTTAAATTTACTCATAAGTACATACTGCATTTTGATGCTGTTGTAAATGGGTTTTCTTTACCATTATTTCTCCTATTTATTGTTTGTTTGTATGAAGGGTATCGATTTTTATATGTTAATTTTATATCCCACTACTTCAATAAATTCTTTCATTGTTTGGGTTTGTTTTATTATTGATTCTCTGGAGTTTTCCAGGTATATTATCATATCACCTGCAAATATAGTTTTCCTTCTTCTTTAATCATTCTTATGCCTCTATTTGATTTCTCTGGTCTAATTGCATTGGCTAATAGTGCAAATAGTAGAGATCATAGGCATTTGTGTTCCTGATCATAGTGGAAATGGCTCTAGTGTTTCTTCATTAAATATGATACTGACTTTAGAACTATTCATCATTTCAAGAAGTATCTGTCAATTCTTATATACTGGAGTAGTTTTATCATGAATATGTGTTGAACTTAGTCAAATGCTTTTTCAGCATCTATGGAAATAGTCATATCATTTTTCTCCTGTAGACATTATTATGTGTAGTAGCCTGAATAATGGCCATCAGGTCCTAATCCTTGGAACGTGTAAATGCTACTTTATATGATAAAGATGTTGCAGATATGATTAAATTAAGGATCTTCAGATGAGGAAATTATCCTGCATTATCCAAGTGGGCCCTATATGCCATCACAAATGTGCTTATAAGAGAGAGGTAGAGTGAGATTAGACACTTATGCAGTGGAGGAGGTGATGTGAAGACGGAGGCAGAGATTAGAATGATGTGGTCACAGGCTAAGGGATACTTGTGGCTACCAGAAGCTGGAATAGGCAAGGAATACATTTTCTCAGAAACTGTGGAGGGCACATGGCCCTCCCAACACTGTAATTTCAGACTTCTCACTTCCAGAACTATGAGAAAATAAATTCCTGTTGTTGTCAGCCACCACATTTGTGGTAATTTGTTATAGTGACCATAGAAAACTGATGTAGATTTTGGTACTGCGAAGTGATGTGCTGTTGTACCAAATACCTAAAAATGTAGAAGTGGCTTTGAAATGTTAGTGAGTGTTGTTGCTCTGTAGTTTTATTTCTTTGTTTCTTTTATTTATCTGTTTAGGTATAAGTATTATATTTGCAGGCTAAAAAGGATTAAAAAGTTTTCTTTGATTTTCAATGTTGTGTAGCAATTTATAGAGCATTAGGACTACCTAGTGTTTAAAGGTTTGGTATAATTTCCCTGTAAAATTATCTGTGCTAGTTGATTTTTTTGTGTGGGGGAGTTCCTTAGTACATTTCTCTATTTCTTATATGGAAATTCGTATATTTAAATTTTCTAACTCTAATGAGGTCAATATGTATTTCTCTAGGAGTTATCCATTTTGTTTGGGTTTTTCAATTTATTTGCATAGAGGTCTGCAACTTAGTCTCTTTTGATTAATTTTTTTTTTCATTTCAATGGTGGTTCTTTTCATTTCTTTTTTTTTTTTTGTATATTTGTGTATTTTCCCTAGCTAGCAGTTTAATTATTTTGTTACATTTTTCCCCAAATCAGGATTTTGATTCTTTAAAATTCACTTAATGCCCACATGACAATGTAAGCATATCCAATTCTCTTTCCCTTCTCCTATTTTTTATTGCATTATTTCTACTTTGTGAAATAGTAGAAATAGTGAAATAAGAGCACTATTTTCAACAGCTGCTAGTCTTTCACCCTCATCCCAGCCTTTGTATTAGTGTTATATGTACATTTATATATTTTAAAATGTTCCCTATCAGTCCTTTTGTTGAAGGACTGATGTGATTTTGTTGGATGCAGCTCATTCTTTTGTAGATTCTTTAAGAACAATCTATGGGTACAGAATTCCATAAGTTCTTGTATACTGAAAATTGTTATTTGATATTTGAAGGACAGCTTGACTGTATATAAAATCCTTTGTTCACAATTTCTTTCCTTAAACTTAAAAAAAATAGTACTCCACTGTTGCCTTCTTTGTATGTTGGCTTTGATGCCAGTTAAACTCTCTTGACATTATTAATTTTGCAAAAAAAGTTTTGAAAACAGTATTTGTTCATTTTGTCCAGAGGTCTTGAAGATCTTATCTTTGTCTTTGAAATCTAACAGTTTTATAGGCATATGTCTCAGTTTTGATCATTCTTGGTTAATTTTCTCAGATACCTACTAAGCCTTTTCAACCAAGATTCATGCCTTTTTCTCTTTCTGGAAAAATTTTTTGGATTATAATTTTAAAGACTAGTTGCATTTCATTTGTTTTCTTTTTCTTCTTTATGATTCCAGTAGTACAAATATTATTCCTTCTTTACCTGTCTTCTATTTCCACTATTTTCCTCTGATCCTCTTTATATCTTCCTTTGTGTCATTTCATTCTCTTGGTTGTTTTCTTGCCTTTCTTCAATGACCCTTATTAACTTTTCATTTGAGTCTATTTCCTCTTGGGCACTGTAATTTCCTCTTTATTTATGAGATAATATCATCTTTTTTTCTTCCATTTCTTTCCTGAGTTCAATCAACTATTTTTTCATTCCTACCTTTTTTGTCCATTTCTGTTCTCAGTGTTTGAATTTATAATTTAAAGTGTTTTATTCATATCCTTAAATCCTTGTTATGATATATTTAATTTGATTTGGAATGTAAACGTAAAGTTTCCTTCTGCTTCATGTTTTATTTTTGTTTTGTTTTTTGTCTTTTTTTTTTTTTGGAAGAGGGTGGTTGGATTTTTCTCAGTTGATTTGTGTGTAAATTCATTCTGCAATAGTCCTTTTTGGATTTTATTGTCCTGATTTTACTTTTTGTGATACTGGAATGCTTTACATGGCCCTGGTTAAAAGGCACTCTTCACTGTTGGTCTATTAAAATTCAAATCTTTAGCAGGTTTTGTTTGTTTTGGTGGTAGAGGAGGATTGTGAGTCCACTAATTTTGTTGATCTATTTTTTCTTGCAGGACCCTACATTTTTCTTCATTTCTGCTTTACTACCTAATTGCTAAAGGACTCTTTTTCCTTCTGTTTTTTTCTTTCCTCTTTTTTTTTCTCTTCCATAAGCTATGTGTTTGAAAGACTGTCCTTTTAAATCATACTTGCTCATTTAAACTGTGTCTACCACCTTTAACTGTGTGTCTGGTTCTAAAGGAGCTGCCCACCCTTTCAAAGGCACAAACTTTGAAATCTCCTTTAGGATGTTCAGCTCTGTTTAATCTTCCTAGTGTCCTCTCCAACTTTCCTTAAGGTCCCCTTGCCTGTGTCCTTATTCTGTATTTCTAGCAGTTTTTATTGGTCTGCCTTTGCTTGCAGCAAAGCTCTGTGGTAGGAGTTGGGAGGGTCAGAAGGGCATAGAATTTGTTTCTTTTTCTCTTTTTACTCACTATATTTGTGTGTGTGTGTATATATATATATATATATATATATATATATATATATATATAATTCTTGGAATGTCTTAAGGTAATATTGAGAATATGGTTTTGCACAGAGATTTCATAGTTCTGAAGTTATTGGGTACTGTTCCATGGAGGAATAGGGGTTGGGAAGTTACTTACTATATACCTGTCATTGTCTTTAGCCACATAAAAGTCCTCAAAGGATGCACATTTGCATGGTAAAAGAGCAATCTCATCCCTGCCAGTGGTTTTGCTAACCACCTGTACAGCTGATGGCTCCCATATTTAGATTTTGAATCCAGACTTTTTCTAAGCTTTGGATCCACATATCCAACTATAATCACAAAATCTCAAGTTCATCAAGGTCAAAACTCAACAATCTCCTTCCCCAGGAAGCATGATCTCCTCCCTCCCCTCACACACATTCTGTTTCTTGTTGAAAGGTAGCATTCTCCACTGGGAGGCTCAAGCTAGAAAGTTGAGAGTCATCTAGAGACATCTATCTCACTTGCCCACACCTCCAACTGATACTTAATAAATGGGTATTGGATGAAAGTCCTCAAACTTCCTAGAAGAAGATGAAAAAGAAACAAAATTTTTGTCCTTTGACAACATCTGGCATAGGTCTGGATAGTTCTTCTTTGCTACTCAAGGGTAGCTCTTGCTAGTGGTGGGAATAACAGTACAGAACACTTATAATTTAATAAGGAGTTTATAGGAATGATAAACTTCTTATTGGAGTCCAAGATCTTGGAGGCAGGGACAATGTCTTTTCATTTGATAATCTTTCACAGTAGTTGACAGAAAGCTTAAAAAAGGTCATTAGGGATATTTTAAATAAATGAATAATAAAATGAATAAATGACTATGATACCACCTGTGATTAAGCACATACCTCCTAATATAAAGAAAAATTCTTCAAAAATATCCCTAAACTTAAGCAAGTCAACTCAAATTCCTACAAGCATTAGGTATGTTACAAAAATGAATGACATGGCCACTTTGACACTGGCAAACTGGGACTCTAAGTCAGGCTTCTTTCACCCTTTGGAATCCGGTGAAACTTATGGACCCTTCTCAGAATAATGTTTTAAAACGCATAATATAAAATGCATAGAATTACAAAGGAAACCAATTACATAGAAATATAATTATCAAAGTATTAAAAAACACACAAATGTATGAGATAGTAATATATGTGCTTCTTTATTAATGCATTAAATAACAAGTTCTAGCAGCCAAACTAATAACTACCATATTTTCAAGTAGTGGTAAATATAAGCAATTTTTCAAGATACCTACAACAACTGTGATGTGATATGAAAACACCCATGATTTCCGTTGGTGATGCAGTGAAGGCATGCTTGCCAAAACCACAGTAGTTTCTTGCCTGTATTCATAATTGAATAAAATGATAAATTTCAGTTAGAAATTAATAAAAATAAAGACGCAATTTTTTTTCTCATCCAAGTTCATGGCCATCTGAATTCTACTATGCGCACAGCTGTATCCATGAACTCCAGGTTAAGAACCCCTGGTTTAGAAGGTGCCACTGTTATCAGATCTACCTGACTATAGCCAGGCAGAACAGTGGCCTTAGGGGCCTCAGTTTTTTGTGACCTCTGACCTAAACCCTTATGCAAATGTGGATCCATCATTTTACAGTCCCTCTATAAGAGTTGCCCTTATGGAGAAAAAAAAAATAGATTGGAATATGACAGCTGAGTTGTCTCTTGACAGGCAGAAAAGTCTGTTTTGCCCAAGACAAAATGGACTCATATTTTACAAGGTTAAGATGCTATCCATTAGCCATTCTCTGCAGACCCCAATCTAAAGGCCCTCTCAGAAGCCCGGGTCATGACAGAGGAGGGTGTGGAAGGTGATGGAAGAGGGCTGGAACCTGGAAAACAAATTCTACAACTTGTAGATAATAAACAAAATGAGTAGGAACTTCCCACTAGCTGATAGAAAGAAAATGTCACAAACATGGAAACATAATAAAGCTGGCTTTGAGTCCTTGGTGCCTTCCCTTCATGATTAATGATTGGTCTCAAATAGAATGGGTAAGGGAAAGTGAAGTTCCTCTTGAAGTAGCTTTAAAAATGCCACAGCTTAAAAATTATTGTAACATCAATTTAAGAAAAAAAAAAAAAAACCTCTGCTAAAATGTAAAGGTCAAGAAAGATTTGGGTGTTTTTAAATGCTGTCTAGAAGAAATTCGTATAAAGGTTACGATGTCATGTAGTTTCAGAGTTATAGGCATAGAAGGGGGGTCCTGGACAAAAGCAGTACTACCTGGGGGCCTTCAGTGACTATGACCCGTGCCGACAGTGGGCAGCATGCAGCTGTTGGATCACAGTGTGTCACTGTGTCCGTGGGGAAAGCCAGGCACTGCTCTCTCAGAGCCCTTAAAGCCGTGGGAACATTTCACTTCCAAAGCTCTCTTTTGACTACAGGCAGGCCTTAAGATGATCTGCCCCCGTCCTCCCAACAGCATCATTCAAAGCAGCACTTAAAGCCCCCCAGGGGAGGGAACTCTGAGCTCCTGCTGCCCCTCTTGCCTTCTTTCACTCTGCGTGGAACTACTCAGTCCTTCAGAGGAAGTTTCCACAGACAGAACCAGGATTGGTCTGTATGTTTAAGGCGTATGGGGGAATCTCCTGACCTCCACAAAGAAGGTGCCCTGTGAGCATGGTGGAGGTTTCCATGACCTCACACCTCAGTGGTCTGGGAATAGGTGTCCATTTGGTCTCAGGTGTTCTAGTCACAGGCTACCAGACACTTAAGGGATGTCTCCTGGCCACGGCCATCCTCCCCGGGAATGCAGCCTGCACAACAGTGCATCCGAACAGGACTACCCCTCAGGGATTCAGGGGTCCCCTGGTCACGGAAGATCAATGGTTCTCCACCAGTCCCCACAAACAGGAACCCCAAACCACCTGGACAGGATCCAATTGCTCCTCTCAATGTGGCCTCTGGAGAGCCAGCCTTGTATCACCCGGGAGCCTGTCAGAAACACAGAATCTCAGGCCTCACCTCAGACTTGTTGAACCAGACTTTGCATGTTAATGAAATGTCCCCATGACACGTATTCCCATGAAAGTCTAAGATGCTCTGCTTGCCCAAGACATACGTCTGCATGAGTAAGCGTGTGCACATGAGTGGGCACACACAGAGGCCAACTTTCCCCTGGGGAACCTCTGTTGAGTGATAAGGGTAGGGCTTAGCCCTCAGAAGCAAAGGATGGAAATGATCATTGTAGAGAGTTCGAATCTGTCTTGCCAACACCTATTAAAGGATCAAGAGCTGGACACTGTGCACTTGCTGTGTGTATTTATCTTAGTGAGCTTTACTTGGATGATGTGGGCCCTTGGGAGAGCAAGTTAAGTCATTTGACCCTTCACACCGCCTCACCCTGAAAGGTCCTTTGTGACATTAGCTGATCTTTTGTGGCAGGGCCGGACTTCCAGATAGGGGGCTAGACCTTTGCAAAAGATAACTTGCAGGGCATCAGGAAGCGACTCTCAAAATGCAATCTGAGGGTCTTGTTAATTGAGTCTGGAATCCACCATCAAAGAGCCAATCACTTGAGTTAACTGAGAGTTTCTTGTTAAATATGTAAGCCTCACCATTGCTGCTCAGGCCACTTCCCCTGGAGTGGGCAAAATACTTCTCCTCTAGTGTCTGTCTCAAACTCTCTCCCAAAACTACCTTAATTTCCCTGACACTTCTACTTATTACTGCTGCTTCTTATTTCTGATTTTATTAATTTTATATTCCATTCATTTAGCACTGAAAATGTAGTCTTTTGCTGTTTCATATAGCCTCTCTTTCCAACTAGATTTTTAAGCCCATCAAGAGCACATATGCATCCTATTTCTTGTAGGCCAGCCCCAGCCTGGGCACTATATCCAGGAGGGGGTCTAATAAACTTTAAAAAATTAAAGTATCATCATCAGCTATTAATGCTTCTGGATGCCAATGCTTTCCAGATGCCGGACATTCACACACGTCGGCTCACATGATCCTTACAATTACCCCTGGGATCCCCAGGCTAAGAGGAAGAGACTGAGGTTCACAGGCCACAGGGGACTTTGCAAAATCACATAGCTAGTGCATGGCCAGGCCAGATCTGAACTCAGATTTATCTGCAACGTGTGTTCCCTCTTCATTAATCCGTTGTGGAACAAGGTTGCCTTTTGCTGCCTGCTGAGAGCCAATCATATAAGAGCTCTGGGATGTGAAGACCGGCTGGTTAGAGAGATGCAAGGCAAGGTCCCCATGAGCAGTCGTTGTATTCAATATGATCCTGGGAAAGTTATTTCTTTTTCTGTATCCAAGAGTCCCCTTCTCTAGCATAGGGGTGTTTATCTTTAACCCAGTGGGTTACTGAAAAGTTCAACAGTCAGTAAGTGTCAAGGAAGTGGGGGGAAAGGGCATTGGATGTGAGAGCCGACCTCAGGGACAGTCCCTGGGAGTTGGGGTCCTTCGACACTCTTGAGGAGGGTGGTTCTGTGTACAGCCACCCCGGTTGCAGAGTCTTGCTTTTCCTCCCACTCCGTGCTTCCGATTTCTTAAAGGAGTGACAGCAGATCTTCTCCAGAGTGGCCTTCATACTGTGAAGGAGGCTGCAAAGGTCCATCTCCCACCTTATGACATCAGAAAGAGCAGATCTATTCTTCACACTCAGGGCATGGAAGCCAGAAATTGCCCATTTATGAACCTACTCACAGGGAAACAATTCCTGCTGAAGGGGCTTGGGTTACTTCGTTGACATTTACCACAAAAACCTTTGCTTTTGCACATATCCAAAAACCAAACCAAAACCAAATCCCCACAATACCCTGGATTTAGGAAGAAGTGGACATAATGTGATTCTTCCCAATCAAGAGTCAATGAGGGATTTTAATTCCTGAACACAATTATGATTATGGCTATGACCTGCATGGAGTCATACTCCATGCTACTCTTCCAAGGAGCTGGATTTCCATATTTAGAAAAGAAAGGACATGATATGAGGAATCTTGTGTAGCTACAGAAAATTCTTTCCTAAATATGTAGTGCTTTTCTAAGAAGCCTTTCCAACTAAATGATCCAGCCTAGTATCAAAACATTCTACCATATGATCTAGCAATCCCACTCCTGGGCATATATCTGGAGAAAACCATAATTTGAAAAGATACATGCACCCCAATGTTCACTGCAGCACTATTTACAATAGCCAAGACATGGAAGCAACCTAAATGTCCATTGATGGAGGAATGGATAAAGAAGATGTGGTACATATACACAGTGGAATATTACTTAGCCATAAAGAGAATGAAATAATCCCATGTGCAGAAACATGGATGGACCTAGAGATTATTATACTAAGTGAAATAAGTCAGAGAGACAAAGACAAATATCATATGATATCACTTACATGTGGAATCTAAAAAAAAAAATGATACAAATGAACTTATTTACAAAACAGAAACAGATTCAGACTTCAAGAACAAACTTGTGGTTACCAAAGGGGAAAGACTGGGGGGAGGGATAAATTAGGAGTTTGGGATTAACATATACATACTACTGTATATAAAATAGATAAGCAAGAAGGACCTACTGTATAGCACAGGGAACTATACTCAATATTCTGTAATAACCTATATAGGAAAAGAATCTGAAAAAGAGTGGATATATGTGTATATATTACTGAATCACTTTGCTGTATACCTGAAACTAACACAACATTGTAAATCAACTATACTCCAATATAAAATAATTAAATTTAATTTAAAAAAGTTTGACAGATACATAATTCACCAGCCAAGACAAATGTTAAGTAAAAGGGAACAAAGTTAAGGTGTCCAAGGTTTCTATCAGATCAGCTCCTGCTACATGTGTCCTCTTTGAGCTGCCATCATGACTAAGATTCTCACATTTGAACAGTTCTTACCATTAGACCAATTTATTTGGGTTAATCCATTGTCTCTGGCTGGAAGGAACCTATTAAAAGTACAGGTTACTTGGGCCTAGTAACACAATTCCCACAATAATCATTATTCTAGCTGCGTGAATTACTTTATCAGATTAATTAGCTGTCACCTATCAGACAATATGGCTCTGAGGAAATAAGGCATATTTTAATGGACATCATGGTCTGAAATATGAAACATTATATGGAGCCCTATGGTGGGGGTCTGGGAAGGTAGAAGACAGAGAAAGACACTGATTAAGAAGGGGGAGCAGGGCCTCCCTGGTGGCGCAGTGGTTGAGAGTCTGCCTGCCGATGCAGGGGACACGGGTTCGTGCCGCGGTCCGGGAAGATCCCACATGCCGTGGAGCGGCTGGGCCCGTGAGCCATGGCCGCTGAGCCTGCGCGTCCGGAGCCTGTGCTCTGCAACGTGAGAGGCCACAACAGTGAGAGGCCCGCGTACCGCAAAAAAAAAAAAAAAAAAAAAAAAAAATTAGGGGGAGCACAGGAGAGATAAGTCAGGAGAAGATCAAAATCACACTTCTATCCCCTTTGCAGTTTGGCCTCTGATCCACGCAGTTTTGTTTTCTGATGAAATGTTTCTAATATAAAGTGACTAATATAATCTCTTCTTTGTATATGCCTCCAAAAAATAAGTCCTACTTGCATCAAAATTAAAAGTGAAATGATTCTCCTGATCCTTTCTGGCAATGTTAACCCATATCTGCTTCTCCCCTCCTTCCTGGGCACCCAGCTAAGCAGCATTTCCCAGCCGTGTGTGTCTAGATGGGGGTCACGTGACTAAGGGCTAGAGACCAGGATGTGGGTGACCATAGAACATGTCACATGGACTTCTAGACTCTCTCCCTCCTCCCTTAAGTGGCTGAAAACCAACAACTGGAAGATACAAGAGAGATGGAGGAAGCCCCTTGGCAGTAGATGGCTGGGTCCCCGAGTCACCACCTGAAGAAGGACAACCCAGGAGTGTGTCTGACCAGGAAACCCCACTTTGGACTCGCCATTGGTGAGAAACAAAACTTGATTGTGCTAAGACATTGAGATCTGGGTGTCCTTTTATTATGTCACAGTGTATCAAGTGTATCATTTACCCCAACTGCTATAACTTACCATCTTTATTAGTATTTGTTGTCACTAGACTGTGCAAAACAGGACTTTTAAAATGATTAAAAAAAGAATATTGCATATATTAGTAGCTCTAGTTTGCTAAAGACTTTCTATCAGTCATGTTAAGTGCTTTGGATTCTTATTTAATTCGACAACAATCTTTTGAGGCAGATTTATTATCCCTATTTTACAGATGGGGAAATGGACTTAGAAAGTCTATTTAAGAACTTGCTTTAGGTCAGAATACTAATGAGTGGCAGTGTTATGATGGTGATCCAAGTCATTCAGTGTTTGCACTGAGCTCTTTACCAGTATGTGATTATATTCTTAAAGTTACTGGGGGAAACAGGATCAGACCACAGAAAGACACAGCAAGGTCACACCATGAACTGAGGAGAAGTCCTGGCCTTAAAGAGGAAAACAATTATCATATCTCTCTGCCCACAAAATAGTTGAGAGAACATTTCCTTTATCTCCATTCCACACCTCAAAAATACTGAATTGATTTTCTGTGATTTCCCTTTTCTGCCCTCCATTGAAAGCCTTGATTATGTCCCAGTTTTCTGCAAAGAGAAAATTTTTGCTGCTGAGTTATAAATTCTGCAGGTTCTAACTAGGTTTCAATCGTGAGACTTTTATTCCTCCATTAATATGGGCGTGTCACTCCCATCAGGGGAACGCTTTTCTTAGAGGAAACAGCATTCTGCTTCTGTAGCGGCAAAACGAAAAAGAGGGATACGATGTGTGATAGAAGCCTGTACCCTGACGGGAGAGGAAAAAAAAGAAGGATGCTAAGTAGATGTCACTTATTGGCTGTTCTTGTGGTTAGGGAATGTTGAATTTCAAGTTTTCTATTTTAAGCAGAGAAAGCAGACTTGTGCCTGACTGATCCCTATCGTGATTGTTACCATTCAAATTCAATAAGAGAATGCATGTGAAAGGGGCTGCGTAAATGTATGGGGCACCGCACATGGAAGATATTAAGGTTGCAGCCTTTATTAATAGAAGATCTGCATATGTGCTATTGTAGATGGTCCCCCAGGACTCCACAGCCTAATCAGATGGTGGAAGGCAGAAGTACATGGTGGTTTAAACCACAAACTATGCAGTTTCTTGGGTTAAATCTGCCAGTGCTGCCCTGTCTAGCTGTACAATGGTTTGGTCAGTTACTTAACTTTCCAAGTTCCAGATTCCTCCTGTTTAAAATGAGGATAATGCTATTGCCCTCATTGTGTTTGGAGAATGGCACAGGATAATACACTCATTAATTGTCACTTGTTTTGAAGAGGGTGATAATCATGTTGACTCCTAAAAAAGACAAAAGAGAGAGAGGCTGGTCAATAACAAGAGCATATTTACTTATCTACTTTTCTTATGTAAGTTAGCATCCATTTCATGGATTGGAAAGATAAAAACAAAATCAGACTAAAAGAAATCTTAGAGAGATTTGGCCAGGCAATGACACAGACAGCTGGTAGGTACAGCTCCCTGCAGGAGTTGGGACTTGAATGGTGGGATGGTAGAAGGAAGCCACAAGTGAATCCAGTAATTTTTCCATGAGACTCATTGTAATTTAAGATCTGGTCCAGGTCTCAGTAAGCACCTGCTCATCAGAGAGGGAGTGAGATTTCCACAGAACACAACTGGAAGCAGAAGTGGGCTTATAGGGGAAGACAGGGCTCTGTATAGGCAGAGAGAAAGAGAGACAGACAGCTCTGAGAATAGTCTTGTAAGATCAGCTGTGGATTTAGGGAGGGACTGGACCACCCTTGGCTTGTCCTATAGGCCAATCCTTCATGTTCCAGTCACTCCCATAGTACATCCTATGGAAGGGACCGTTCACAGTTATTAGAGGTCAGAAAACAAAGTTTCCAGGTTGTTTATTCTGGAATTAGTCTCATCCTTTCAATATTCTACAAGTTTCCCACCAGCCTTCTAAAGAATATCACTCCTCTGTGGAATAGAATGCTCTGCTCTGAACTAAAAGTAAGATGTTTGTTTTGGAAGCAACATAGATTCAAATAGCAATAACAATTCTTTGCGGAAAAGAAAAGCATCTTTATATTTATTTGAGTAAACAGAAAAGTAGCACAATTGAAATGATTTTCCACCTGCCAAACAAAACGGTTTCCTTTTGTGAGCCGTGTTCCATATACAAGGGGTGTAGAAGCACAACACTGCACAGGGGGAATGGTGATGGATTCAGCTATTGAGGCCGCTGTGCCTGTCGATGGGGATTCACCTGGATCCATTATATCTCACCTCAGTCGAAGACAGTCATCCTGCATATACCGGACTGAAGGTTCTGCTCTTTTGCAAAAGGTGTCAGTTCTCTTCTCAAATGGCTGTGTTTTCCCTGGGAGTTAATTTGTGGGGATCCATGCCTGTTGAACTGGGCCTCAAGTTGAAGCAAAACTTCAGAGAAGCTATCATGTAGCCCAGGTTAAACTAGAACTATTTACTGCGCTTCCTTCTGCAGTCAGATAGTTCTTGTCCCAGCCAGGTGGTTGGGATTTTTCACTGCCAGGTGTGCTTCTACTTTGGAAGGCTGGTAGCAAGGACAGGCAGACTTATTTTTCTTCTCTGGTTCTCTTTAGAGATCTGGCTAAGCTGACCCACCAGTGTCCCCCAGGATCAAGGAAGCAGAGCTCGGAAGGACATGAAGGTTGCCTTTGACACCCTCACGGTTGTACTATTTTCACCCTTCTGAATTCTTATGGCTTCTCTTCTCAGACCTACCCAGGGGCTTCTGGCTCTCTGCTGGCTCCCTGAACCCTCTGCTGTGACAGTAAGCTTAGGTCCACCTTAATTAAAAAAAGAAAAAGTAGCAATAATGACAATCACAGCAATTGACATTGGCTCTTTCTCATGTGCCTGATGGTATGCTAAGCATCACATTCACATTATCCTCCATGACTTTCCTCAGCAGCTGTATGAAGCGGCTCTGTGTGTGACAGACACCGTTGGTGCCCATCTCCATCTCCTTGCTCCACCTCAGGAAGCCTCCTGTGGGCAGTCTGGTCTCCTGCGTGATGGCGGTGTTTCTCTGCCTGATGTGTGCTCTGGCCTCATGGGAAGATCCTCAGCCTAGTCGGGGGCTAAGTGGGAAGTACCCATGAATCCTTGATGCAGGAACAACCCTCAACCTTGGAAGAATGGGAATTCCTGTATAAATCCCCCCAGCTTCCTTTCCCTTTGCTGGGACAATTGTGAAGCTAGTTCCCACAGTGTCCCAAAGGGTCCTCACAGGGGTTGAAAGCAGTGACCACAGTGGGAATCCCTCACTGAAGCCACTTGGACTGATTTCCACCCCCCTCCCATCTCATTTCTCCAGTGGTCCCAGGGATTACCACCCAAACTTGCTCCCCATTCTTTCTTTCTTTCTTTCTTTATTATTATTTTTCTTTTTGCAGTACGCGGGCCTCTTACTGTTGTGGCCTCTCCCGTTGTGGAGCACAGGCTCCGGACGTGAAGGCCCAGCGGCCATGGCTCACGGGCCCAGCCACTCCGCGGCATGTGGAATCTTCCTGGATCGGGGCACGAACCTGTGTCCCCTGCATCGGCAGGCGGACTCTCAACCACTGTGCCACCAGGGAAGCCCAAACTTGCTCCCCATGCTTGACTCAAGATTTGCCCTTGGGGGAATCCAAACAGATCACACATGACTGTTCTTACATAACACAGGAAAAGTGGAGGCTTAGCTAGGCTGACCTGCCTGCTGTTGTATAGCTGGTGGATGGCCAGGCAAGACTCGAACCAGAATTATTATTATTCTCTCCCTGCCTTATTCTGCTTCCATCAGAAATAGTCTGGACCAACTTTTCTAGTTAAATAATTGAATTAATTAATATATAGCTTCTTTGCAAAAAGGACTTGAGTTTGCAGAGCATAACTGATAACTCCTTCCTTCTATCAAAACGTATTTTGCCTGGCTCCTAGCTCCATTGAGACTCAGGATTCAGCTAACAATATAATTAAAGATAAATTTCATAAATTAATTACTGTTGCAATGCTATTGTCTGAGAGTGGCTAAACGTACTGTAGTATGCCTCTAGAGATATTGACGCTTTACACGGGGGGTTTGAGATTGCAATGCAGTAACACAGAGAAAGGACTCTGTGTGGAACTTTCAACATCTACTGGTCAAGGAGACCTTTTCTCCATGCCCTGAGATGGGACATTTCCTGAACCTCTTATTTCATACCTCTATCCATTTGCTCACTCTGCTCACTGACACCGATGCTCTATCTAATCATCAAGATTCCTCCTGAACTGGAAGGCAGATTTTAGTCCTTCCTGTGTGCTAGCCTGGTTCCTTCTGAGGGACAAAAACATGCAGCCTTCCCTTCTTTAACTCCCTGTCTCACCAGGGGACACAGAAGACCTGTTTACCTGCCTTGGTTTCCCAGCCTGTAAAAGAAAGACAACACCTGTTCCGGCTTGCTTTTCAGCAGGTGATATGAAGATAAATGTGAGGAAGTCCACCAAGTCCTCAAATTCTTGGGATGAAAGAGGCCATGTAAATAGAACACAGTCTTATTATGATTAAACTTTAATGCAGCTGCTCTCAGGCCTATAAGGGGAGCACAGTCTGGCTGGAAGGTAGGACTGCAGGGCTGTCCCCTCTCATCATTGTCCCCGTGAATTCACTGTCCGGCAGCTCCATCTTAGAAGTGCCCATCCTTTCTGCTCATTCAATTTGGTTATTATTTTCAAGAGGTCAGTTATGCAGTTATGTTTTTGCCCTTCACATTCTTCAGATTTGGGCTCAGCTTTTAGAAAACACACATGTACAAGCTTACACGTATCGTCTAATAGATGACCCAACCCCTGGAGGGCCTGGGGGCTAGATCGTAACTAGACATTTAGATATAAATTCTACTCTGAAAACAATATTCTTGACCCTCTGCGTGTTTGTCTGTGACCTGATACACACTCAAGCATCAGTGGTTTTCAAAACAACAAACTATACAGTTTTCCTTATTGTGACAGAGTTAGAACTGCTGGATTTCTCAGCAAAAGCAAAACAAAACAACCATAGAAAACCACCATCTTTTCCTTCCCAAATTAATTCTTTCAGTTTATGCTCCTAACTCCATAAAAATGTGGTTTAGTTTTTGAAGTTTTTATTAATATTTATAATGCCCATTTGGTGCCATTGAACCTCACAGAAACAGAGCCCTGAAATAAATACCCAGCTTCTTGGTGGTAGGCTACCCAAGCCCAACCATAAACTTTAACATTTACGCATATATATTTGGCTTTGCTTTGTTTTTCCTGTCTCTTGATGTAGAAGATTTTTTTTTAAAAAACCACTTTTTAAAATGCAAATTTTAATGGCTTATATTTTAATTTCAAGGGTAATACATGCTTATAAAAAAATACAGATGTGCATTTAGAAATAAAGGAAAAGTCTCTCTTTCCTGATCCATTTCTAAAATCTCTGTGCCAAGAAATAAACCATATACTTTAAATCCTTTTAAATTAGAGTTCTGTTGGTTTGAGAAATTGAAATTGTCTGAAGAAGCTAGTAAAGAGTCATATTTCTCTCTTTTATTTCTGAATAGGAATGTAATAAGAAACTGTAGAAAGTTTTGAAAATACAGTGAACTATAAGAAATTAAAGTTGCCTGTAAGTTCACTACCTCTCAAATAACCAATTTTTAACATTTTATTGTATTTCTTACAGAATTTTCCTGTACAAATATGAATAAATAACAGGACTCTGCTTCACCCTACCCCCTCAGCACTGTATTATGACAATTTTCCAATACCCCCAAAACATACTTTTGAATGGCAGTAAAATATTCCATTGCAATTTCTTCATTTAAAATTGTTTCCAAATAATAAGGTGGGGTGGGATGCGGAATGCTTCTCCCTCTCACCTCATGTTTCTATGATTGGAGGTGAGGAAGGCTTCCCCTCCGCTGACCAGGAAGGAGACATGTACGCAGAACACTGACTTGGGATCCTCTCTGGATCCCAAGGTGGAACAAGTTCTTTGGCTGGTGACATGGGAGAAGGTAACAACTCAGTCATTCCCACCACGACCCTGTGAAGTCCCCAGACTTCTCGGTTCAGCCCCTTCATCTCCTTGGAGCGGCTGGTCTCCAGGATGCAGCCACCTTCTCTGTTTCTCTTATTCTCCAAAAAAGACTCACTTCTTTGGGTCACAGGCTGAGCTGCTTCTCTAATCCGGTTTAATCAACAATTAGGATTATGTATAGATGCTCATCCGTTAGATTCCTGTGTTTACCTCTCACCCAGTTCCTGACACAGATGGAGAGAGACAAGTGAGTCAAGAGTGAAAGTGTAATTTATTATCCCCCATACTGCAACTATACTCCTATAGTTAACATTTATTTAGTATTTACTCCCTTGCCAAGCTGTGATTTCTCATAACTCTCCCAACAACACTGTGAGGTTTGGTGTTATTATTCTCATCTTAGGGATGATAAAACTGAGGCATGGTGACATCCCTAGCAAGAGCTGGAACTGGGATTTGCTCCCATGCTCCTAATCACTTCTCTCTATCTCCTGTCATCTATTCTATATCATAAATAACACATGAACTTTTTTTGTACATAAATTCCAGCTTGAACTTGTAAACTACCCAATGCTGTCTCCCATTATTGAATACATCTATCATTACTTTTGCAATATTTTATTGTCATTATAGAATGCCTTTTAATGCTGTTTATAGTGACTTTTTTGCTATAAAGATTTCTATTTCTATTCAGTTAATCTATTCTTATTTTCCTTCATGACTTATTCCATCTTGACTTTTGTGTTTTTGTCCTTGCCCTCCTCAATAGATTTCACCAATCTTTTACTCTAGCTTCCTATGGTTTTATTTTAGAAATATAACTTTTACCATCCAGAAATTATTTTATATAAGAGAGACATAAGTTTTTGTTTGTTTTTTTAAGAAAAAAATTAGTTGGCTCAGTACCATCCTTTCTCCACTGATTTGTGATGTGTATACCTTTTTCTGGTCTCTGTTTTTCCCCACTGCACTAAATGCTGATTTTTCTTTAATTTCACTCTGTTTTTGTTTGCTTGTTGAGTTTTTACTGTAGCTTTATGATATGTCTTAATGTTTAGAAGGATAAGTCCCTTCTCATTACTCTTATTTTTAGAAACTTGTTTGTTATCATCATGTGATATTCTTCCATATACATTTAAAAATATTTTATCAAGGGGCTTCCCTGGTGGCGCAGTGGTTGAGAGTCCGCCTGCTGATGCAGGGGACACAGGTTTGTGCCCTGGACCGGGAAGATCCCACATGCCGTGGAGCGGCTAGGCCCGTGAGCCATGGCTGCTGAGCCTGTGCGTCTGGAGCCTGTGCTCCGCAGTGGGAGAGGCCACAACAGTGAGAGTCCTGTTATATATATATTAATATATTATATATATTAATTATATTATATTAATATAATAATTATATTATATTAATAATTATATTAATTATATATATATATTAATATATTATATATATATTTTTTAATCAAGTCTGATCCCTAAATTCTTACTGGGAATTTAATTTGAATATAGTTATATCTACAGCTCAACTTGGAAATATTTAATAACTTTCAAAATTCCTTTTTCCACCTAGGATCATGTGATTTATTTTTTTTAAATACTTTCTTTTGAAAGCCTCAGAAGTGCTGAATTTATCTTTGTATCGGTGGCATTCTTTCTTGTCCAGTTTATTTCTATTTTTTAAAAAAATTTGAGGCTAGCAGGAATGGAATCTTATGTAACTAGTTATTATGGTTTAACATTGTTTAAAATAACTCATTATTGCTGGCACTGGACATTTTTTTAAATGTTTATTTTGTTGTGGCTTCTTTATTGAACTCATTATTTTTAAAGTTTTTCCTTAGTTCTTCTTGCTTTGTCTATGTATAACTGTCACTTAAAATAATGATGATTTTTGATACTTACATTTCTTACATATGTTTCATTTTCATTTCATTGACTGGAACTTCCAGAATAATGTTAGATAATAGCAGTTATAATGGCCATCCTTATTTTGTTTCCAATTTTAAGAGAATGCCTATAGGATTTCACTGTAAGTATGTTGTGTGTTGCTTTAGGATAAACATTTAATATATTTACGTCGATTTTAACAGATAGATTTCAGTTGGACATTTAAAGAAATAATATTTCTATTTATAAACAATTTTTTCTTTTAACCACAAAGACTAGATGCTGAATTGTATTATATTGTTATTTTTTTGCCTTATTTATATTTTTAAATATTAAACCATCCTTGCACTTTTAGAATAATATCTACTAATGATGTGTTGGGTGGCAAGTCTTCATGGCTCTCACACATTTCTGTGTATCTTGTAAGCAGAGGCACTGCTCTTTGTTTCAGAATATCTTTTCAAGGATGGAGATAGTCTTTCCCTCCAGAGCAAAGGGCAGGTTTGCTTATAGCCTTGAAGATATAGTGTCTCCCTCTGGAGCAAACAGCAAGCATGCTTACTGTCCACTATAATAAAGATAATGTCTCTCTCTGGGGCAATAGGAGGATGCTTATTGCCCACTTATAAAGATTCAAGTTTCCTAAGCTCAGGGTTCCTCTCCTGTAAAGCAACCCACTGAATGTGCAGGCATCTACCTGGGCCCATGTTGCATCACCCCCCTGAGAATGGGGGGCACTGACATACATACTGATGCTCAGGCTGCTTCCTGTGCTATAAGTAATAAAATTGTTTGTCTCTGACCCCAAAGTCTCATTTCTTCTGCCACATGAAACCATGGCAGGCTAACTTGTCAGCTGTAAGTAGGGTAAAAGCTCACAGTCTTCATTATTTAATTATGAGATCCCAATTTCAAGAAATTTACTTATGAATTTATATCTATACTCAGAAGTAGTATTGGTTTGTAATTTTTCCCCATGTTATCTTTATTAGGTTCTTATAGCTATGCTCACTGTGAAAGGAGTCTGAATGTTTTCCATCTTTTTCTGTGCTAAAATGGTATATGTGATGGGCAGATTATTTCTTTTAAGACTTGCAAAGACTGGTAAAATAATTTTGACTTAGAAACCTTATTAGAATTAATTAAAAATTTTTTTCCACTGACAAAGTTCTATTCAATTTACTAGTTTTAATGAGTTGATTTTAGCCATTTCTATTTTCCCAGAACATTAGTGAATTTTGAAAGTTTAACACAATATTGTATTGTATAATTTTAAAAGTATCTCTCATATCTCTAGTTCTCATTTCTCATTTTATGTAATTTTGTCTTAAGTTATTTATCTTTTTAACTTTTTTTCTGAACTTGCCAGAATATGCTTGACTATTACATTTTTTGTGTTTGCATTCATTACTCTTTGCTTTAAGTTTTGTTATTTATTTCTTTCTGCTTTCAAAAAATATTTTTACTTTCTAACTTCTTAAATTTAATTAAGCTTAAGTCTTTTACTTGTGTTAGTTCTGCTCTAATAAAGCAAGCATAGAAATTTCCTATCTCCTCTGACTAGTTTTAAATCTATTGTTTAGATTTAATATGAAATGTTCTAATATTCAATTTTATAATTTGTAAACACGATTTTTTTCTTTTCTTTGATCCAAGAGTTACTTATGTATGCTTTCTAATTTAAAAATAAAGTTTCCTTTTTTAAATTCTTGTTACTATTTTCTAGTTTATTTCATTAGAGTTGCAGAATGTAGACTGTATACTTGTCCTTTATAGAATTTGTCAAAGTTTAATTTTTGTTCTTTTACATGATTAACTTCTAAAAACATTCTACATATTTTTAAGTCTATGTACTCATGGACGGGCATAAACTTTAAACTATAACAATCATATTATTTAAAAATTACTAGTTAAATATAACTTATATTAGGCCTACTGATTTATCAAGGAAGGAAAACAGTTTCAAGGTCTCAGTTGTGTATCTGCTTATTTCTCCCACTATATCTGAGAGCTGTGTGGTTTATACATTTTAATGCCAGTTACTAGGTACATAACGGCTCCTACCTATTATACCTTTGTTGTGAATCTATCTTTTTTTACTCTAAATTTACATTATTTGTTTTATCTAGTTCCTTTTGTCTACTTTTCGTGCTATTAATCTTTTATTTACATAAACCTGGTAGATCTTTACCCATCTGTTTACTTTTAATTTACATGTATATTTTTTAATCCAGCATATAGTTGGATTTTGTTTCTTAACCCAATTTTAGTCTTAATCTTTTAATAAAGAACTTTAATTAATTTATATTTATTTTCATAACTACATTTTTGCTTTTATTTACCTTTTTCATCTTGTTTTTTGATTTCCTCTCTCCCTCTGCTTTTTTTGCTGCCTCTTCTTTCATTTGGTATATGGACTAGATTTTCTTTGCTCTTTTTCCTCTTAAGATTGGAACCAATGTTTTCCTGTATTTCCCTGAAGTTTTAGCTAACATGTGTAATCCTATATTTCTCCAGTTATGCCAAGAATGAAACAATCTATTGACCTCTTACTTTGTAGATGATGAAATTAGGATGCATCAACCATTTTCTTCTTACTGTGAAAAAAAATTTTCTGAGACCTTTGCTTAATTTTAGGAACTAGTCAGTGTAGCTAACATTATAGAAAATGTTGTTAGAGAATCTTAGATCTTCAATATTGTCTAGTCCAAATGCATTACTATAATAATGAAACCACTGGTTGTGTGATGAATTGGGAGATTGGGATTGACATATATACACTAATGACATATATACACTAATATGTATAAAATGGACAACTAATAAGAACCTGTTGTATAACAAAATAAATAAAATTCAAAAATTCAAAAAAATTTAAAAACTTAAAAAAAAATATGAAACCACTAAAGTCTCAGAGAATTTAAACGTTACTCTAAATCCCCAAACTAGTTAGTGGCAGTATTAGGCAATAATAGACCTAAGACTCAGGTCTCAATCCCCAACTAGTACACTTTCTAGAACATTATATACTTTACTATAAGCAGTTGAGACAAGCCTGAAGTTATTTAGGGTTGTGAAGAAGTGGGTAGAGGAAGAGAGCTCTGAAGCTTAGAGAAAGGAATGAAGATAGGAGGATAGGATAGGATAGGAAGATAGGAGTGATTGATTTAGAAAATATATTGCTTATGACTTAGAAGAAATATTAAACAAAAATACAAGCTGTTTCTGTCACCTCACTTAGGAGAGGACTTGAGCCTGTGGGTTACCTGGCTGCTCCTGTGTTCTGGATTTTTTTTTTTTTTCACTTTTACAGATTTTTAGTAAGAAGCCACTTGGTGAAATATTTTGGACTTAGGTTGACATTTCACATTAAAACAGGCTTTATTTCTACCAAATAAAAAATTTAAAATAGCAGAGATATTAACAAAATTATAACCCAAACAGCATCTCATTTTAAGATTTCTTGCTTGACATGAAGTCGCTGGTCAATTTTCTTTTAGTCTAGAAATGTAACCTTTTGGGACATCAGTCCAGGAAAGCTCTGGTATGAGGAAATAGGTCAGTTTTTCTTCCCAATATCAAGGATTTCCAAAGACATCCCGGTAAGCATAATGAAATGGACCTTCAAGGGGGTAGAGGAGAGTGAAGCCGGCAAAGACACCTACAACTTATAGTTCAGCTTCCATGAACTTGGCTGCACCCTTTGATCCTGAAGGTTTCTTTCCTCCTGACACCAAATATGTGGCGTCTTTTCCAACACCACTTCTCCATTTCTCAGACACAACTGGGTATCCAACAATTCAATTCAATTCTGACACTACCTACCTAGAGTTAGCCTCAGATCCCACAAGTTACAGGGTTCAGTCCCACAAGACTGCTCCCACTTCAGATGCTAATCACAAGTCCTGGGCTACCTGTACTTCTGACTGACTGGCTCTAAATCAGAAATTCCCATGAGCCACTCCTCAGGTTTGATAATTTGCTCACAGAACTTTGGAAAGTCTTTTACTTACTACATGGAAGAGAGGCATAGGTCAAGGTATTGGGGAGGGGAGGAGGAGCAGAGAATGGAGCTTCCATGTCTTCCCAGACACATCACTCTGCCAGCACCTAGAGGTGTTAACCAGCTTGGAAGCTTTCTGATTTTCATTGTTTAGGAGTTTTCATAGAGCTCAATCTCCAGCCCTCCCTCACCCCTTCCTGGAGGTTAGTGGGTGGGGCTGAAAGTTCCAACACTCTAATCACTTGGTCTTTCTGGTGACCAGCCCCATCCTGAGATTATCTAGGGACCCCACCCTAATTCATATCACTAGCATAAACTCAGGAATAACAAAAGACACTACTATCGCTCAGGAAATACCAAGGGTGTTAGGAGCTCTGTGCCAGGAACTGGGACAAAGACCAAATATATTTTTGTATTAGGCCACAGATCCCTATGTTTTTGTATATCCTTCTGGGCAGAGCATTGAGGCCATCTACACAGGACTCACAGTTTATCAATGAAGAATTTCCTTCATTGATTATGAGTGAACAATTTCCTTCATTGATTATGAATGAAAGATTTCATTCATAAATACCTGATGAAATATTGAGATTAGAAGATCTAGAAGACAGACATTGCCTGGTTCCTGTGATTTCTAAGCTTATAGTGGAAGGTGTCAGGGTATTTTTGAAACAGGAGGGAAGGGGGCAGTGCACAACTTTTGAAAGAATAACATAGCCTGAGGACATGACATAAATTGATTAGAACCAAATAGTCCAAGATGGTGGACAAGTCAACTTCCCCTACACCCTGAGCCTCAGTGTGCGCTCACTATAACACATCAGCAAGCTAAATGACATACCCACAGGTGCCATGACAGTTCCAAGGCTGACCATAAGGATCAAAAAGTGGGCAGTGGCCCAATTCCTGGAAATCCCTGCCCCTTCCTGAAATAGCTGGAATACTCCTCCCACTCATTAGCATATGAAATTACCCACCCCTTTAAGAACTGACAACTCCATACCTTGGTGCCTTTCGCACCTTCTGAGATGGCCCACACTCTGTCTGTGGAGTGTGTTTCTCTCTAAATAAATCCACTTCTTACCTATCACTTTGTCTCTCATTGAATTCTTTCTGTGCTGAGACATCAAGAACCTGAGCTTCATTAAATCCTGAAACCAGGTGCGTGATCTCAGTTGGAAGACTGTGGGTTTTGTCTGGGTTCAAGTCCCGGCTGTGTGGGTTCAAGTCTCAATCAGGGTTTTGGCCGTGTTTGAGTCCCAGCTATGTGGGTTCGAGTCCCAGTCTGAGTTTTGGCCAGGGTCAAGTCCCGGCCTCGTGGGCTCAAGTCCCAATCAGGGTTTTGACCAGGTTCGAGTCCCGGCCATGTGGGTCCAAGTCCCAGTCTGAGGTGCACCATTTCATTTTTAAGGACTATGTTGCTCTTATCCATTTCACCCATTTCTTCATACATCTCTTTCTGCCAAAGTGTTTAGTGTGCTTTGCAGGTTATAATTAAATAATTGTCAAACACTCTTAGGCAGTGTTATTAGCTTTATCTTGAACACTCGAACAAGAATTACTTAAGACCACAGACAAAATATCTCTTCAAATTGGTGAGCGATCTGTGTGCATTTACCTTCTGGCTTGCATGATCCTTGAGTTTTAGAAATAGTGACAATGGTTATGTGCCTACATGACCTTCAGCCTTTTACGTACAGTGTCACTAGTCCTTGGGTAAATATTTTTATTTACTATGATGGTCTGAGTAGTATTTATATTTTAAGAAAAGACCCATTTCTTTCTGGCTGGTGGCATCCTTTCCAGCATGACTTCAGCTGGTCTTGACAATAGTAAATAGCTATAACTCATTTCTTGATATTGGGTGCCACTGTGTTTGTCTTTGGAATCTCTTCAATCTATTTTGCCCATTCATGTTCAATTTCATTAATTGCTTGGGTGTCATGTCATGACCCCAGCTCAGCAAACCTAGGTATTGGGGTACAGGTTTGGTGCTCATGTGCTGACCATATCATTGGGCTTCATTAATCATACTTTTTCTTGATTTTGGGTGATTCTCAAGTTGAATGTGACACCACAACTACATGGGCCAATTCTATTGTTTTCTACACTTTTACTTCAGTTTTAAAATGATGCCATAATAGCAATATGACATTTTTTTCTACAGGAAAATCATTTGTAAAGGTTTCTTCCCCCATCTTTCCACTATGGGATAATACATGGCCAACAACATCAAATTTGGTGCATTACAGCTCTACCTCGCCAGTGAACTTGCTCTTGTGGGCGGAGGCCTTGGTGCAGGCTTTGGTCATCCTTGTGTTCTCAGGGCATGGTGATTTTGCCGACCTTGCAAAGGAGTCTGAAGCAGTGATTCTGGAGCCTGATAGCTCACCTGAGAAAGCTGAGCAGTGTTAAAAAAAGAAAATACAAATTTGATCTCAAGCTTCAGTAAGATCAACTGAATCAGAATCTCAAGGGTCCTAAAACCTGAGTTTTGAAACAGCTCTTTAAGCAATAGTAATGTTGCTGGATCCCTACTGAGAAGAGCACCTGGTTTAGAGGTTCTTGACTGCTACATGTGTATATGTACATGTGTGTAAGAGGTACTAACTAGTAGCACCTTAGAATTAAAAGGAACCCGCTGAGCTCGTCTCTCATGTCTCATTTCATGGGGGAGAATGTAGAGGTCCTGAAGTTACATGTCTAAGTGCACACAGCTTGTCAGTGGAGAGTTGTGAAAAATAAAGCAAAACAAAATCCAAGTGTCCTGATCCTTAGTCCAGACTCGTTTTCTCTAAATTAAGTTAACTTTGAATATTTTTATAAAGTGCTGCTATTTATAAGTTCAGTATTTTCCCCAGGAGAGATAAGTTAAATATGTTAGATATCTTCTTCCCCTGAGCATTAGAATAAAAATAGAATTTGAAAAGCAATGGGTTAACTGAACAATGCAGTTTCACCTCATTAGTAGCTGACAAAAGTTAACTGATTATTCAAAATGTCATTTTTGGTGCAGGGTGATCTCAGCCTAGGCTGATGCACTGAGAGAAGTCGAGGAACAGTATGTAACTAGCAAAGCTTTTGTAGTCATGTAGGCTTAGGATCAGATCCTGACTCAACTATGTGATTCTGGGCAATCTGAGGCTCAGTTTCTCAGTCTATAAAATAGGTAAAATACCTTCCTTTCATGGCTGCTGTTAGGTTGTTCATAACATATGAATGGTGCTTGGTACATAGGAACTAATAATAATTAGCCTCTCATTTACTGAGTGCTTATTAAATTCCAGTTACTGAATAGATTATTAAAACTCACATAACCCTATGAGTATATTGTAATTATGTCTATCTTAAAGATGTTCACTCACCTGCCTGGGGTCATGGAGGTGTTAAGAGGTTGAGATTGGAGTTCTGCCTGTCTTAAAAGCCCCAAGTTTCGTGACTCTACTATATCATCTTTCAACAAATGATAGCTATCATTATTGCCCCCATCCTCACTCAGAAGCCAGTATAATCAGTGGTCAAGCACAGGGTTAAGGAATCAGACTCAGGTTTTAATCCAGTTCCTTTCCTTTCAATAAATGACAGCTATGTGATGTTGGATGAGCTCCCTAATCTTTCTATTCCTTGGTTTCCTCATTTGTAAAATGAGAATGATAATCTAGTCTATAAGGTTGTTGTGAGGGTACCCAGTAAGTAAGTCTCAATATTTCTTTTGCATTTTACACACTAGTCAGTCTAACGTGCTAAGTGAGAGTGAATGCTGGGTCTTGTCTTGGCCACGTTGTGGAAGATTGTATGAAAGGTTTTTTGTTTTTGTTTTTGTTTTTGTTTTAGTACTTGCCCTGAATGTAAGGTGCTATTGCAGTAAAGGTGTTTGCTGAAGGGCAATGGAAACAAAGGTTGGTTATGTCTTCAATGTTCCTTCAGCCCAAGTTGGTCTTTCCTTTAACAGGGAGCAGACCCTCTCAAGTTCTACTGCTCCAGAAATCTCTGAAACGTCATAGGTTGAAGGGGAAGATGCACCAATATCTGAAGAGCACATTACCAGGCACTTGTGATGTGCTTGACTAGCATGCTTAAGAAGAAGTGCTCAGTCTTATGGCATTCTGACCGCTCTGAAGAAAGGGGCCCAGCACTAATGAGGGGTTGATAGTGGAATGTCATGGGGTGTGATAGCTGAGGGATTGGGCCATTCTTTGCGTATTGTTCATTCAAATGAAAGGTTTTAGGGTGTAAAAGCAGACGCTGCTAGTGAAACTAATGGACAATTGTGTGTGTGTACCATGTGTTTACATGCTTTTAGCTCTTTTTTTTTTGATACTAAATCTAAGGAATGACCTTTTAAAGACCGTTTATACATATTTTAGCTTTCTGAGGGGGAAAAACTGTCATTAAAAGCATGAAATATCACTTACTATATCTGAGTTCAGTAACCCAAAGTTTGACAAATTTCTCACAGTCTCAGCTTTCCTAACAGAAGCAATGCATGGGTCTACTTCTAGGCCTTCAGAACACTTTGTTCTTTGTCATGGAAGAAGGTATTTGAATGCTCCTTTCTTTTTCTCCTTCATGCACACCGTGCCCCTCGTTAAGTGCCAAGATGAGGCAGAACCACAGCCCAGGGGTAGAACTTTTATCTCAAGCTACTTATTACCTGCATCTCCCACCTCTCCCAAGAGTTGTATGTTTGATTGAATGAACTGATACCAGTTGTGCTTTACTTATCTGAGTTAAAATATGTCTGCTACAGGTCAACATTGTACTAAAATATATCTTTACATTTTTATGAGCAAGCATGGCTTTAATGCAGTACTGAATAAAGTCTACATTTATAGAACAGCAATATACCTGGGTATATAGAAAAATCAGGCCTGTGATGAGCTGAACTTACAAAATTGATAAAAACTGGATGATTATTTGAATTGCAAAGGAACCCTTCACTTTATTCAAATATGCCTTTAAAAAGTAATAATAATGTCCTACATTTACATAGTGGGAAAGGCTTTGCAGATGAGATATACATTATCTCATTTGCTTCTCTCAACATTCCTGTGAACTAAGTGAGATAGTGGCTGTTATCTGCATGCTTTATGGATAAGAAAAATACAAATCATCCTTATCACATTTGAAATGTAGTTACCTTTACAAAAAGTCAACTCATCACCACTTTAGGGCATATAATCTATTGTGAAAAATATGCTTACATGTATTTACTTATTGTATGAATAGTTAGTGTTCTGGTTATCTCTTGCTATGTAACAAATTACCCCTAAACACAGTGGCTTAGAACACTATGTTATTATATTTCACTATATTTTTGGTTAACAGTTTGAATAGGGCTCTGCTGGGTGTTCCCTCTGTTCCACTTGGGGTCAACTGAGATCACTTGGGATACTCAGCTGGCAGATGAGCTGGTTTGGAGATTCTAAGATGGCTTCATTCACAAATTTAGTGTCTAGGCTGGAAGCCTGATCTTGGCTGGGGCTGTCAACTAGAATGCTTACACATGAGTCTCTCCAACATGGCATCAGGGTAGTTGAGGGCTCAGGGCTCCCAGAGACAGTGCTCCAAGAGAATGTAAGTGGAGGTTTTCAGTAGTTTAAGCCTGGGTCCAGCAACTGGCACAGCATCACTTCTACCATATTCTGTTGATCAAAGCAAATCACAGAGCTCACCCAGATCCAAGGGGAGGGAATATACACTCTAGCTCTCCATGGAAGAGATATCAGAGAATTTGTGGCAATGTTTAATCTGTCACAGTATATTCTTTGATCACTGATTTTTCATATTCCTTCCCAATACAAAAGTACCTTCACTCTCTTGAAAGGACCCCAAACTTCTCATCTCATGACAATATCAGGACCCAGGCACCACCAAGACCAGGCTTAAGATCCAGGATCTTGTCATCCAAATCAGGTACAGACATGAATAAGACTCTTCTGTTTCTAGGAGTATGGGTCCTCTCAGTCTGAGAACCTGTGAATTAAAGGAACAGGTTATTTCCCCCAGCATACAATATTGAGACAGAGGTCAGACACAAGCAATAGGCATTCCTATTCAAAAATGGAGAGAATGGAAAGCACAGAGCAGTCCCTAGTCTATAACACTTCTTAAATTTTACTGGTCACACACTGGCATTGGACTGATTAAGTCTCAGTCCTGCTTCCTAGGAATTATGCAGTAATACCATAAAATAATATAAGTAATTATTTAATTATAATAATTAAACAGTTCTTATTTTTTTAACCTTATCTTTCTCTATCCATATCATATCACATGGCTAAAATAAATCATTTGGCATTCCTTCTGGAAATCCAAATCCAAGCCAGTTCAGTTCATTAGGTCTATTTTCTATTGTGTACATTGCCACAGGTAACAGCATTGCCAGACTTTCTGCTAGGGTCAACTTTTTCTCCAGCTTCCAATAGCAGTCACTGTACTATCTTTTAAGTATTCACCAGCAGTCTCCTTCCGGTCCTCCCAGCTTTCACTAACAGTGTCCTCAAGGTCGTTCCAGTTCTGCCCATCATCTGGTTCCCAAACCACTGCTACATGGTTTCGGTTATTGTTATGGCAACAGATATCAAATTCTATTCATTATCTATTGCTGCATAATAGATTACCCCAAGACTCAGTAGCTAAACATAATGACCATTTTTATTATATCAGGATTTTATTGCACAGGAATTCAGGCATGGCTCAGTTCAGTGATACTTCAGCTCCATGCTGAATTGGGTGAGGTTGCTCAGTGGTCTTCAGCAGGTGAATGGGCTTGTCTGGAGGGTTCAGGATGGCTTCATTCACAGGACTATCACCATAGCAGTTTTGCCTGGAAGGTGGGGCTCAGCTTGGACTGTTGGCTGGAGTGTTGACTGAATTGCTTCTCTAGTATTGTGGCTTCAGGGTAGTAGGACTTCTTACATACTGACCCAGGGTTCCCAGAGACAGGGAGTGAGAGTTGCCAGTTTCTTAAGGTCTAGGCCTGAAATCCGGCCCAGCTTCACATCTGTATTCTATTGGCCAAACAGTCACAGATTCAATGGCATGGAATATAGAGTCAATCTCTCCATGAGAGAAATGTCCAAATTTTTAGTAGTACAGAAAAATGATGTTTAGTTTTTTATTTTAAATTATTTACTCATACTAATAGTGCGGACTGACTCAATGGACTAACTCAGGATTAGGAATTAGATGTTCAAGGTTCTGCTTCCATCTCTTCCATTACTTCTTTGCTATGTTTGAGCTGAGTTTCAGTTTCAGTTTCCATCCGACAAAATGGAGATGATGATAACTGTTGGCATCCACTAACTTAAAGAGATGTTTTGTCTGTTTAGAAAAAGAAATCAGTATGCAAAAAAGTACTCTAGGAAGTAGAATAATAAATTATTATAACTAATTGGACCCTTACAAATTCACCAAAATTTTTTTGATATTGTGTAGAACAGGGCCACAAAGGAACTCTGGTACACACACAACACTCACACTTTAAACGCATAATTCCATGCCATAGTGTATGTTTTTTCTGTCTTCCCCATGTGCCAGACAATGTACATTTTCTCACTGAATCTTTGTAATGCCCCTTTGAGGTAGATGCTATTATTAACATCTTAATCATGTTTTCTGAAACATTTGTGTTCTGGAGTTTAAACTCTAACACATGTTTTGCATATTTATACATAATACATCTTAAAAGAGTCTAATGAAGACTTTAGTAGAGTCTGTAGGGGTTTTGTTTAAATTCTATGGAAATCTTCCCTTTTCATTTTATACAAATATTCTTGCAAAATGAGATAAAAGCAGATTTATAATGATATCAAAGTGATATAACTAAGAGGAGAGAAAAAATAAAAGAGGAAGAAGAGTTAACAGAAGCTGGTTTTACTTACAGAAACCAGAAGGAAGATGAGGTGGTTGGTATTGTAGGAGGAAAGTGGGTGGCCCTGCTATGCTATTAACTAGGAACTAGGTGTGTAATCTTGAAGGTTTCTTCCCTCTTCCATACCAAGGTTTCCATTTGTGTCAAATGAGAAGGTGGAACGAGGTGAACTCTAAAATTCATCTCAACTTTGACATTCTCTTATAACTCTAAGAAAAGGGGATAAAACACTAAATACACATAAATACACCCATCTATCAAGGAAGTGAAGTTGCAGACTGGAAGATAGGTTTAGAAAAAGAAAAGAAACAAAGAAAAGACAGGATATGTGGAATTTTGACCTGGAAAATTACAAGTAGTAGAATGGCCCTAAATACCAAAAAAACAAATCAGCAGACAAGGAGGGAAGTCAGGACAAAAATAATAATATTGAACCCAGCCATCAAGAAGGTAATTTGAAAAAAATATTTTATTTATTCTTTCAACAAATGTTTTTTGAGCCTCCTATGTACCAGGCCCTATCCTAGGTACTTAGAGTACAGTAGTTAAAAAATCCTTGTGCTCATGGAGCTTATGTTCTCCGTTGGGGGATACAGGCGATAAACAAATTAAGTAAGTAAAATATTAGGTCTGTTAGATAATCATAAGTGCTTAGAAGATGAATAAGTGGAGAACCAGGGTTGATCACTCTGGATGGGGTTTGCAGCATCAGATAGGGTGGCCAGGGGAGACCTCACCCAGTAAAGTTCTGAAGGAAGTCAGCAGATGAACTGTGGCGACTTTCCTTCCTATTTCACAGACACAATGAAAGTACTCAGAAGAGCAATCCAGGCAGAGGGAACAGCAAGTGCAGAGGTGCTGAGATGGAAGCATGCCTGATATGTTCAAAGAATAGCAAGGATGCTGACACAGCTGGAATGGACTTAAATGAAGAAGAGGGAAGTGAGAGGGGAGATCAGAAGAAAGACTCTGGGAAGATGTTGAGTAGAAAGTGCTGTCTGGCATGTTTAAATGAAATACCTTTATTGCTATGTAAAGAACAGAGTAAAAAAAAGATCAAGACAGAAAAAGGAGGAACAGTTAAGAGGCTACTGCACTAATCCAGGCAAGAAATGATGGTGGCTCAGACTAGAATGGTCGTAGTAGAAGCTATGGGAAGTGGTGGGATTCTGGATATATTTTGAAGGTAGAATGAACAGGATTTACTGGACGGTTAAGATGTGGGTTATGAGAAAATAGGAGTCAAGCAAAGTTCAAGGAGCTTTGACTTGAACTGAGTTGCCAATTGCTGAGATGGGAAAGATTGTGAGAGGAACAGTTTAGATGGTGGTGGTGGGGCTATTAGGAGTTTTAAACATGTCAACTGTTAGTTCCCTAGTAGTTATGTCATGTGTCATGGATACATGAGTGTGGATTTCAGGGGACAGAGATAGGTTGGAAGTATAAGTGCTTAGATCCATAAGACTGGATCAGTTTCTCACTAGAGTAAGCACAGATAGAAAACAGACAGGGTCCAAGGACCAAGCTTGGGGACTCTGATGCAGAGATGAGGAGAAAAATCAAGGGTAAACAAAGAAGAGTGACCAGAGAAGTAGGAATAAAACCAGACAAGCAGAGAGTCTTGGAAGCCCAATGAAGAAACAGTGTTTCAAAGAGCAGACAGTGATTGTGTCCAGTGCTAATGATTGGCTGAGTAAAATGAGGACTGAGAAATGATCACTGGCTTAGCAAAGTAGAGGTCTTTAGGACCTTGATAAGAGCCATGTCTGCAGAGAGTTGTAGGTAAAATCTTGGATTGGAGTAGGTTCAAGAGAGAATAGGAGGAGAGAAATTGAAGACAGAGGGTATAGACACTCTTTCAAAGAGTTTTGCTCTAAAAAGAAAGAGGAATAGCTAGAGGAGAATTGTAATAAAGAGTTTTTAAAGAAGATATGAGAAAATAACATATGTCATTTCAATGCTTCAATGTTGAAGAGAGTGATCAAATAGAAAGAAAAATTGGTAATACAGAAGAGAGAAGAGAAAATTGCTGGATCGATGTCTTTTAGTGAGTGAATGGGATAGGCTCTAGTAGCAAGTGAAGGTTTGGTCTTGACTAGGAGTATGGCTAGGAGGGAAGGTGGAGTAGATGGACACAGATGCAGGTAGGGAGGCAGATGTGGTGGTGGAAGCTGAGTGAAATTCTCTTGAGTGCTGTCATTCTCTCAGTAAACTAGGAAGGAGAGGATGATAAAAGAGTTTAGAGGTTTGAAGAGAGAGGAGTAGGTGTAAAACAGTTGTCTAGGGAGGGAGAATTATTGGACTACGAAAATGTAGTACAGTATAATCACTGGAGGATATTAAGAACACATTTGAGGTGAATATAGAACACGTTGGTTTCCTGCAGTCATATATGGTTGGTCCTTGGCAAAGTGATGTTCTCACAGTATTATATTCCTGGGAGTGCCAACTGAGAGGAGTGGAGCTAAAACCTGGAAGTAAATAAATGTCCTAAGATGCAGCTGACAGAACATAACCACTTCTTCTAGAACACCACCAACACTTCCCTGGGATTTCTTTCCTTAACTTCCTTCTTCATTCCTCTCCCTCATGATCCCCATCCTTATTTGTGCGGAGATACAGCTAGATTGGTTATGTGTGGGTTTCAGGGAGCAGAGCCGCTTCCTGTAGCTGATGGATTTGTTTTACCTTTATATTGGTCAGCTTTTTCTATGTTATTTGCAGGTAACAAATAATTCCCGGTTCTCAGTGGCTTACAAAAATCAGGATTTATTTCTCTCTCTCGTTATGTGTTGGCTATAGGCCAGTTACAGCTTTGTACCACATATATTCATTCTGGAATTGAAGCTGAAGGAGGAGTCCATATTTTAGGTCATGCTGTTCTCCAGGTTGAGGAAGAAGAGCAAGGTGGAACCACATGATGGCTCTCAAAGCTTCTGCATGTTTGCTCACATTTCATTGGCCAAAGCAAGTCACATGGCCAAGCTTGATGTCAGTGGGAAAGGGGAAGTATAGGCTTCTTTTAGGGAGGAACAAATAACTTGAAACAATCATATAATTAGCCACAACCTTTTCCATGTGTGGCAGAAGAACTCCTCCTCAAGCAACACAACGGGTCAAATTACTTCTTTCCAAACACAATTGGCATTTAGCTCCCAGGAGTAACATCAGGGTGGTTAGACACTTGGTATGAATTTCTGGCTGTAATTTCATGTCTGGCCCTGTGGTTTAGATTATTTAACTTTAGGATTTAGGAAATATCTTACCTTTAGGGAGGCAGGTTATGTATTTCATCACATACATTATAGGTATTATATTATAACATTAAAAGCAACTATGCCGGGCTTCCCTGGTGGCACAGTGGTTGGGAGTCTGCCTGCCGATGCAGGGAACGCGGGTTTGTGCCCCGGTCTGGGAAGATCCCACATGCCGCGGAGCGGCTAGGCCCGTGAGCCATGGCCGCTGGGCCTGCGCGTCCAGAGCCTGTGCTCCGCAGCGGGAGAGACCACAACAGTGAGAGGCCCGCGTAATGCAAAAGGAAAAAGAAAAAAAAAAGCAACTATGCCAAGTGTTACAAAATACATCTTATAAACTGAAAGAGAGAACCCCATCCAGACCTGGCTTTTGAGACTTTCTTAAGTTCCATGACCAATTTTATAATAATATAAATCTAATATAATAGAGGAAAGAGCTCTGCCTATAACTCAGTAAAATAAAAATCCAGATATGGTAGAGAATTCCATATGCCTTCCTTGTGTAGAAGGAGGAATTTTATAGTTTGATGGAGAACTAGGATATTTCTTTAAGATGCTGTATAACCAAGGCCTATGACTCAAGACTTCCTGTGCCAAGTATGGTGCCCTGCAAGGCGCAGTGAGTTGTTCTGATGGATTGCCTAGCCCTGGCCTCACAGTGGTGAGAAACTTGAGACCAACCATGAAGGTATCAAGGGTGACATGGTTGGTTTAAACAGTTTCATGTTTTCTCTGTTAACACAGAAGGAACCAGGATCTGGTGTTCTTTGTTCTTTAGTTTAATGTTAGTGAGGCTTTTCCTCTTTGTTTATGAGTATGTGACTCTGACAGCTGACAAAGGACATTCCAAGAACTTAGCTAGAGCCCAAATAGTGAACTGCTGTGGGAATTTCTCCTTGAAATTTTGTCCAATGACCATTCTCTGGAGAAAACACTCAGGTAATACATTCCCAGTGGTAGCTCACTTCCCATCAACTCATCACCGGTGCCCTCATTAGGGTGTTTGTCTTTCTTTAGGTTTTAGTTTTTTTTCCTAGTCCATCTCAACCTCCCACCACAGTGACTATACTGTCCATGAAGGGGACTGGATAGCTGTCCCCTGAGACTATCTTAGGTTTATTTTTAGTGCAAACAGTTTGGAAAAAATTACTTTCCCTTGCTGACTGCACCAGGACTGTCTTAACTCTGACTTAGAATTCTGGACTTCTCACATGAGATTGAGACTGAGCAAGTAACCCATGCCTTCATCTTCAAGATGGAGCAATCACATTACAATGAGGATAAAAGACTTGGCAAGAGTTACCCAGACATCCAATTGTAAGAGTGTTTTCCTTTGGTCTGTTGGTCTCAGATCCGTTAAGATGTTTAACTGTGTAAAACTGCAAGTTAGTCTGACTAAATTGGACAGCTTGCAGGTAAAATCCCCACTCCCTAAATCCCAATTGACCCCCTGAGCCATCCGTACCCCTTAAAAGTGCTATTATTAGGGGCTTCCCTGGTGACGCAGTGGTTGAGAGTCCACCTGCCGATGCAGGGGACACAGGTTTGTGCCCCGGTCCGGGAAGATCCCACATGCCGCGGAGTGGCTGGGCCCGTGAGCCATGGCCACTGAGCCTGCGCGTCCGGAGCCTGTGCTCCGCAACGGGAGAAGTCACAACAGTGAGAGGCCCGCGTACCACACACACACAAAAAAAGTGCTATTATTACTCTCAAGCTACATGCCCCAAAATTATTTCCCTTGGGAACACACACCTAACCCAGACAAAAAGATTACTATATATATATATATATATATTTTTTTTTTTTGCTCACTCACCCTTGTCCCAGCTTTCCTCTTTGTTTCTTTTTTCTCACCTTATGTCTCATTCAAAATGATATTGAAATGCTATGATCTCTGTAGTCCCCAATCTACTGTTAGGTTGATCCACATGAAACTGCCAATATTCAGTGATTTTTGACCCACAAGTGTGGCAATTATATATGGTTCACTGTAACCCAGTTAGAATGAGATAGTAAATTGTGAAAATTTTCATACAGAAAAATGCAGATTATTGATCAAGTTAATGGCAACTCAGTGATGATATGTAATAGAGTTGAGTGTGTATCCAAAGCTTTAATACAATCCTTTGTAAAATGAAGGCTAATTAGCATATGAAATGAGAATTTTAATTCAGAAGAGAATTTCAACTTCTGATAGCAAAAAAAAAAAAAAAAGTGTAATTGAGATGCACACGTGCATGTTAACGTGCCAGGATCCTCCGTGTGCAATGGCTGTGACCACCACTGGGCATATGCAACTAGAAACCCGGCTTTTTATACATTTTCTCTCTCTCTCTCTTTTTCCCTCTTACTCTCTTTCTCTAGCCTTTCATGGTCAGACTTCTGAAAAAAGCAGTCTACACCCACTTTCTCCATGTTCTGCCTCTTACTTGTGTAACACACTGTAATCTGGTTTCTGTCCCTCACACTCCACTAAAACTATTTTTGCCAAGGTCACTAATGACCTTTGATTGACAAATTCAATAGAAGCTTTTCTGTCGTTATCTGACTTAACTTCCCTGGTGCATGTGACAGGATGGGCCAAGATTTGCTTCTTAATATTTCATCCCTTTCCCTGACTTTCATGACTGCTCTTTCTCTTCACTGTGTCTCAGGACTCTGTGTAGACACTGAAAGGTACTTATCTATGTTTGCTGAATGAATGAAAAGACGAATTAATGTAACCGAAGCACTTCGTTAATTATTAGCCATTGCCAATAATCAATTTAATCCCCACTTCCAGCAACTTCTCTACCCCACCCCCTCTACATACATTTTTAATCATGTATAACTGGCAGGGTGCCACATTCTTCATGTTTCCATCTCAGAGATCCTACTAGATAGTTGGGGGCAAGGCAGGCAAGACTGAGGGGACTGCTGGTTCCTTTTCATGTGGTTTCCTCTAATTCTGAGTATTATAAATATGCTGGGCCATCAGTCATGTTTTTTTAGTAACTCCTAACTCTTAGGAAAAAAAGATTCATGTTCTTTTTCTTTCCTCCCCGGGATATATCATTTAGAGATCCAGTAAAGTGTATCCACACACAGCCACTTGTTGCTTGCTTAGACGTATGACCTGACAAAAAGATAGGGAAAAAACCCAATACAAGACTCCAGGAGAACAAAAGAAACACGCCACCAGAAAATGTGACACACACGCACACACTTTATGCATGTTTAATTTCTGTTGTTTTGGTTGGAAAACAGCTGCAGGTGTCCTGTAATTATAACCCCATTTTCACAAATATCAACTGTCATATTTAATCTGTTATATTCACCATATAGCCTACTGTTACAGCACATTTCTTTCATTACAAATTTAGTAGCAGAGTTTTGAATGCTCAAGCTAACATTCAGGCTAGTCAATTAATGCATTATTTACAAGTTAAATGTTATTAAAAACAGGTTCTTAATTTGCCAGTGATTTAGTAGACTCAAGGAGATATTCCAGTTTTTTTGTTTTTTTGAAAATGGAAGAATATTTAGAACGGTTGGGGTCGGAAGGGATGTCAGGGATATTTTGGCTTCCCTCAACATTTTCTCTGAGTTTCTTTTCTGCTTTCTTCTTTATTGTGTGTTGTTTTTGACACCTATGCTAACCAGTTGTGGCAGGAGTGAGAAGAAAGACGTATGAAAAATAAAAACAGCATAAATACCATTGTGAGTGGTGTTTTTAAAAATCAGCAGGCAGTTTGGAATGGCTCAGTATACATGTTCCCCATACAATTCGGCGTATTTTGATTTACTGTGCTGTTCCCACAGCACAGCAGGTTAAGAAGGTTAGAAGTCAAGGAAATTAAATGTTATTAGCATTCCACTGTTGTCAGGCTGCAAAACAGAATATATGTCTTTTCAAATACACTTTGAAAAATTAAAGAGTTCCTAAGGTTCAAGGGCCTCAGAATCATCACTGCAATCTGGGTTTTGTTCTTAGTTGTAGTTTTTTTCTTCTTTTTCATTTGACTTAGATCATGTTTTAAATCCACATTTCATGTTCCATAATTCCATGACATGCTACTTGTTTATGAAAGATACTATGGGGTGAGCTTTTTGATGCCCAAGGATTCCAGCTTCATGAAGCCAGTTACCCAGCCTCCGTGCTATTCTCTCCAGCTGTCTTCTTGGGCTTGTCATCCCCTTCTCCCCTCCACTTCTCCTCCTCTCATACCTTTTAAAAAATTTAACCAAGATCCACCTTCTTAATGAAATCTTGTTAAAACGAAGTCTAGCTCACAAAAATCTTTCCCATCTCTGCATCCTGATAGTTTTTTATGCCTGTGTCCCAGTCACTCACTCAAAGGAATGTTCCTCTTGATTTTCTATACAATTGTTTCTCTACAGGACAAGCAATAGAGTCACAGAGACCTGCCATTTATTGGTGGTGTGGTCTAGGGTAAATGATTTCTTTTATCTAAAGTCTCACTTTTCTCCTCTCTTAAATAGAGATAAAAACCCTTATTGTGAGAATTAGTAAGATCATGTATGTGAAGAACCTAACTAAATGGTAGAAGCCAATACGTGGCAGATCTTGTTGTCATAATGAAATAAGATAGTTTATATAATTCGCCTAGCACAGTGCCTAGGTCATGTTTGGCACTCAATAAAATTTAATTCCCTTTGGTACAATAAATAGGTCATAAGCATTTCATGTTTTCATTTTCACACAGAGTAAAGTTTTATCAATGGCAAGGACTAAACTTTTTCCCAAACTCTTCAGTTTTGGTGGATTAATGTTCCATCCTCTGTATTTTGGGAGGTATTCTGTGTATCTCTCAGGAAATCCAGGCAGAACTGAGTGCTCACTGTCCATATCAGTGACCTAGAAATGGCTCTTCCTCATTCCTTGCCTCAACCTCACTCATCCCCCATGCTGCCTCCCCTGCCACCCTGCTCCCTCCACTCCTGGGATCACCTTCCAAATTGACTGCTAGCACCAAAGCCATTGATTCAGGCTCTACTTTTGGGGGAACCCAAACTAAGTAAGGAAAAAATTCAAATGAAATAACAGAAAAAGACAATAAGCAGTGTGCAAAGTAGCAAAAGAAACTTCAGAGTTGCCCAAGGCAACTAAGAAGGGAGAATGTCAATAGAAAAAAGCCAAGAATGGAATTCTTTCCTCCATTTATTTAAAACATATCTATGGAGCACCTAGTGTGTCCCACACACTCTTAGGCATTGGTGATAAAACAGACAAGGTCTTTCTGCCCCCATGGGACTTTCACTTTAGTGAAGGAACGTGCAATAAACAAACAAATCAACATGCAAAATCATGTCAGGGAGTGATAAGAGCTTTGGAGGCAAAAAAAGGCAGGGTAAGAGTTAGACCATGTACCGGAGAAGCTGTTATTTTAGAGAGTGTGATCCATTTAAAATGAACCAAGGCCCTTCTGGGAAGGTGATATTTGAACAGAGATCTTGCTAAAGGGACAATGACCCACCTTTTGTCCACTGCATATTGTCTTCTGGAGTAGAAGCAGAAAAAGAAAACAAAAGCTTTCTAGCCTGGAGAATGAGGTAATAAGACAGGATCAAAATCCTTCCGGTAAGAAAAAATGGGGTGCAGAGATTTCTCAGGATGCAATTTTCCAAGCAGAGTGCTTGAAAGGGCCTGCAGCTCCTGCGTAAGCCCTTCCTTTAGGAATCCCTGGAGGGACTCCTTCACCCTTTTATCTTCTCTTCTATTTCTCCTGTTTGGTGTGTCCTTCTCTTCAGTTTCTCAAATAGAAAGAATGTCTTTATTTATATAAAATTTGAGAGTATATACAGAGCATACTTTTCTCATTTAATTCCCCTGCAACTTTGTCCATTAAGTACTTTCATCCTTATGTTATAGATGAGGAAACTGGGACCTGGGGACTTTGCTTGGGACCACCCAGCAGTATTAGAGCTTAGACTCAAACTCAGTCATTTGGCTCCAACCCAACATTCAATTCAGTGCTGAGTTGATGGGCCTCTTAACCAATTTTTGTCCCTTTCCCTCACCCTCACTGACCCCTACCTATGGCAGCTGACTTGTATGGGCTCATGATCTCCTTCTGGAGGATCCCATCATTCTGACTTTCCATCAGTGGGTGTAGGATCAGATCTCAGCAAATCCAGAAGTTTAGAATAGGGACTTCCCTGGTGACACAGTGGTTAAGGATCTGCCTGTCAATGCAGGGGACATGGGTTCGGTCCCTGGTCCAGGAAGATCCCACATACTGTGGAGTAATTAAGTCCGTGCACCACAACTACTGAGCCTGCACTCTAGAGCCTACAAGCCACAACTACTGAGACTGCATGCTGCAACTACTGAAGCCCACGCGCCTAGAGCCCGTGCTCCGCAACAAGAGAAGCCACTGCAATGAGAAGCCCATGCACCACAATGAAGAGTAGCCCCTGCTCGCTGCAACTAGAGAAAGCCTGTGTGCAGCAATGAAGACCCAACGTGGCCAATAAATAAATAAATAAATAAATAAATAAATAAAATGATAAAAAAAGAAAAGAAGTTTAGAACAGGAACATCTGAGAGCTCTATCAGGAGATTCTGTCTTCAATATTCTAACTTAGTCCAAGTGCTATACTGTTTTTTAAATTTTTAAATTGAGGCGTAATTGATTCACAATGTTGTGTTAGTTTCAAGTATACAGTAAAGTGAATCAGTTATACATACATATACATATATATATATATATATATATATTCTTTTTCAGATCCTTTCCCATTATAGGTTATTACAAGATATTGAGTATAGTTGCCTGTGCTGTACAGTAGGTCCTTGTTGTTTACCTATTTTTTATATAGTAGTGTGTATGTTAATCCAAAACTCCTAATTTATCTTCCTTCCATCCCCTTTGGCAACCATAAATTTGTTTTCTATGTCTGTGAATCTATTTCTGCTTTGTAAATAAGTTCATTTGTATTATTTTTTAGATTCCACATATAAGTGATATCATATGTTATTTGTCTTTCTCTGTCTGACTTACTTCACTTAGTATGATAATATCTAGGTCCATCCATATTGCTGCAAATGGCATTATTTCATTCTAGTGCTGTACTCTTGATTGTGTTTTCCCACTACCACATTAAGACATCAAGGATTTTTTTACAAGTAATTATTTTTAAGTATGTGCTAGGGTAGCTGATGCTTAATGCTCCTCTTTTTGAGAAAACACGAGATAAAATTTGACATAATTGCTCCTGGATCCATTCCTCTTTGACAAGTGGACCTCTTTTTTTTTTTTTTCTTCTAGGACATCCCACTTGATTCTGAATCTGAGAGACTCAGTCCCTCAGTAATGGATTCTCTCACATGTTGAGGGAACTCAGAGACAATTTCCTCTGTGGGTGAACTCTGCTGCACAGTTTATGGTGTCAGGCTGAGTGGGACTTCCTTTGAGTTGCTGTTGGAAAGTACAGAGTTTTTTTAAAGTTTAAAACCCAATGTTTGGTGTCAGTGTCTCAGAGAATATATGGGAAGCTACTGTGCTTTTAAGGGGATTGTTCTTAAAATTTTGGAAATTCAAGATGATGAATGGCCACTTAAGGCCATTTCTTCTGGCATACAGATTGACAATGCTAAACATTTTTTAAAGGTTCTTTTTGGTATACAAACACTCCAACTAGTATTTTTTTTTTTTTTTTCTTTTTGCGGTATGCGGGCCTCTCACTGTTGTGGCCTCTCCCGTTGCGGAGCACAGGCTCCGGATGCGCAGGCCCAGCGGCCGTGGCTCACAGGCCCAGCCGCTCTGCGGCATATGGGATCCTCCCAGACCGGGGCACGAACCCGTATCCCCTGCATCGGCAGGCGGACTCTCAACCACTGCGCCACCAGGGAGGCCCCCAACTAGTATTTTTTAATCCTTACGATAATTCTGTGTGAGGTAAGTATTTTTCCAATTCCCATTTTATGCTACAGTAGCACTTCGTATTTCTCCTTCAAAACATTTGCTCACTTGTAATTAACAACTTAGTTTCTGTAATTATTTGTTTAATATGCTGGAGTTTCAAAGGCACATTCTGGAACCAGACAGATCTCATTGTGATTTTTGGTTTTGAAAGCTGTATGACCCATGACCCTGGGAAGGTGCCTTAAGACCTCCCTGCCTCAGTTTCCTCATCTGTAAAATGTGAACAATAAAGGTATTGGCCTCATATGGCTGTTCTGAGTTTTAAAAGTGATAATATAGACAGGGCTTAGGATAGTGCCTGGCATACTATGAGAATTCCATGACTGTTAGCAGTTGTTATCCCTATTGTTGTTACTATATATTACTACTATAATAAATAGGTGACCATCTGTTTTAAAAAACCATAGGTTTTGAAGGAGACAGTCTTCATTTGAAAGTTGCCCTGCCATAATTATTAATATGTTCCCCTTTGCTTTCAAAAGTCTCCAGTTTGGAATAACTATACGAATGGAGGACTGATTAGCGATTGCCTGGGTGAGGGAAGTAAGACTGGGAAAATCTGAATAAGATTAGTGGATTGCATCAATGTCTATAACTTATCTGTGATATTGTGCTATTGTTTTGCAAGATATTACTATTGGGTAAAATCAAGTAGGAAGTCCATAGGATCTTTCCATATTACTACTTACAACTCCATGTGAATCTACAAAGATTTCACGTAAAAAGTTATATTAAAAGAAGAAGAAGAAGAAAAGAGTTTGAATTTGAAAGATAAATAATAGTATGGTCATTCATGAAACAATGCCCTTGGTCCCACCAGGACATGACCACCTTCTCTAAAAAGAACTGCCATTGGTTCCCTCTATTTCCTTTACCTGGTTTAATTTTTCTTCATAGTATTTATCTCCTCTTGACACATATTTGTTCCATCTTTCAACAGCTATTTATTGAGTGCCTACTAGGTGCCAGCCTTGTATCAATGAATAAGTTCTTTGTGAAACTTACATTCTACTGGTGGAAATAAATAATAAACTAAAAATATAATAGATTAATTATTTAGTGTCAGAAAGAGATGTGTGATGGAGAAAAGACGGCAAACATATTAGTCAGAGTTCTTCAGAGAGAGAGCCAACAGGATGTATATAAGTATTTGTTATAAGAAATTGGCTCACATGGTTATGGAGATCTGCAGCTGGCAAGAGGGAGACTCAGGATGGTGTAGTTCCAGTCCAAGTCTGAAGGTCTGAGAACCAGGAGAGCTGATGGCATAAGTTACACTCTGAAAGCTGACAGGCTCATGAGCCAAGAAGAACCAATGTTTCAGTTCAAGTCTGAAGGCAGGCAAAACTAATGTCCCAGTTTGAAGGTGGTCAGGCAGAAGAGGTCCCTCTTACTCTAGGGAAGGTTAGCTTTTTGTTCCATTCAGGCCTTCAACTGATTGGATGAGGCCCACCTACATTAGGGAGGGCAATCTGCTTTACTCTGTCTACTGACTCAAATGTTAATCTCATCCCCAAACACCATCACACACAGAATAATGTTTGAACAAATATCTGGCCACTCAGGGCCCAGTCAAGGTGACACATAAAATGAACCATCACAGCAGGGTAAAAGAGAATGGATACTGGGTGGTGGTTGAAATTTTAAACAGGGTGGTCATGTAGCTTTGTTGAGAAAAGGATATATGAGCAAAGACTTGAAAGGGGTGAGCCAATTATTGGCTTTTTTGCTCATCTTCCTCTATCAGAATACAAGCTTTAGAAAGCAAGAAATTTCATTTTTAATCTGTTATGTTACCAGTGCCTGGAGCTTATCAGGACTTCAAAAATCTTTGCTGGGTGAATGATTGAGAATGAGAGCCGTGGTCTGTGTGCAGTTGTATCTCTTGCCCTTAGGTCGGTGTTTGACACACCCTAACAACCAATAAACATTGGGTTTTATTTGATTTCTATAATTGTTTATAACAGCTAATAAACATCACTGAGGACATGGGCTTACTTGTTTTGTTTGATATTGGAACACACATGGGAGTTAGTCAATAGTTGTTATTATTGACTGTGGGCTCAGGTAAGGAGACGGAGGCTCAGAAATGTGAGGTTGGCTTGACCATGGTCCTGTGGCCAGGAAGCAGCAGCGCGGGAGCCTTTACTCTGTTTTTTTAACTCTCAAGTCACAGTATACATTGACATCACATTGCTTTAAAAATTGTCCTGGGGTCTCTCCTTTGGCCATAGCCTTTCTGTCACTGCTCTGCTTGTCCCTTACTTGCCCACAACAGGGCCGTGTGGTGATGTCTCCCTGAGGGACAGGTTGTCAGGTGATATTGAGTTGTCAGTGCACACACCTCCTGGAGGACAGCCATCTCTTCCAGGTACCAGTGTCAGGTACCCCCTCATGTTAACACAAGTGGAAGGGAATGCAACCTTTTGCAACCATCAACTTTGTCAGACAATAGCACAGTTCAGTTTGAAAGACTCCACCGGGAAGTTGCAGACTTCTAAAACTAATTTGGTGTTTATTCAACTTTGCAATCACTTCTATGTACTATCTGTGTTTCACACACCGTGAAACGGCACTACACTGTGCAATTGAATTAGTTGTACAGTGACTCAAAGGCATTCAACAATGACTTTGATAGTTTAAGTACTGACTAGGAGGGATTTTTAATTCCTTCCTCATAATCAAAGCAACAAAAAAAACCCAGTTACACAACCCTGGAACACTTATTTCTCTTTTCTATTCTGGGTGGACCCCACTGAGACAGAAAAAAACTTCCGAGCATTTAGTTTGCTTAATGGCAGAAGAAAAATTAAACAAGCATAGACGTGCAAACTTAATGACACCCAGCCACCCTAGAATAACAGTTCCCAGCTTCTAAAACCTGTTATTTAATATAATGGGGAAATCTTGTGGGAGTTTTTCAGGTGCTGCTGAGTCTGAAAAATAAAGCTACTTTGTGTGCAGGGGCGGGGGCAGAAGCAGGACATGGGGCCCTGCTTGTGTTCTTTTGCTTGGGGGTGGCAGGATCCTCAGGGTGCCATCCAAAGCAGACAGATGCTGGGTGAAGTACCACACTGGCTGGCAGTCCCTGGAGGCTGTGGCCCTCGTGAAGAGAACACCATGTCTATATGAGGCACAAGTGTTGTCAGTTCTGCCGGTGACATGGGACTCTTCATCCAGAGCCTTTCTGGAGATGGCACTGACAGAAAGGAAGAGGGGGGAAAAAACCCAAACAAAAATCCCAGCACGTGAATTAATGCCGTGAAACTACAAGCATTAGCTGGTAATAGTCCAGGGTAAAGCACCTAAGTGATGATTCACATCTGACAATAAATATATGAATAGCTGTTGAAAGCTTGTTTGATTTTCACAAAGAGGTTTAAACAAACATTCGTTTGTTCATTAGTCTTAAGCAACACTTTTATGGCAGGGGATGCATTAAACCTAACATATGTCTGCAACGAAGATAGCTGGTGGTTTTAAAGATGAAGACACAAAGCCATGCATATCATTTATGCGGAGAGGCCTTGAACTACCTGTAATGGAGTGAGATACAGTTATTATGGATTAATGCTGTGAATCTTCATCCAAAGAGAGAAAACAAACAGGCAAGGAGGAGGGCCACGTCTTTGGAGATAAAGACTTAGAGGGCTTGTCGGGCAATTGGTACTGAGTGTGCATAAACTCATTTTGTTGTTGTTTTTGTTGCATACTTCTCAAAAACCAAGTGGTTTAAATCTGTTCCCTGAGGTAATTATGCTAAACTGGCATTCCAACACCATAAATTCCCCGCTTATGGCAATCTCTGCTAGGGTGTCAGGTCGGGCTAGGTTACTGAGCAAATGGCTGCTTCAAAATTTTTAGGGTAATTGCCTCTATAACTCGTTGAGTATAGGCCCTGTCAGGCAATCTCTAATTGTCACTGACGCTTCAGTTCCTTTTTTCCCTCCTCCTCCTTTTCTCCACTGTTGAACTGAAGGCCACTCTTTGGTGCAGAATGGCTTTGGACGTTTCATCTTCTGGAGCACCTGGATTTTGTCACCGTTAAAGCTTTTGCTCATGACATCATGATGTCACCCTAATGGGGCCCAGAGGGCGGTAGTTTGGCTGAGCAAAATCTGTCCCCGCACAGCCTCATCCTTGCCCAAGAAGCTATCAGCTGAGAGAAGATAAGTTATGAGGATGGACTTGGTATGAAATGAAGAGTACATGACCATAAACCCAATTCTCCTAAGTTTTTTTTTTTTTTTTTTTTTTTTAACGAAGGCTGGATTCGTTGTTGATGTGTACTAGGATGGTGTCAGCAATTTCAAGAGCATACTTTGATCTTCTCCCTTCCCTTTTGTGTGTGGGCATGGGGCCTCAGTAGGAAGGATGTCTTTGGCTTGTAAACTAGACTTGTGGCCATGAGTTTCTGTTGAACTGTGTCTATATATGGGGATTTTTCATCAAACTGCATCATAAAATATGTTAAATACTCAGCTCCTAAATCCAATTCATTAATTATCTTGCTTAAAGTATACTTCAGATAGATCACATTTGACATGATATGTCACTGATAGTAGAGGGAAATGATAACACTTAAAACCAATAAATGTTTTAAATTTATTTTGCTTATTATGATTGTCATATTTTGACACGGAGGGCTGGCGTGTCAACAAAGCTGTTATCACGATGTAAAGCAATGGCACTGAACTGTCTCACCTTTCGTGTGGTTGTTTCAGGGTAAAGTGGGCCCAGGGGGAAAATATAGCTAAAATCTCCAAGGAAGCATCTGCTTATGGAGTCAATACAGATCATCACTGAATAAAACAGCCTGAGCTCAAAACAAAAGCTGGGGGAAAAGTTCATACTTTGATCTGCTACCTTTTTCCTAGTGGATTAAAAAATAATGAGAGGTTAAAAGGAATGTTTTCTATTTGCCAGAACTTGTGCAAAGTGTTTCATGTATTTTATCTCATTTCATTCTATGAGGCTAGATACTTTTATCCCTGATTTATAGACGAGAAAACTGAGGCTCGAAAATCATAAGTAGCATTCACAAGGTCACAAAGCTAGTTAAGTGGCAAAGCTCGGGTTTGGATGGATCAATGCCTGGCTTTACTCAGACACCAGAGCCATCACTGTTCTGTGTGGTTTGGAACTAAAGTTGATTCTGGCTTCTGGCTCATCGTGACTTCCCACTAGAATCCAGCCTCATTCCCAAGCTCTTGCCATCTCTGCCTGCCAGATGATGATATAGTAGAACTTAAATGTGGACAGTGGGTTGTGATCTACAAAATGTTTTCATATACCTGGGGAGGATAGGTTTGGAGGCAACCAACATGCTTCTCTTTGTCTCCAAGCTTTAGAGAATAAGGGTAAAGTCAAAGGAAACTGCTAGAAAGGAGGGCTTGAGAGTTATGCTTTTTCTGCTATTTAGGACAGTGCCAAAGCCAGACTTTTTAAAAGGCTAAATGTAGATTTGACCCTGATCGAACTAAGCACCAAAGCAATGAGTAATAGATGTGACTTGGAATCCTTCACAGCAACAGTGTTCTCTATGCCCAGCTAATTAAAATCCAGCAAAGAGTTTGCTGTGGGCAGGGCTAATGTCTTCTGTACCTCAGTCTCTGTTTTGTGCCCAACTAATATTTGTTGAATGTAGCTGTTCATCCATAGCCAGAGACCAGCAGCTTGTTCTTATCTTAATCCCTCTTTTCTCAACTACTGATTTGTTTATAAAATGTTTTTCTTTTTATTGGGTAGTCTACACCAAAGCCTTAACAATTAGCCTTGGCAGCTGAGAGCTAGTCATTTGTTCAACTAATATTTATTTAATGTTATTTTTATGGACAAGGCTTTATGTGAGCCACTAGAGATATAGCAGTAGTGAACAAAATAGTAAAATGTGGCAGATAGACATCAATCGATGAATTAGACAATTATTTATCATGGTGGCAAGTCTTGCAAAGGAGAAGTATAAAATGTTATTGGTGCCCATGATAGGAGAACTTGATCTAGACTGAAGGATCTGTGAAGGCTTTCTTGGAGAAATAATTTTTGAGCTGAACTATTCAGGGTGAATGAGAATTAACCAGAGCAAGCAGAGTATGAAAATGATAGGAGGCAGGACGGCAAATAAACAATCCAGGGAGAGGGTGTATTGCTGAGAGCAGTTTGATAAGAAGAAGCTCAGTTATGTTCTGAAACAGAAACCAGATAATTTTGATTGGAAAGAGGTAGGGAGCAGTGGAGCAACATGAGACTTTTTTTTTTAAACCAGCTAAGACTTTTTGATTGCAATAATAAGGAAAATTTATTGGTTCAGTAAACAGAAAAATCCAGAGGTGGATGTCTCGTCATCATTTTATCAGAGTTCTTTATTCCTCTCCAGTTTTCTTGGCCCTAATCTCTCCTGCATGTTGACTTAAGTATCCTAAGGTAGTAAAGTGACTGCAGCAGCTCCAGCCCTCACATCTGCCTTCTACACCATCCAGAAGAGGGAAAAAATTGTTACAGAATTCCTAATAAGAGGCCTGAGATGAACCCCAATTGGAGCAGTGGAGGCCACATGCTCTGCTTTGGACCATGTACAGTGTTGAGGAGACAGGAAAAGCCTGCTTTAGCGTGGCCTGGGCAGAGGTTTGTTCTCTGGAGCCAAGGGAAGATTCAGCTTCTCTGGAAGCACAAAGATTATAAGACAGAAAGCAGGACTGCTGGGAAGCAAAGAATCAATGAGCAGGAGGCCACAGAGTCCACTACAAGGCTGAAGAGGTGAAGATAGGCCTGTGCTATAGGACTTGGGGCTTATTAAAACCACAGGGCATCATTAAAGGATTTTCAGCAAGTCAGTAACATCATTAGATAAAACTGAGCTATTTAAAAACAGATTATGTACTCCATTTTGATGCATCTATAGTTCCCAAGAAGAAAATCAAAGTCAGGTAAATAAACAAACCATTAGGCTAGGAACAAAAATGCAAATCTTTATTTATCTAGTTTTTCTAATGATTATAACAACTAATTCTTATTAGTTTATCTAATGTTAATAATAGCTTAGAATGATAATGAGCCAACCACTCTGAGAAGAGCTTTACAAAAATTACCTCATACAATTTTCACTATAATCCTATGAGGTAGGTTCCACTATTATCTCCATATTATTAGTGAGGAAGGGGTAGCTGAGGTATGGAGAGATTAATTTACCCAAGGTTATGTAGCTAGTAAATAGCAAGAGCAATAACCACCTGAATTGAAATATTGTATTCTTTCCACTAAACTCCGGAATATCATGGGGGTGGGGGAAACCATGTCTTTCTTTCTTTGGAAGATAATTACTGAACAAAGCCTTGCTCCAGGACTCATGAGTCTCAACTGGCTAGCCAGATTGCATAGAATCTGCCTGAATTAAAAAAATATATATTGTGGTAAAATATAAATAATGTAAAACTTGCCACTTTCACTATTTTTAAGTGTACAATTCAGTGGCGTTAATTACAGTCACAATGTTGTGCAACCATCACCACTATCGACTTCCAAAAGTTTTTCATCATTCCAAATAGAAACTGTAACAATTAAGCAATAACTTTCCACATCCCTCTCCCCACCAGCCTCTGGTAACCTCTTATCTACTTCCTGTGTCTATGAATTTGCTTATTCTCGATAGTTTATGTAAATGAAATCATACTACATCTATCTTTTGTTCTTATTTTATTGTGTGCTTATTTCACTTAGCATGATATTTTCAAGGTTCACCCATATTGTAACATGTATCAGAACTTCATTTCTTTTCATGGATGAATAATCTGCCAGAAAGTTGACAAAACTATTTTTATTAGTAGAGTGATTACAAAATATTTGAAATTGAATAACTATAATTTTTTTTTAAACCCACATTTGTTTATTTATTTTTTTATTTTTGACTGTGTTGGGTCTTTGTTTCTGTGTGAGGGCTTTCGCTAGTTGTGGCAAGCGGGGGCCACTCTTCATCGCGGTGCGCGGGCCTCTCATTATCGCGGCCTCTCTTGTTGCAGAGCACAGGCTCCAGACGCACAGGCTCAGTAGTTGTGGCTCACGGGCCTAGTTGCTCCGCGGCATGTGGGATCTTCCCAGACCAGGGCTCGAACCCGTGTCCCCTGCATTGGCAGGCAGATTCTCAACTACTGCGCCACCAGGGAAGCCCTTGAATAACTATAATTTTAAGCAAGCTTGTCCTCTCCAGTTTTCACCACCCTCATGATATGCTATTGTCTTAAAATCAGCAGCCTACTTACACTTAACATTTTCTGTCTGGTTCTTAAGGCATTTGTGTTTGCAACCACTGCCTTGTAATCTGGGGTGACAGAGCTCTTGGATTAGATGGATTAGACTGAGTCCTCTCCTCAAGAAGGTAGAAACTTATCTCTGTACTCCTTTTTGCAATTACCTATCAGCACAGTGACTTATATACTAGGAGCTTAATAAATATTTGTGGATTCAAATTTAAATTCAATGTAGTGAAATTTTATCAGATATTTATGATGTTCCAGGCACTGTGTTAGGGAACAGGGATATAATGGAGATCAAAAGAAATGTGGTTCCTATTCTCCTGGAGACTACACTACAGCTAGACAATGATGATGTTAAGAACCAGTGATCTTAAAAATAATAATGTCTTCTATTTTTATAGGTTTTTTTTGTTTCCAAAGACTGTTCACATATATACTAGCTCATTTAGTGCCATGACTTTTGACATACGTTTTCTTCTAATGGCTATTTTTTAGTATATTCCAAATGAAATAAGTTAGAAGAGATTATTGGTTAACCTAGATTTTAAGATTTGATTTAATGGGGGTGGTAAATGAATTAATTCTTTCAGAAGACGGTACCTTTAAATCCAAAAATAGCTTGTATAAAGGACGTTGTCTCTCGCCAAGTTGGGAGATGTGCCAATTTTTGACATGCCCTAAGAATCCTTACCAACTTTCCTGCCATTTCATGAACCTAACTCTCTTGATAGCTCCAGGATTTAAGTTAAAAGAGTGCCTAAAACAAAGTCCAGAGCACATGACCCTTGTCTCTTCATGTATGCTGTATGTCTCTAGATCAGTTGTGAAGGCTTTCAACAGTTTCACTCTTTCCTTGAGTAGGTTTCCTGAATTCACCAGACTTGCTGTCACCTGGAAATCTCCTGCTTATTTGGTTGTCAACACAAGCTAGAGGAATAGAGGATAATGCCACGCACACCTCAAAAACTTTCCGTCTTGCTATGTAACTGGAAGTGTTGGTCTCGCTTTTTCATTTGTCGCGGGCCTCCCCACCCCAAGAACTGTCTGAAGGACATAAATGGAAAGAGACAGAATTTAGGATGACTGAGAAGAGATAGTGTCTTTCTGAATTTTCTAGTAAGCACTTATTCCCGTGTCATTACCAAGTAAGGATGAAAGAGGCTCACAGAGAGCCTTGGACGAGGATCATTAAAAAACTCCAAATGCAAATCACAGTTACAAAAAGTGCTTTTGGTCTAACATTAGGAGAGAACATTACTACATTTGAACAACCCTACCTAAGAAAACCGTGTAGGAGGGAGAGAAGGAGACTCTTGGAATGGGAGGAAATTCCAGTTCAGTCTGGTTTACAGAAACTTCAACCACAAGCTCTTTTCAAAAGAATATCAGGATTCAAGCATGACATCATCTAAAGAAATGCTCATTGGTGTTCAGACCCTGACTGGTTGGAATCTGTTTCTCTTTATTTAACCCTTTCTCAGCTGAGACATTACCCATTTCACTTTGGGAATACACTTTTCATGTTGTTTGCAGCAGCAGTAAGCACTGGAGCAGAAAGCATTGGAATGAAGTTGCTTTCTATAAACTCCTCACCTCAGTGTAAATTTTTATGCTTAGAGTGTCAAAAGTTATTTCAAATGCTTTGTTGCTATGTAGTTGCAAAAGCAGCATTACTGAGAGAAATGCTTCAATTAAAGCCTTTGAAAAATAGAGAACATCAAGTCATTGTGTGGTTATCTTCTCCACCTTAGTCTTCTTTCTCTTCTTCTTCTTCTTCTTATTATTATTGCGGTATGTGGACCTCTCACTGTTGTGGCCTCTCCTGTTGCAGAGCAAAGGCTCTGGACGCGCAGGCTCAGCGGCCATGGCTCTCGGGCCCAGCCGCTCCGCGGCATGTGGGATCTTCCCAGACCTGGGCTCGAACCCGTGTCCCCTGCATCGTCAGGCGGACTCTCAACCACTGCGCCACCAGGGAAGCCCCTCCTTTCTCTTATTTTTATCCCAATTTTATTGAAATATAATTGACACATAACATATTGTGTATGTTTAAGGTGTACAACATGAAGATTTGATACAAATATATATTACAAAATGATTACCACAATATAGTTAGTTAGCACATCCACCACCCTACATAGTTACGTGTGTGTGTGTGTGTGTGTGTGTGGTAAGAACATTTAAGATCTACTCTCTCAGCAACTTTCAAGTATACAATACGGTATTGTTAACTATAGTCCCATGTTGTACGTTAGATCCCCAGAACTTATTCATCTTATAACTGGAAGTTTGTAACCTTTGACCAGTGTCTCCCCATTTCCTCTACCCACCAGCACCTGGCAACCACCATTCGACTTCCTTTATCTATGAGTTTGACTTTTTTAGATTCCGCAGATAAGTGAGATCATACAGTATGTCTTTCTCTGTCTGACTTATTTTGTTTAGCATAATATCCTCAAGGTCCACCCATGTTGTTGCAAATGGCAGGATTTCCTTTTCTTTCATAGCTGAATAATATTCCCTTGTATACATATATCACATTTTCTTTATCCATTCATCCTTTCATGGACACTTAGGTTGTTTCTATACCTTGGCTATTGTGAGTAATACCGCAATGAACATGGGAGTGCAGATATCTCTTCAAGACAATGATTTCATTTCTTTCAGATATATACCCAGAAATGAGATTGCTGGATCATATGGTAGTTCTATTTGTAATCTTTTGAGGAATCCTTTCATACTGTTTTTCATAGTGGCTATGCCAATTTACACTCCCACCGACAGTGTATAAAGGTTCCCTTTTCTCCACATCCTTGCCAACACCTGTTGTCTCTTATATTTTTGATAACAGCCATTCTAACAGTGTAAGATGATATATTCTTGTGATTTTGATTGGCATTTCCCTGACTATTAGTGATGTTGTGCATCTTTTCATGTACCTGTTGGTCATTTTTTTTTTTTTTTTTTTTGCGGTACGCAGGCCTTTCACTGTTGTGGCCTCTCCCATTGTGGAGCACAGGGTCCAGACGCGCAGGCTCAGCGGCCATGGCTCACGGGCCCAGCTGCTCCATGGCACGCGGGATCCTCCTGGACCTGGCCACGAACCCATGTCCCCTGCATCGGCAGGCGGACTCTCAACCACTGTGCCACCAGGGAAGCCCCTGTTGGTCATTTGTATGTCTTTTTTGGGAAAAAAATGTCTATTCAAGTCCCACTCCCATTTTTAAATCAGATTATCTGGGTTTTTAAAATTTGTCTGTTTTGTTTTGCTATTGGGTTGTGTGAGTTCCTTATATATTTTGGATGTTAACCCCTTGTCAGATATATGGTTTGCAAATATTTTCTCCTATTCCATAGGTTGCCTTTTCATTTTGTTGATGTTTCTTTTACTGTGTAGAAACTTTTTCATTTGATGTAGTCCCACTTATTTATTTTTGCTTTTGTTGCTTGTGTTTTTGGTGTCATATCCAAGAAATCATTCCTAAGACCATTGTAAAGATTTTCCCCTACATTTTCTTTTAGGTGTTTTATGAATTCAGTTCTTTCTTACATTTAAATCATTAATCTATTTCAAGTTAATTTTTGAGTGGTGTTAAGACAGGGGTCCAACTATATTCTTTAGAATGTGAATATCCAGTGTTCCCAGAACAATTTATTGAAGAGATTATCCTTTCCCTATTGAGTATTCTTGGATCCATTGCCAAATATTAGTTGACCATATATGTGTGGGTTTATTTCTGGGCTCTCAATTCTGTTTCATTGATCTAGAGGTCTGTTTTATGCCAGAACATACTTTTTTGATTACTATAGTTTTGTAATATAGTTTGAAGTCAGGGACTGTGATGCCTCCAGCTTTGTTCTTCTTTCTCAAGATTGTTTTGGCTATTTGGGGTCTTTTGTGGTTTCATACAAATTTTAGGATCATTTGTTCTATTTCTGTGAAAAATGCCTTTGGAATTTTTATAGAAATTTCACTGTTCTATACATAGCTTTGGGTAATAAGGTCAGTTCTCTTTCTCTTATAATCACACTCTTACCTTTTGGGTTAACATTTATGTCAGATTATTGCTTTACCTTGTCATTATGGATGGATATTAAAATCACAGACTTATAACTAAGCAGCTATTTGCAAAAACTGAAGTAACGTATCATGACCACCAAAGAGATGTAAGTATTTTGGCTGAATGGTGATAATTTTATTTGGCTATTTCCCACTTTATCTAGGAAAAGGCACTGATACAGTTAATGATTTCAAAAGTATACCATTCTGGAATTAACCTTTATTCTTCCTGTCTTCTCACTGGATGCTTGAATGGAACCAGATAGACACAGGCAGTAATTGTGGGTCAGAGTGATAAAATGACTCATAATATTGAGCTTAATAGTTGTGAAACCTAGGGATATTATCTTGATTTCATATCATTTTCACTGCCTTCTACTGGTAATATAGGAAATATGTGATTTCCAGTTAATAAACTCAAACCCTCCGTATTTCAATCATTTTTTGGTTTTCATAACATCTCTGGAGATAAAGGAGACAACTATCAGAGGCAAGAAACACAGGTCTAGAGGCATGAAGAGCTGTATACAATAAAGGAACATAGGGATGAGAATATGGGCACTCTAATCCCACACCCACTGGCAAGAGGATTGATGGATGAGACATAACTGTCAGCCAGTAGACTAAGGAGCAAGGAGCTACTTCTTGAGCTTTTCAAACATGATGAGCTTACTCTCCCTTCTGGTTCTATTACTACCAAAACAATCATAAGATCTGACCCCACCAGTCAGGATTTGGTCCCTAAAGATATGAAGAGAAGGGTGAGAAGGCAAAACCCTCCCTGTGGTTGACCGTCAGAGGAGATAGGAAGTTCAGACAAAGAGTGAGTATGAATAGCTTGGGAGCATTAGCTGTCTCTTTACCCTCTTCCACACTGGGACCTACATTTCAAGTAATACAGAATTGGTGGTTGACTCTGAATGACATAGTGTTTAACATTGTAAAATTAGTTGTGTTTGAAAGGGTAGCAGTTGTATATTCTTTACCTGGTTCAACAATATTCCCTTGTCCCCTGTGAAAGCCATTTTCTAGAATAAAGACTCCCTCTAGCCCAAAACTCAAAATTATCAGTCATACTGAAGAGTAAAAACAAATCAACAAACTGCTATGCATTTGATTTCAGTTTATAAATCCACTGTCTTTCAAGTATCCATGTTGTAAAGCAGGTTCTTCAGGAAACAGATTCTGAGAGCATGTATTGGGTAGTACCTTGCCTTTTGGAGAAGGGAAAGCAATAGGATTGGGGAGAGGGAGGAGTCAATGTGTGATGGTCCCAAGAAAAGCCTCAGGTTACTGTGACCCTTGTCACAGAGTCCTTTGGGGATCTCTGAAGCTGGGCTTGCCTTGCAGAGTTGTCCTGAATTGGCACTAGAAGACTGGGTATTTATACCCTTGCAGTGACCAGTCATGGGATGTGGGTGACCCTGTGACCCTGGGTGAGGTGGCTTTCTAGGGCAAGTCCTAGAGAAGGACTCAGCTGAGAGCTGTAAGTGGTCAGTACAGCAGGTAGCTGAGGGAATGTGTATCTCAGTCCTGGAGGATGGATTTGGGCAGTGCATTAGAGCATCCACTAAAATACAAATTAGACTTTTAAAGTTACTTAATTCTTTCAAAAGTTGCCAGAGTGTACCAGAGTTATAAAGACTTCAGAGAGATCCTTCAATGGCCCAGAGATGGCAGATCTCTTAGAAATTATAAGGCAAGTCTCTTTTTTGGAACCTTTTTACTCATCAAACAAGTAGATTTTCCATTTACTATATAGTAGCAAAAACACAGGAGCTGTTCTGGTTTTTGATATGTAGGGTGTTTGGGGGGACTGGGGCAGGAGTGTAGCTGCCTCCGTACAATCTGCTTGGAAGAATAAAAAGTGGTTGGCTTAACCTTCACTACCCCAGCTTGAGTCCACATTCTTAGAAGATGAGCTAAAGGTTGAATTCTGGATCTTTCTGTGTAAGAGGGGGAAAAAATCTGCTGCCAAATACAGGAGCACTGGAGCCTTGAGATGGAATCCAAAAACTGGTTGTGGATGAGGAACAATGCCTTATATGGCATGACTGTTCAGAGCCACTTCAGGGAGCTAGGGGATCATCGTGGCATTGCTTATGATAATCAAGGGCTGTCTGAGATTCAGGAGGTGAAGCAAGAAGATATGTGTGCCTAATGTTGAAGAAAAGCATTTCTATGTCTGTTAACATTTATGGTGTCCGATTGAGTGGGTTAGCAAAATAAAGACAGATGGCAACAGATTAATGTGAACATTTACTATACCTACAATACTGTGCCCACTCCAGCTGAAGCTCTCCTGCTTAACTTCCTCTACAACTCACAGTCAAATGTCACTTAGTGACCCTGAAGAGAAGAGCAATTTATGATGGATCAGGAATCAGGATTAGCCATACATTTATCATGGAATGAGGAATCAGAAACTTCATTTAATGTATAAGTGATGTTTGTCTGGGGCTGGTGGATCATTACTTTGCAATCACTCCTTGTGTTAGGAAGCAGGAATTGATTAGCCTAGGGTCATTAAGTCCATCCCCTGCCTCCAGGCTGTACAGTTTGTGTAAATGGTTCCAGCTGGATATGCCTTTATGCTATTCTTAAGGAGCTCCTGAAGAGGAAATTACGAGATGTCCCTGAGGAGCACATTGTGAGGATCTCACAGCCTTAAGCTCTAAGAAGTTCTTTTCCATATTTAAGGAGCACTGGGGAAGGGAGTCATAATATCTGGGCTCTCCTATTAACTCTATTATGACTTAATTTTTCCTATGTAAGAGATGAGTAAAAGTATTTCTCCAGACAACTCCAACACCCCTCCAACACTGTCAGGAGGATCAAAGGAGACGGTGATATGGAGAACACTACTGCTTTTCTAAATTAGGTCATGATGTACCAATTCAAAGGTACAAATTGAGATCAATTAGACGCAATTAAGGACTGATCAGGTCATAGAGAAGCAGATGTGATTAGGAGTGAAAAGCCTCAGTGAGTTTAGATTGAGAACAGGTCTAAGATGAGGTTTATCATGCCTACAGTAGAACATCAGGTGCATTTGACTTGGTCATGTTCAAGTCTATTGCTCTCATCACAATGTGATACCAAAGGTTATGTTATCTGGTATGGGCATTTCAGTTATCATTGTTGGGTTTAAGTACCGTTTGGAATGATTTTTGTTTCTTGTTTTAAGATGCTCAGGGAACTGGAGTGCACTGTCCTGTGTTCGTCTGAATCCTGTTACTAGTAGGACAGTGTGGGTTTGGTGTTGAACCAGAAACCTACCCACTCATTGCACATGTGCTTCCATATCCCATAATGAAAAATACATTGTAGATTCAAGCCTCTGATAAATGGTGGTAAATTTTTTCCAACGTTGGAATTTTTCTAATGTCTGATAAATGTCTTTCATAATTCACCAAAGCTTTTTGAGCACAAGAGAACATCCATTATAAAGCAGAGATATGAATTCTCCCTGTATATGCCTCTGATATGAACTCACCTTTGCTTTGCTGGAATTCGAGTTGGGGCCGTTTTGTTGTTGCTGCTCAATGGGCTACGCAGCTGCACTGGAAGAGTTGTGACCCCCTCTCCTTCGACTCTTGGACACAATTTGTCCTGTCTCTTTCACCCTTGGAGAGCCTCACAGCTGGTCTGCATGATACCCGATATCATTTTGATGATAAATGAAGGTCTTTCTTAAAGTACAGTATCTCTATCCTGTGATGGTGAACGGTACACCTCCTCCAAGGACGATGCACTTCCTATTAGTCGCAGTTATTGCACAGCCATTTCTGCTCTTTGATTTTTGCATTTCCTAAAGTTTGGGTATATTTCTTTCTTTCCTTTTCTATTTGATTTCTGAGGCTTTACAGCAGAGTTTGTTTGAAGCTCCTGTCTTTCAGAGGCCTTTTAAAGTTTGTTTTTAAAGTAATGAATGGAGGCTTATATAAACAACAAGTTGTGAAGACTGAAAATAACGTAATGATATATTATATTTGGAATAGCACCTCATCACTTACAAAGTACTTCTATCACCAAGATCAGCCCTTGTTTCATTTATGCTCACATTGGTGCTGCAAGATAGATAAAGGAAAATATCAGAAAGCTGGGCTTAATAAATTTAGATCTTTTGTTCATTTTCTTATTTCTACCAAGTGATGGTGCCAGTATTCAAACTCAAGTCTTCTGATTATTTGTCCATGTCTTTCAACTTGATCACAGTGTTTAGTAGTAAATAAAATTTGCAGTGATGTTTATTTGACACATTTAACAGCATGACTGTGGATGACTGGGCTGCCCGGGCTTTTAGACAGCTGTGGTAAGTTACACAAATGAAAAGGGTAAGTGTGTTTCAGGCACAAGTCAACATTTGTAGAGGTGGTTGGAGAGTGAGTGGGGAAGGAGAGACAAAGAGGTTGTGGCTCCCAGAAGTCCTTCCTTTCAGGCATCAGGGGATGAGTCTTCCATGCAGGCTCATCTTAGGGAGGTGGCTGTCCTGCCTCAAGTCAGTTCTGGAGCCCCAGGCTTGGGAAGAAAGACAGGGTGGAGGGTGGCGTGGTGAACATCTTCCCTTTCACAGCACTTGCTTTGGGCCTGCCACTTTTCAGTTCTAGGAGACAGAAAAAAAGTAGGTGCCTCAGAGAAGCTTATTTTAGGGTTTAGTAGGTGACTTTGGTGACAAGTTTACATCTGCAATGGTTAGCTTCATGTGTCAACTTGACTGGACCACAGGGTACCCAGATATTTGGTCAAACATTGTGTTGCTATGTCTGTAGGGGTGGGGGTTGGATAAGATTAACATAACAGTTAATCTTAAGACTGGGTGAAATAGATTGCCCTCTCCAATGTGGGAGGGCCTTATTCAATCAATTGAAGGTGTGAGTAGAACAAAAAGGCAACCATCCCCTGCGTAAGAGAGAATCCCTCCTGCCCGACCACTTTCGTACTGGGACATCAGCTTTTGCCCACCTTTCCATTCAAAGTGAAGCATCAGTTTTTCCTGAGTCTCAGGTCTGCTAGCCTTCCAACTGGAACCACACCATCAGCTCTCCTATGTCCCCATCTTGAGGACTGAGGTTCTTGGGACTTCTCAGCTGTCATAATCATGTGGGCCAATTCCTTATAATAAATCTCTTCCCAGATGTACATCTTGTTGGCTCTGTTTATTTGGAGAACACTGACTAATATAGCATCCTTCCAATAAGATAGGTGGTACATAGCAAATGACGAGGCAGACGTGGCAGTGGTGAGTGAGCTGTTGGAGGTTTGGGAAAGGGGAATGGGGTCCTGGTAGGCAGGACACTCAAGAAACAGGACACAAAAATGCAGAAACAGCTACACTCTCCATACAATGTATGGGTGTGATTTCTCAACTTTGCTGTGCAGGAAGTGTTGCTGGGGAAGTGGTGAATGGAAAGAGCAGGAGGGGGAAGGCAATTTGGAAGCATGAATAAGGAGGACTGGGCCAGGTTCCACAGCAAGGGTCTTGCACAGTTATAGAACAATATAAAATGTGCTGGGGTGGGGAGAATGGGAGAGAAGCAAAGAGGGTGAGAGAGCCATTCTGAGAGGGTAAGAGAAGGGCATATAGACAGCATCTCAAAGACTGAAGTTTGTCTTTATCCAGCTTTGCTTGCTCCTTTCCTAGAGATGAAAACAACTGCCACTTCACTCTGTCAAATCAAATTTACCTTATTTTAACTCAAGCCAGCAAATATTTTCTCATTCATTTACTCCACAAATACTTATTGAATGCTTACTGTGTGCCAGGCATGGTTCTAAAGTACTGGGGATATAATAGACCAAACATAAAATTCCCTGCCCTCGTGGGGCTGCCCATCACAGACAAATAAACATCTATGCTTCCGTACCTTATCCTGGCTCGTACTCTAGTAACAGCCAATATTCTGAACAGACAAGACAGGCTCTGCTCTGAAAGAGCTTATAGTCCAATAGGGTGATTTAGACATGCACAATGATCATAGCATAATTTGACATGTGGGAAGGAGTCTGAGGGTATGAGAATTACTCCCTCTTAATTTTACTTGACCCACTTTGAGATCTTGCTCTTAAGCCATATGACTACTTAGTGAATAAAAAGTACAAACTGCATTTGACAACCATTATTTCTCTTCATCCTCCGAACAATCCTTTGAGTTAGGTAAAACAGCTATTATTATTTGCAAGTTTGGGGAAAATGAGTGCTCAAATGTTAATGGTCCTATTTTTATGCAGAGTTTTATATTTCCATTTCATGTCAGACCACACATCCTGCCTTTCTTAACCTCTCCCACTGGAAGAAGTGAAGCATTGAGTGCCAGGTACTTGGTAAGACAGTGGCAGCAAGCTGGCTCTGAGGGGTTACTAATCACGGTCAGCCAGATGGGTACAAGGGAAAATATGGTGTGGTGGATGTGGGAGTGGTATTTTTCCTGTAATTGGCCATGCATACCCAATTTATGTGTAATCAATGTGAGGGAGGAGTGTTATATGTTATTAAAATTTTCTAGGGAATATTTCCCCTCCACCTACAGACAACCTTTAACATACATAGATGTATGGCCCTTTCCCTGTCAAACAGGTCCCATAAAAGGGAGGATGAACGGTAGGAATGGAAGGCAGCAGCCTTAAGGGGCAGGCTCCCTAGCAGTCCTCTTTTGGGAAACCCTTCTTCCTTTTCCTGAAAGGAGGAAGGAGGGGAATGAGGACCAGTTCTCCCAGGATGCTCCTAGAACAGACCCAAGGAATTGCTGCTGTTCAAAAGTCAAGGAGACTGCAAGACAAAGACTCAGATTTTACCTAACAACTTGTGTTTAGAAGAGTTTAGCAATCCTTTTCACCCTCACCATCCTCTTGAGAGGTAGACGGAATAGGTACTGATAGTCTCATGTTATGGAAGAGGAACCTGAGACTGAGACCTTAAGTAATTTATGGAGACTATAGATGAGTACAAGTGGAGTGAAGATTTGAATTCAAGTATATCTGACATTTAAACCTTAGATTTCTTTTCCTATGCTACAGTGTTTCCTCCCATGAATAAAAAGTGAGGAGGAATCAGTGATTAACTTAAATATTGTAAGTAATTATTTGTGTATTTAAATTTAATTATTTTGCAAGCCAGCATTACACTTACTTATATTACTGTTTTTATTCTTTTTTTTTTTTTTTTTTTTTTTTTTGCATTACGTGGGCTTCTCACTGCCGTGGCCTCTCCCGTTGCGGAGCACAGGCTCTGGACGCGCAGGCCCAACAGCCATGGCTCACGGGCCTAGCCGCTCCGCGGCATGTGGGATCTTCCCAGACCGGGGCACGAACCCGTGTCCCCTGCATCGGCAGGCGGACTCTCAACCACTGCGCCACCAGGGAAGCCCCTGTTTTTATTCTTAATTGTGGCTAGCAGAGTCTAAGGGTAATAGTTCTCAACCTCATTGCTCATCTGGAGCTTCTCAAAAACATAGGATGTGTGTGTGTGTGTGTGTGTGTGTGTGTGTGTGTAGGGGATGGCGTGGAGGCAGTTAGCTATACCTTTTATACTGAGTCAGAATTTCTAGGAGGTGGAATGTAGTGTTTCCCAGGTTATTCTGATAGGCAGCCAGTTTTCGAAGCTACTGTTAGGTCTCATGCTTAAGCTGAGTCTGGCTCTGTCGGAGTGTGGCTGAACAAGCCTCCCCAAAAAGTGTCCAAATGGTGACCATGCTTATATATATTCATAACTTAACAAGGCCCATTCTTGATTGACATACATGGAACAACTTAGCAGAATTCTGAGATAATCCCGATGACCCATGTCCTGTATATTCCTCTCCCCTTGAGTGTGGCCTAGACTTGTGAATATGATGAGATAGTCACTCCCTTGGTTAGGTTAATACTATAAAGGTAAATGGATTTTACAGATGTGATTAAGGTCCCCAGTCAGTTGACTTTAAGCTAACAAAAGGAGGATTATTTTGGGTGGGCCTGACCTAATTAAATAAGCCATTTAAAAGAAAGTCTAGAAATTGGGATCAGAAAAAACAACAGAGGTGTTCTCCTGTTAGCTGTGAAGAAGCAAGCTCCCAGTTATGGTGAGGGCCATTAGGTAGGGAAGGGTGGATGTCCTCTACAAACTGAGGGTCTCAGTCCTACTACCTCAAGGAATTGAATTCTTCTGACAGCCAGATAACTTGGAAGGGGACACAGAGGCCCAGATGAGATCTGCAGCCCTGGCTGACATCTTACTTTTAGCCTGCTGGTATACTGAGCAGAATACCCAACTCATCAGTGCCTAGACACCTGTCCTGTGAGAACCATGAGATAATAAATTTGTGTTGTTTTAAGCTTTTCAGTTTGTGGTAATTTGTTATTCAACAATAAAAAAATTGATACAAATATTAAAGTAAAATAAAGATTTTCTTGGACAATGGCTAATAAACTGCAAATATCTTGGAATTATTTAAGTGTTTTTCTTTTTTCTTTTTTCTAGGTTAAAGGGAACCACATAGTGACAAAACAAGCAAACAAAGTTTCAGTATTAGACACATTTGCAATCAAATCTTCATTTACCTCTAACCCATGTTGTGCATGCGTGTGTGTGTGTGTGTGTGTGTGTGCGTGTGAGTGAGAGAGAAAGAGAGAGGGAAGTATGGATAAGTTAAATTTTATTATAGTTTTTAAATTGAGATATAATTCACAAACCACAAAATTCACCCCTTTAAACTATATCAGTGGTTTTTATTGTATTCACAAGGCTGTGCACCTAACATCACTATCTAATTCCAGATAATTTGATCACTTCCCAAAAGAAACCCTGTACCCCTTAGCAATCACTACCCATTTCTCCCTCTCTATAACTCTTGCAATCACTAATCTATTTTCTCTCTTTGGATCTGTCTATTCTGGACATGTCATATACATGGAATCATATAATATATAGCCTGTTGTATCTGGTTTCCTTCATTGAGCATAATGTTTTCAAGATTCATCTGTTATATAATAAACAAAATGTGTTATATCCATACAATTGATATTATTCAGCCCAAAGAAATAAAATACACTTTTCCTTTATGGATTTTGTTTTTCTGTTGTTAGGTACATATATTTTTATAATGATGTCATCTTGATTGATTGACATTTTAATTATTCTAAAACATTCTTTATTGCTGTAGTAACACCTTTTATTTTAAAGTCTATTATTTCTGATATTAGTATGGCCATTCAAGCTCTCTTCTAGTTCCTATTTGTGTCATAGATCTTTTTCTGTATTTTTACTTTCAACCTATTTTCTCCTTTGACTCTAAAGTTTGTCACTTGTAGACATCATATAGTTAAATCATGCTTTTTAAAATCCATCCTGGGCTTCCCTGATGGTGCAGTGGTTGAGAGTCGGCCTGCCGATGCAGGGGACACGGGTTCGTGCCCTGGTCTGGGAAGATCCCACATGCCACAGAGCGGCTGGGCCCGTGAGCCATGGCTGCTAAGCCTGTGCATCTGGAGCCTGTGCTCCGCAATGGGAGAGGCCACAACAGTGAGAGGCCTGCGTACCGCAAAAAAAAAAAAAAAAGAAAAAATCCATCCTGCTAATCTTTGTCTTTTATTGGAGTGTTTAATCCATTTGCATTTAGTGTAATTACTAAGGTAGGATTGATGTCTATTTTCCTATTTGTTTTCTGTGTGACTTATATCTTTTTTGTCCCTTTTTTTCTATTAGTGACATATGTTACATAGATATTTTCTACTGTGGCATTTTAATCTCCTTGTGTCTTTTAGTATATTTTTTTGAGTTATTTCCTTAATGGTTGCCATGATGATTAAAATTAACATTATAATTTATCACAATTTAGTTTGTATGAATACAAACTTAATTTCAATATTATACAAACATTTTGTTCCTAGCTGCATTCCCTCTCCTCTCCTTTGTCATATTTTTGTCATACAAATGACATCTTTGTGCATTATTTGCTTATCAATGGAGTTATAATTATTGATTTACACAGTTGTCTTTTACTCTTATAGGAGAAGAAAATAATTACAAACAGAAAATACAGTTAAACTTTTTTTATATTTACCTATGTAGTTACCTTTACCAGTATTTTCTATTTTTTCATGTGAATTTGATCTATTGTCTAGTATCCTTTCATTTCATCATGACAGACTCCCTTCAGTATTTCTTGTAGGGAAGGTCAGCTAGTGACAAATTCTCTCAGTTTTTGTTCATCTGAGAATATTTTAATTTCTCCTTCATTTTGAAGGATAGTTTTGCTAGATATAGAATTCTTGCTTGATAAATCTTTTTCTTTTTCTTTTGGCACTTTGAATATGTTATTCCACTGCCTTCTGGCCTCTATGGTTTCTGATAAAAACTGGATATTAATCTTGATGATTTCTTGTACATGATGATTTCTTGTACCTTCTCTTGCTGTTTTCAAGATCTTCTCTTTGCCTTTCCATAATTTGATTATAATGTATCTAGGTGTGGATCTCTTTGAGTTTATCCTATTTATAGTTCATTGAGCTTCTTGGAGGTGTAGATGAATGTTTTTTAAATCATATTTGAGGAGTTTCCGGTCATCATTTCTTCAAATATTCTTCCTGTCATTTTCAGTCTTCTCCTACTGGGACTCCTGTTATGCATATGTTGGTACCCTTTTGGTGTGCCATAAGAATCTGAGACTGTTCATTTTCCTTTATTCTTTTTCTTTTTCATTCTTTAGACTGGATAATCTTGACTGACCCATTGCCAAGTTCTCTGATTCTTTCTTCTGCCAGCTCAAATCTGATATTGAGCCCCTCTAGTAACTTTTTGTTTCTATTATTGCACTTTTTAACTCCAGAATATCTTTTTGTGCTTTTAAAAATAAAAATGTCTATCTATTGATATTTTCTATTTGGTGAGACATTATTCTCATACTTTTCTTTAATTCTTTAGATGTGTTGCCCTTCAGGTTTTGAATATATTTAAAATATCTGATTTAAAGTCTCTGTCTAGTAAGTCTGACATCTGGATTTCATCAGGGACAGTTTCTCCTGATTTACTTTTTTCCTATGCAGGGACCATACTTCCTTGTTTCTTTGCATGTTTCACAATTTTTTTGTTGAGAAATAGACATTTTAAATAATACAATATGGCAACTCTGGAAATCAAACCCAGAAGTTATTGTTGTTTGTTTGTTTAGGGACCCTCTTGAACTAATTATGTAATATCTGTTTTCTTTGTCATGTTTAGCCACTAATACCTCTGCACAGTTAGCTTGGTGGCAAGCTAATAATTGTAAAGTTATTTTCTTAAATGCCTGGAACCAATAAGACTCTCAGCCTTTGTTGAAGGGCTTTGTCTGTGTATTGGGGTACATCTTCAACTCTCAGGTTGGTAGTTTACAACTTTGCATAACCCTTCACTTCTTGCTTCCACAGGGCCTCAAGGTTAGCCAGAAATGGGAGTATAGGGCCTTCTCACACACTGGGGATGTGTGCAGCCCTATACACGCACATGGATTTCTAGATTCTCAGAAATATGTCAGAGATTTTTAAAGCCTCAGTGAATATTTCCTTAAGATTTTTCTTTTAAGTGTTTTGCTTAGCTTCTTGTTTTCCCCAATTTTTATCCCTTTCTCAGGCAACTGAAAGGTTATACAGTTGCTGCCGATTTATTTATTTATTTTTTGGCTGTGACGCATGGCATGTGGGATCTTAGTTCCCCAATCAGGGATCAAACTCATGCACCCTGCAGTGGAAGTGCAGAGTCCTATCCTTTGGACTGCCAGGAAATTCCCAGCTGATTGTTGTTTTTGATAAACATTTTCAGGGAAAAGCCTGTTCACACTAAGTGAGCTCTGATTCAGGTCAAATAAAGACAGTCTTTCAAGTGGGATTTCCTGGGAACTGGCAGACTGGAATGACAGATCTCTGGGAACCCTCCTGTGGCTGCTAGTCCAGTGATTTTTACTGTAACTCTGGGGTTGTTGGTTTTCAAGGTTATATCAGAGTGGAGAAGAGGGGGATGGGAATAGGGCAAGTCATAACACCATAAAGCTTGATTTTCTTATGGGGATTCAGCTGTTTTTCTTGAGTAAACAATCCTCATTGCAAATGTTTGGTTAATTTCCAGAGTTTTGAAATATTTAATTTTGACCATTTTACCAGTGTTCTTTTTGCTTTATGAAGAGGCAGATTTTTGGAGGTCCTTTCTCTTCCATTCCCATTGACATCATCATCTTTATTTTAAAGAATAACTCATGTTTACTCTTTAACAAATTTCTTAAGATTCCATACTTCCTCTTTTTGTAAAGTGGACTAATAATATCTGACCTGTCTTATTTTAGATTTACGGTAAGAACTAAATGGGATAATACAAAGAACATAAAGAATTCAAAATAAGGACAAGTTGAAATTGAACATACAATTTTAATTGTATTATTGTTATTGTGTTATTGTTCTTTTGTTGAGATATCTATATCCATATAGTGCTCTGGCAGAGATGCCTGGCTCTCCTCAACATTTGTGCTTCCTTTTCTAGGGTGTAGAGTTGTCACTTGGAAATGATTTCCTGACCACAGACTATATTTTCAGCTCCCTACCCCTTATATCTAAGGGGATCATGCAACTGATTTTCACCAATGGATTTTATGCAGTGTGTTGATGCTGAGTCACGGGCATTAAGAAACAGTATGCCTCTCTTCCCCCTTCTCCCAGTTTGATGCAAAAGAGCATGGTGACTTTGAGGGTCACATGCTAAATATAGTGGAGCTACAGGAGGGAATGAGTCTGACACCCTAGATTATTACTTGAAAAATCGCCCATCCTAGTTTTTTTGTTTGTTTGCTTGTTTTTTGGTGAGTGAGAAATAAATTGTTTTGTTTGATCTATTAATACATTTTTGGGTTCTTTTGTTACAACATATAGAGTTACCCTAATACAAGAGGCAGTCCCATGAAAGCACTGTTGGGTAAAATTATTTTACCTAATCTTGTATATTTGAGGATCTCAGAGTGAGGGTCTACGCTGTATAGGTAGACAATGTGGGTATACCTAGACTTTATTCTCTGGGTAGGTTTAATGAACTGGTGAAACTCCCTTTAGACAGAGGAGAGAATTAATAGCTGTCAGGTTGGGGTTGATGACTTGTCCCCCAATGAGAAGACCCTCCCAAGAATAAATGGCTAGACTTTAACTTCCTAGATAATATGTTAGACTGAGGAAGAATGGGTTCCTTTTATGTAGGTCCAGGAAGTCTTCTCTAGGCCAAGGTCAGAATCTTAAAAGAGACTATGTCAAGGGTGGAAATACCTGCCTAGAAGATTGATGTCAATTTTAACACGTGGAGAATCATTCTGGGAGTCAGGAATAGCAGAGAAATTTGAGCAAATGCCATAGGTGGTAGTGGAGGAGGTTTGCAGTGATTTGGGACATGTATGAGACTCCCCAGGGATTCCTTGAATCAAAATGGGCTATGGAATCTCGATATTTTGCCAGTGAGCGTTATGTAAAGGACAGTTTTTCTGTTGCTTTATCGTGACATACATTTCTGATTGAACCATCAGGCTTATGAAACCTGAGGAAATTGCGGCACACACACACACATGCTATGATGAGCTGGATTATACAACTTATAATGGAGGCAGAAAAAGATGCTGTGATTTGAGTCAGTCCTTTGCTCCTTCTTTTTTATTGTCTGAAGTTTCCTTTTTCTTTTCTAATTGTATGACCACTGGGACTAGAGATCCCATGGACGGAGTTCTGAGAAATCCAGTGGAATGTTGTAATAAGAATCTGTTTCCTATTGATCTTCTCCCCTCCCAGTAAGCTCGTATTTGGATTGCTTTGGGCGTGGGGGGAATGGGGCAACAGCAAACATCCAGTAACCTACATTTTCAGGAGCTTTGTGGTTTCTACTCAGAAACTCAGTGAACTGATAATGATGGCAAGCAGAGGTTAAATCTCCATCTCATCATCAAACTGGGAAGAATAAAGCATTTGTATTCAGTCACACAATGTGGAATAAGGGCAGCTTTTAAAATGATTGCTCAGGGTGCTTTTTCACATAGCCTGTTTAGCTGTATGTGACAGCCTGCTCAAAGAGAAACTTTTGACTAGATATATAATAAATGAGAAATGCCCTTGGGAAAAGGGAAACACCTGTTTTTCCCCACTTGGTTCAATTCCTACCCATTAATTACTCAGGAATATTTAGCTGGCAGACATGAAGTGTACAGTCCTGCCTCCCCTCCCGCTGCCCCCCATCTCCTAGCCCCTGCCCCAATACGAGTCCCTTTGGCATTTTAAAAATTAAGAGGTATTTTTTCTTCTCCTTTGGCAAACGGTTTGCTTTTATACTGTCTCTATGGGGCCATAGGAATACCCTGTCCCTGAACATACACAAACCCAAGTTTGAAAAGCCTGATGTGGGAATGATCCATAGAAACAAGAGAATGCCTTTGCTTTTGCCCATACATGGATCTTGGCACTGCCATGTGGGGAATTTGCCCGGGCTGTTCTACAGCCTCTGCCCTGTGCCCTCGGCGGGCAGGCAGCTGTACTTTCTTTAGGATGGATGCTTCCGGAGAGTGACGGCTCAGAAACCTCAGATGCTTTCCCTTCACAACAGAAGGGCCCTGCCCCAGGGTTTTAGCTGGAGCAAAAATTTCAAAGGGAGATGTTTCCTGAACATCCCCTCCCCTCAAGTCCATTCTACTCCACACCAGAGCTTTGCAAGAAACTCTTTCACTGCCACCTCCCACAAATGTTTAAAAATGTTTCTTTTTCACTTAATTTACTTTCCAATTTCTTACTCATACTTGGCTCCGGTCTTTACTTCTGTGCCAATTGAAGGTAATATTATTTAATAGTCATAGATACACCTTCCCACACGGGGGCCACATCCCTGTTACATTATAAGTCCACAGCTCCCCATTCTATTCTTTGAAATCAAGAGGAAACCTCCCAACAAAACAGGGCAAGATAATAAGCTTGGCTACTGTTGCTGCAGGAAACACTTCTGGTTGGCTCTGGGCATGGAGCCTCAGCTTTCGGGCTGGGCCTCTGCTTAAATGGAGGGGGCAGTCCGGACCCCGGCCTGCAGCAGCCAGACTCCAGCTCCCTCACCATAAGCCCTTAATTGTTTATTAATGAAGCTTTCACCAAACACATCTACGCATTGTCTAAACCCTCCACCCCCAGAGCACATTCCAGCCCGCCCACGAAAGTGCACTGTAGGGCCGCTCTCTGAAAAGTCTCATTCCATCCTTGGCAGAGTTGGTTAGGATTCAAACTTTTCATTTTTTTTTTTCACTTTTATTGGCAGCACCAGCTAAATATGAGATTGTTTCTGAGCCCTTATAAATGGCGGCACAGGTGTCACCACTCAAAAGCTGAGCTCGCATCCCTTTGCCTCCACCGCCTGAGAACGGTGTCCCTTTCTGCTCCGCAGCTGGTCTGCAGGCCTCAGAGACAGGAAAACCCGGGTGGAAGCTCCTCCCAAACACCCAGTGGATGGAGCAATGCAGCAGGAATAAGCCAACAGTTGCTGCTTGGTATTTGAATATCATTTAATGAGTGCCCAGAATTCATCTGTACATGTACATTGTTAATTTAGGGTCTGCTATTCATTAATTAGGGCTTTAGTGGCAAGTGCCATTGAGCTATCTGCAATGTTTAAGGTTACGTCAAGCCCTAGTAAACGGCTTGCTGATAACAAGCTGCATCCATCTTCATTACTCGGCCACTCCTGTCTGACTTCGCTCAGCATCTTCGAAGGGCCATGCCTCTTGGAACTGAAGAATTAAACTTTTATCCAAACCAGATTCTGCTCTTTCACCTCTTCTGATTCCTTGAGTAGTTCCCATTTATTTTGCCTAAATGACATCTGATTACCTAACATGGAGTGGAGCAAGGTCTTAACCTAAAACAGCCTGCAGACCTCAGTTCTCAGCTGGAGAATTCCAGTGGGTTAACGCTAAGGAAATCCTTACATTTCCATTTCATCTGATACCGGGCTCAGTGTAAAAGAAATAGTTTCTGATTTTTCTTCTCATAAGGTTGCAGTTCCAACAGAATTTTTTTTTAAAGCCAGAGAAATACAGGAAATTAATTTTAAACCTGGAGAATAAATGTCCTTATTGGTTCAAGTTTACTTTTGCAGTGTTTCTCTCTCTGAAAACATGTATCATTTGAGGCAATCACTGTGCCAAATGAAATAATTCCAACCGTCTAAAGAGCCCTACATTCCGAGCCTCAGCTGTACAAACGCAGTCATGTTGGAGGTACACGCTCAGTCACCAGAGGGGCTCAGAAACCTACACTGCTTTCCTGTTTCTAGGCCCACAGTTGAAGCAGGCAGCTAGGGCAGACATTTAGCGAGATACTGCTCTTAAAGAAACCATACAAGTACAAGTTTGTGTATCCTTCAAACACTAGGTTAGAGGACTTGCATAAAAACTAACTTCCATTGACAGATGGTCTCCATAAGTCGTTGATTCTGAGAAGGGAGAGAGCTACCTGGCATGGCTGTTTAACACATTAGGGAGCTTGCAGGGAGAGCTTACTGCTCCCCTGAACCATGGTTCAATTTTAAGCATCACTGGCTGGGATGGGCTATTTTAACTACGTCGAGAAGTGAGCTTGAGAGCCTGATGCTCAGTGTGTGCAAGGGAGAGGAGAGGAGGAGGAGGAGAATGATAGCCCAAGGGAGGGTATCTGAAAACCTTTGCACCACTGAGCTGGCACACTTATCGCAGGGTGACAGTCTATACCGCAGGCCTGCAGTGCATTTCTGTTTGAGGTGCATGCTGCCAACTGGCTTAGAAAATGCAGATCCCCTTCTCAGATAGAGAGAGCGAGAGACAGAGTGTCAGCTGACTGACATTCCCAACAATAGGTGATCCTCGGCTCTGGATGTGGGAGTGTGGATCCCAGCCGGGTCTGCCAGGTTGGAGGTGGCTCTTCCCAGGGAAGACCATTCTCTCCCAGCTCTCACCACCAGCCCATCTGGGGCTAGCCTTCTGCTGGAGGGTCCCTACCCCTTTTCACAGGCTGGCAAGAATGCCATCCTGTTTTCTTCTCCTTTTAGTTTGGTAATTAAATTCCACATCACAAAGCTTAAAAAAGTGAGTGGTGCTTGTGGATCATCTTCTCGTCCTATATCTTACCAAACACAAAATAGAAAATGCCCCAGAGACTCTGGTGAGGAAAACAAACAAACAAAAACCCCAAGGAAACAAAATGCTTGGTTTATAACATTTAGTCATGAAGTTATCTACATTATATGCTATTGAAAGATAATCTAAAGGCAATGATTTCTTAAATTCACTATAATGATATGTTGGACACTTAAAGTAAGAGCCCTTTGAAACCGATGTGCTTGCAGGATAAAGCACACTCTTTCTTTGGAAGAGAGAAAGCCAATATATTGTGGAGGCAGAGGAACAATGGAGGTCAGAGCTGAAGGTCTCTGCTAGAAGCAAGCTATATACAGGTATTTTAATTTTTTTTATTCAGACAGAAACTCTGCTCTAGGACCCAGAGCACTGCATGCAGACTGTTGGTAGGAAAAGTGCTCAATTGTTCAATTTTTATTATTCAATATTGTATTAAAATTTTTTTAGGCTCTTTGGGTCAAGGCAACTTTTAAAAGGTTAAAAGCTATTCAAAAGGGTTACCATATCCATAAAAGCAAATGAGATTAAGCCTAAAGACTGATGGAGGAAAAACAATAATTTAGATAAACTGCTACCAGCTCAAAAATGTTTTGACTTTTACCAGAGAAAGGGGATTCAGAGATTCTTAGATTGGTTGTCATGTCAAAGAAAGGTTCATTAAATTTGAAGCAATTATTTTTGTGCTCTTTATTGTTTGGTGTTTTAGACCAGCTTGCACCTTTCTTTGGTTATATTCTTTGTAATGGTTTGGGAAATGTAATTGCATGGCTCCAACTTCCATCTGTCAACTATTGACCTTGCTGGTTGGGCATCTGTAACATCAGACACTGTTGTCATGGAAAGAATTATGATGTTTCAATCGAATGTATTGCAAAGTTAACAAATCCATAACATGATCTGGATCACATGGAAGAGTTTAGAAAATGTGTTTCAGAGACCTCAGGGAAAAGTGAATAGGATCTGTCCATTAATGTTTATCTCCACTGCTTGCCATTAATTGTGAAATTATCGTATTACAGCAGAAGAGCTCAATTTTACATTTGGTAGCATATATAAGTCCATGCCACTCTCTCACTTCGTCCCAGCTTACCCTTCCCCCTCCTCGTGTCTTCAAGTCCATTCTCTACATCTGTGTCTTTATTCCTGTCCTGCCACTAGGTTCTTTAGAACCATTTTTTTTTTATTCCATATATATATTTGCTTTTCTCTTTCTGACTTACTTCACTCTGTATGACAGACTCTACATCCATCCACCTCACTACAAATAACTCAATTTTGTTTCTTTTTATGGCTGAGTGATATTCCATTGTATATATGTGACACATCTTCTTTATCCATTCATCTGTTGATGGACACTTAGGTTGCTTCCATGTCCTGGCTATTGTAAATAGAGCTGCAATGAACATTGTGGTACATGACTCTTTTTGAATTATGGTGTTCTCAGGGTATATGCCCAGTAGTGGGATTGCTGGGTCATATGGTAGTTCTATTTTTAGTTTTTTAAGGAACCTCCATACTGTTCTCCATAGTGGCTGTATCAATTTACATTCCCACCAAGAGTGAAGGAGGCCCCGGACGCGCAGGCTCAGTGGCCATGGCTCACGGGCCCAGCCGCTCCGCGGCATGTGGGATCTTCCCGGACCGGGGCATGAACCCGTGTCCTCTGCATCGGCAGGCGGACTCTCAACCACTGCACCACCAGGGAAGCCCTGTTTGTAGATTTTTTGATGATGGCCATTCTGACTGGTATGAATGAGGTGATACCTCATTGCAGTTTTTTGTTTTGTTTTGTTTTTTGATTTTTGCGGTACACGGGCCTCTCACCGTTGTGGTCTCTCCCGTTGCGGAGCACAGGCTCTGGACACGCAGGCTCAGCGGCCATGGCTCACGGGCCTAGCCGCTCCGCGGTATGTGGGATCTTCCTGGACCGGGGCACGAACCCGTGTCCCCTGCATCAGCAGGTGGATTCTCAACCACTGCGCCACCAGGGAAGCCCCTCATTGCAGTTTTGATTTGCATTTCTCTAATGATTGGTGATGTTGAGCATCCTTTCATGTGTTTGTTGGCCACCTGTATATCTTCTTTGAAGAAATGTCTATTTAGGGCTTCTGCCCATTTTTGGATTGGGTTGTTTGCTTTTTTGATGTTGAGCTGCATGAGCTGCTTATATATTTTGGAGATTAATCCTTTGTCAGTTGCTTCATTTGCAAATATTTTCTCCCATTCTGAGGGTTGTCTTTTTGTCTTGTTTATGGTTTCCTTTGCTGTGCAAAAGCTTTGAAGTTTCATTAGGCCCCATTTGTTTATTTTTGTTTTTATTTCCATTTCTCTAGGAGGTGAGTCAAAAAGGATCTTGCTGTGATTTATGTCATAGAGTGTTCTGCCTATGTTGTCCTCTAAGAGTTTTATAGTGTCTGGCCTTAAAATAGATAGCCAGTGGGAAGCAGCTGCATAGCACAGGGAGATCAGCTTGGTGCTTTGTGACCACTTAGAGGGGTAGGATAGGGAGGGTGGGAGGGAGATGCAAGAAGGAGGAGATATGGGGATATATGTATATGTATAGCTGATTCACTTTGTTATAAAGCAGAAGCTAACACACCACTGTAAAGCAATTATACTCCAATAAACATGTTAAAAAAAAAAAGAAAAAGAGGGGCTCAGTTTGAACCTCGAACTTGGAGTACTCCAAATCCAAATGTAGCGTTCAGCACCTGAGACAAAAACCATTATATGTTTCCAGTATGAAGTTGTACATTCATATCATTGATTGACTCGTTGGCAACTTTGAAATGTTTGCCACTATTGGGTTGCTTTAATTTTTGCTCAAAGTACTTAACGATAGGCTTTAGTTTGGTTTTTGCTGCTGATCTCAGAAAACTAAACCTTCCAGAGGGTAGATCAGTCAAAGTAGTAGACCAAAAAGGTAATTAGAGCAATCAGGGTCAGCTTATATTTACTTGAAAGTGTAAGCATATAGAACAGCAAATTTCTTGACATTAAAGTGAGAAGTGAATTGATACAAAATTATTTAATCTGCTATGGAAACTGGATCTGGCCTGACAAAATTAAAATGAATAGAAATAATATTTTGGACACAAATTTTATTTTCATCATCCTGTGTCTGAATAAATAAACGTTCCAAGTAAGTAAGAAGAACTAAACTTTCCATTTCATGAGAAATATTCCCTAACAAAGAGCTTTTGTGCTACATATCTTTCACTTTTCTAAACTCTAAAAGGAGAATGGTTGTTGTGAACGTTAAAATAATTGGTTTCTTGGATCACAAAATGGCAAAGCAAAGCAAATCTGATGCATTGAGAAGAGCTAAAAAAACCTGATTCGGGTTGGCCCTGCCTGAAGAAAAATCTATTATATGAAAACAAAAATTTACAGATGAATAAATTAGGGGGTGATTATTCATACTGTAAAAGAGTCTTTAAAGGATTCCCCTAGGATTCTTTAAAGGCTGAGCTCCACTAGTTCATGTAAGTGTTTGTGTGCAGATCATTAACTATTTGACAGGCAGACCGGAAAGGCAGGTGGAGAGAGCTGAGCGGAAGGGAGAGAATGTTCAAGAGACAGAGGAATCACTGACACTTGAGGTTCACCAAGTCTCAAGACAAACGTTGATGAAACAATAATGAAAGTCAAAGTGAAAATATGACATGTATTTACAAGATATGCTGTATACACTAGAGCTCTTGAAGGCAGACCTTTTGAGTTCATCTCCACCACCCATTTAGCTGTGTGACTTTGGAGAAGTTCCACAACCTCTCTGAATACCAACCTTCTAGGGCTGTGTGAGTATTACATGAGTTAAAATATATAAAGCACTTAGTGTTCTGGTACATAATACATGCTGTGTACATGTTTCTAAGATGATTCTGCAACAAACTATTATAAAATATCAGATATTCCCCAAAGCAGGGATCGTTAGTATGATCACAATGCTGGAAATTATTTAACAAAAACAAAATACTCTGTACCCCCCAAAAGGAAAAAAACAAAGACATTTTGAGAAATGAGTACTTTCTTTTTGGGTTTCCCAAAGGAGGTCAATCTAAAATTTAACCTTCTTTGAAATTATTGTCCTATCTTCAGTTTTCTAGGGGTTTGGCAAAATTTCCCAAACTGGAAAGCACATGGAGGCAATCAGCAACCTAGTGTCTATTGATTTTTCCGTTAAAAGGCTTTTATTCACCTATTATTACATCTGTCATTTTAAGAACAATAGTACATAGTTGAAATATAACTTCTTATTTGTGGGAAAGAAAACTTCTTGTTTGGTTGTCTTTGCTTGGTTTGCACAAAAATGAACTCTTCTCATGTATTCTATCCAGTGCATCTGTACATATAGAGGTTTGGGCTTGAAATGCACATGGACTGATACCTTCTACAGGAACAACCAGTAACAAAGTGTCCCAATTTGCCCTCCCAGTCTGATCAAATGGTTGAGTTTAACAGGTTGCAAAACCAGAAGCACTAGAAATGCGTATGACCGCTGGTGTGTGTGGGGTTGTAGATAATATGGCAGTGGGAATCTCAGAGTCAGGTGAATGTACAGAAAGGTGCAGGTTCATTGTAGTTGACGTGGCCCACTCTGGGGTCTCTGCAGTTACAACTGACCTTATCATGTCAATTCTGACATGGCACATGAGAAAGCCCCAACTTGTTTTAAGGGCCAAGAATGACATTTTTATTAAATTATAAAATGGTCTCCTAATTATTTAATGTATTCTCCTTTTGTGCCCTCCAAACTCCTCTTTCACTCAGGGCAGGCCTCCCTGTCTGCCCAGCCCTCTGGTCATATCAGAAGACCCTCTACTCTGTCACACTCTATCCCATGTCCCAGTTGAATACAGGATGAATAAAAATATGCTTTTTGATCCTCACACTTAGTTTATGTGAGTGAGTGCTGATGGAAATGGGTAAGTAAATAGTTTTTAAGTGCAGTACATCAAATTACTTCCTTTACAACCTGAAGTTCTTGACAGTTCTGGAAATACTAGGCTTTTTTCAAATGTGAAAGTAAGTTGATCTTTACCTAGCTTCACAACAGATTGCCAACTTTCAATATACCCTTTTTTTTTCTTTTTTAAAAATTTTATGTGATTTGATTCATCTTGGGGAGAAATTTCTACAGTTCAGTAAATTTAAAACCATGGACATCTGTAAATGCTTTTATTTCTGACTTGAATTATATAGAATAAGGGACAGAACTGTGCTTAAGTGGGAAGTAGTTTAGTTGCCTTTAGTTAAACAATTGTCTCTCACTGGTTATTTCCTGTGTGTCCAATAGCCTTTATATGTTAATGCCAAGAAATCAAAAATTTTTAAACTTTGCTTGTTATACAACTTCATCCAAAGCAACCTCGTCTCCCAGGCTTAAATTCCCCTGTTATATTTTCTCATTTTACACTTATCCTTCACAGCATGTAACACAAGGGTATTGAGCACTTTATTTATGTAATTATTTGTTTAATGTCTATCTTTACTGATAGACAGTGAGCTCCAGCATGATAGGGGCCAGGCCTGTCTGGCTCAGTGCTGCAGACCCAATGTTGCACAAAAGTACACACATAGTAGGTGCTCAAAACATTTACTGAATCAACAGACACTTACTAGTAAATTTTCTGTGCTTATTCTGCTTAGTTTCAATTAGGTATCTATTATACATTGCATTGACATTGGTTTTTTATTTAAAATGTTTTACTTTTAAACATTATATATGTAAAATATTCAAACTTGTGTACATGTGAAATGGACGAAAAGTAAAATTTATCCTCACTATCCTCTACTGAACTCTAACAGTTTCTAAAGAAAATGATTTTGTTTCTCTTTTTTAGCTATTCTGATATTTACCATCATATTTCTAAACAACACTTTTTATTCTTGGTTTTCTTAAGACTTCAGAGAGTATCTATTGCTTTCCAGATGGAAGATGAGAAACTTTATACACTCATACTTTTACTTTTTCCCTTCTCCTTTATTTCCCTCTAAGTTGTTTTTGTTGTTGTTTTGATTTCGTTCTTCTATTGGTTATCTTCATTACTTAATATACTTAAATTATGTTTTTCAGTCACCAGCTTTAGACTGACTCTATCCTCCACGTATTAGGTGAGATGAAGAAATAAGTGCACCTATACTTCCTTCTGGCTGAATCATTATATTTTACATTTTTAGAGCTTAAAGCATTTTACATGCAAACATTATTATTATAATAACCTACACTTACACATCGGTATCATTACACTTATTCCATTTACACATTGATTCTGTATCCAGTGTCTTTCATGAATTGTCTATAATTGGATTTAAAAATATAAATATCTGGAAAAAATCAATATTTGAACATTATGAATATTACTTTTTCTAGAACCAAGTATAATTAAGCACATGGAGAAGGTAATGTAGTCCCATATAGTTCCAAACACCAAAGTCCAAAGGATTAATATATATAATGTAACAAATATTAAATCTTATTTGTTAATTATTATTATAATAATAATGAAATAAAATGCATATAATATGTTATACCTATTATATATATCAATAATCGCTCAAATAATGTTACATTTTAGCTTGCTTTATATTTCACCATGAATTTTCTCTTACGTCTGTTTGCCCATGCACACTGCCATTCTCAACCCACCTCCAATTAATATAAATCTTTTTTTTTTTCCACAAAGTCCTCGGATTTCCTTCTAATTTCTATTCATTACTTTTTTTGGCCTACAGCTCATTCTGAGATTTCTTCAATTGTACCTCTGGATTAGATTAAACTGTTCTTAGATTCTTTTTCTTCTTCTTTCTTAGATTATTTTTTCATATTATGCGGGTACATCCTCATAATATTTTCTTTAGAAGAGGTAGATGAGAGGTAAATTTTTAAAATTTTTTCATGTCTAAAAATGTCTTTATTCCTCACTTAAAGTTTATTTATAATTGTAATTGGTATAGAATTCTAGATTTAAAATTTCTTTATAGTCTTTTAATACCTTATATTGTTGAAAAGACATTGTTGCCAATTAGGTGGTTATTTCTCAGTAATCACTTTTTTCCCTCTCTTTTAAAGTTTTTAGGATTTTTCTCTTCATGCTTAGTGATCTGAAATTTTACAATAGTGCATTTTTTTCACTTGGCTTGTGGTAGGGTATGCCAATTGTGGGGCTGATATTTTTTCCAGTTCCAGGAAAGTTTCTTTATCTATTTTCTTTTGCTATTTCTTTGATTATTTCAACTCCTTTTTTGTTTATATTGTCTCCTTCTAAATCATCTTTTACATAGGTATTGGGTCTTCCAAGTTTATGCTCTATATCAGCACTTTTCAAATTTTAATGCATATAAATCACCTGGGGATCTTATTTAAATGAAGATTCTGATTCAGTAGGTCTGGATGAAGTCTTTTTTTTTTTTTTTTAATGACCTGTAAGAGATTATAAGCAGAGTTATGTAAGAAGCTTATAATACTTACACAAGGATTGTTCTATGCCTGCTTTACTTCAATCATACATACTGGATTAAGTCTTTGATTCTGCATTTCTAATGAGACAGATGATGATGATCCTGTTGGTGCATGGACCACAGTTTGAATAGACAAGACTTATATTTCTTGAAGTGACTTCTCATATTTTTTTTCCTCTCTTTTTCTTTCCATTTTAGAAAATTTTACTAATTCTACATTTAAAATTAAATTTAAATCTTTACTTCTGTCTGCCATTGTTCAATCCACAGTTTAATTTACTTTTAGATGATTTTATATCTTTATTTCCAAGAACTTGTATCAGCTTTTTCTAATATTACAAATATAGTATATTCTTAAAAATTGGAGGACACTAACTAGAAATTTTTAATGTTCTCTTTTATTTCTTCTGTTATTAGTCTCTTTAGTAGTCATTTTTTTAAAATTCAACTTTGTCTTTCTTTTTCTTCTACTTAGTTTCCCTTAAATTTATGGTAACCCTTGGTTGATCACTAATATTTGGGCATAAAGGACTATATTTCTTAGTTTAGATAACTGGCATGAATATCCTTTTAGGTCAAAGGCACTGTTTTACCCAAAAGGCCACTTTCCTGAATGCTGCCTTCAGGCTCTGTGTCAAAGGGTGAATCCTATAGACAAGTGGCTTTTCTTTCAAGTACATTAACAGGCTTGGGACACCACAACTGCCAAAGAGGCCAACTATTCCATATACAAGATCCAGTCTAGCTGCTCTGAAGATGGTCTTCCCCTTACAAATCCTTATTGCTGCCCCTTAGAAATTTATTCTACCAGTACCTGCTTGGAGCCTCTCCAGAGATATTTTAAGAAAGATGATCCCTACCTCTACTACCTCTTTTTTTGTGTACATTTTGGGTTGTGATTTAGTCTGCTAGAGTTTATCTAACAATACAATGCAATCTGTTTTCTATCTTCCAAGACTTCATCAAACTTTCTGGTCTGCTAATGTCATCCCCCTTTCTCCTCCCTTTTCTGGTTTGTTTCAAGTGCTGCCAAGGGGTTATTTATTTTTATGTGTATATTGTCATTTCAATGGGAATTTGGAATGGAGAGGAGGCAATGTAGGGTCTGTCCATCATCTTGACCCAAGAAGCTATATAGCTGTCTCAGAATTTCTCTAAATGCTTATCTGAACCTGGCTGAAACTCATCTGGCTGTTCACAAACAGACAGACCTAACTGTAAATAGGTAAATTCCCATACAAGTTCCCTAGACCTTGCTAATTATTCTTCATGGATCAAGTAGGATTTAATAGTGTTAAGGGCTTTGGATGATTCTAAATTGTTCCCTGAGCCTCTTGGCAGTTTTGTGTGTGTATAGAAGACTGTAATCATGAAGCAAAGTAACTATAGAGATGTGCCTAACATAAGAAGGCTAAGATAAAAATGAAGGTTAAAGCAGAATTTGAACTGGCCTACAATTTACTTTGGGGTGTTGCATATTTTTATGTTAGTTGAGCTTGACCAACTCTACCTTGGATTTGCCAAGAAAATAATTGATGTAATCAAGAGCCAAGAATGATAACATGTGAAGATCTGTGGAGGATTGGCAGAACCCCAGATCACTGGGAAAAAGCCAGTGGAGTACCTATATTTAAAAGGCCATAAAAAGTTGTTTGAGAATTAATGACCTTTTATAGAGTAAAAAAGCAGTGAGTACTGATTACCTTGACCCAAATAAGTTTTAGACAGTCTTATATAGTAATGGCAGTAATGAATAGAAAAGAAGTGTATTCATTTTTTATATCAACATAAAATTAAGTATCTAAAACTAGTTAAATGTTTCTTAATGTAAAGTACTGGATTTTTATTTATTATATTTATTACCATCATTTTGTTAGGATTTGAATCCATATCATGTCAAACATCTAGATAATTCAAGACATCTGGATTTTGGCCAGATTTCTCCATTTTTGCCCAATATATGTTGGTCTTTTAGATGTTCTTAATTATACAGACATAGGATGTTAAATTGAAAATATTAACAGAGTCATAATTCAGATGCCAAATCCTTCCTTGATATGTATGTAGGATATATGTTAACATTTTGCATATATGACTGAAACCTGATGGTGGCTGCCTTACTCTAGAATTTAAAATTAAATTCAAAATGATTCCAATAGGGCTTCCCTGGTGGCACAGTTGTTGAGAGTCCGCCTGCCGATGCAGGGGACACGGGTTCGTGCCCCGGTCCGGAAAGATCCCACACGCCGCGGAGCGGCTGCGCCCCTGAGCCATGGCCCCTGGGCCTGCGCGTCTGAAGCCTGTGCTCCCCAACGGGAGAGGCCACAACAGTGAGAGGCCCGCGTACCACACACACAAAAAAGGATTCCAATAAACCAAGTCATCACTGTTCCAAAATCAAACCCAATAAAATGAAACAAGTGCTGATATAGGGTGTCTTAATTAAGAAGGCAAAGAGAATCCCCCCATTTTTTAACTGAGGAGAACCATTTAGGTAATAATTGAGTGGAAGAAAAAGATCAGGGGTCCCTCAGAGTCCCAACGCAGCATTATCCACTGACTCTATAAATTGATGAGATCTTTCTTACCTCTGGTCTTTGTCTATAATGCTTCCTCTGCTGGGATCTACCTAGTTCCCTTCTTTCCCTTAGAAATTCTCTACTTATCCTTCCAATCTGAACCCTGTGAAGCCTTTCTTGCCTTGCATTTTGAGTTAGTTTTCTGTCTTCTGTGTTCCTTTGTTCTGTACATTCAAATACTGCCTTCCAGGCACTGCATCATGAAATAATAGCTATATCATGGGGCATGACCTCAGTATGATTATCTGTATTTAACCAATTGAAGAAGCTGAGGCCAGTTCGTTCTTTTATAAAATATTTACTTATATTTATTGTGTATAAAGGTGCTTCATCAGTCTTTATGGAAGGAATAAACTATATAGACACAGTCCCTGACTCCAGGTTCCTGACTTCAGCATGACAGGATGTAAAAGATGTGTATTCATCATCGCGATGCAAGGTGGTATGTGTCAGTGCTATAGCAGTCAGAAGAGAATGTGCCAAGTGATCAGGAAATGTCTATAATGGGTTGGTGTATGAGCCAGGCCTTAGACAGCTCTGTTAGGTGGTAGAGGTGCTCAACGTTTGCTGTGTGTTAAGTGACATTTTGAAGGTTGAAATTTAGGGGGACAAGCTATTCACTCGTTCACTTATTCATTTACCCAACACATATTTGAGTGTACACTAGATACCAGACTCTCCCAAGCACTGGGACATTGGTTATTTTTCTAGGTGTGGACCCGTCTTCAAATACATTCTCATTGTGTTAGATTTTTAAATAAGAATTGAATTCCAGGGTTGGCAAGGGTCTTTAAAAGTCATGATATCCACCTAGTCTTTAGTTCTAACTTCTAGGATAATGGCAGCTACTAGAGAATTAATATAAACACTGGATTTTAAGCATGCATTTGTCACCCTGGTTTCAAAAAATGTACCAAAACAGCAATAAGAGGAAACCACAAATATGTCCTAGCGCTCTCTTTCACATGTTTCCAGCTCCAAGGCTAACCACCATAAGTGAAGAATTAAAGGTGCAATGAAGGATCAGCTCTACATTAAGAAATAAACTGCAATTAGCCTAGATAAAACTTTCTGATTGATGTTAGATCCTAGCTAATAGTGTGGCAGGATCTGGGTAAATAAGTTTAAAAAGAATTATCTGTCACATTGAGAGAATTTGAAAAATATTAAAAAGTACCCATTACATAGCCCAAGATGATCTTAAGACAGTCATGAGAATATCATCCATCAGTTCTATTCATTCCCTGACTGGATATGAGAATGACTGGCTGAATATGAGAAGGTCCCACTGTACCAGAATGACTCAGACCCCACAGACATTTTGAGAAAGGGTTAGTGGCTCTGGAAGAATTAGGATACAGAGTCCTCATTGGTTCTGAGACCCTCAAGAATGCACAAGATTTGACAAGAATCAAAATTTACATGGACTTAACCATTCTCTGCTAATATAAGCACAGTCCCTGATACTGAGCTGAGAATGAACACTCTAAAGTAGCTTCTTTTTACTAACAACATTTGTAAAAGAAAAAGAGTCCTAGATGCCTCCAAACAAGGCTTGTCTAACAACACATATTTTTGTAGAAAAAAATGTTCACTTCTAGACTAAAAATCTGCCACCTTCTGCATTAGCCTAATATATCTTTAAAGCAACAAAAACTTGACAATTAAAAAATGAGTAACAAGTAGGAAAATGCAACACTCATTTGTGGGAGGTCAAGTAGAAGGGGAGAGGTGGATATACGAGACCCAAGTTGAAATGTCTGTCATGCCCTATAGAATAATTGTATTAGTTATTCAGGGAACGACTGTTGAGGAAAAACACCAAAAGACTTGTTCAATTGGCTTCGTTTCTCTTTTACTTGGTCATAGAGCTACACGATGAATCTTCCAGTTACAGCCTTCATTCTGTGGCCATTTCCTCTCTTTTTTTTGCCAAAAGAGCTGGTTCTCAGGGCCACCCTAGTCCAGGACTCCCCTTCCTACCTGCACACCTAAGAGGTTATTCCTTTTCCCCACTCCAACGTCCAGAACAGAAGCTCATTGCTTATATTGCAATTTTGATAACCTAACTGGCAGAACAGTTATTCAAATTTTAAGATTCTGAATGCAGCAAGATCAACCTGGCCTGTCCACATAAATAATTTTGACACGATAAGTATGCGAGAGCGATGATAACTGATAAGTGAAGCAATTACCTTGCTTTTTTGGATTATATTAAATGAAGATTCTGATAGAGTAATGAAAAGAGACAAAGCAGACAAAAAGTCAGCTGCAGAGCTTTTGGGCACTGTGTTATCTCTATTATACCATATTGAAATAGAGAAGCTATCACCAATCATGCATTTCTATGTAACTTCTGGCTTCTAACAGTGAACAATGAATAAATTGTCACAAGACAGTAACTGATAAATTGGATTGGCAGTGCTTTTTAAAATGCATAAATAAACTTACTAGTCACCCTGTCTTTCTCAAAGCAGTTTTTAGGAGACTCTGGTGGGGGGGATCCACTGCAACTTATGTTTCCTTCTATTTCCTATCTCTACCCCAGCCTCTTCTCTGCCCTTGTTCTTTGTTTAATAATCAATTTTAAGGAATCAAAACTGTGTTCTGGCATTATTACTGAATTTCACCAGTCAGTCCTCTCGATTTGGTTTGTGGTTTGACTATCTGAAATTCACAACTTCAACTTAATTTTAAAAGTTTATTTTTGGTAAAGCAAGTTTTACAAATAAGGGTAAGTATAAAATATGGGCAATTCATTCCATGAGCTTTGAATTCTAGCAGATCGAAAGTTCCTTAACAACTCACAAATACTTTAATGATGGCCTAGTCCTGTATTGTCAGATTGTTCAGAAACAATATTGCCCTTGTTATAAACCCCTTAAATTAGAGAGACCCTTAGGTATGAGTGGATGAACTTTTCTAATGTGAATCATTCCAACTCAGTATCCTGGCAAAGTCTGTTCACCCAGCAGTTTGTGGGTTTAATGATTTATTATTTATTTATTATTTATTTGTGCTTTCTTTTTCAGATGGTCTGTGGTATGAGAGGGTATGGTTTAGGAATAAACAGAATTCAGTTCTTTTCGCAATTACACCATGGACCTGCTAAGCTCATTAGATTAACACACCACCCACCATAGTGCAGAGGTGGGAGCTTGAAGTGTTCAAGTCCCAGTGCCACAACTACTCACGGTGTGACATTGGTCAAGTCCATTTTACTTCAAGTGTCTCTTCTGTGAAATGGGAGTCATATGGTTTAAAGGAGCACATATAAGTGAAAGTGCTTTGTAAACAATTAGGAACAGTGCAAATGTTAGTTAATATTGATCTGGCTGGTGGATGCCCTCAAGGTTCAGAGAAAGGACCAGGTCCGATGCTGCCACTGGCTCAATCAAGACTGGAGTTTCAGACTGATCACTTGTAATGGCAGGGTCAGCTGACTTAGTTCCTTGAAACAAAGAGTATGGGAATAAGCATCATTAGTCTTCTGCTCCTACAAGCAGAAGCATTTATTTCCTCTTGTTAAAAATGCATAAGCAAACAATTCACGTGGCCACTCTTCAAAATGAAAGGGCCAATAAAGTTATTAAAAGCAAATCACATTTGATTAAATTATTATCATTATGGTGTTTAAAGCAACATTTGTTCTGTTGATCAAGTTCCAGTCTTACTGCATCAGTAAAGAATTTGCCTTTAAAGACCAGAAAAACAACAACGTGGAAATGAAGCTCAGTGCCTGCACCAAACACTGGATCTTTGGATTGTTTTTCCACAAGTTCTTTACAACAAGCCTGCACTGCTAGAGATCAGACTTCCAGACCTCCAGTCACACAAGCTAAGGACCTGTGGGTTGAGAGAATCCAAGTCTGTGAGGAAGAGATGGAAGAGGAGAAAGGAGATGTTGATATTGCTAACCCAAAGCAAGGTCTGGTTTTACATGACTTTGGCAGCTGTTTTACTTTAAGGACACATTTAACAAGTTGACTTCACATACTATTTGTTACTCATCCTGGTCTTCTTAAAAGTATAATTTCTTCCCTACAATAACAAAGACTGGTTCTTGCTGTTACTTGAAATAAAGGCAAAGAAAATTTGTCAATTTGTACATGGCCTTATCCCTAGATTTGAGAAATCAGTAATATTTTTTAATTGAAGTATATTTGATTTAGCAATCTTAAAGTATGTTATAATGAGCTTGATCATGATTGATCATAACCAGAGAGACAGGTGTTCATCAGAGTGAACCAGGTATGTACCATGCAGCTCAGGGCCAACTGTGATCGTTGGTCAAGGACAGCAGCCAGGAGTTCCAAAAGTACCCCTACTACCTCTGCCCCCACCCACCAATGCCTCTTCCAGAACTCCCTGCTGCCCCAACAAATTAGGTTAATGACTGGCACACATGGGATCTCCATATATACATTCTGATTGGTCAGTACCTATATCCTACTGGTTGTTAAGTATTTGAATATTATACATGTCTATTTAGTATTACAAAGTCAAGTAGAAGGACTTGAGAGCTATATTTCAGCCCATGGAAATGAACTTATGTCTGTAGCCCTTAAAAGAAGTCAAGATAAGCCTAATAGAATTCAAGCAGACAAACTTAGGGACATTTAATACTTTTAATCTATGTATTCTATTTATGCTTTGATGGGTTACTCTGGGTATGTTTGATAAGGATTCTTAAGCTTTCCACTTCACATGAGTGTTATATGTAGGAAGGAAACCCAAGTTGTAGGATTTGGGCAGCCACCGACAAAGGTTCCTGAACCAGCCAAAACACCCTGCAAACCTCGTATGGTATTGTACCTTTGACAACTATCCTTAAGAAATAAGGAGTAGATTGAAAAGGATGGAGCTTGACCCACCACCATGCCACTTAGAGAAGCACTGACATATTGGGTTGACCAGTATATTTACTGGGTTTTCTGTAAAAACCTGAACGAACTTTTTGGCCAACCCAATATTTACAAGATCTGCAAAACTATGCAAGGCATGTACACACCCCAGGACCAAAATATGCTTTCCATAAAACATAGAAAGTATTCTAAGATAGTCTGGGATTCCAACTAGTAACATTATTTATGGATTGCCTCCTTTTTGAGCACTTTTTTTTTTAAAGAGTAAAAATGAGGGCTTTTGATGAGATATGAACCAGTGATCTTGCCACTGTGGAATGAGTGCATCTTGAGTTTTGAGCAGCCTACTAGATGCCATAGGCTCACATCCTCACTGGGTTCACCAACGTTGATTTCATCACATGGAGGGTAATGGTGATGATGTCTGTGTAAGGGGGGCACAGGAGTTGCAGGAGGCAGGCATCCTCCCTTACATGGAGGGGAGTATAAGTAAGGATTTGGTCTCCTTCCCACTCCCTGGGGTCCATGTTCCTCATCCCTAGTGGACATTTAGCAAACACGTGTTGAAAATATAAATATTCTTAGAGATGAAATGGTAAGTCCTTTTTTCCTCCCTCATGCTGGTTCTTCTCCTTGGAATGATTTTCTTTGTATTCTCTTTGTGCCAACTCCTCATTCTTCATTTATTTATTCATCGGATATTTACTGAGTGCTTACTGTGAGCCAGGAACCAAGTCAGGCACTGGGATCCAGATACGAACAGGACCTGGCTCAAAGGTTACCACCTCTGAGAAGCTTTCCCTGAGTCTCTTGAGCAGGAGTTGCCCCACATCTAGATCCCATACTATCTCCACAGTTATAATATTTATTATACTGCATTCTAGTTAGCTGTGTCAGGTTCTTTCCCCTACTCTAAACTGTGATTTTCTTGAAGGTGATGATTGGATCTTGATTACCACTGTATTCTCACAGCCATAAAAACATTATTAGTGACAGTGGTAGATTGATTGCAAAAGTGACCATGATTCTTCACCCTTCCCTGCATCCACAGCCTTCGCCATACGACCTTGTAGTTTTTCCCATCAAGAGGCAGATATTATTTCCTGACTCCTGGAACATGTTCTGGCTTATAGAACATGGCAGAAGTGATAGTAGGCCAGTTCTGAGACTATATCTCAAGAAAGAACAAGCCTGACCTGACCTGCTGGACACTGAGAGATTCATGGCTCAACCACCCCTTCATCTCCCTGTGAGGAAGGGATGTCTTCCTCCCATGTGAGGAAGGCTATCCTACACCAACAGCCCTCGGACAACTCCCCAGCTGAATACAAACAGGTGAATATGCCCTGCTAAGGTGAGCTGAGTCTGACCCAGACCAGCCAACTTTCAGCTGATCCATAAACTCATGAAAAACAATAAATATTTTTGTTTGAAGCCACTGAGTTTTGATGTGATTCGTTATACAGCAATAGCTAACTGATACAGTGGCATCATTTTCTTTTAATTTTCTTCTTCTACCTAAACAACAAAAACAAAGGCTGTGTATGCTCTTGTCTAGAGAGCTTAGCATTTTGTTTGGGGAGAAACAGTCAGTTCTTTATCTTTCTAAAGCTAGCCATTGCCAATCTTGGCCTGGCTTACTAAATGTCAGAGCTGGAAATTGACCTAGTGGTCATCTTACCCACCCCCAATTCTTGACAAGGAAACTGAGCCAAGAGAAGTGTTATAACTTTCTCAAGGTCACCTAGCCTCTTCCCAAGTGCAGATTCAATCACAGGCTATTTTGATATGGCACCAGAAGAGAACCTTGGGCCTCCACATTTGTGGCACATTTCTCACCTCCCAACCAAGCTTTGATAACTAAAGTCTTTCATTTATCTTCTTTTTTCTTTTTTAAAGGTAAAGTTGGCACAAAATGTACATAAATGTAGTCAGGCACAAAATATTCATAAACGTAGTCAAACTTAATGAGGAATGCTATAAGCATCTAAGAATGAGGTTATCTAATTGCTTCAATTACTAAAGAAATGTAGTATGTATATTTTCTTCTGCCCCATTTATAATGTTTTTGGACCCTCACAGCAGGCTAAATGGATGCCAAGAGTTCCCCAACAGACAGATGTGTGTTCATGCATGCTGCTGCAGCTTGAAGCTTGTTAGTCTTACAAAACACCAATTCCTCAGCCGACTGCATGATTATTATTAAACTCTGACTTGGAGGATATGATCACTCCTGTGGTTTGTTTGCTAGAGGAATTTCACTTGCTGCTGGATCATGTGATTCTTGGATGACCATATTCAAACAGACTCAGGGGCTCTTTAAAGAACATTACTTTCTAGCAAGAAAGCTAACACCTTCATCTGAAAAATATATTCTGGGGCCTAAGATTTTTCTGTTTGGCTTAAGTAGAATATAATGTCAACCTTCTTTGCTGAGTAGGTGAAGGAATCATGGATTGGAGATAGGAGAAAAGACTGAGGGCTGTGGTTAAAGCATTTGGGTGTTGATGGAGTGTTTTTCTAATGCAAGTCAATAGTTGAGAAACTGGTATGCATCCCTAGTCTAAATTTATAATAATCGACAGCAATGAAGAAAAAGCTTTGGTATGGATCTTCTCTTTTTTTTTTTTTTTTTTTTTTTTTTGCGATACGTGGGCCTCTCACTGTTGTGGCCTCTCCCGTTGTGGAGCACAGACTCTGGACGTGCAGGATCAGTGGCCATGGCTCACGGGTCTAGCCGCTCCGCGGCATGTGGGATCTTCCCGGACCGGGACACGAACCCGTGTCCCCTGCATCAGCAGGTGGACTCTCAACCACTGCGCCACCAGGGAAGCCCCGGTATGGATCTTCTCTGAATCAGAAATCAAACTGAGCCTTATCTCATGACAAAGTAAAATTAACTTTTGTTAATTACTATAACTATCTTCCCCACATTTATTTTGACAACAGTGTCAGTGGTAGAAAGCCATCTCCTTAAATTGCCTCTTGCCTATTATGAATTACAAATTCATACAATTTTGATGAATGATTTTCTTCTCTCCTTTATACTTGCTTTGGGGCCTTTTGCAACAGATGATCTTTTCAGAGAAATGCCTTGGTGACTTAAAAATAAAGAAATGTGAAGAAAGGTCATATCAACAAGATTAACTGTGGAGAGACACCAGGCCTTAGAAGTACCTATCAATCACAAGGAACCTCATCTTTCCTTTCGTTTTCACTCCAAGAGTATTTCAGAACCCTAGAATGTTAAAACAAAAATTAAGAGGTTATTGTGATCGGCTCAGGAGTTGTCAGCCCAGAGTTACCTTAAATGTGACTTTTAGCATTAGGCCTATGTTTTCCCCAATATTACATCACAGTTGAGATCTACTCTTCAGGAAGCGGCAAAAATTTTCAGATCGCCATGAACAATTAAGCTGAGGAATAAAGGCTGTTGGTCAGTTGCCCTGGCAAGTCTCCATTAGTCGCCATTGAGACCTCAGAGCTCTCTGGCTTTAGCACTGTTCCTCTCTTGGGCTTTACAAATGGTCCTTCTTCTCCCTCTTACAGTTTCTTCAGAAGCCAAGAGTGATGGACTGTGTCAGGACCAAAGGGGACATATTATTTGCTAATTTAAACACTTTATGTCTGGTTAGGCAGATCTTCTGCAAAGAGTTGGCTGCTGGCAGCATTTTTCCAAAGCACCCCTATTCTTTACTAAAATGCTAATCAGCTAAAATGACCTTGTTTAACCCAACTTGAGAAGCAGGTGGAGTAAAGATAAATGTCACACTTTACTGCTATTTTACCATGGTTGTCCCATAAAATGAAATTCATTCAAGTCATGTATTCATTCATCAAACAGTTATTAGGCATCTACTATGCCCCAGGCATGACAGTAGGTATTAGGGGGTATTAGGTGTTTTGCCTTCCAATGCTCATAGACTGGTACAGGAAGCAGGTGTATAATCAGAAGAATACAAAACATTGGTAGGGACATTTTTTCAGCTCTTATTTTGGGTCCCTTTGAGTACACCTAATTTCTGTGTCTTACTTGGTATCCATGGAAAAATGAAGCTACTTTGCTTTGGAAATCTATAGACTGGAGAGAATGCCAAAAAAAGGTGAAGAGTGAAGCTAGAGACAGGCACATTTTGTCACAGGAGGACAAAGAAGGCGTACCTCATCTAAATTTGGGAGAGCAGTAGGGAAGAGGAGAAAAGCCCTACTGGAAAAGGTGACTCCAGGATAAATCTTGATATAAATGTGAGTTGAGTTCTATTAGAGAGGGACCAATTCTGCATCTTCCCCATGGAACCTCTGTCCTTAATGAGTAACTACCCACAAAAACATTCAGATCAACTGAAATATCTTTCAGGGTTGCCCATGTTATACTCGAGCAAGCCAGTGGAGACACTTCTGTGTATTGTTCACCTTGTTTGTGCTGGCAAGTCAATTAACTAATCTGGCCTGCTCAACTGGAGCTGTGATGTGGTTTACAAACCACATGTTTTGTGGTTCCCTTTCATTTATGTCATTATTACTGATGTTATCTGTTATGGATGTGTAGTGAAAAAAAATTTTTTTTGCTCTCTCCCTAGTGGCTCAAGGAAAAGGAGAGTTTTACAAACTAATAAATAAACAAAATTTCCCAACACAGAAAATGTGGAGAGTCCTGTTCTTTGATAAACACCTTAGCACTTTCATTTGGAAGGTTTTTGTTTTCAAATGAACGGCTTTCTTGTTCTCAAGTAGTTTTGCAGTACTTTAGAACAGAAAAAAATGAAAAGATAGGTAATTTTCTCAGTTAACTTGAGACTTTAAAATTTCCTTGGACTTTTTAGTGATTTTTCTTGCACATTTCGCACATTTTATACATTTTCCATTTAATGCACTCACTAAGGCAGTGCTGGCTTATCTATGAGTAACTAGGCGCTACCTTGGCTCAGACATTCCTAAATCCATCTATTTTAAGAATTTTAAAGTACCTCTTATCATTTCAGAATTCAGATTCAAAGTCAGGGAAAGGGAAAGGAAGAAAGATGTTTGTTCTTGGCCTCGGTCCCATTCTGAACAATATGAGGCTGATATGGTAGCTTGGAGAATGAATTTGGGATGTGTATAGATTTTATTTTAAAACTACTTACAGTTCCTTTCATGAACAAGCAAATGGTAGTTTTGCAACTGTCTTCCCCAACTAAAAACACATCTATTGTGAAAGGAACACTCTCTTAGCTCTCACTGGGTCTTTTTAAAATAAAAATAAACTTTATCTTACTTGTTTGTGGGAAGGTTAAGATTCTTTGCTTAGAAAACCTCTTGTATGAGAGAAAGTCAATAACAAGCATGAGATCATTTGTCTCATGAGTTCTTGGAAACTTAGGTACCTGGACAGGAAAGGCAAAGCACAGAATCAAGTCTTATTTCTGGTTCTTGACTAAACAGGGGTAGGCAAACTGAGGCTTCCAGGCTCCCTCAGCTCCGCGAAAAATCTAACCAGAATTCCTAGGCCATCAATTTTACTTTGTGTTTTGGAGTTTTACTATTTCTAAAAATAACTAAAATGATTCCACAGTGTGATTAGAAAGACTATGTAGACTCTACTTCTTAGATGACACTGTTCCATGGCCAATGCCCTCCACTTCTCCTGCACAGGAAGATGCAGCATAAGATACAACACTTGTGGCATCTCCTCACTTCACTCCTAAAATCCTGATATGCTAAAAGTTAGTCTTTCCTGGGCAACATTAACCAGTGTTTCTCTTCTCAAGTCTCCCTCAGTGGGTCCTGTGGCTGCATCTTGTTGGATCTCACAGAGCCTGTGGCCCAGTCTTTCTGGCAAAGCTGCACATGCTAACATCCTTATAATTTCTTTCATTTCCTGGCTTTTCTGTTTCATTATGGCTCTTCCTCTATGGGCTCTTGTTTTCAATCAAGTTTCTCTTTAGTGAGATGTGAGAAAGGGTCCTTTCGTTTTCTTTGCTGTTTGTACTTCTCTTCACCATCACCATGGGGCCATTTCAAACTATCATTTTTAAAGGTCACTTGTTTTGTTCTACATGCAGTTGAGCCTGACAATGGGTTAATGACACCCAAACAAGCCATATTAAAATTACATGCTGTATGATCATAAACAACTCTTGAGTAAAAGAAGAAAGTAAACAAGCTCCCTTTCAAGAAACCAACACTGAAGATATTAGCTAAAATGTTAAAGTATATTAGCCAATTACATAAAATCCTTTTATATTGCCTTGCTTCATTTCAAACATGGCATGGTCTATTTTGTCTGTGAACTCAAGTGGAACAAAAAGCTACAGAATGCAATTTGTGTCAGGAGCTGGACTACAGAAGGACAACTAATTCTAATTAGTACGAATTCCCCATAGGCCAGAGGGAGGCCAAGCACAGGAACCAACTGCCTAATGCTGTTTCTATCTTGCAACAGGTGGGCCAAGGCCTTCTAAAGGTTGTCATGGCAATAGCTAATGATAGACTTTTAGCTGGACACCAGTAATTAATTGTGGGCATGTCCAGCCTTTGAATGTGATATCTTTTAATACATTTCTGAACGAAAAGAAGATTGGCTCTTCTAATTGGCTAAAATTAAAACAGCAGAAGGCTTTGCCAAGAACTCCTGTGATATAGTGCAAGTCTGATTTCAGCTTCTCAAACTTAGATTCTTGGCCTATCATTACATGAAGGAGTAAAGAGAAAGGTATTTACTTCTGATAACACGAATATTCAATTGCACGTGGTCTCAAGAGCAAGACATTCATGCAGTACAGTGTTCCATCATGCTTGGGGCCTTTAAGAAGCATTCCTTCAACATTCTGACAGATGATCAGGAATACCATCTGATTTCCCAGTCCTGAGTGTGTATAGACTGCAGGGCAGCTTTCATTAAGATAGCAGTGATCTTCTGTGATGACCTTCTGTTTGAGGGGTGGCCCTTGACCATGGATTGGTTTGGGGATGTGGCCAAGAACTGGGAAGTGGTGGAGCCACCAGCAGGATGAGGCAACTGAAGAAAAACAGCTGCACTACGTGCTCCACAGGAGTCCCCGGGCTGCCCAGCTGCAGAGCCTGGGTACCATTCCAGTGTTTGTAAGCAGCCTTACAAACTACTCAAGGCCTACATTGGCAGGCAATTTGAGAAACAGGACATGGTCCAGTTTTAACAAAGTGCTTGAGAATAAGGTATAAAGAGATTCTTCCCTTTGGGTTTGGAATTGTACTGTTGCCTATTCTGAAATTATAAAATAAGAAGAACAACCATAACAGGAATAATAGCTAACACGTATGTGTGCCAGGCATCATGTTAAGTACTTTGAGTGCATTATCTTATTTGATTCTTCTGGCAACATTAGGAAATGCGTATTATTATTATTCCAATTTTAGGGCTCAGAAAACTGAGGTGTAGAGAGGTGGACTTGCTCATTGTCTCCCAGACAGTAAAGGACAGAGTCAGGATTTGAATCCAAACCTGACCCCAAGGTTTGAGCTGTTCACAAATGAGAAAGCCATTGAAACAATGAGTTGAGCTGTGTTTATGCAAAAATCAACCAACCTCCCTTTTAAATGATCCAAAACACACTATGTAATCTCTGCACTATGAGTTATGAACCCTGAACATGAATTCCTGAACTATGGCCCCATTTATTGAAATGATTTTTCAAGGGACCTTTCATTAAATGCTTATATTTCTAATTATGTGTCCATTTGTCATTCTTCCCTTTCTGTTGAGCATAATGGGAAATGCAACTATTCTTCCCCCTTGTTCTAATGGTAAAAAAGTAAACAAATAAGGAAGCCGCTCTCCCCATCCTCACTTTATCAGTCAAAATGCACATTTGGAAATTTCCAGCCACTTCTCTCCTATGTCTGATGTTTTTTAAAAAATAATGTTCTGGTGAAACAAACTCAGATTCTATCCATTTTGAGAAGTGGATGTTTTAAAAATATGAGGTTCTAAGCAAAATGATGCTGAATTACATATTTATGAGGATTAACTTGTTTCATGTATGGTACTGCTTTTCCTGGGTGAACAATTTCCTTTTGGCTTTCTTGGATGAGAAAAATACACAAAGAAGTGGGTTTTTTTCCTTTTTTTAGAGATCTTAGTTCTTTAGGTAAACATTTGAATTCGAAATATCTATTCTTGCTACCCTTCAAGTGTGGGTGAATAAGAAGTACATAAAAAAAAAAAAGGCATCTTTAGAAGTTCAGTTTATAAAAAAGTCTTAGCGCTGTTCTTTGATCACCTTACTGTGATACGTTATGTGGGCAACAGACTCCTGCACTGTGTTATCACACATACCCAATGTTGATACATGTATGTGCTCATGCATCCCACCCTTACCTACACACATTCAAAGCAGAACAGTTTTTTAATTCACTGTAACAGATGGAAAATTTCTGGGCCATGGACTACAAAAGGAGAAAGATTTTGGAGAGTCTTATTGTTCTAATACCATTCCTTTATCAGGACCTACCGCTCGGTAAATAAGGCAGCCATTGGACTCTCCACAGATTTCCTTTTACCAAACAATTGGACCGAAAATGCTCCAGAGGGTGATGCCCCCACCTCCATCCTGTTACTGGAATCGTTTTATTAATAAAATGCTTTTAACGTGACCTCCCAAGATTTTTGACTCTTATTGCTTGGGTGGCACTAGAGGCTAAAACGAGACTCCTTTTAATAACACATTTGCATAAGTTGATCTGAAAGATCCCCATGCGATTACATGACTCCAGGGTTGTTGGCCTGTCATCTCAGAAAAGCCTGAGGTACTCGTCCCAAAGAGATCAAAACTCAAGAATTAACTAGTCTTCGTAAAATGGGAACATCTCTAGGAGCTGTAAAACAAATGATTATCATTTCTTTTTGGCGTTGAACTATGCCAAGCTAGAGAAAAACAGAGCTTTCAAACGTTGACAATCTGGTATATTGAAGTATGACCATTATTTTTTATTTTCCACATTTTTGGTCCAAAGACAGTTCTGAGTAATTGATTCCCATAATGAGCTATGGTTCGTTAGTCAATTTAATTTATAATTGAATTGGATGGATGTAACTCTGTGTAAAATTGTCTCTGAAGAATCTGTTTTGTTCGTCTGTTCAACTTCTGACAGGGATGGAAGAAATTCTAAATTATTCCCTCCTGCAAGGGGGAAAAATTCAGAGTCTCAGCTTCCCTGGTGAAATTAAGAGAAAAAATGTTTTTAATAGTTGCCATGCAAAAATATTATGGCTTGACTAAAATTTATACAAGCATGTCAATTAACACATTCATGGCAAGGTTGGTGGATTCAGGCATCTGAGTAAACGCCTGAGGCAAAGACCTTTCCTGAGCACCACGAAGGATTTCTCATTATTAGAACGAACACCAGGCCTCTCTGCATTTATTTTCATCAGTTATTGACAAAGGTGGTCTTATTGCTACATAAATTTACCCAGAAGACAATAGCTCTAATTCTCCAGGTGTTTTGCAATCATCACAACTTGTATTTTCTATACATTTCTGATAATGGTGTAATTTGGGGAACAATTATTAAAATAATAACGTAGAGTTTTTCTTTATTTCCTTAAGTTTTGAAAGACTGTCAGGAAAATGTTGAACTTTAATTGTTAACAACAGGCTTTCATTTTTGCTCAAAGATTTTTCTCTGGTTCCCCAAGCACTTCACATTTAAAACTTTTACAACCATCTTAGCACACACTCAAAACAAAGCCATAATTATGTAAAAAGAAATGTTTTACAGTTAATGCCATCTAAGACACTCACCAAGTGCCAAAATGCATAGGATTTTGGTAAAAGGCAATCTGTTCTTTGAGGATAATGCATGCAAACTACTCTTGTGCAAAACCTGAGGCAGGAATAGTACCCTGCCTTAGATCACACCTATGGAGCTGACTTTGATACTATGCCCAGAAGTGGGTTACAGGCTGTGATTTGAATGAAGTTTAATCATTTTTAGAAGCGAAGGGCCTTTAGGGTACTCTTCTTCCCTAAGACTTATTATATCTAAGAGAGACGAAGGCATAGGCTTTATTCTTCCTTGTTAACAATAGTAATACAGTAATGATCTCTAATGATGGACTGTTGTGTGAAATAGACTGGGAAGAAAAGCTGGATGAAAACAGCTGTCATTTTACATCGTCAAACCCTGTTCTTATGTGGACAAAGAGATCATGAATTCACAGTCCATAATCTGATGGAGAAGGCATTATATCACTGTATGTCCACTGCCATTTGTATGAGCTTTAATCTAATCCCTTGCAAATGTTAAAAATATATATTTCAGTTAGTTACAATGATATGTATAAATAGGTTGAATTAAGGTGGGTCAGGATATAAAGGTCAAATGTTACAGCTACCAAGAGACACATCTTTTGCTGTTTCTCTACGCACATATACCTGACTGCTTTCTTTTTCTCTGAACTTCGTAGGGTTTCAGCCAGTTTTTATTTTTAAAATTTCTGACACAGACAAAAAAGATATTTCCTTTGGAAAAATACTGCCCAAATGAACCAGGCTTGACTTTGGTTTCTGATTCTAAACAAAGCAGGAATTAGCTTGATCAGGTGAACAAAATCACCAGAGATCACTTAAATTCATAATTGTTACATTCATCCTGGAGAATTTTTCAATAGGACTCATCTTTTCTGTACGTCAGCTACATAAAGTGGATTGAAAGGTGAATCTAACAAAATATTCAAACCCACATCAATCATTCATACATAATGCACAGTTCAATGAGGGCTGACTCTGGAGCCCAGATAAGCAGTGTCACAGTAAGTTATGTTCTATGGTAGCAAAATCAGTTGTGATCAATCACCTAGTAACCAGCATAAGTTACATTTTTACTTTAGTCCTTAAACTCTTTTGAGTGTACTTTGAAAAGTACTGTTTTTATCTAAAGTAGTAGATCAATACTGGGATCGATAAGCATTCATTTCCAACTAACAAGGACAATGGTGAGTGAATTCCTTTAAACAGTTTCATAGCAAGAAATATTGGGTTGAATAGTAGATCATTAATATGTCAAATTTTAAGCAGGGATCTTAAAAATCTCATCTAGGACAACCCTCAATGAGCACCTGCATTCTTCAAGACAACTGTTGTATTTCTGGAATTTTCAGTAAAGTCATCAAAACCTTGTATATTGATAGGTCCTACAGTTTCAATCCAGATCCAATAAATCACTATTTATTGATAGTTTTGGCCTTTGTGAAATTTTATAACACATTTTGTGTGATGAGGTGAAAGCCTTTGCAGTGACACTAGTGAATATCAGAGTGGAAAATAGGGAGACTCTGTTCGTGGGCCCACACTTACTTCCAGATGTGGGATCATGGAAGGAAGCCTGCTTACTGGTCTTGAGATCAGGAGAAAGAAGGAAGAATTGGACACTAGTGACACAGGTCCATCTTTTCTAACTATTCGCTAATTTGTACTCTTTTAACCAGTTCCTTGCGGCAGGGACTATGGCTTATATTTCATTGTCTTCTGGAGTTGCTAGTGTCTCTTTTGCACTGTCAAAGATACTAAGGGAATATTCAATGGAGATGTTTCTCCAGTGCCTTATAGTTTTGACTTAAAAGCCACAGCTTACCATTGATTCAGTGGCTTTACTTCTACAACAGCAGAGGGTTGGCCCGGATGAGAAGTGGGCAGGCATCACAGGATTGGATGGACAATAGAGTGGCCTTTAAAGAAGTACAAGGCTTCCGGCTTTGAGAGGACAAAGAGAGACAGGGTGGAAAGTAGAATGGGCAAGAAGGAAGGGACTTGCTCCTTCCTGGACCAATGTTCTACAAGTTCTTTCGGTTGAACAGTCCTCAATAAAAAAATCCCTTGAGCACATATCTATACATGTTTGTTTATAAATTATATACATGTGCCACTATCATCAGTTAACATCTAAAACACAATGCCCAGGGCAAAATTTATCATTTATGACAATGAATGTAGCTGCTTTAAAACATATTTTGATTATATTTGGTTGACTTATTACCATATAAAATTATATTGCCCTTCTTTTAGTTAGTAACGTGGCTGTTGAAGAGCTCAAGCTAGGAAGAGCAGACGTCAGCTTGTGCTTACATTATTGTTTTCATCTTTGATCTGTAGTTTTTTAATCTGCATTCATTTCAAGCTGTAGTTTTGTAGCAGTTTAAAGACATAAGGTGTCCACTTTGTGAGGTTAGTGTAACTAAAGTTGGATGACAGACTACATAAATCCATTTTATCAGTACATGGTGTAACCCTCAGTAATGGCATGTTGTGTGTGCTTTTATTCCCTCTCCTCAAAGTCTAGTGGTTGGCACTCCAGTCAAGACTGCCCAATGTACGTGCACATTGGGATGGGCATGAAAGTTGAATAAAAGAGCAAATACTTATAAAATTTATTTTTATATAAATATAAATGAACATCACGATATCCTTTTCCTGCATAACAAATTATCATCCTACATAACCCATTTCACAGAACACTGTGCTAGACTACAGGGAAAATACCCCACGGTTCTTTGGGTATGAACAGACTTCATAGGACATGAATACCAGAGACATTGAATTCTATACTCCCATCTGGGGGATGGTAGGCTTACATTTTAGACAGGGAGAGTCACTTCTGCTTCCTCTCCCTTTAAGCAACACACAGGATGGGAATTTACTTATTCATTCATTAATTCTATAAACATTTAATAAAACAATCTGTAAGTCTGGCATTCAGTCTCTCTGTCCATATGAAATTTATGGTCTAATGGAGAATATGGTTACAGGAAGTGATAATACATCCAAATAAGTGCATTAATGACAGTGAACACAGGTGCTCTGTGCACGGGAAGAGACGGCTCTCCAGAATGCATAAGGTCAGAAAAAGCTCCCTGGAGGAAGTGATATGGTAGCTGAGGCCTTCAAACTAAGTAAGACTGGTCCTAAAGTGAGAGAGATCAAGGTATATTAGAAGAACTGAAAGAATTCCTTGAAGAGTGGTGTATGGAACATAAGTAGTAGGAAATGAGACTGAAAAGGTTAAAGAGAGGTGAGATTTAACAAGGTCTTCTCTATTCTGCTATTAGGGTTTTTTTTTTTTTTTTTCAAATGTGGTTTAAAGCAACCCATAATTTATTTATTTATTTATTTATTTATTTATTTATTTATTTATTTACATCTTTATTGGAGTATAATTGCTTTACAATGGTGTGTTAGTTTCTGTTTTATAACAAAGTGAATCAGTTATACATATCTCCCATATCTCTTCCCTCTTGCTTCTCCCTCCCTCCCACCCTCCCTATCCCACCCCTCTAGGTGGTCACAAAGCACCGAGCTGATCTCCCTGTGCTATGCGGCTGCTTCCCACTAGCTATCTATTTTACGTTTGGTCGTGTATATATGTCCATGCCTCTCTCTCACTTTGTCACAGCTTACCCTTCCCCCTCCCCATATCCTCAAGTCCATTCTCTAGTAGGTCTGTGTCTTTATTCCTGTCTTACCTCTAGGTTCTTCATGATATTTTTTTTTCTTAAATTCCATATATATGTGTTAGCATATGGTATTTGTCTTTCTCTTTCTGACTTACTTCCCTCTGTATGACAGACTCTAGGTCTATCCATCTCATTACAAATAGCTCAATTTCATTTCTTTTTATGGCTGAGTAATATTCTATTGTATATATGTGCCACATCTTCTTTATCCATTCATCCGATGATGGACACTTAGGTTGTTTCCATCTCTGGGCTATTGTAAATAGAGCCATTTTAACAGGGGACTGATATGATGAGAGAAAGTCAAGTACAGAAAGTATATACTATGATGCCTGGCATGTGTAAAGTACTCAGTGAGTGGCAGCTCTGATGAACATTATCAATATAATTATCAAATTTAATTTATCAGTATTATTATCAGCTTTGATCTGTGGAGTCATCCTCCTAGTTGCAATCTGGAGAACAGATTGAAGGGGACAAGACATTTTATCTGAGCTCTTTATTCTTAATAATTTCTTCTCTTTACTTCCTGAGATTTGCTGAGCCCACTTAATTCTATGCTTTCCCCTTTAAAGAATATTTTATAAAATTTTAATTTTATCTCTGTATTTATTTCTGAAAGGGACAAAGGGGAAGTGGTAGGAGGGGACTCTGGGGGAAAAAGAAATGGGTAAGTCTCGGAGAAGGGACACTGAAGTGCTTTCATCATAGAGAATTACATATCTCATGTGGAAAACGTTTCACACTGGGCCAGTTAGGTACACACACCTAATAAATACTTGTTGACTGATATCGTTTTTCTGTTAACCTAAGGAACCCCCTCACTCTTGAATGCATGGATGACTTGCTCTTTTCCTATATGAAAATGTCTGGTTTTTTCCCTCTCCTTTGCAGTGTGTGTGTGTGTGTGTGTGTGTGTGTGTATGTGTGTGTGTATGTGCATGTTTTGTAAGTTTATATAACTGCATGGTCAATCCTTTTGGCCTGCCTTCTTGGAGAAGTTAAAGAGGCAATAAATAAAAGTAAACAATAAAAAAGAAAAAAAAGAGGCAATTGCCTTCTCTTTTAAATATTGTACTGAGCCTATTAGTCTACCATTGTTGTATTAGCTTCACAAGTCATATCCCATCCAGGTGAATTCTTCTTTGAGCACTAAGGATTGAACATTTCTTTAGATTATGTAAGTTTTAGCAAAGGTATTGTTAATGGAGTTGCTGACAATTTTGAAGATAATTTCTCTTGAAGATAATTTGTAAACATCTGCCCAGAAAAATTTAGAGAGATTGCTTTTCTTTGATATCCTAGGCCTGCCATCTTGTTAAAAGGAAGCAACCCTAAACCTTTCTCCTGTGTGTGAGTCTCAGTTCAAAACCTGTCCAGATGAATACAGATGTGGAGTTTCACATTCTTAGTGGGGAAGATGTGCTATGGATGATTATCTTAGAAAAGGTCAGAGGAATCCATCGAAAGTATGATTTTTAAAGGAATAGGCACTGGCTGTTAAGGGTATAAAAGACTAGATGCTGTAAAAACCTAGCTGTGTTTTAGGCATTTCATCATACAAGGAAACAGGTGGCTTATTCCCATTTTTGGATACACTAATACCTGCTGTGCTGAAATTAAACATTGCATGAAACAGGTATTTAGAATGTCCATCAGAAGAAAAGATTAAAAACAGTAAATCTCAGGCCCATGAGGCCCAGTCTAAATCTGGCAAGCAGCTTATTCTGCAAAAGACTTCCTACTTTCGAAGACAGCAAACTTCAGCCTGGCCTGGCAAAGACCAAGCACAAATACTGCAAGAGAATCTTTTATTTTTCTTACTTGCATGAAGGGTACTGATGCCTCAATCCTTTTCTCAGCTCAAATAAAATTTATTCCCAAAGGAAAGAACTTAATTCCCTGAGACGAGAGTGTGAAAAACCTACAAAAGGAAATATGTGCAGAGAAGAAGAGCCCCTCTTCAGACGATGTAGGGGAAAGTCCACATGGAGATGTCAGAAGGAACTAGTCTGTATGTAAGATGGGTCATCTCCATCTGTCAAAGTGAGAAGGTGTATGATTCCACCACCTTCCCTGACTTAACTGCAATGAGAGATGATTCTCCTCCAAATAAATACTAAAACAAATATTAGTTTGTGATTCTGCTTAACAAGTCTGAAAGTGCACGAGAAAGGCAAACATAATTTAAAGTTGGCATTAGGAAGCTAAGGGTATATAATTTGGAACAGATGACTTTTGTGTGCATATTGTCAAGTTATAGTTTATCTTTGACTTTTATGTGTGCTTGCCCTTTGGGTTGCATTTTCATCCAATACTGTTCCAGATTTATATATGTAATATAACCTAGAGAATGATGCACAGTATCCAATACTGGTATTGTTGGGACTATCCATTTACAATAATAAAAAGTTAAAAAGACAAAATGTAATTATAATAGTAAACAAAAAAAATCAATGCTTTTCTAGTTTCTCATTTCTAATTTTTCTTTCTGTGCCATTTCCTCTGGTGTGTAACAGTTGACTATTTTAAACCCTGCCTCTTCTTACCCTTGCTTCCATTTTGTCCCCTGTGTCACCATATTCCTCTAGATCCTTAAATCCTTCAACATTTCCCCTTGTTCTCATATTTACAATAAGATTTAAAATGATTATTTTCTCATTTTAAAATGCTCAGTTTTCAAATACCATATACTAACACATATATATGGAATCAAAAAAAAAAACAAATGGTCATGAAGAACCTAGGGGCAAGACGGGAATAAAGACACAGACCTACTAGAGGTAGGTCTAGACTTGAGGATATGGGGAGGGGGAAGGGTAAGCTGTGACAAAGCGAGAGAGAGGCATGGACATATATACACTACCAAACGTAAAATACATAGCTAGTGGGAAGAATCCGCATAGCACAGGGAGATCAGCTCCGTGCTTTGTGACCACCTAGAGGGGTGGGATAGGGAGGGTGGGAGGGAGGGAGATGCAAGAAGGAAGAGATATGGGGACACATGTATATGTATAACTGATTCACTTTGTTATAAAGCAGAAACTAACACACTAAAGCAATTATACTCCAATAAAGATGTTTAAAAAAAATAAATAAAATTCTCAGTTTTCATCTTTTCTTAGCTATTAACTTTAGTTTTTTCTCTTCATTTACACTGTCTTCAAAGCACCACTTTTTGTCTCTACCCTTTCTCCCCACTTCTCACATTCTTCCTTTTCTCCCAGCTTCTACTACCTCAAGTCACATCTTTGCTTTTCATTTTCTTTATTCTTCAGTTATGCCTCTTCCTTTCTACCTCTTTCATCAGCTGCCCCTTCCTTCCCTCCTTCCCTGACTCTTTCTCCTTTTATTTTGGCCTCCTTTCTATCAGTTTATCTCTACTTGCTCTTTCTCTGTTTCTTTCCCTTAGAATGTACTCTATTGTAGCGATTAACATGGAAATACTACAAGTATAACTTGTGTTTTTTCTCTGAAATAGTAAGAACACAAGAAAAGTATAAGGAGACAATTCATGAAAATAATCTCTCAGACACAAGTATATCCTGCAATATTAGAACACACCTTAGAATTGGATTGATCAGACCTTTCTATAAGTGCCTGGATACTGGATCATGACACTGCATTTCTTCCAGGAGCACTTTGTTTGTAAATATGTCATTTTATCCCAAATGATAAATACTGAAGAGTGCTATTAGAATCTACCAACTATTGTAAATTCACCAAATGTACTTATACTCACAGAATGTTGTACTCTGGGAATTTGTAGGTTTTCTGTTTGTGCTGCTGATGGCCTTCTAGCTTTAAGACATCATAGGCACATATCAAGGCAACTATTTGTTAGAGTTGAGAAGTTAGCTCAGATCCAAAGAATGGACATTGGGAATACTCGATATCAGCCACAGGGGTTGAAATCAGGCCCCACTCAAATCATTTGCAGAGGAATTGAGCAAATTGCTCTTCTTATTTGGTTATGAGAATGAGGACAATCAAGAAGCTACTAATCCTAATTGCTAAGCTTTAGAATTAAAATAAAGAAGTAACAGGGGTACAGAGATTGATAAATCAAAAGGGAATTATGAGATACTCTTTTGTCTTGTTTTTCTAAATTTAGGTCTATCATACTGACTCTTTTTAAAATTTGCATTTTGCATTAGGGAGAAAGGAGTTGTATCTTCATATCTTACAGAGAACCTAGAAGGTATGTGTGTGTGTGTGTGTATGAATGAAGTTTACTTTAATGACTCAAATTCACTGTGGCCTCTAACACTTCTCAGGGTTTATAAACCACTACATAATAACTAGTGCCTCCAGGGCTGGAACCATAGTCCTTTTGGTTCACACCTGTGGTATTTAATATATGAGTCAGCTTTCACTATGGAAGGCTATCACCACACAGGCTTGATTCTCACTTGGTTGTGCTCCACATGACTTTTTCATTTCAGAATCCTGAATTAGAAGTAGCAGGCCTCCTCTGGGATATGTCATCCTTCCATCAGAGGGAAAAGAGTAAGAGATAGATGAAGAAAACACATGTGAAGATCCTTAAAGCTTTTACTCAGAACAGGTATACCTGAAATTTGCTCTTATCTCCTTGACCAAAGCTAGTCACATGACCAAGCTGATACTAGGTGGGCAGAGTTTACTCTCCCAAGGAAGGTAAGTCACATAGTAATAGATTAGACCTAGAATATTTTTACAGGGAAAGAGGGGTGAATAACTGGGAACAATAGTACAATTTCCATACATCATAAATGTTATTGAATTGAATTATAATCAGAAACAGTTAATAACCACATATTCTACTGAGAATGTGTAGACTCAAGAGTTTTAAGAATTATGTTTTCTTTCTTTTCATCTTCCTCAGCAAGATTTTCCACTTAGGAGTTAAATAGTATCATCAGCTCAGCTCAGGTACTTACTGCTGATTCAACAGATGTATAAGTGATTATGAAATGGTTAGACAACAACAATAATATGAACAGAAAGAAACTGCAGAGTTTTTGTTTGGTTGGTTGTTTGTTTTTTTAAGAACTGGGGAAAGACTTTTGGTGGAGTACTCGGACCAGAAATCGCTCTACTCCCACCCAAATCAGAGGAATTAAACAAAAAATCCCATTCTCGACAACTTATCACAGAGGGAAGAAATCAGTTGATTTTATAGATTGTCTGTCCTGAGAAATATGCCAGGTTTTGCACAGATAGGTGCGGTAGCTAATCAAAACATATGATTTCAGGTAAGCATGGTTGAAAAAGACTCAGAACCTGAAAGTCTGAACTTTTCCTGACTTCCCTGACAGGATATTTTCTAGCCCAAGCGCCTCTCTTTCCTAGCTCCTAGCAGAGTTAGCACCTCTGTTCTCAGCTTAATTTCTCCTTCACCAGGCTCCATGAGGGCTGGCACCCTGAGGCCAGAGGTGCTTAATAAGTATTTGTTAAATAAATCAATACATGTTGAATAGATGCTGATAGAGAGGCTGAGAATTCTCTACAATCAGCATATCAGTCTTGATAAAAGGAAATGATCGATCTGATCTAAATTCCTGTGAATTGTAGACTAGCATGTGTGATATTACAAGAGACCAGAAGTAGATGACAGTAGATAACTCAGCTTCCAAATGCAAAGGAACTTCAGCTCATCCCAGGTCTGCCTTGTAGTTAGAGTTGTATCTTAATTGTAGCCTGCTGTCTATGGCCACATCTATATTTAAATTATTCAGCTTACTCGGTATATTTCATTGCATAAGATGCAATTAGCCCTTCTAAATTATTCCCTGTTTTTACTTAAATGATTTTTCTTGAATTTTTTTTTTGCTTTATAATAAATTTAATCAGTTATACATATACATATGTTCCCATATCCCCTCCCTTTTGCATCTCCCTCCCACCCTCCCTATCCCACCCCTCCAGGCGGTCACAAATTTTGAATTTTAAAAATCTTTTCTAGTATGGCTAAGAAGTTCTAAAAATGGATAGAGTTAAACTGACCTTCATCATGTGTCCAGGTGGTCAGAGAGGGAAGATCGCAAGGCAAATAACACCCCTCCCAGAGTTTACCTGAACAAGACCTGAGCCCCATTGGATCGTCCCCACCTGCACAAACACCTGGTATACAATAAACACTCAATAAATATTTGCTGAATTGAATAGGAAAGTTAGAGACAGGTCGCGGTGATGGGACAGAAAGGCTAACTCACACCGGGCCCCAGAGATCCCAAGACTGATCACCAGCTGAATGTGTCTGAACAACTCATTAAAAACCAGGGAAAATACAGGAGAGCATTTCTTCCCTACCCCATTATTCTGTGGGAAATACAAATGAAATAGATAATTTACATAACGGCATAATGTGCCTAGATATAACAGATTATTTGCATAACTGTATAATGCCACCAATCAGGGAAAAAGCCTTAAATATTTCCAGATATGAACATACAGAATTATATAAGGTACACATATCAACCAATAATCAGAGCCTTCTCTTTTTTGTAACTTGTATTCCAGTAGAGAGAAACTAATCTACAGAAATGAATGAACTCCCCCAGCACCATGAAGTGAATAAGGAGTGCTTGTAAGACACAAGACTACATGATCTGGGTTTGACTTCCCCAATCCAACGTTCTTTCCCTTCATCACGAGCCATTGATAGGGACCTGTACTCATTGGAATACAAGAGAAGGCCTTTTGAAAATAATTTTAGGGTGAGTAATGAGGAAGCAAGGACAATACTGTTAGGTATCAAATGCCTTACCTTTCTTGTTAACAAAGACAGCACTTTAAGGAACTACAAGGACAAGGGAAGAAAGAAAAGGCAGCATGGTTTAGTGAGTTTTAATAATCTTTTGTTTTTCATAACCAGAGTAGCTATGCCAGGTTATATATTTACCTTAGTGCAAAAGTTCTTTAGTGTATACAACTCCACTGAATTCATTATATTTTTTAACGTATCTCAGACTAATTTCAGATTCTGATTTCCCAGTATAGAGTAAAAAATATATAATTATTCTCATAAATAACTCAGCACCTTATATTTCAAACAAGTTTCCCCACAAGGCACTAGTGCCCTATATTAAATTCTTTTAAGTGTAAGTTGATTAAGGTAAAAATTAGTTGTTATTACCTTATGGACATTTTAGTTTTAGCAGCAATTCAAAGCCAAGTCTATCACAAGTAGATTTGTTGCCGCCCACAGGTATAATCATCAGGAAAATTAATAATCATGTTCAGTGTGACTATAAATCATTGTGGTTTAGGCAATTAATTTCTGTAGAAAAATGAAAGATCTATCAGTATTATTACTGTGCAAACTGCATGTTGTGAAAACCCAGATCCAACACAGTCAAATTGCAAATGCGGTGTTTCTAATTTCAGAGTGTGATAATACGGGGTCATCAGAAGCAGGGAAGCTGACGATTCTGAATAAATAATGTAGTAATTTTTAGCGGTTTATGACTGTAGCTTTTAGTGCATACAGTATTCAGAATCTCTAAACCAGATGCAGTGGAAAGGGGTGTTAATTTCTAGTGAAGATAGAGAAAGAGACTAGAAGAAAAGGGACACAAGAGTGCGCCCTCGTGGCTGGGCAAATACCCTGAGAGCCATAGTATAAGGCACACTGCTTGCAGAACTGCATTCACAAGACTTCTTTTATTCTGGTCTGTTTGGTGTGCAGAGTCAGACTGGGGCAACACAGACCTCTAATTAAAAAAAAAGGTAACATCTACTTGTCTGTGAATACTTCTGGTGTACCAGATATCTCCTTGGCACTTATTTTCTCATTTAATGTTCACAACCACATTATAAACTGTGTGTAATTGTCTACATTAATAGATGGGGAAAGAAGCTCAGAATGGTTACATAATTTGTTAAAGGACAAAAAGCTGGGAGATGGTAGGGTCATGGTTCCCATCCAAGTTGACCTCTGAAGTTAAAGGTCTCCTCCAGTTTCATTCTGTTTTTTCTTTACTCTTCCTCTCTCTTTTTCTTTCCCTTTTGTGTTTCTATTATCTGATTTTCTTTCTCAGATTTTTTCCTCTAGCTTTATGCTTTTCCCTTGTTGATGTTTGGGGTCCCCTACTGATGCCTGTTTCTTACTGATGAGTGTTTCTTAGCCAATTAATGGTCCCTCAGCTCAAAAGGCTGCTGTCCCTTTGTGCAATTGTGGTATTGGCATGAGGGACAATTTGAAGAACAGTTTATTTCTCTTTATAATTCTAGGTATTCTCTCTCTTACCAAGACTATTTCAGTATGTTCTTTGTCTCATCCCTTCACAATTTACTACCATTTCTTTCCTAAGAGGCACTAAGGCTTTGTTTTATTTGTGTCCTGCATTTCCTAAAGAAAATTATACAGGCAAAATGAAGAAAAAAAGAAAGAAATAGAGAAAGGAAGGAAGGAGGAATGAAAAGAACTGGAAAGAGGGTGAAAGAGAAAGAAAGAAAATATTGCAGCATGACTGTTCACATTAAAAAAGTTTTGTCACTTTCCTCAAGATTCACCATAGGTTTCTTTGAATAGCAAACTAATTTAAAACATTGACTACTATTTGATTTGTGTAACTTTTCTGAAAATCACTCATTGCATAGATTCAACAGAGCCATCTCTATTACTAGTTCAGCAATACCTCACCTTGTGGAACACGAAATTATAGTTAACAGTATATTTTTACTGACCTAACTTATCTGACTCTCAGAAAAATACATTGGGTGGGTGGGGAAATGGTCTTATTTCTGTTTTTCACCTGAGGAAGGAATGTAGACCCTCAGGGATTAAGTGATTTGTGTAAATCACATACTGAGAGGAGAGGTATGAGAGGAACTCAAATCCAGGTCTCTGACTCAAAAGGCACACCTATTTCCATTAATTTTTCTTTCAGATTCTTACTCACTTAGGGTAAAAATTGACCCAGCTTCTCTTCCCATCTTTCTGTTGAAATTGCTCTGGTTAGTGCAACCAGAATTTTCCCAATGATTTAATTTAACTGTTCAGTGCTTACCTTACCTGATTTCCAGACAGCTTGGACATCCTTGAAATTTCTTCTGTGTTGCCAGAGACTCTTTTCAATCCTCTTTCTCCGCTTACATTTTAAAACATTCTTTCTCACTCTTTTCTACTGGTTCATTCTTCACACATTTAGTGTTAATTTGGTTTGGGCCCATTTCTCATTTGAACACTTTTTCTGTACCATCTTCTTTTCTACCGAGTAGTCAACTACTGTTCATAGCTGAAGGTGTATGTATAGTCATACCTTTGGTCCAGATTTCTCCCCTTAGCTCCATGTCTATAATTTCAACTGATAAATGGATATATTCATCAGAATATCAAAGAAGCGCTAATATCCCAAACTAAACTTAGCAGCTTCTCCACCAAATCAGCTTTTCCATTTGCTTCCTACATGAGTTACCAGTGCCACCGTTAAACAATCCATCTAGAAACCAACCTTCAATGAACATGGATCACCCAGTTCTGTTGGAACTGCATTCTAAATACATCTTGTGTCTGTTCCTTTCTCTCTATTTTCCATCCTCAATCAAGAAAGCATATTAAGAATGTGGAGGAGCTTCAGCTCAGTGCAAAAAATAGCGTCAGCTTGACTTAGGTCTCTATCCAAAGCAGGGTCCCAAGCCAGCCCCCAAACCCAGCCCCAGTACTTGACAACTGCTTATTCTTTTTACCTTTCTTTTCAGCACACAAACCTCTAAGCATTATAGTATATTTATGTGTTTATTTGTCATTGAATGTTTCCTCCACTTTAAACTTCAAGACATGAGGGACTTTGTCATCTTCGTTGCTGTTCCTCAGGGCTGAGAAGAGTTCCTGGCTCATTGTGAGAATGAGAGAAATGTACGTGGATCAGTCAGCATCCTTGGAGAAACAGAAGGCACACTTAAACTGGGTAAGTTAAGAAGGTTTAACTAAAGGGACTATTTACTAAGGTGTGAATAAAATTTAAGAAAAGGAGAAAAAGGTCACAGGGGATCTCAGGTTGGTAAGAGCTGGGAATATTAACCACCCACTGGCTGAGTGGGTAAAGGAGGGAAACAGTGATCAGAACAATGGCTGGGACTTGGAAAGAAAGCCATGGGAGGGCACCACCTGACAGGAGCTGCGGCCTTCAGTTGAGGGATGCAACCAACCTGCATTGGGGACAAACCTAGTAGGGAAGGATGGGAGGGAAAAAAATATCCTGACCTCACTCTCTTCTTGCCCTCCAATATCCTGCTCACGCCCCTGTAGTCCCAACCCAGCTGAAAGCCAGAAAGGGGGCACATGAACGTGGTCTATAGTCCACAAAAATCAGCCTCACAGGGCACAGAGTATGGTGGAGAGCAGCTGTGGAGAGGCACATGGAAGATCTCAGTGTGTGTTTTCAAAGTGAATGAAGGAGAAACAAGTGAATGAATGATAGTCTTAATTTTATTCTAATATATATAAAAATAGCGTGTCACTCAAAATTTCATCAGTTTAACTGCAACTAACAAAAAAATGCCTTTGATGCAACTCACATCCTGTGTAGATACACCTTGGCTGAGAGCCACTGCTACATGCTGAAGCCAGTGGCATCTTTTTAAAGTGCTCATCTGATCACATCAGTGTCCTGCTTAAACTGGCAGCAGCTTCTCTTAGTCTGCAGCATAACTTCTAGGCTTTTTTTGCCTGGCATATCAAGATCATTGTGATTTGACTCCTTTCCCTTTCTGGAAGTATCTCCTCTTGCCCTGAAGCATGTGGTCACTACTTACCCAGTGCTGAGCAGGTCCTTTGGAGAAAGGACCTCCCCTGGTCCTTTGTGCTACCATGCCTTTGCTCATGTTCTTTCTTCTGCCTAGATTTTTTCCCCCTAATCTCCTTTCCGTCTTACATACCTCTTCTCCTGACTAATCATGCTTGTCTTCAAGAGTGACTTGAATATAAGGTCTCTGATGCTTTTTATGGTACCCTATCCCAGTCTGGATAATTTTTTTCTGTTTATTTAAACCTCACTTTATTCCAAAGAGATTCAAAGTAGAGACCTTACACAGTTAACACCTCCTTCATTTGGACTCTCATAATATTTTGAAAAGCCTTTATTTATACTTTCATCCTTGTATTGTATTATTTAAATTTCTGTTACAGGATCATCCTTGAAAGTGAGGAATGGGTTTATTTACTGTGAAACTCTAACATCAAGAAAATGCCCAGCACGTAGCACCTGATGGATGCAATAGTTGTTTAATGAATAAATGAGTAACAAAAAGGAGCCTAAAGTATAGAACCATTCAGTGTGATTCCAACTCACTGGATTCTAAAGTTTTAGCATCTAAGGAATGAAGCAGAATGGGTTTTTGTGATTGTAAAAGTGGAAGTGGAAATCATTCTTTTGATTCTTAAGTACAAGTATATGGATAAGCAAATCTGTTTTTAATGTTCATTCACTGGCTAGAATAGAAAATGAACAAATGAAGGGTAAAGATTTTAATATAGCACCAAGGCATACATACTCTCACATATTAGAAACAGCCTGTCAATTATAATTCACTATACAAATATTAATGACTAATCATAATTAGTCATCATCACCTGGAAAGAGATGAACCTAATTCTGAAAAGTGTTAAATATTTGCAATGAGGGTGGATCATTGTTAGAATAAAATATTTCCACTCTTCCTGATCTTTTGTTTTTTCCAGTGTAACCTTCATGTTTCATAGACTGGTTCAACTTTTGGAGACTAAGTAGACCCCTGAGATGCGGAGTGGGGAGAAGAAATATTTAGTGAGCTTAGAGAACATTTGGAGGGTGGAACTGAGGTATTTTATAACGTTTGGAGCAGCTCAGGTCTTTTCTACTGTACTTTTCCTTCACTATTTTTTCTTTTTTATATTTCTTTTGAGATAAAATATATATGCATTGGAATTCGCAGATCTTAAATGTACAATTCTATGAATTTTGACAAATATATACACACATACAACAAACATCCATATCAAGAAACAGAACATTTCCAACACTCAAGAAATTTCCCTTGTGTTCTCTTCCAATCAATCTTTATTCCCATAGGTTACCACTGTTCTGATTTCTAATACCATAGATTAGTTTGGTCTGTTCTTAAACTTTATATAAATGGAACTATACAGTATGTATTTATTTGTGTCTCACTTGTGAGTCAACATAATGGTTATGTGATTCAACCATATTATTGTATGTATCAGCAGTTTGTTCCTTTTAATTGCTATGTACTATTATATTGTATGAATATACCACAAATTGTTTATCTCTTCTCTATATGATGACATTTAGGTTGTTTACAGTTTTCAGTTATTATGAGTAAAGCAGATATAAACATTTATGTACAAGTCTTTTTGCAAACATACGCTTTTATTTCTCTTTGGAATGGGATTGGTGGGTAGGTGTATGTTTAACTCTATAAGAACTCTCAAACATTTTCCCAAAATGATTGTATCATTTTATACTCTCATCAGCATATATGAGAGTTCTGGTTATACCACATTCTTGCCAACATTTAGTGTTATAAGTCTTTTTAATTTTAGCCTTTGTAGTGGATGTGAAGAATTAAATCTCATTGAGATTTAATTTTCATTTCTTTGATGATATTGAACACCTTTTCATGTGCTTACTGAATTTTTTCTGTTTAAGTCCTTTTCTCTCTTTTTTAATAATTGAATAATCTGTCTTGTTATTGAGTTATAAGAGTTCTTTATATATGCTGGATGTATCCTTTGCCACACACACACACATGGAATAGGGAAGAAGAGAATATTGAGAGAATTACGTTTTTAACTTTTTTTCTTTTATTAGTAGTGCTTTTTGTGTCCTCTCTAAAAAAGTATTTTTCTGGATATTAAGGTCATGAAGATATTCTCCTACATTTTCTTTTAGAAAATCTATAGATTTAAATAGGTTACATGGTTAGGTCTATGATCCATCTCAAATTACTCTTTGTGTGTGGTGTGAGGTGGTTGTCAGTGTCCATTTCATTTATTCATATGGATATGAATAAATCTTGTCTTAGCTTTTGAAAAAGCTTTTCTTTTCCCACTGAATTTCCTTAGCACCTTTGTCAAAACTCAATTGATCAGTATGTGTGGCTCTATTTCTGGACTCTGTTCTGTCACATTGACCTCTTTGTCTATCCTTTCGTTAATACTACATTGTCTTGATTGCTGTAGCTTTAAAGAAAATCTTTAAATCAGTAGATAGGTGGAGTCCTTCAACTTTGCTCTTCTTTTTCAGGATTGCTTTGTCTCTTCCAGTTTTACCATCAGGTAAATTTTAGAATCAACTTGTCAATTTCTGGAAAAAACCTTTTCTTACCAATGAAAAGATATTTATTTGACTGTGATTTAATTGAATCTCTAGATGAGTCTGGGGAGAATTGACTCAATAATATTAATATTCAATATAGTAATATTTATAGTATTAGATAATAATATTTTAAAATCCAAGACTATTGTCTTAGTCAGCTTGAGCTGCCATACAAAATACCACAGACTGGGTGGCTTCAACAATTCAACAACAGAAATGTACCTTCTCACAGTTCTGAAGTCTGGGAAGTCCAAGAATAAAGCGTTGGCTGAAGTCTCTCTTTCTGGTTTGGTGACGGCTACCATGGCTATGTCCTCATATGGCAGAGCGAGAGAACTCTGGTGTCTCTATCTCTTCTTATGAGGCATCAACACTAGTAGATTAGAGCCCCAGCCTTATGACATCATTTAACCTTAATGACCTAAAGGCCTTATTTCCAAATACAGTCACATTGGCTATTAGGGCTTCAGCATACGACTTTTGGGAGGATGCAATTCAGTCTACAGAAACTATGCTTTATCTCTTTATTTATTTGTCTTCTTTAGTTTCTCTCAGCAATGCTTTATGATTTTCAATATAATGGTCTTGCACATTTTTGTTAAATTTATTCCTAAGTATTTTAGGTTTTAATGCTATTTTAAATGTAATTTTAAGTTTGATTTTCTAGTTTTTTCCTTCTAGGATATATATAAATATAGTTGATTTTCATACATTCCTTCCTTAAGGGGCGTTTTTGAAGGTATACTTGGCTGTGAAAATTTGATTTAGAAGAACTTGATAATGTCTAGCAAATGAGAAAAAAGCACATGATGTTACAGCCATATCTTTAGAACTAGGTTGAAGTTGCCACACAATTCTTTACTTATAAATTCCAGACACAAGGAATGAACATCATTTTATTTTAGTGAAGTAGGCATTCTTCATTTTCCTCAGAGTAGCCAGCATCACTTCTGACACATCCTTTCAGGGTCCCTTCAGGATGGCTCCTGTCCACGATCTTGTTTCTGATACCTAGGACAGCAAGAGGCTGTGTTTTCATCAGTCACACGTAACTGTCCACATGGGCAGCCATCCAGTTCAGTGGTCTAGCTCCTTAACCAAAGATACCATCGTGGTGCCATGTATTTTTGTGACACATTCAGTTTTTAAGAAGCAGAAAGCATACTGAATATAAAATATAATCATTTAAAACTTCCATAGTATGTATCTACAGATATAAATTTTCTGGTTAGCCAGGGTATGCAGCTATGCTTTTTTATTTTTTTAATGGATTAAATGCAGATTTGATAAACAAGGAACCACAAAGAGGAGAAATTCTAAAAAAACCTAACAACTCTCCATGGAAAATTTAACTCTGTAGTCATGGTATTTCTGCTATTCTCACTTTGGACAATTTTGGGACTCCCTTGTAGAAGAAAATGAATTGTTTATAGGTTGTGTATGTCTCAAAAACAGTGGGACCTCCAAAACACCTTTTTTGGGGGGGAGGCAGGTGGAGATATAAACCTTTAGGTGAGAAAGTAAAATTGTCTATTCCCAATAAGATTGAATTTTGTGCCACATTCTTCTCTAAAGTGTAATCAGGTACTTACATTGCAAAAGAAGACCAAAGATAGGAGCAGTTAGGGCTTTTCTAAATGAAGTTCAACACCTTCCTAGGACATATTGAACAGAAGCACTGAAAATTCAGCCCTTGAGCTTCTCATCCATTGGACCTAGGGCCAACTTTTCTATTTAGGTGAACTTACCTCATGTCTTCAAACAGAATATCCCACTAAATACTAAAGACAAAGCTAATTCTCCACAGTATATTTGTATGATGTGATTCTTTTTTTTTTTCTTTTTTTTTTTTTTTTTGGCGTTACTTGGGCCTTCCACTGCTGTGGCCTCTCCCATTGTGGAGCACAGGCTCCGGATGCACAGGCTCACCGGCCATGACTCATGGGCCCAGCCACTCCGCGGCATGTGGGATCTTCCCAGACCGGGGCACGAACCCATGTCCCCTGCATCGGCAGGTGGACTCCCAACCACTGCGCCACCAGGGAAGCCCTGTATGATGTGATTCTTATTGTCATAAAATAACTACAAGGACACAGCAAACTCATTGCAATCTTCTGTGAAGTAATACTCGGTGATTCACTTTTCATTCTTAGGGTTTGTATTGTTGCTAGATACCTCAGTAAAGACAGAATTGTAATAGGCCATCCATTCAGCCTAGTGATGTTTATTTAGCTTCTTTTAGTTTATCCTCTGGAGAAGCTTTTGATTCCAAAGAGACAGGGGACATAAATCCATCAGCAGGCAAATTAAGTTTAATAACCACACAGTTGAAATTTTGCCACTGTACTTTCTAAATATGCACTCCAATATGTTAATACAGCATAGATTAATTTGAGGATGATTTCAGACTCCCCTATCAAGAGTTTTACATATTTAAAATCTCTTTAAGGTCAGAAGTTAAGTGTTCATAGTTACAAAGGGCCTTTAACCTCGTAGGATAATAATACAATTTTATGGTCTAGGTTAAGAATTCTTCTCCCAGTTATTAAGGCTGAAGAATGAACCCTGGACCCAAAGAAAACATGCCTAAAAAGTGAAAAACGTGGCTACTGTTCATATCCCAACAGCAGAGCTGCCACAGGGAAGGCAGAAGATAAAAGTAAGAAAAAGAAAATAAAAAGGCTTCCAACAGACAATTCACACATGTCACAAAAATCCACCCTCCTGTGTCTGAAGTCACACATATGTCTCTATGTTTCTATATTTAGGCTTATCTTTGAAATATCTTTGATTGTAGAAGCTATAGAGCTTTTTATTCAAATGGGCATTTGCAAACAGTATGTTTCTGTTTGCAACACACATCATTTCAGATCATCCGGATGCCAGGAGCTCTTGCTTAGTCCACTAATTTGTGTGACTTTGGAATTGTCAGATTAAGGCCTAATTCGACAACGAAATTTCCTTGTAAATGTAATTAGAAATACAAGGCATGAGGCAAGCATACGGCAGCTCTAGCTGAGTTAAAACTATCTACACAACCTAAAACTTTTACTCCTTTTCATTTGAATCATCCATGTCTTATATTTAGATTTGTATTTCATTGTCATCAACAATAAAATTATTTTCATGTTGTACTGAGCTCTCTTAAAAGATAATGTCAAATCTATTTGGTTTTTTCAAGGTTTTATGAAGAAGGCCACGTGACCACTGCAGAAGGAAGAAAGCCACACAAGCATTTGCAAACTGGGTAAATATATGGTGCTTGAGTTTGTATATTAGTTAAGGTACCATTAGCCGATATAGCACATACATTCCCGTATCTAAGTGGTTAAGCTTAAAGGAGTTAATTTCCTCCTAAGTTGAATTCTAAAATGACTGTCATGATGAGTGAGTGACTCTCCTCCATGTGGGGGTTCAGGGACCCAGACTCCTTCCATCTTGTGGCTCCACCATCCTCAATTTATGATTTTGTTAAGGTCACCACCCCCACTTACATCAAGCTAGTGAATGTTGCAAGAATATGACGGATAAGGAGCAAGTGGGAGGTTTTTACTGGCCAGGCTAGGAGCTGGCATGTGTCACTTCTCACATTTCATTGGCTAGAAGTCAATCACACGGGCATATATAACTGCAAAGAGGAATGGGGAGTGTCATCTAGTTCTGGGCCCTGGAGGATAGATACATTCTTCTTATTAAAGATAGCTGTGCTTAGTTTTTCTTAAATCAAATTAAATAACTGAAACTCTTAAATGAATAGGCTTTCATAGAAAATATGAGGGTGAACATTTCTCTGGTGGGCACACCAGGATTTCAGAGCTGAGACTATGTAGTTATGTTTTCTGACTCTCTTACAAGGAATGCTCTTTAAAGAGGTGGTGTGGTACAGTAGAAAAAGCAGTAGACCCAGATTCATAAAATCTGAATTGTTTTTTCCCATCTGCTACTAGTTACTTGAGTGACCTTAGGTAAGTCACTTTCTAGCCTTCATTTTTTCTCATTGGTAAAATTAAAGCATTAAATTAGATGATTGCTATGGTTTTATCCAAATGCTAACTGTGATTCTCTGACTTTGTTTTGTTTTCCTATATTATGATATATCTATAATTAGGAGAATGTAAACAAATATTTAGTATGTTACGTATGCTCTGTAGAACTATTATTTTCTTTCCTTCAACTTACAGGGCTTTTATGAGTGATAAAAGTCTTGCCTTTTTTTCCCTCTGTACACCAAGGCTTTTAAAGATTTACCCTCTTTCCTGCTTTCTCAGTGCCTATTTTTTGAGGAACAAAGGTTAACAAAGATACCCCTTTTACTGATATCTGCTCATTAAATCATTACAGTCTTGGGTTTGCAGGATAAACTGGGTCATGAAGCTTACTGGCTGTCATGCGTGAGGACAGAATGAGAAATCGACATTGGGTCTTTTCAATTCCCAGCTCTAGACAATAGATGGCATGTTGTTTAACATTAAAATGTTTCCTGAAGGCCTTCGCCTTCCCTGTATCCAAAAACGGCATAGAAAACAGATTTTCACAGCAAGAGTTCTTCTCTTTGTTTCTAATTTCTTATTTCCCTTATTTCCATGGCTATAGATGTGGGTGTGTACGTGTGTGTATGTGTGCATGCCTTTAAAATAAACTATTTGCTCTCCAGTTTCCTTCACTTGTGAGCTTATTTTTGCAGCTCCAATATTCTCAATAGAGAAATGAATAAGATCTTTTTCCACTTCCAGACCTTCCTTATCCTGCCCAATTCTTTACAAAAAACTATGTTCCCATGTTAATAAATGTACATAAGACAAGATCTGAAAATTCTCCCACTGAGTGGCAGGAGATGATATGCCAGTGAGTTTCATTATCTTGATCAGAGAGTATATAATCATGACCCTAGGCTCTTACTGCTTTTTCTTTCTTGCTAGTGGCAGAAAAACAAAAATAAAACAAAACAACACAAACACTTAAGGACCTGTTTCCTTTTGCAGGATAAGTATCATAATAAGAGGCCAGGGCCTCCCTTCACAATGCTCTGAGAGTAGATAGTTCTTTAATTCCCGCTAGGCTCAAGGGAATATGGATCTGGTCAAATACTGGGTTCCACATTACCTGCTTTCATCAGAGAACTTCAAAACATTTTGCCAACACAGATTCATTCACACTTATAAGAGGTAATGCTGTCCTCATTTTGCTGATGGGAAAAGTGGAACACTGAGAGTATAAGTGACAAATTCAGGGCGTGTGGTGGAGCAGAGAATTGTACCCAGGGCTCTGGAGAGCCAGGTTCATGCTCTAACAACTAGATAAGACTTCCTCTGAGGCTGTGCATGTGGCTCACGTTTTTTAAAAAGATGCTTTATTTTATTTTTAAGGCACAGAGAGACTACTGAAGAGACAGGGGGATGAAAAAACAATTTAATAAGTCTTACTTAGAAGGTTGAATGATACATATTGTTAGAACTTGGCAAATGTCTCCCACCTGGAACAATCCAAGATGCTGAAAAGCTGTGAAACTATTAACAAACAGCAGAATAGGAAATGAAAAATATTCATGGGGATTTTTAAAAATATAAATATCTTGGTCTAAACACTAAATTTGAAAATGAAACTGTCCCAGCTTCTTTTAAATACATGTCTTCATTACTGATTCTCACCATTGAAAACATATTCGGATGCTTTCAACTAGATACGTTCTCTGGGTGATCTATCTCTCCATCAGTATATTCCCAGTGTGATCTTTGTCATTTGCTACTTTCACTTGGACAAGGTAGGCTTGTGTATTAAGCAAAACCCCAAATATGCCAAATGTGATGAACTGTTTCAGTTTTGAAAACATCAGCTTAGGTAAGTTTTTCAACAATAAGACATGAATAATCTTCTGTCCATGATATGAAGCAACTTTTAATGATTGATTAATAGCTCTCTGATGCAAACAGTGATAGCAATGAATGTACATGTTTGTGGTTGTGTAGGCAGAGAGAGAGATCATGATTCAAATAAAAATTAACCTATAATTAATAAACAAGCGCATGCTGAAGTCAAACATTTGTGCCTCCAGCCCTTTAAGCCAGTGAACATATAAAGCTTGTCAAGCATTTTTAATTTTACTGACAGAGCAAGCACTTAAAAGATGAAAGAAGGAGGACAAAAGGGTGGCTTTGTCAGGAAAGGATGTGTTTTAAAAACTTGCCCAGGGCCTCCCTGGTGGCGCAGTGGTTGAGAGTCCGCCTGCCGATGCAGGGGATGCGGGTTCGTGCCCCGGTCTGGGAGGATCCCATATGCCGCGGAGCGGCTGGGCCCGTGAGCCATGGCCGCTGAGCCTGTGCGTCCGGAGCCTGTGCTCCGCAACGGGAGAGGCCACAACAGTGAGAGGCCCGCATACCGCAAAAAGAAAAAAAAAAAAAAAAAAAAAAAAAAAAAAAAACTTGCCCAATAAAATCATGCAAATAAGCAGATTTTCATAAGCCCCAGGCTGAAAAAAATTATTCTGGGCTTAAAGGGAATGAGGACATCCACCCCAAAGAGATGTGTTACTTTGCTTCTCTTAGTTTTCTTCTCATTCAAAAGTCTGTTGTTGACAGAGAAGTTCTGAGTTAGTCTCCTGCAAGGCTGATATTTATGCTCCTCTTGTGAGAGCAGTTGGGGAAGTGATGGTTTAGGCCTGAGTGACCATGATGAAGCATGGGATGGGAAGCCCCGTGCAAATTCTGGGGACCAGTAAGACTTTAAGAATGTTTATGGAATTTTTCAAATCCATCCATCAGGAAGGAATTACAGAACACAGCTGTTGGAAAGATGTATAGTGTTGTAAACCTTTTAGTAATTGTGTCACGGCCAAATTATATTTTCTCTTTGATTTACTCAGTTAAGTTCTATGCAGCCCAGAGGATCTCCGTGTGTAACAATGAAAAAAAAAAAGATGGGGATTGCAAATTGGCCATGAGTGGTATTGTGGTTTTTGTAAAACAGTGGTTCTCAAAGTGTGGTCCCCGGACCAAAAGGATCTGTACCTGGGAACATATTGGAATTGAAATTCCTTGGGCTTCATCTCAGACCTATTGAATCAGAAACTCTGGGTATAGGGCCCAGCACATCTGTATTTTAACAAGCCTTCCAGGTGATTCTGATCCACACTGAAGTTTGAGAACTGTTAGGAGAACCAAGCAGGACTCCTGGGGCAACCTGACCTTATGGGAGGGCGAGACAAAATGGGATCTTCTTCAGGAGGTGCTATACCTGTGGACTCAGGCAGGGTCTTAGGACCAGGTACACTAATTCTAAAAGGTTTTAAAATCAGATATAAATTTGTATTTTGAGGGCTTAATTTTCCCACCTTGAAATTTTCCTCCATGTACATTCTGGGTTTAAGTAGTAGCAGGCCTGAAGCAGCCCTAGCCAACTTCTCAGAGGATCCTGTAAAAAAACAGCAAACAGGGTCAACTTGCAACTTGTTCCCTGTTAAGGCAACAATACAAATCCCTCAACCAAATTCCTCTCATTTCCTTTTCTAGCTGTTGCTGAAACTAGAATTATAAACATGGATTGGATTCCTTTTTTATCATAGTAGGCTCACTGGATGTGTTTGGGTTAGGCAGAGAAAGGTTTAGCAAATCAGATATCATACACTATTTGGAGATCACCAACCCTTCAAATATTAGAACATCGACCCCAACGTGAAATCTGTATGTTGTAAAAATAGAGAATTTGTAACACAAATTTAAATTTACCCTAAAATTCATAAGCAAATATTGCTTCTATTTCTCTGTCAGTCTATTCTCAGTGTTATCTTTGTCACTTGTGCAGAAAGATGCAGAGGAGAGAGATAAATATGACAGCGCAAGGGTGACACTGAGCATGTTGAACACCCAGTATGAAGCAGGATCTGCAGTCCCCACCATGCCAGGCTCCAGCTTATGGAGTGAAGGAGCAATGGTGCCTTGGAAAGAGGACAGTGAGTCAGGGCAGGAGAGGCACTGGGGATTCAGGGAAGTGGTGATTTACCAATAAGTACGACCATTTTGGTGCACACATGCTGCGCTACGGCCCTAACTCAAGAGGAAGAAAATAGCTACGTTAAAAAAAAAAATACTGTAGGGTGAAAAGGCTCTATTAATATTGAAATTTTAACCCCATAGACCTCTCATTTATATCTCTTGTGTGGGGTCTGAGTGTGGGTTGGATGCTCTTCATGCTTGTTTGGCAAAATGTGTTTTCTCTTATCTGTACTAATTATATTGTATTATAAATATCTATGTATTTGCCTTTGCTTTCACTGGACTGTAAATTCCTAGAGCACAAGGGCTCACTATTTCTCTCCCCCTCTGCCACCACCTTCTTTCTTTTATGGCCCTAGTATCTATAGTGTCTGATACAGAGTAGGTAATCAATAAGTGTTTTTGAATGAATAAATGAACCATTATAAACTGACCAGATCTGGCTGCTAAGAGCTGATCAGCAATGGACAGAGGAGAGATGCCTCTGGTCCCATCACAGGACACACTGGCTTTGGGTTCTAGATGAAACCATGAAGAAAAGGAAACACACTTTGGTGTCTCTGTGGGAGATAGAGGCCAGACATAGAAACTGAGAATTAGTTCTTGTAGGAGTTGGGTATCAGAAATGGCATTTTCTTTGGGGAGTCAGGATATTTCAGAAAAGAGTGGGGCTCAGCTCAGACAGACATGAGAGCTGGTGGGTAGGAAAAACCAAACAAACAAATACACCTCTCTTTTCCTTAGGTGCCTGGTATAGTTTGTAGGAAGCTAGGTTTGAGTAAGGAACGGTCTAGTAGAGTCACAAAGGAACTTGGGGAAAGATGTCCTCAGTCCAGGGACAGGCTAGACCCAGAGAGGTGGTCACAAGGAATCTAGAACAGACTCTCTAAAAAGGACTCTTCCATTGAAGTTGGACAGCATCTATGTGTGTGCTATTGACCTGTTAGTCATTCACCTGTATAACAATGGTTGTCTAAGAAATAATCCTGTTTGTACCATATTTTGTAACATTCCAAACAATTGGCCTAAGAGAAGTATTAACATTGACTTTGAGTAGGAGTGCCTTGAATATCACAGGCAATTACTGAGTGCTTGTTGAAAGAATAAATGGATCATGACAAAGGCTACTTGTCACAAGTTGCTGGGAAGAGCCCAGTAATCTTAGGGCAGGGGCCTGTTTTATCATGCATCAGTGGCCCTAAATGCCCCAGGTGACTAAGTCAGAGAAAACAAAACACTGAAGCAGGAGGCTTTTGATTAGTACTAGGAAGCACTTCTTCAATCATTAGTTTGATAAGACATAGAAACTGGCTATTAAGAGAGATGATGCTCATGACTTACAAAATATTTCGAAGAAGACAAAAGACCTCAGCGATTCTGGAGAGGTTTTTATCTTCCTGGCCTGGAGGCAGCACCCAGGTGCACTCCGTCTAGCACCTGGACAGTTTCTCAAGCCCATCTGAGTGCGCTGTGATGCGCTCTACAGCTTCCTGTCCCTCACCTCCTCCCCTGCAGCCTCACCTTTATTTCTTGCTCTTTCTCTCCCTTCCTTCTCAATATTGGCCATGTCTCTGACATTCCTGTTTCTTTCACATCAAGACCCTCTCTTAGCATGTGTTTCCAGACCTTTCTGCATTGGCAGCTGTTTGGGGGAATGTGGCAACTGGGCTCCTTGTGGCCTGACACCAGTCCCAGCCTCAGATCACCGGTGGAGCTTGTGAAATGCATTTCAAACAGCCTGCTCAGCCCGGAACTGGAGGAAGATCTTGGGTTTGGCTTTGGCAGGTGTGGCCTGGAGGGAGCTACCAGCTAGGGAAGGCCACATCCAACAAGGCAGCCTCCCTAGAAGGAGACACTTTCCAACTCAGACAATGACTGGAGGCAAAATGGGCTGCTTCCATTGTTTGCGTGCGTAAGTGTAAGCCCCACAGTTGAGCAAGGGGAACCAAGGGAGTACCTGAGCAAGAGGAGATATTGATTTTACTGTTTCTTCACTCTCCATTGGTGGCCCTAGGTCTCTTCTGCTGTCACCCCCTACGCTTAAGAATTCAATGCCAGGAATGTAAATTGGTACAGCCACTGTGGAAGACAGTGGGAGAACCTACGGAAGTTCCTCAAAAAATTAAAAATAGAACTACTATATAATTCAGCAATCTCACTTCTGGGTATATCTCTGAAAGAAGTGAAACCACTATTTGAAGAGATATCTGCAACCCCATGTTCACTGCAGTATTATTTACAATCACCAAGACGTGGAAACAACCTGAGTCCATTGATGGATGAATGGATAAAGAAGATGTGGCATATCTATATCTATATCATCTATATCTATATCTACATGCACACACACACACACACACACACAATGGAATATTATTCGGCCACAAGAAAGAAGGAAATCTGCCACGTGCAACAAGATGGATGAACTTTGAGTGCGTTATGCTAAGAGAAATAAGTCAGTCAGAGAAAGACAAATACCGTATGATCTCACGTACATGTAGAGTCTAGAAAGGTGAAACTTATAGAAGCAGAGTAGGTTAGTGGTAGAGGTGAGGCCTGGGGGAAATGCGGAGATTTTTGTCAAAGGGTAGAAACTAGCAGTTATAGGATAAATAAGTTCTGGGGATCTGATGCACAGCATGGTGATTAGAGTTAACAATACTGCATTGTGTACTTGACAGTTAATAAGGGGTTAAATCTTAAAAGTTCTCATCACACACAATGGCAGCTGTGTGAGGTAATGGATATGCTAACTAATCTTTTTGTGGTAATCGTTTTGCAATATATACGTGCATCAAATCATCACGTTGTACACCTTAAACATACAGTGTTGTATGTCAATTGTATTTCCAAAAAGCTGGAAGAAAAAAGAATTCAGTGACTTCCTGCTTCCTTGGGCATATCGGGCCCACTTCCCTCCCCATCACTTTGGCTTTTCCTCTTGGGATGGCACTTGCGGCCCTGAACGCCTGTACCCATTCCTCCCGCCCCCGCCATCTGAACTCACCGGTCTGTCTTCTCTCTGCAGTACCTGCTTCTCAGGTAAACTTCTTTGGGAGCTGGGGCTCTGACTCATTTATCTTTGTGTTCCCTACACTATCTGGAACCTGGACACAGAAGGTGCTCTATAAATGTGGTTGTTAAATTTGAGTTTACTGAGATTGCGTTGCTGCCCTATCCCCAGCTTTCATCTCCTCACTCTCTTTCTGAGATGGGCTAGAAAGATAACTGGCCACAGAGTTCAGGGCATTACCATAGTCCTGGCTCCACACCTACTACCTGTGGACCCTTGAACAAGCACTTCACCTTTCTGCATCTGGTTTCTGACTGCAACATGTGAATTGTAGTGGTCTTCTATCTTATGTCTCATAATATTGTTAGGATTAAAGGAGAGAATGTGGGTGAAAGGGTTTTATGAATTAGAAAATGCCATCTATTTAAAGTACTCCTTATGGTAAAATCAGTTTGTGTAAATGACTGACAATCACTTAAAATAATACTCTGCTTAGATAACTTGCATGCTTGCCTTATGAGAGAGGGCATCATTTTAAAATCTAATTCTCTCCAGTGAGGAATTACTCGATGTCTGTTATGTGTCTAGCAAGTTTGTATACATTGTGGAGGTTTCAAAAGAGGTATAAGAAATTATTGCTTTCTAAGTAATTATGACATAATTAGAGGGTACAACCTGACTCCAATGCACTGCCTACCTGGGTTTTAATACCTGGTTCTAAGACTCTGGAACTAGACTTCAGAGACCAGTAAAACTTAAAAAATAAAACAAATTGGAAGACAATATAGGTTTGTCAATTTTTAACTTATCTCTTCAATAGTTTTAAAATTAAATATGGAATTCATATATAATAGCATGAAAAACTATAATATCAATGAAAATCTATAAAAAGTTAAAACTTGAGTCAGTTGAGCTGTATGAAAGACATAAGATGTTGACCTGATCTTTTTCACTTCACTTTGAGCAACTCTGTGCTTTGTTGGGGACCAGGAACTAGGCACAAGCACCGAGCAAATGGAGCAGCTGCCTGGGAGGCAGCCCCCTTGCTCTGATAGTGATGGCTCCTCACTAAGTTGATGTGGGACTTTGCATGAGGCCCTGAACTTCTCTAGATTCGATTCTTCTCTGTAAACCAGAGGGGCTGATCCATGCTGGGTTAGTGACTGTGGTAGCTGCTAGCCACGTGTGAACATTTAAATTTAAATTAAATTAAATTAAATTAAAAATATAATTCCCTGATAGCTAGTCCCATTTCTCATGCCTACTAACCACAGGTGGCTAATGGCAATCATAACGGACAGCATAGATTTGGACCATATCCAGAATTGTAGAAAGTTCTATTGGATAGTGCTGGACTAGATGACCTCTAAAGGTTCCTTAATGTTAAAATTCCAGGATTTTTGAGGTTATGTGTAGACCCCACTTAGATTCTGAGCCACAGTGTGGTCTGACCCACAGTGAAGTTTCCATGTGCCTCCAAAGTCTGATGGTGATGATAATTCTTATTTAATTCTGATGGATGGAAGGGTATCATGATACCTAAGAAGTATTATGATTTTACTGTCAATGGTACATAGTTTGGTTAAACCAATGTTTCACGTTCAGTCTTCTGTATCTATCTGAGAGATTCTCCTCTCTTTTAATATTCACTTTTTCTTACCACACCAGGTATTTCTTTCTTTCCTTTTTTCTTTTTTGGTCTGAGACTAATCTCTCTTAACATTTTCACAATCTTATGGGAAAAGCTAATCTAAATGATAAGTAGGTTCTTTTTTCTTCTTCAATCTACCATAAAATTGCCAATGTGTTGTAAAAACCACTATTTTATAGAACTTGTGTAAACACTGTTTTGGACTCCATCTGTTGAATCAGTCTTCACTACTAACAAGTATTGTTGTGAGATGTGCCATCATCAGTGATGTGGATGGAGTGCAAACTGAGCTGGCTTGGCAACACACAGGGCCACATAAATTAAGCCATTTTTGTTGCCGGTAAAGGAGTGCACCAATGCCATTTCAATTCCGTGCAAAGTTGAAGATGGGGGGGAAAGCACACAGCACTTGCTTTCTGAATCTGAGAGAGGAAAATCATAAAGAAATATTAAAATGATGTCCAAATTTCCAACATATGAAAACAATCGGAAGGAACAAGACTGAGAGAGGGAGAATGAAAGAGAGAGAACTCAGTGGCCCCTAAAAACAACTCAATAAACTCTACTATCCAAATAAATGACAATTTCTGGACCTCAACGCCAATTCACTCAGTGTCCTTTCTTAAACTTTATTTTTCTCTGAGCAGCAGAAGTTACAGAGACAATGCCATTCTCTTTAACACCTTGAAGTGAATACAGTAAAACAAGTAAAATCTGAATATACCTGGTTATTATAAATATGCAGCAGTACTGGCCAACACAATTGGCAAGAGTGTGTACCAAAGTCCAGTGACAGAATCCAGCCCAGCTTCACAAACTCTCAAACTCTGACCTCCTTGCCTGCTCAGACTCTGCTTCTTGTCAGTTATATGTTGCTGCCCGCAGTACCATATTGCCACGTGCTATGCTCAGAGCAGAGAAACCCTGCCCCCGGAGTGCGCCTGTGTCAACATTTTTATTGCAAATTGCCATTTTCTGATCATTAAAAAAGCTCTCAGCACAGGAGTAACTTTGTGAGAGTTCAAATTTTGAAAGGACTCATTTAATGGCTTAAAAATAACACTTGGGCCACACCCAGAATTTAAAATGTTCTAGCTGGCTTTGTGGCCTGGGTTTTTTCAAACTGCATAAACTGAAAATATGAAGGGACTCAGGACTTGGAGCAGGTCCAAAGATTGGTTTTTAGTGTTTGGTGAACTGGAATGAGGTTCCTTAATGGTAACCTTTACTTGCAGAAATGAAATTGTAGGATCGATTTAGTTGGAATGTTGTCTAACTTCAGCTGGAGAGGGGTCTCTCAATAGCTTTCTTACTAGGTTATGAGGAAAGGAAGGGTGGGCCTAGGACAGGCTACATAATTTGGAGGGCCTAGTGCAAAGTGAAAACGCAGGGCCCCTTGCTCAAAAATTATTAAGAATTTCAAGATGGTGAGAGCAGAGTATTAAACCAATGTGGGGTCCTTCTAGGTAAGGGACCTGTGTGACTGCACACATTGTCTGTCCAAAAGCCGGCCCTAGCTGGACTCCCTCCCTCCCTCCCTCTCTTCCTTTCTTCCTTCTTTCCTTCCATCCTTCCTTACTTCCCTCTTTCCTTCTTTTCAGGATACACGGGCCTCACTGGCTCAAGTATAATTTACACATGAGCACTGTTATTTTAATAGGTTCTGTCTTAATTCTTTCACAAAGAACAGTCATTCCCAATTTCCTTTCCAAAAGCTATTTAATAACAACAAGTAAAAAACTTAAGGTGGTTTTTTAAAGCTGGTAAAATGTTTACATATCTATTTTCAAATGTGATCTTTAAAATAATTCCATGAGGTTATTAGACTAAAATAAACCCTTTTTCCAGACTGAGGAATTGAGGATTCACTGTAAAATTAAGTGATTTGCATAAAGCTTTTCAGGTCTTTATTGGTACACTCAGCATCAGAATTTTACTCCCTTGACATGTAATGCTATTTTGAGTAAAAGGGTGCCAGATATAGCAAAGCTTAAACACCAAAGGGGAGGAAACCTTGGACCAACAAAAGTGGAAAAATTATGAAATGAGTTTTTTTCATAATGCTGGGTTTGGACCATACTAACTCCTTGTAAAGGCTTTAAAAGATCATGTTTTGATGCAGTATTTTTTTGTTTCAGGAGACCTGTCCTACAGTCGGGCTAAATCTGTGTGACATGAGGTGGTGCTGTAAATAGGCTTGCTTACAACTTGGTAAACAAAAGAAATAGAAGGGGCTATCCATGGGCTACTGTTGAATCCTAAGAAAAACTTCAGGAAAGACTAGATAATAGAGATGTGAGGTTGGAGGCTCATATTTATTTACTGAAATATTGTGGGTCCGTTATTTCTCAGTGCATTCCATGGAACGTTAATAACGTGTTATTTAAAAGAAAAAAAAGAAGAAGCTCTTTTTGGTCAGTTAAGTTTGGGGAAACAATGACTTTGACAAAGTTAAACAGCTTACTAATTGCAGGACATGGCAAACCTTTAATGAGCTTCTGTGATTTGTGACTCTTCAAGAGGGAATGCAGCTTTTCCAAACTTACTTGACAACAGAACATCTTACCTCCTTTTTTTGTTGGTTTTTTTTTTTGGCGGGGGCGAGGTGAGGGGTTGTTCAAAGAATCTCAAGGGACTAGTGCTCCACAGAATACACTTTATGAAGTGAGGTTTTAAAGAACCAACATCATCAATGATATTCCTATAGCGGGTTGAATTGGGGCTCTCAAAGAATATGTCTCCCTGGAACCTCAGGATGTGAGCTTATTTGGAATAAGGATCCAACTGTAGATAAAATTAAGGTAAGGATCTCAAAATGAGATCATCCTGGACTTAACGTGGGCCCTCAATCCAATGACCAGTGTCTTTCTAAGAGAAGGGAGAGGGAGATTTGAGACAAGGAGAAACATAGAAGAAGGTCATGTGAGAGTAGAAGTAGAGATTAGAGCCATGTGGCCACAAGCCAAGGAATGCCAGGAGCCAATGGAAACTGGAAGAGGCAAGGGAAGAGTCTTCAGCCTTCAGTCTAGAGCCTCTGGACTTTGTAGCCTCCAGAACTAGTTCTTACTGCAGCCCTAGGAAACTAATACTAGTTCCATCAGTAAAACAGAAGAGAGAGTCCCTCCATCTAGGTAGGTAGAAATGTGAGTGGCCTGACAGGCTTGGAAATGGAAGCTTGTTGTTAGGCCAACAGCTGGATCAGAGTTCTCGCTGGGACTGCTTTGGGGGATGGGAATTGTTCATGAGTGGGTTAACTTAAGATCTAAAAAAGTTGAAGTGAATGAACCCTATAGAAAAGGCCAAAGCTGTCAGAAGTCCAACAGCTAGAAGAAAGGGGAATGACGTGACAGGACAAAGAGTCATTGGTGCGGATCCTAACAATGTCACTCCTGTCCTCAGGGGATTCTCCCATGAGTCTCCAAGTCTCCTGTGGGGTGAGACCCCCCAAAGCTCTCAACTGTCTTGCCCTGGCCGCCCAGCTCTCACACAAGACTGGGAAAATGTCCAAGCTGGCTTTGTATTCTGACACTCTAAGCATGTTCATGGTCTGTTCTCTTGGCTTGTAGTTGAAGAGGACATTTCTTTTCTTTGTCTCTCTGCAGCCTTTCCCCCACATTGTTGCCTCAGTCATTTATTTCTGACCCATAATTGGGCAGCATCATAAGGGCTTTCTTTGGCTCAGAGCGAGGAAGAGCTGTGTTAAATAAACTAAACTAGTCTCTAATTACTTGCGTGCTTATTGTGTATTAGCAGAAGTGGCTAAAATGTCAAAGCTTTTGCTCAATGGCTTTCACTTGGGAGCTTTAGAGGTTATGGCGGCCCGGGAGGGCACTTGAGTTACACTGGGTTTTGTGACTGCTATTAACACAAAATAATGCCAAGGGAAGGCTGCAACTCATGCACTCACGACCCTCCCATTCTAGAAACTCAAAGGAGTGAGTCTAACTGGACCCACCCTTATCAGAAGGTGATTAAAAGCCACCACCAGGACTTCCAACTATTGCTAAACACTTGCCTCCTAAGAGCCTGTCTAGACGCCCCTTTCTCCATCACACCAGTAGGGGGCATCCTAGCGGGGACTAAAGTAGAGAGAAAAGTGGGGTTGAGAAGTAGTCTGGATTCCCACTTGCCTGGTCTGTCCTCTGGCCCTACTGACAAGAAAGAAAATTGAAAGGGAGACTGGTACCAGACCAATGCCATGGTGGCACGGCAGAGAGCAGTGTGGCTGGTAGTGCAGAGGTGATTCAGAGGTGGTGAGAGGGGGACTAGTGGAAATTTTCCCCCTGTGACTGATCCATAAATTTTGGAAACCTTGGTGATCACCCTTATTAAAAAGGCAAAAATATGGGCTGCGAAGAGGTTATTCCAAGTTCATCCTGAGACACTGGGGCAGTACTGGAAAATAAACTTCTGACTCCTGATCCCTGTCCTAGGACACCATTCCAGGATGAACCGACTTACCCCTCGCCTGTCACCCGACTCATAAATATAAGCAGATGAATCCACTTCCAGAATTCCTTTGCCTACTCCTCCTACTTTAACTAAATGTCCATCCTGAACTAGAGTGCAGGAACAAATATATCAGGCAGTGAAAGCTTTCAGGGACTTTGTATGAGAAAGCAAGGAAGCCAAAAGGCAATAGGTAGAAAAAGACCAGAGAAACATCTGGAAAAAATACCAGAGTGCATAATTATGATAACAACTCCCAGAAAGGGCTCAGCTTAAGATTTCTAGGGTTTCTCCTGTCCTTATCTGTTGTACACCCCCCTCTCCAAAAGCAAAGCAGACATCTTTGCCCTGGTGTCTCCCCCTCCCCCCTGTCGTGCATAACTCCTAACCCTCTGTGTCATTAAAAATGACAACTGCGTTATAAATCTTTCTAGAGTTACTTTCCTATTTTTAATATTTATTTGCTTCCAACCGGCAGGTACCACAGACTTTCTTTTAATGATTTAAGATCGAATGATTAGGCTACAGGCCTATCTGGAAACTGACACCCTTTAAGATGCACTTCCTTTCTTTGATAAGTGGTCAGGAGAACCTGCGCGGGGCTTTTTAGGCAAGACAACCCCACTCCGGGAGGTTCCAAACACATCCTTTGCCCTCCTCATTTAGTGCTTGTTAAATCCCTGCTACAGTGAAACTGCCCATATTTAGATCAAACATCCAAGTAAAAGTCTGAAGGAATGGAGGCTAATTTGAGAATGTAAGATCCATTAAACTATGCAAGTATGCATGAACTGGAAAAAAGTGGATCCCATACATAGCGCTATAGCCCTTAGCTGTTAGCAGGTGTGAGTCAGTCAGCTGTACAATTCATTTGTCTACCTAATTGCACTGAAGATAGGCTTTTACTTTGCCTATAACATCTCTAATGAGTAGGTTTTCAGTTCGATCTAACTAATTAATTCTTGTTAACTTCCTTTGCATTGCTGTTCTTTTAATTTAACCAGAGACAGCCCAGAGTTGCTACTAGTGTTTAGTCTCAACTAGATTACCCCTATTCATTAAGGGCTATAATTGTTGGTCTTAGCCTTCCAAGCGGTCATTACAACCTCTGGCTTGCATATTGAATAACAGCAATTTCCTGACTCCAACAGATCTTGTGTCAGGGAGGAGAAAATGCTAATAAAGAAAGAATAAATGATTCTCGACTCCATTCAGGGCTGTGTAGATTTCTTTTGCAGCAGAAATTGTCCCGAGGTGGTAAAACGGGCTTCTTGCAGGCCCCCTACCTCCACCCTGAGCGAAAACAATAAGAACCAAGTGAAGCATTCTCTGCTACTGTGATTACAGCATCCTAAAAGTGATTATATGGCTGCTGTAATCAACTTCAATGAAAGCTGCCTGTTAGAGCTTCAATAATTACTCATTTCTGTTAACGGCTTGCTTTCAGTTTAACACTTTGAGGCCAAGGGGGTGGAGGGGGGAAACTAGGAGCATCGTAACAAAGGATCTCACTCACGTGATATTTTGGGGGGGGGGTGAGTGCTTGTGTGTGGGCCAAAAAAATGCACATGTAAGTTTTTTGTCCCTTTTTCAATAGCAGCCCCCTTGCATTTTGAGCTTAGATTCTATTTAACCAGCAAAAGCACAAGTTCATACAGGGTTCAATTATGTACTGAATGTTTACTGAAGGAGGTACAATAGTTTAAATAAAGTGGTGATTTTAAATATTTTACCCATTTCTTTAAACAAATTGCCAATCCTTAAGGTCTGTGCTAAACACATTTCAAAAGCAAAATACCACAAGGATCTTTCACTAAAACTCTACATTGAATGTTTCATTTACTCTCCTCCCCTCCCCCCTTCCCTTGCCTTGGGTGCATTTTATTATTTATTTTCTAGGAGAGGGCAAGTTTGGGAGAGTAAAATTTGTTCTAAATGACTTCGTTGGAGGAAATAAAGCAAAAGAAGAGATTGTTCTAAGCCCAGTGACATCAGTTGCTTAAGCAGGGTGTCAAGATTTGGAGGTTTGGGGCAAGGTGTGATTAAGTGGATAGAGAAACAAATCAGACCCACTAGATCATGATCCACATGCCTCTCCCAGATCTCACTGACAACATTTCTGGAAAACAAACAAGTTGCATAAACATAATATTTTAAAAACTGGAACAATAAAGACCTTGTTTTCATCAAAGACAGAAAGAAAGACTATTAAAGCACAAAAGTTCTGTGAGCTCAGACACCATACAATAAATCTACTCTCCTCTCCTACCCCCAAAACCATCACTCCAAACAGAAAATATGGAAAATCTTGCAAGAAAGTTGGATTCTGCTATATTTCCATGCCTTCAAAGTTCAGATAATTTGGGAAATCCTCAAAATTCGGATGTAGCTTCAAACAAAGTCTAAACTGTTTTTCTTTTTTTTCCACAACAGATAAAATCCAAAAACCATATCGAATTCAAATTCCAGGGCCTTCAAAATATTGCTTAGGAAAGAACTTAGAAAAAAAAAATTCTCAAATGGCTAAATGATTAGTGAGGAAAGTCTACTAATATTTTGAAAACTGGTATGAAAATATCATTAAAGTGCCTTAACAGAACAAAGAAAGTTGTGTTTTATCAATAGTAATAATTCTGTTAACTTTATTTTACTTATTTTCTTTGAAGGACTCAAATTTCACCTATTTCAAGATTTCACTGTATTGTCATACACAACACATAGCAAGATGATAGGTTATCTAGGAAATAAACATTCTTCAGCACTGCACATGACAGTGGTTAGCACATAAACAACAGTCTCCACATTTCTGGACTTTAATAGAATAAAGGAACATATTTTCATTCATCTTTCTTCATAGCTGTTCCACTGGTTCAAATAGGCTTTCATCTAAACCATGTTTTAGATGAAGAGGGAATATGAGGGAAGCAAGGGAGACTTGGATGACACGTCTCCCTTGCTTCCCTCATATTGCCCTGAACTCTGGTTTTATTTTAGCATCAAGCATCTTCCTCATTGAAGTCTGGCTATGTGTAGAGGATTGGGTGGTTTGAGTAGGGAGTGGGAATGGGTTGCTGGGTGAGGGAAATGGAATAGCTAGAGAGACTTTCCCTACTGGTAGTTCAGGCTGTTGTTTCAATAGCACTCTTACTCTCTGTCATCAGAAAGGATATGGGACTCCAAAACCAACTTTACCATGCAAATCCTTTCTTTATTTCCTTCTATATTGCCAAGCCAGGATTGTCTCATTCTAATTTGAATTGTTCCATCATATTCTCCATTAGATATTTTTCTGTACTTTTATAAAGAGGGAAAGATGAAGCTACACACTTGAGATTCAGATAAGAATAGGACAGTCTCTTGATACTCAATTTTTGAGAAATAAGAATGTAACTAATATTACTAGAGCTTTAAGACTAATTTACTCTTATCTATGTAAAGTTACAACTTAAACATGAAAAGGAGAGTTTAGATCTTTGGTTAGCACCTCTATAAAATGAACTATATGTGAAATATAAGATAATCAGGGTCACTGAAAGGATTTAGGGGGTTTATTTTTGGCTGCTGTTTAAGACAGCCACATTCTACAGCAATCTCAAGGAGTTGCCACCAGCGTATACAAGCTAGGTTCATATCATACAGGCTAAGAACCTCAGCAAGTTATATTCTATGTGTTGTAGATACAAAAAATGTTGTATCCTCTAAGTGAGAAAAAAGATAAAATGAGCCTTTGGAGTCAAAAACAAGCAAGGATATTCCAGGGTGGTTTTTCCACGGAGATTTGTATACCATTGTTGGATCCTGTAGTTTCTAGTTTAGCATTTCTTCTGGTTTCTAAACTCTAGTGAAAATGTCTTCCTTTGTTTAATGGAAATAGTACCACCCAGGTGTCTCCAATAAACAGCTAATTTTGATGGGATTCAGGTCTTTCAAGCCAGGGCATCAAGGAAGACAAGTAAATTGGTGATGTTCTGACATATTGTATTCTTAAGACACAAAGATTGGCTTCAAACCTTTTAGCAGGAGGAGATGATTAAGAAAGACAGGCTGGGTAGGTACTGAGAGAAAGTGGTATGTTAGTGCTGTAGCTTCTGGCTACTTTATCAAATTACAGCATTAGATAAGCCTCTGCCTCCCAGTTGCCCCCTCCACCAAATACCAGGATTCCCCAGTTGTTGGGAGCTGGGTGTGGGGAAGAAACTCTACAAAGATTTCAAGAGTGAATCTATTCACAATTAGTCATTTAATTTGCAAATTGAAGGCACTGGAGTTAAATAATCAGTATAAATCCTTGCTTAGAGGCAAAATAATATCTTTTTGATATCCTTTTGATCCTCACTGTTGTCCTGAGAATTGGTGAACTACAAGATGCTCCCAATCTGGAACACCTATCATAGCTCTTTGTCCTTCTAAAATGCTTTCAATAAGTATTTGCTTCATTTGATATTATTGATTTTTTTACCTTAATTAGAATACTTACTTTTGAAAGAATTGTCATACATGCAAAGTTTATTTTTCTGCTGGAGCCCCTCCCCCAAACTTTTCAAGAGAAGGAAGTAGAATTTAAAATAAATATCTTTTGGTTTTAGGTTGGCAGTAGGGTCCAGGGTCTCACTAATCTATAGAGGGAATGACAAGTGTCTGTTATAAAGCTAGACCTTATTTCAACATTATTTATCGAATTTTTATTATGGCATCCTTGAGTATCTGGAACTGACTTTTTATTAATGTTTCTGACATTTTGTCCAAAATCCCTAGAAAACTATTACATATATCCTACTTCATGAAAAAAATTTTTTGGTTAATACTGTCATATTTGTTATGATATTCTCCCTACACTTCAAGATGTTGCTCTTATTACTACAGCTTGAGATTGAAATCTAATGGTGAAGAATAAATGAATACATTGATGATATTCATATTGGTGAGAATGCAACAAAGGGAATATTCTCACATGCTACTGGTGAGAGTGTCTACAATGTTTTGGAGTGAAACTAGACAGACATATCAAAATTTAAAAATTAAAAATATTTTAATTGTGATTTTTATTAAAGTATAGTTGCTGTACAATATTATATAAGTTTAGTACATTTATATGTACTAAAATTTTTTTATATAGTAATTTATACTGGCCTTTCACTGTTTTTGAACTGACAAGTTTTGAACCCTCCAAAAAATTTTTCTGCCAAAACTATTTGTACAAATATATAAGAAAATGTGTACAAGGATGCTCATTATAGTATTATTTGTATCACCAAAAAAATTGGAGACAACCCTAATATTCATCAACAAGAGAAAAGTTAAATAAATACGGCACTGACACAGAGTAGAATGCAGCCATGAAAATGAATGAGAATGATGTGGCAAGATGCCCATAATATACTGCTGAGTAAAAAAAAAAAAAAAACAAAACAAAAAACAAGTTGAAGAAAGCAGCATGCACAGTCTCTTTCCATTGTCATTTCAAAATTTATGTGTGCATATTGACAAAGGATCTAGAAGAATACAAACTAACCTTTACAATGGATCCTGGGAAGCAGGTATGGAGGGTCTGGGGAGTGAATTTCACTTTTGTCTTTATATCCTTTTGTATTGAGTAATTTTGTTTAATGAGTGCTACTTACTATTTAAAACATTTATAATTTATTTTGGGGATTTAATAAATAAATTCACTGGGAACTTGTAGTTTTAAATTCTCTAATATCATTAGCCATAGGATATTCCATTTTAAATAGTGAAAAAACATAGCTAATTACTAAAGTAAAGGACATTCAGATTGTTGGATTCTGGATTAAAATGAGAGATATAAGATGCTTGATATCAGAATAGAACCCATCTAGAAACGTAAAAGTAATCTTTTATAATTGTTTATCAATCACATTATTCATCTAGATTGGTTCTTGGGGTTAAAAAAGCACTTAAGTTAGCTTTTAGAAGAGGGTTTATTCTGGAGGATAAACATAAACTAGAATTTAAACTGAAATTTTAGGAATTGAAGAGTTTCTGGAGACAGGTTTTTGTCTTTTCTCTGTGTCAACATGCTTTTTTTTTTTTTTTTGCAAATAAGAAAAAGTCAATTAAACTGACTTAAACAGTAAAAAGGACTGAGTGGTTTAAGTTAAAAAAAAATAGAGGGCAGATCTATAGCTTCAGACGAGGCTTAATCTAGAAGCTCCAAAATACCACCAAAGGCTCAGTATTTTTTTATTCTGTGTCTCTGTTGTTCTTTCGATGGTGTAAGCTCTATTTTAAGGTTGACCAATTATTTCAAAATGGTTACCAATAGCTCTCAGAAATACATTTTTCTTATTTCTAGATAAAAAGAGAGAGAGGGTATCTTTTCTAGCATTCAACACAAAAGTCCTGATATGCACCATAATTGCTTGGACCACATTCCTACCCCTAAACCAATCACTATAACCATTGAAATATGTGCCTATTGGCTTAGCCTGGGTCACTGTTTCACTCTGGTAGCATGGGTAGAGTCACATGCTCAGAATCCCGTAGCTGCCCAAACTGAAAATCGAGGTTGCTAAGGAGAGAATCAGTGTTGGGAAGACAACCTAGAAGTGTTCTCTGTGGTCTCCCAAAACATATCCTATTCTCTTTGGCCATCTACTCCAGTCTCCTGTGTCCATTGTCCTGTTTCCCCTGCTTAACATATTCCTATTCCTTTATAACTTTGATTTATATTTGGCAGTCATGGCCTTCTGTCTGCTTACCCTTACTTCCTCCTATCATATTATGACTTTTCAATTTCAGTGCCCATAGTGCTTAAAATTTATTTTTTATCTTTCTTAATTAATATCTCAAAATTGAGATTCTGATTAGCCCAGCTCATCTTTTTGATCCAGGCCACAGATATTGGCCAGCTTGCAGATTGGTTATCTTGAATCAGGCGTACACCACTGGTCCAATGATCTGTAAATGAAAGATGGAGTTTGGGTAGTCCAGTCACATGGTCCAAAACATGGCAGCCTGAGTAAGAGGGGCTACAGGGCAGACTGTTTCCTGTGGATGGGAATGTGGGGAGGCACATCAACTCAAAGTTGAGCAATAATAGACTGTACCTTTTCTTAGGGGACTTTTACTATATGTATTTTTTAAAAAGCAACCAAATTTTACATGAAAAATATTATTTTACTCTCTTTTTAAGTTTCTTCCATAGCTTGTGTCACATTTGTTTGCATATTGGGACTTAACTGGGACACATTTTGTCTTTTGAAATTTGGATTGATTTTTGGAAATAGCTGGAAGTGATTTAGAGCCATTTCTGATTAAGGGTAATGAAGGTAGGTATTATGAATTTGTCAAAAATGATGTGTGACTATAAAAAAGAAAGAAAAATTGTCTTTTGTTGTTCATAAACTGACCCTGAAGGCAATTCCAAGAGGAGTTTTAAATGTGTTTTGGGCAATGACGGCACATTAAATAACTGTATTATCCTCTAGAGGTGATTACTTCATTTGAAGGACAAAATTCAGTTATTTGTTCAGGCTGGTGAGTGTGTGTGTGTGTGTGTGTGTGTGTGTGTATCTAAGTACACTGTGATTAATCTTCATCCCATAAATGAGGGAAACATTGATCTGAATCTAAGTTCAGGAAAAGCTGATATGTAGTAGGTAAGCTGGTACAGTGGTATTGGATGTTCATAGCTGTGATCTGTTCCAACTGGATCCAGTGGTATTGGTAAATATCAATAAAGAATTGATAAATATTTTGAAGATCACCCCTGACTGGGGCTTCCCATGAAGTATAGGAAAGAACCAATGGACTCTTCTGTAGGACACATAAATGCCTCAGGAAAACTCAAAGGCAAGGGTAAAGGCATGACTAACTGGAAAAGGTGTGCAAAAGGTGAATCCAGATCACAACTGTGTCTGTTCTCTAACCCCCAGTATTGTTATATTCAATACGCTTCCAGAGACCTTGTATTTATTAAAATTTCCATTAAGAACTAAAGACATTTGAGAACAATTTAAATAACATGGCTTTCACTAATGGGCAATCAATCTTCATCTGCCCTTTGCAGTTCTTCCTGTAGAGACCTGGGAGATGTGGCAAGTGCAGTGTTACCCCCAAAGAGCTTTGTATCAGGGTGTGGAGGTGTTTCCTTTCTAGTGAGCTATATAGGGAAGAACTAGTTATTTGCTACCTTTACCTAGAAGGATGCCTTCTTTCCTCCTCATGTGCTAATATCCATTCCCTCATGCATTCTCTTTCAATATTTATGCATTAATATCAGGCAGAAAACGGTGCTCAAACATAAAGACATTTTATCTGCAGGACCCATGTAAGTGGTGAGGCATTACCATGGTATAATAATATCAGGAAACAATATCAATTCAAACCTGAATTTGAGTTCTGGGTCTGGCAGCTGCTAGCTATGTTGTCTTGAGGAAAGCCCTTGGAAAGTTTTCTCCTTTGCAACCTGTTTCCTCATCAGTGCGAAATAGACAATATCAAATGAAATAATCCATACAGAGCACTCTTCTAGTTTACCTCTTACAGTTCCAGGTGAAACACAAATAATCAAAAAGGACATCTCTTTCAACACAATCCAGCCTCTGTTATCATTTGTCACCTTTATTCCTTGAATATTTGTGTAGGTCCTTCTACATGCCAGGAACTCTTATCTTTGTCAAGGTAATGGTGGGTAACATGCTTTTCCAACCCACTCCAATTCCACGCACATCAGTTTTTACCCTTCAACATTGCCCCCAAAGTTAATTGTTACCTGCTTTTATCCATGTGAAAAGATTACAGAGCCTTTTCCTCAGAAGTCAGATTTTCCTTGGGGATGATGCTGAATCCAGCAGGGACATGGTTGTCATTGGAGATCACATATGTTGGTGGGGGTGGGGGAATAAGGCAGCTGCAGGACACAGACCCAATAATCGGTTATCCCAAGTTGATACTTTATAGTTGATCCAGAAGCCTCATTCTATACTTATCCTGAAGTCCTCATCTATGATCTATTGCTTAATGAAAGAAGAAGTTAATTAATTAAGAATATGTGCAAGTAAGCCCAGGGGTTCAATTTTAATGTAAAATAAGTAGCTTATAGATAGTCAAGTGGTTTTAACAATGTGGTTCAACTACAGTCAAAGCACCTTGAAAAGCAAGGCCTAGGCCTGAGGGGCAGGTGTCTGAAGTCTTTTCTTTTACCACCTAACCTGTATTCTCTGTGCATTCTCTGTGTTGAATATTGTAGATATGAGGTCAAGGTCTTCAGTTAAATCACTTTCAGGGCCCTTAGCTTCAGTCTGGTTCATGGCCACAGTTTAAATTCTAAACTTCAATTATCCATTTTGCAAGTCCTGCCACCAATCTTGATGCCATCATTTCTCTCTTATAGCACTTGTTTCATTGTCTTTGTTTTATTTGTTTTCATGACTCCCTTTTTACCAATCTGTGAACTCAGTGGGATTATGTATCACTCGCTTTTGTTTCCATAGAGCTTAGTGTAGTGTCTAGATAGTCAATGATTGTTCAGTGAATAAATGAATCAATAAAAGGCAAAGGAGAAGAGAAAAAAAAAAAACTGTTCCTGGCTCAAACCAAATCTATTACCACAATTATTAGGAAAATCAGTATTGTGAAAATCAACCAGCTTTCCTTTCCATACTTATGGGTTATCACTTCCATAGATGAAGGAGAACTCATTGATGTGGAGGTGGTTTTCGTTTCCTGGTTAGCTCTTCAGTTTCCAGGTGAAACTTTCGGAAGCCCCTTTTTATACTGCCTCCTGTTCATAGGGCCCCCAGGTCATTCCCCCCCACATAGTGACACCATCTCATTAGTTTTGCCGAAAGGTGAGATTTACAACTTCTGTAGGAGTTTTCCTGTACAGGGTAACAGGGAAGGAAGCCGTAACTGCTTGAATTAGCACAATGTATTTGCTTTCCTTCTGGCTGCCATAAATTCTTAGGATGACACAGAATCAACATTTCAGATGATTATGTCTGGCTTGTAAATTGTCCTCCAAATTGTCACCTTTTCCCCCCCAACCCCACACCTGGAGGACATAGCTATAGGAATAGCCCTGACCTCTGGCCTTAGAGTCAAGGTTAATTGTCAGCAAGGTCACATGACTTGCTACTCCTTTCAAGTTATGCTTTAGGAATTCTACTAGGTTCTTTTTCAGAAGTGTTTGAGTTTTTTTTTTTTTTTTTTTTTTTTTAATCTGGGATCATCTCTCCATCTCAGGGTCAACTGATCAGCAACCTTAATTCTTTTTTTTTTCTTTATAACAAATTTAATCAGTTATACATATACATATGTTCCCATATCCCCTCCCTTTTGCGTCTCCCTCCCACCCTCCCTATCCCACCCCTCCAGGCGGTCACAAAGCACCGAGCTGATCTCCCTGTGCTATGCGGCTGCTTCCCACTAGCTATCTACCTTACGTTTGGTAGTGTTAAACTAAAAATTTTGTATTGTCAAGACCTCTGTTACAAGACTCTGCCCAAGATTCTTCAAAAAATGTCAAAGCCACACTTAGCTCCTTGGAAACTAGATGTTCTAACAAAAGATTTGCTACTGATTGCTAGCAGCAGGTAGGTCACAACTGGTCTTGTAACTCATGAAAATTCTAAGCACTGCATTCTCAATAATAAGTTATGGTATGTTCAGAACAGATATTTATTTATTGGTTAATCAACACAGTTATGGTAAAAAACCAAGAAGGACTTACATTTTATTTTAAATTTCAAGAGAGAAAAGTAAACAGATTACAAAATATCACATTTCTGTGCACATTCAGAATTGGAGAGTGGGAGACTTTTGACTAAATATCTGTATGTTCCTTAGAGATTACTAAAGGAAATTGTTCTGTATTAAGACACATTTGAAGGAACTAGGAGAATGTAAGCTGTCTGTTCAGGTTGACATCAATAAGTGATCTTGAATGATTTATAATGTACATAGGAAAATGTAGGTAATTTCTCAAAACCATTAGTTCTATTTTTCCTAGCTCAGAATCTGATGGATGGAAAAACTTCCCATATTAAGCTTCTGGGGAAGGTTAAAAAGTTGGCTTTAATATTTTTCATTGAGAGATTTTGGAGAAGTCACAAAACCAGAGTGTTTCCCCAGTTCCTTCCCGAATGCTGGGTATATATGCAAAGTTTCTTGTAAGTTTCATAGTCAATCATGGACACCAAACTGGAAAAAAAAAAAAAAAGTGAGATACAAATGACATTCTGAACAACCCTGAAAAGCACTCAGGAAAATTAGTGTCATTCCTAGAGAAACTATGTGCTAAGCTCTGGAAAGTTTTTTTTGCTTCATCTGTCTCTGCAGTTTCAATAAGCATTGCACTGTCAGTGAGAACTCACAGGTATTGCCCCTTGAACTGGCTCAGAGTTTGGAGAGCTAGCTTTCTAGCTGAGAGACCTAGGTAAGTCACTTCACTTCTCTGAACTTCAGATGACTCTAGAAAGTGCTTCTGAGTCACCCCATCTCCCACCCCCAGCTGGGCCCAGTTCAGCTTAGGATGGACCTTAGGTAGTTATACCCTCTGGCTGGATTTGAAACGTGAGGTAAGATAGATGTAGAAAGGAAAGAAAAAATTTAACACTTTTCCAGTTAAAGGAAAGAAGAAAGAAGAAAGGAGAGAAAGATGGAAGGAAGGAAAGAAGGAAGGAAAGAAAGGAAGAGAGAGAGAGAGAGAGGGAGAGAGAGAGAGAGAAAGAAAGAAAAGAAATTGCTCTTTTATAGATGCCCTAGGGCTACACATTGTATCTATTTCCCCAGCAATCATCCCGGGGGAGGGAAGAATGACACGTGTTACAGCTCACCTCTCAGATACTTGTTCTCACCTGAGTTTTCTCATTCTTGTTTGGCAGGGATCCCTGAGGATCCATCTGGTGTAACTGGACTTCAAAGGACTAACGATCCAAGGCAAAGCCAAACAGATCGTGTCCTGCTTCTTAACCCCTTGAATGCTATGCATTTAAATAATTTATTATCCCGAAGAAGAATGTTTATTCATTGCAGCATAAAAGCATTTGCTTCCATTGCTGTGTGCAGACACTGTTTTAACCTAACCAAAATATTTAGAAATGTTTTCTCTTGGTGATGTAGAAATTATTATTATTATTATTTTTGTGGTACGCGGGCCTCTCACTGCTGTGGCCTCTCCCGTTGCGGAGCACAGGCTCCAGACGCGCAGGCTCAGCGGCCGGGGCTCACGGGCCCAGCTGCTCCGTGGCATGTGGGATCCTCCCGGATCGGGGCACGAACCCGTGTCCCCTGCATTGGCAGGCGGACTCTCAACCACTGCGCCACCGGGGAAGCCCTAGAAATTATTTTTAAAAATTAGACAAAATAGGGTTACAACTGGACAACTTTTAGTATCACCTGCATTTGTCTCTAGAACAATCTTCTTTGCAATCTTGGAGAAATAAAAGTGGAAAGATTTCCAGTCACTTTCCCAAGGAACCAAACTACTCCCTGTTAGAAGCCAGGATATATCTTTTGCTCTGTTTGTGTGTATGTTTGCTCTTTTTAAATGGAAGGGTTTTTCCTGTTGTCATTATTACAACAGGGCTGCAGTGTAGACTGGGTAAACTCAACATGCTTTAGGGTAGGATTTTTATGGAGTTCAATTTTTGTGCTGTTTCCAGAAAGTACCCTCCTCCTCTCCCTTCCTGGTAGTTATAATTTCCGTTTTGCGAAAAATGTACTTCTTAGGAAACAGATTTCTTTCCTGACTTCAGGGTTAGTGATGTGACCCAGGCCAAGCCTGTGAATGCATCCCCTTGGCTAGGCTCAGTGATTTCGGAAGGTCCATGCATGTGACCAAAGCCGGTCCAATTAGAGGAATGCCAAGGCTTACTAGAAATGCAGAAATAATGCTCTTTTCCTTCTTAGATCTGAAAGAGAATGAACGTAGGCAAGGAGATTATTGATATCATTTTTGCACCACAGTAGGAGCCATCTTTATGGTGAGGTGACATCACAGAGGGTAGAACAGAGAAAAAGAAATAGGTACTTGGTGACAGAGCTGAGTGACTGGATTGAGTCTCACTTGATATTTGCCATATTTCTGCATTTTTCATTTATAGAAGTTTGTAAATCCGCTTTTTTGTTTCAATCAGCTCGAGCTGTGTTTTCTTTAGCTGTAAGTGAATGCATTCTCACTGATACAGTAATAAGAACTGGAGGCAGAGTGGTTCTGGGGCTGCTGGGGGCTGAGAGTCAACTATGAATTTACCATAAGCATGATGTGTAATGGGCGTCTCTCCCTCCCGCAAGGGCAGATGTCCTAAGCCTTTATTCTCAGAGATAAACATTGGAGGCTCTGAAATCTCTACCCTCATAAAAATAAGTATAAATATTTCTTGTTTGGTTGTATTGAGATGATTAAAGCCAACATTTTTGTGGGAAAGAAGAGCTATTCACTGGCGTGCATGTGTGTGTGTGTGTGTGTGTGTGTGTGTGTGTGTGTACAACACAAGCATTGATGGAGAATGGCAGGGTGAGCTGGAGTATGTGCCATTGGCCTCTGCACTTTCTTCACCATGTGAAAATTCCCCTGGACATCAGAGAGGAAGCTTGGAAGGTGACAGCATTGGCCAGGAGCTTAAGACCAAGTAACTGGGCAATTAATTGAACTGAAGAACTGAGTAAAAACTAGAGTGTATGGAATAAAACTTAAAAATTATATTTAAACATAAATAGCTATTTTAAAAATGTCTTTTACTGGAGAAATTTTTTAAAAAGACAAGAGGGTCAAAAGTCATATATTATCAGGCATCTAAAACAACATTTCCCCTCTTCTCGGAGGGAAAAAGGTCTGCCATAGCAATTTAAGCAGAGTAAAAGGCAAAGCCCGAGGCTGGAAAGGAGTCTGAAAAACGAAGGTGAGCATTCAGAGGTATGCAGAAATGCAAGGAAGCTTTGCTTTCGTCGGCATTTCTGAAACCTGGTGGGATCTTACTCATAACCAGAATGCAAGCAGTCCTATCAGGGCATTAGAATTCAAGAGAGCTAATTTGGGGGAATTAAAAAAAAAAATCTAGTGAGTATGGTATTGAAGGAGGGAATACTAAAACCCAGGAGAAGGGCAGGCTGCTGGAGTATCCACCATAATTAAAGCAGATTACAATTGCTCTGAGAAAAGAAGAACGCAAAGAGTAAGAATATCCAACGTGCCTGATCAAGACTGATGGGAGAGAGACTCTGTAATGGCAGTGAGGAAATAGGGAGGGAGCCCTAGAGAAATTTCTCATAATACCTATTCTTTTTTTTTTCAGAGGAAATGATAATTATGACAAAAACCAGAATGAATAAGCTGAATTAAGTAGCTAAGTTGAAGAAGAGGCACTGGTACCTCATGTGGGAAGCAAAGCAAGCAAGGCCACTAACTATGACTCCAAATCAATGAGGTAATACTCTGTTTTTAAACTCTTTTAAAGTGAGGGGCTTGAAAAAAATACTTTAAAAAATACTGACACCTCTGTTAAAGTCACAAAGCAGGAAAAAAATAATTTTGAACAGGTACACTGACATATTTGGAAATCAACAGATCTAGATGATAGACACAGGATAACTGTTAAGAGGACAGATGACAAATTTAGATCCACTGATTTTTTTCTTTCCCTGAAGAGTGGGAAAGGGAGTGTGGAGAAGATTTTGAATCTGTTTCATATATTTTTAAAATTCTGACTATTTTTTTAAAGGAGCTACATCAAAAAAAAGTTACCTGTACTTTCTACCATAATGATAGAATAAAATAAAACAGACTGGTCAAGCCACTAATGAAAACTGAGGGATGTTAACAAATAAGCAAAAATGTGCAACACAGAAAGATGGAAGTGAATATCTACAAGACTATGGAGATAAACCTGGAAAATACTTGTTAAAAGGCCAGGCAATACTACCTTGATGATATTAAAAACTGTCCCACTGAACTCTACCCATTTGTCAGCATGACAGCAGCACCACTCACGGAGATGGACACACAGCAAATCGTCCTCAGCAGATCCCCTGATGCTCTCAAAGAAGAAAGTAAACATGTTAATCAGCTGCCACCTCATATTTGTGGAATGGCTATGATATGCAGGGCAACATTTATGGACAATTTCTACCCTCAAGAAGTGTGCAGTCTAGTTGGAAGCAAGGTAACACATATATGAAAATAGCTAACAGTGTAAAACGGTAAGTGCTAAGTGCACTTCCCGCTCAGAAGGCAAGAGCACAAATGGGACCAGATTCCAGGACTCAGAAATAGGAGACCATAGAATTCTAGGCAGGAGTAAAGAGATAGAATTATCCAATATTACTTTTTAAAGGAGGAATTAGGAGATAGCAATGAGTTTATCAATTTGCCTGGAGTAGAAGAATTCAAAAGTGGGTACTGAGATCTCACCAAACACAAGAAATTAATTTAAAATGGACTATAGGCTTGAAAGTGAAATATAAAACAATAAAACTTCTAGAAGAAAACATGAGAAAATATTTTCATATTGTCATAGTCTTGGGGAAGGAAAAGATTTCTTAAACAGGATACCAAAAGTGCCAATCATAAAATAGAAGATTGATAAATTGAACTATTTCTATCAATCAAAAGATGTCATTAAGAGAATAAAAAGGCAAGCCACATGAGAAAAGACATTTTTATATCTATACTTATATGTATGCATCTATTTTTAAATATATGTGAAATATGTGACAAAGAACTTGTATCCAGAATATATCAAGAGCTTCTACAAAATGATAAGAAAAAAGCAATTTTCTGATTAAAAAATGGGCAAAAAACTTGAACAGGCACTTCATTAAAAAATGATATTCAAATGGATAATATGCACATGTAAATGTAGTCAATATGATTACTCAACAAGAAAATCAAAATGAAAATTTAATGAGATACTACTACATACCAGAATGGCTAAAATGAAAAGGACTTACAATGCTAAGTGTTGACAAAGATGTGGAGTAAATGGAGTTTTTATATCACGTGCTGTTTGGAATATAACTTGTTTCAATTACTTTGGAAAACTGGTTGTTTCTATGAATCTGGATATTCATACACCCTATAACCCAGAAATTCTACTCCTAGGAGTATACCCAACAGAAATAAGTGCTCACGTTTACAAAAAGACATCTACAAGAATATTCACTACAGTTTTATTCATAATAGCAAAAAAAAAAAAAACCCCAAAAAAACCATTTGTCCATCAATAAAAGAAAAATTAGGAAATTATGTTAGAGGGTGGGAGGGAGGGAGACACAAGAGGGAAGAGATATGGGGATATATGTATATGTATAGCTGATTCACTTTGTTATAAAGCAGAAACTAACACACCATTGTAAAGCAATTTTACTCCAATAAAGATGTTAAAAAAAAAGGAAATTATGTTATATTCACATGATGAAACATTATGTGTGTTGAAAAAGAACAAACGACTCTATAGTGGTATCTCATATTGAGTTAAAGAATAATGTTCAGTGAAAGAAGCTGGACTCAGAAGAACACATACGGTACAACTGCATTTATGTGAAGTTTGGAATAGGCAAAACTAACCTATGGTGATAATGGTCAGAATAGTGGTAACCTTTGGGGAGAATAGTGTGGGAGGGGAATGAGAGAGCTTTTTGGGGAAGTGATAATGTTCTGCAACTCAATTTCAATAATAGTTTCTCAGGCAGATACATGTGTAAACATTTATTGAGTTGTATACTTAGGATTTGTGGCCTTTCCTGTATGTAATTAACACCTCAATTAAAAGAGGGTAGTGGAAAATAAAGTTGAAGAGGAAATTAAATGACAAGAACATATATAAAGTGTCTCACATGACAGATAATATTTATTCTTTTCTACATCCCTTCAGGGCTTAGGGGTCAGATTGTTGGGTATGTTGAATGACATGGTGAAGAGTGTGGATTCTGTTTTGTAGGTGATAAGAAGACATTGCAGACTTTTGGGGCACAGTTGATTTTTAGAAATCTGGGGAAAAATTGGAAAGGAGAGGGGAAAGGGGGACAAAAAGACTCATTAAGAAGCTGCTATAAAGATGCAGTGAGTATAGTCAGTATGTACACAAGAGTCTGTTTTCCAATCTTAGGATACAATAATGAATCAATTTTAATTTTTTAATCAATTGCTTGAAATCCCACTTGCATTGATATTCAGGAAGTTTGGGTTTTTTTTTGTTTGTTTGTTTGTTTGTTTTGCGGTACACATGCTTCTCACTGTTGTGGCCTCTCCCGCTGAGGAGCACAGGCTCCGGACACAGAGGCTCAGTGACCATGGCTCATGGGCCCAGCCGCTCCGCGGCATGTGGGATCTTCCCGGACCGGGGCACGAACCCACGTCCCCTGCATTAGCAGGCGGACTCTCAACCACTACGCCACAAGGGAAGCCCTGGTATTTTGTTTTTGAGGTCCACTCAATTCTGAGTTGCCCAAGAACTCTGGGGGACTGTACTGTCTACAGAACTATTCCACAGTTCAGCCTCAAGATGTCACTGTTGAAAACTGGTCCCGCACTCACTGGGATGCAGTGGGACATGTGCGCCTTTCCTGTGGAATCAAAATAATGGATTTTTAGTTCAATTTCATTTGCTTAGTTATATATTTTTTCAAACCCCACCGGTGGCTCCAGAGAGCCTTCCAGACACAGGTACAGGCTATGCTGGAACCAGTTCTCCAACCCTACCTTTAGGTGTCTGTGTTGAACTCAAGTCAGCACCCAGGTCCCCCCTACCCACTGGTAGGTTTTTCCTTTGGGGTCTCTGGGGACCTCTCTTGTCAGTGTACCTTCCACAAGGCAACTACAGTCCAATATGAGAGCTACCCAATACCTTGAATCTTACAGAACCAGAGAGCCTTGATCTCTTGATAAAAATGAGTCAACTTCACTTCCAGAACTGTCTATACTAAAGGATCCCCAAAGGTGTCATCTTTTTCAAGCCACCATAGGGTTTTACTATGGGCCTTCCCCTATGGTGATGAATCTTCACTCTCCCTTCCCACAGTTTCTTAACAAAAAGGGCCCACTCAAGGGAAGCCTCTCACAATGATGAAAATCTGTCTCCAGATTATTTGATGTTTTCATCTGTGAGCAGAGAAGCCACTGAAGTTTTAAATTTTAAAATTCTACCTCACCAGGTTAGTAGGGTGTTACATAAATAGGCTTTGTTAAAAAAATAATAAAAAATTTAAAAATGAAAAATCAAGGGACCTAAATTCATTTGCTTCCATTTGTATATGATAAATGATTAAAAATTCTTATGTATCATATGCTAAAACAATAGATGGCATATTTTATATAAAGAATAAATTAAACTAGGATTTCTATATGGCTATTTAAAGAAACTAAAGGGCAAATAAAATAAGTAAGAGAAATTAATATTATAGATGGTATAGTGGGATAAGAACTAGACTTGGTGCTGGAGAAACTGAGTTCAAACCCTGGCTCTGCCATTCGTTAGCTGTGTGACCTTATGTAGCTTATTAATTTCTCTGAGCCTCAGTGTTCACATGTGAAAAAAAAAACTTCTTCAGGAACTGATGTGAGGATGCAATGAAAAAATGTCTATGAAAGCATCTATCACAGTCTGTCCTATAGCAAAATGTCAGTCAGTGTTGGTAAACTAAAATCTGACTGGGAGTGGAAGAAGAAGCTTTTTAACAGATGGGTTTCAAAGTCAGTAGTAAGTCCTTATTTGCATATTCTTTCGCCTTTGTTAGTGATTTGGACAACGAAGCAAACCAGATAAAGGTGACAGTAAATTATGAGGTTGAAATTGTGGAGTCAACTGAGGAGAAAATTATGAAGTGTAGTTTTAAAAGAACGTAAATTGCTTTAGATAGGTGATCATTTGCTTAGGCCTACCACAGGTACATTGAATGAGGTGGCAGAAAATGCCTCAGACACAATTAGAAACAGACCTATAGTCCTTGGGGCTCAGTGCAGGAAACACAGACTTCTGCCTTTTAAAAGGCTGGGCTACCATATTTGCATGACTTCAACACCAAAAGGAGAAGGAAAATATAGAATCCAGAGCAGGATAATTCCAAATGGTTATTGGAAAGAATTTATCAAGAAGAGATTAAAGAGAAGCCTGTGTAACTGTGTTGAATGATGATAGGGTCTACACATTGGGATATGACAAAGTCATCAAGTGTTTGGGATGGGAACAAAGAAAATTAACCAAGGACAGGAAACACAATAAAATAAACCTGGTATAAAATAGCATCACTAGGGGGGCTTCCCGGGTGGCGCAGTGGTTGGGAGTCTGCCTGCTAATGCAGGGGACGCGGGTTCCAGCCCTGGTCTGGGAGGATCCCACATGCTGCGGAGCAACTAGGCCCGTGAGCCACAACTACTGAGCCTGCGCGTCTGGAGCCTGTGCTCTACAACAGGAGAGGCCGCGATAGTGAGAGGCCTGCGCACCGCGATGAAGAGTGGCCCCCGCTTGCCACAACTAGAGAAAGCCCTCGCACAGAAACGAAGACCCAACACAGCAAAAATAAATAAATTAATTAATTAATAAACTCCTACCCCCAACATCTAAAAAAAAAATAGCATCACTAGGGAAAAAGAACTAAACTTCATCTGGGTAATATTTAGACTTGATTTTAGAAAATAAAAATTACCTTTCTGACAGTGGGAGCTTCACTTATAGTAAGATAATATAAAAAAGAAAAAAATCACCCATGAAAATGTTAATAATCACCATCTCTTAGAAGCTTTTGCAATTATTTTAATGTCAAATGGAAGTTGGGAGTTACGCCAGTCATTTATAGAGAGTTGTTTTCTTTTTGTTTTTTGTTTTTTGTTTTGCGGTAGGCGGGCCTCTCACTGCTGTGGCCTCTCCCGTTGCAGAGCACAGGCTCCAGACGCACAAGCCCAGCAGCCATGGCTCATGGGCCCAGCCGCTCCTCAGCATGTGGGATCTTCCCGGACCGGGGCACGAACCCGTGTCCCCTGCATTGGCAGGCGGACTCTCAACCACTGCGCCACCAGGAAAGCCCTAAAGAGTTTTTTGATTGGAAACAAAAATGGTTTTCTTTTTCTTCCTCAAGGTACTGTGATAATGATTGAATAATGTGTCACTGGAAAGCCTGAGAATCTGGGTAGTGGTGTATGGGACTTTTATTTTACATACCCTCTGTGAAAGAAAATTGCAATGAAGTAGGCTTCACCTGGTTGAAATGTGCATACCTCTTTCATTCATTACCTGTACATGTCAGCAAGAGAAAGGAGTTTTCTTTTTCTTGCTTTAATTATTGGAGCTCTCAGTATGCATTAGGTGATCCTTTTAAAATGCTGGCCTCACCAATACTTGATCTCCTCTCCTCTAAGGCTCCTGACCTCCACCCTACATCAGCCACTCATTCCCCCAGGGAGTGTAGACCTTACCAATAGGTAAAACCCCTGGATAATCTCATTCCCATGTATCCAATATAACTTTTTATCTGTGCAGATGACTCCCTCTGGTCCATCTCCAACAATTCTTTAACCCTATTTGGGTCTCCGATCCATTGATCCTACCAGCTTTCCAGCATCCCTCTACCTTTTGATGACCTCACTTCCCTCACTGCCCAGCTTACATTCCAGTGTTTCGTTACTACAGTCACTCCCTTGTTCATGCTCTCACCTTTTCCTCATCTCTAGCATCTCTCCTACAGCCCATTTTCATTGTGAGTGATTTTTTTAAAACTTAAGTGAAAGTCAGTTCCTTTCTCAAATACTCCAGTGTTCCCACATTTTTTCTTATCAAAAAGCCAGTAGCTACAATGGAAAAAGTTAATGAATGCTCTCTGTTTGGTAGTTTTCTGACAGAAGCAAATGAAAAACTTTGATAGGAAAAGCATTCCTTATTTAGAGCTTTGTGATTTCCACAGAGGAAGATCACTTAAATATGAACCCACATTTAAAAAAAATCTCCAGACACACAAGAAAACAAGCCACCATGAGTGAGTGTCACCTGAAACAACAAAGATCTAGGTTCCAAAGGATGTCAGTTATTTAAATTGGTAGATATACGATATAAAATATGAAAGTATAACAAAATATGTATGTAATGTTTAAAGGAATAAAAGAGGGCATAAAAATGAGTAAATTTCTGAGTCCTTAAAAATCCCTTGAAAGCTTTTGAGAAAATAAAACAAATTCCCAAATTTAAGGATAAAAATATTATTGCAGTTAGAAACAGATACTGATGGAGAAATAATTAGTAAACTGAAATGTAGATCTGAATAAGTTATCAAGAATGGCATCCAGAGAGATAAGAAGATAGAAAATATGAAAGAGAGGTTGAGACACATGAGACAGTATAAGTTCTAACAGACATCCAATAAGAGTCGTTAAGAAAATAGAGAAGTTGGAATAATCAAAGAGGTAACAGCCTGGGATTTCCTGGAACTGATGGAAGAAATGAATCTACAAAGGGAGCAAAATTTTACCAAGCTGTATAAATACGAAGACATCCACATCTACACCTATCATAGCGAATCCTCAGATTATTGGAGCCAAAAAAAAAAAAAAATCTTAATAGCAGCCAGTGAGAAAAGATCACTTGTAAAGGAATGACAATTTTACTGATAACAGACTTTGCTCAGCAATAAGACACAATAAAAACAGAAAAAGAACAAGTATTGAAATAAAATATTGTACATATAGAATTGTGTACCTAGCAAATTATCTTTCAAAAATGAGGAGAATGGAAAGAGCTTTTTTGGGAAAAAAAAAAAAAGCATACTTATCATCAGCAAATCTTCATTAAAGGCACTTCTAAGGAATATGCTTCAAGGAGAATAAACATGAGCCCAGGAGAAATGGCAGCAATGTAAGATAAAAAGGTAAACAAAAAGCTTATTAAACTCATACATAATATTTAAAAGTATGTTGTATGTATATATTAATTTAAAAATAAAATTTAATTTACGAAGTTTAAAAGAGAGACAGTTGAAATACTGGGCAGTACTACTAGCATGTAAGTCAAGAGTGGGGTGGGTCAGAGTAAAAATGTTCTAAGATCTTCATATTATTCAGGGTAATTCACTATTAAATTTACAGTTTGTTAACATGAATGATAAAAATTTCAAAAGTGACCTTTAAATTATAGAAGTAGCATGCATACCTTCTAAACCAGTAAAAGGGAAAACGTGATAATAAAATAAACAAAATTAACTCAATCAATTACAAGAAATGACAAATAAGAATAAAAAGAGGCCAGATTATAAAAACAATAATAAAATTATCATTATTTAATTAAATACAGACTAAATGTGCCCATTAAATGACAGATTGTTGTACTGATTAAAAATAAAATCCATTGATATACTGTCACGAGAGATACAACCAAAGTTTAAAGATATAGAAAGGTTAAATGTTAATATCAAGCAAAATAGACTTTAAGGGAAAAATTTAAACATTATTGGGGAGTAAGAGGATACCTATACAATTATAACAGTTTCAATTTACAAGGAGTGTATAACTATTCCATGCCTGTGTTGACCCAATAAAGTGAACTCAAAATATGAAAAAGAATAATTTATAGAGTTACAAGGATAAATGGACAAAATCCCCACTACTGTGGAAGATTTTAATATACCACCCTCAATTAAGTCAAGTAGACAATACTTTGGTAAAGATAGAGAAGAATTGACCTCTCTCATGAGCAAACATGATTAATGGACATCTATAGAACTCACACTAAAAATAGATAATACATACATATTATATACAAATACATATGGAATCTTTATAAATTTTACCATGTATTAAGACATAAAGTGAGTCACAGCAAATTTCGAAGAATTTGTATCATACAGATCATATTCTCTTAGTAGAGTGTAATTAAATAACAAAAATAAATTAAAATCTGCACATTTTTGAAAATTAAAAACACACTACTGTTCTAAATTACTCATGGGTCAAAGCAAACATCACAATTACAATGTAAAATTTACCTATAAATGAGTGATAGTGATAATATTACGTATCAAAACTTATGGGATGCAGTTGAAAGCAGACTGTGAAGGCCATTTACAACCTAAAATGTTTATATTAAAAAAGAATAAAGGCTAAAATTAATGAGCTAAGTATCCAATTTAATAAGCTAGATTCATTATTCTCAAATATTTAAGTCTCAAGACCATGTAATACTCTCAAAAATTATCATGGGCCCTAAAGAGCTTTTATTTTATCTTATTTTCTCAATAATTAAATAATATTTATTAAGCCACTTCAGTGACACATGCATGTCTAATATTTTTATGGTAATCTTGATTAATTAAGGTACTCCAAAGAGCTTTTATTTGTGTGTTATAGCCATCAATATTTACTGAATTAGAAATTAAATTTTTCCACATTTATTAATTCATTTAAAAATAATAAACCCATCATATATTAACCTTATATTTTAATAAAAATATTTTTCCAAACTAATTTAGTGAGAAGCATGGAATTATTTTACATTATTGCAAATCTCTTTAACATCTGACTTAGGAGAAGAGAGCTAGATCCTCATATGTGCTTCTGCATTCAATCTGCTATGGTACATTAGTTTGGTTGAAGTATATAAAGAATATTTGGCTTCAAACAGACAAGTATTGGGAAAAGGAGAGTACTTTTAATAGCTCTTTTATATAATTGTGAAAAGTTTTCTTTGATACTATGCCAAATCTCCGTTAGTGGTAATCTTTTAAAGGTTAGTTGCAACATGGAATCTGAAACCACATCAATGAATCTTTCATGGTTTATTACCCTAAGATCCATTGGTATGTCTTGCACTTTGAATGGATCTTTTACCCATGCATGATTTTGTAATATCATGTATTGATAACCTGGAAAATATTGGTACACTGAGTTACAAAGATCTGAGTGTTGACGTATTTTATTATATTGTATGAATAAAAATTCACTTGTTAATATCACCACCAATTTCACTAGAACAGCTTTTAAGTATCTGTAAGCTGTCAAACTCACTGACATAAAATACTAAACTCTAATTTTACTTGAAAGTTCTAATTTATATTAACATTGGTAATAAATATTTTTAGGTTTTTTGAAGCTCATTTCATTCAATTTTGTGAAACTGTGTGCCAAATAGTCAAAGCTGAGTAACCATAGTTTGTCTAGTTCTTCTGTAAAGTTAAAATGGTGTTCCATGATGAAAATGGCTAGTTGAGCTTGCAACTCCAACAGTCACATACATAAGTACTTTTCCTTGAGAGAATTATCATACTTTAAAATGCAGCAGAAGTGTTTTATGTATAAACCCCAATTCAACAACATAATGTTAAAAAGACATAACCAAGGATCAAAATTCAATAAAAGTAATAATTTTTACTGTTTAATGAAAGACATTCTTAAATAAAACTGACATTTACTTTTGTAGTGAGGTTGCATTGGTAAGGATTACAATGACCACTGCCTTGAGTTGTGCTAAGGTGCCAGCAATTTTATCTACCCTTGCTTTTGCACCATCAGTTCAAGGTAACACAGTGAAAAAGTCAAATAACATCCTAGAATTATTATGAAAATAATTTTGACCTTACCTCTTTATATCAGGGACCCTCCCAGAAGTCTCAGACCACATATTGAGAATGAAAAAGTGAGGCCAAGCGTCAATAAGCTATAGCTCAAGGGCCAAATCTTGTCCCCATTTTTGTAAATAAGGCTTTATTGGAAGTAGTCATGCTTATTCATGTACATGTTGCCATGGCTGCTTTTGTGCTACAATGACATGGATTGAATAATTACAACAGAGACTGTATGGCTCACAGAGCCTAAAACGTTTACTATCTTGTCCTTTATAAAAATAATTACCAACACCTGAATTAAGCTACAACAATAGAATACATCCAACAAATCTATTTGAAAGTTATAATGGTGATCAGAAGGTAATGTAAAAATAAAATGATAATGTAATATAAAGGGTGAATAAAGACAAATGTTAATTTTTTGAAGACTAATGAAATTAAAAATCCTCTGGCAAGACTGATTTTAAAAAGTAAATGTACTTATAATCAATATTAGTAATGATAAAATGGGGCTAAGGTATGAAAAAATATTTAAAACATAACAGAAAAATATGAATAACTTTATGTTAATAAATTTTAAACTGGAAACAAAGAACACATATCAAGAAAATCTGAATTTCAAAAGTTGACAAAAGAAGAAATAGAGAATCCAAGTAGTACTATCATAATTTAAAAACAAACAAACAAACTGTATTAGTGGTTAAAAATCTCACCTAGAAAATACTAGGAACAGGTGAATTTACAGACAAGTTCTATAAAATATTCAAGGACAAATTCTTCCAACTTTAAATTTTTCTAGAAAGGAGAAAAAAAGGGAATACTCTCCAATTATTATTATATAAAGCTAGAATTCCTTAGTTAAAAATAAAAAGACAAGAATAGAAGAATGAAGGTAAACTAGAGTCCAATTCCACTATAATTATGAGTGTGACACACCTGAACAAATTATTAGAAAACTATATACAGTAGTGTATGAGAAAGAATAAGTCAGCATGATAAATTTAGCTTCTCCTAAGAATGCAAAGAAAGTTTAAAATTTAGAAGCTTGATCAATATAATTATTTCAGTAATAGAGTAAAGGAGAAAACTCACTATGAATTTTTTCAATAGATGTAGTAAAAGCATTGGATAAAATTCAGTACTCATGATTTAAATTTTAAACAAAATTTTTAGCAAACTATGAGTAAAATAAACTTCCTTTCTAGAAAAAAAACTACAATAAACATTACCCTTAATTGTCAAAAGTTAGAAGCATAAGCTTTAAAATCCATAAGTAGACAAAAGTGCCCACTGTCACTAATTCTATTCAACATTCTTCTGAAGGAGCTAGCCAGTACAATAATAAAAAACTTTTAAAAATTAAATTAAAATTGGAAAAGAAGGAACAGAACTGTCATTATTCTCAAATTATATTATTTTCTACACAGAAAATGCAAAGCAATCTATAGAGATATTTGGAATTAATATAAAAGATTACTAAATGGCTGGATAGAAAACCAATATATAAAAATAAATCACATATCCATACATGGGAAACAAAACAGAAAACACACTTTAAAATGTATATATATCATCTATAATTTCAACAAAATATAAGATAGCTAGGAATAAATCAAATGAATATTTTAAGATCTGTTTGGGAAAATTTTTAAACTTTAATAAAATACATAGATGATCTAATAAATGGAGAAGTAAACCGTGATTTTGGCTAGGAAATATCAATATTGTAAGAATTTCAATTATTCCCAATTTTAACTATAGTTTATTCAATTTCCAAAAAAAAATTCGAAATGGAACTTAATAAAGTGATTCTAAAATTTACATGTAAGACAAAGGTCCAAGAATTGTCAAGATCCTTCTGAAGAAGAATAAAAATCTAGAGCATTTTGCCCTTCCATATATCAAGATATAAATATATAGTATCTTGGACAGTGTACTGGCACAGGGATAATCAAATTGATCAATGAAACAGAATAGGGAACTCAGAGGTAAATCCACACATACATGGAAACCTTACAGAGTTTGCCATAAACAATCACTATGACACAGGTGGCATAGCAGCTCACTGGAGAAATAGGGACCATACTGTAAATGGTACTTAGACTGTTAATTATTGAAATTGAATCTGTACCTCAGGTTGTTCACAAAAACAAATTCCAGATGGATTAAAACTAAATTAGTAAAGGCAAAACTTTAAAACTCTTAGAAGACTATATAATACAACACTTTTGTTGCTACAGAAGCAAGATTTGTGAGCCTATTTTTTTTTTCATCAAAAAGCACCATAACAAAAGTGAAAAGAAAAACCACAAACTTGGAGTATTTATAATATGTATGCTATGAACTGAATTTTTTCTTCTCCAAATTCATGTATTGAAGCTCTGACTTCCCCTGTGATGGTATTTGGAGTTGGAGCCTTTGGGAGGTAATTAGGTTTAGATGAGATCATGAGGGTGGGGCCTTCATAATGGGATTAGTGCCCTTATAAGAAGACATACCAGTGAGGCCCTCTCTCTCTCTCTTTCTCTCTCTCTCTCTCTCTCTCAGATAAAATGGGAAGGTGGCTGTTTGCAAGCCAGGAAGAAGCCTCTCACCAGAAACTGACCATGCTGCACAATGATCTCAGACTTTCAGCCTCCAAAACTGTGAGAAGTGATTTTCTGTTATTTGAGCCAGTCTATGGAATTTTGTTACGGCAACCTAAGCTGACTAAGACAACAAATAACCAACAACATACTGATAACACGAATAAATAAAATACTTTCCCAAGTCAGTAAGAAAAAAATCATCCAAATTAAAAATGGGTAAAATATTTGAACAGGCATGTCACAAAGGAGAAATACATAAGGCAAATATTATGTGAAAAAAGCTCAAAATCATTAGTAATACAAAGTAAGACCATAAGACATAATTCATATCCATATTAAACTGGCAAAAGTTAAGAATAATAATATCAAGTGCAGTGAGGATGTGGCACAACAGACATATTTTTGCTATCCAGACCAAAAATTGACATGACTACTTTGAAAAACCGCACTATGAAATCAACAGTCCCATACTTGAAGACCTGGCAATCCTTGGCCTAGACAAGGTATACACAACAGCAGAGGTTTTGTCCTGCGTGCAGTCGAAGACTGATGTGTCAAGGAGAAGTCACAGATGTGCTATTGGGACCACTGAGTGGGGCTGGGACAGCAGCAGTCCTCCTGCCTGTGTCAGGTCAGTGCAGGGTCTGATGGTGCCGTGATGTGAAAATGACCGGGAAGCACCACTGTTCTATAAATTCTGGCTATGAGCACCAGGAGACAGCAGCTCACTGGGAAGAGGATGGTGGTGTGGTCATAGAATGGAATGTTATACAGCATTAGAAACGGATGAACTCTAGCTGCACACATGAATTGTCAAACACACTCAAGTGACGAAAATCAGGTTTCAAAAAGCTGCATCATACCAGTACCACTTTTATAAAAGTCATTACAAATCAAAGCACAAAATATTGTTTAGGGACACATATACATAATAAAATAGGCAAGAAGAGATAAAGAAGTAACAAATATGAAATTCAGCCTACTGGATACCTTGCGGGGGAAGAGGTGGTTAGGATTGGATGCGGCAGCACCTTTGGTGTCAGTAACATTCTTTCTTGCTCTTCAATTGATGATGGGTTTATTTTATTACTATGTTTCATGACTTACATACATATTATGGATAACTTCTTAATAAATGACATAAAAATAATTGTGGTCGAAAAGAAGAAGGATGGGGAGGGGTGGAGAATAAACGGAAGTGGAAGGGGGAAGAAGAGGTTAAAAGGAGGAGAAGAAAAAAAATGATCCATTTCTTCAGAAGGAAGGTGAGAAGGGTAGCCATGTAAGCTCCTATTTTATGATGGAGTTCCAATAGGGTTGAAGCTCACACAGGGCTGAGTTTTTAAAATCGAATATACAAAGATGTATTATTTCTAATTTCTCTTAAGCACCATGTATATGGCATGCAACCCACAATGAGAAATATATTCTGTATTATATTCCACTTAAAGCACATACACACACAGTGTACAGGTGAAACAAAAGTTATACAGAGGCATACTTACCATTACTGCATGCAGCTGACTCTGATGGTTTCTGTTTTGATTTATTCTACTTCGTGTTTTTAAAATTTCTAGTTGTTACATGCTAGGTTAATCTCATGACCCTCAAAAAGGCCATGACATGCAGTTCGAAAAATACTCATCCAATCCATCTCTCATATTTTATAGATGAGACAATTGAGCCTCAAAGGAGAATAGAGAGAATTATTTTGAAAAGTAGTATGTGTTCCTGTGTCTGGAATAAACTAACATGAATCTGCTTTTAAATGTACCTTAGTCATTGACATCTCCTTGTATATTTTATCTTTGTTCCCTCTTCTCAAACACCAACAGCCCATCATTTGTCAGGTATGTCACTCTGTCTAAAGAGATCAGATTAATCCAGTGGAACTTATTCTAAATAAGCCATGCTCAGCACTAGCTAATATCTTGTCTTTGTTTGCAAGTCAATCTCTTGATGACTTTTCAAACTTTTTCTAGGTATTAAAGTTTAATATGGAAACTACCATTTTTTTTAAATGTTCTGATAAAACAACCAGCTACACAAAACAGCCCCTGGATCTGTGACTTTACACATTTATTTCATTACCTATGCTAGAATTGAAAAATGCTTTGATGTCCAAACTAAAGTTTGTGTTTGCATTCTCTGATGAAGGCCGTAACATACTGGCAAAACATCAGTTAAAAGAAAAAAAGGCTCAGTTTTTATATATTTAGTTTTTACTTCCCACATGTATCTTCCCAGATCTGTGTCTAGATGGTTAGATTAATAGTTCACCACTCTGTCTAAAGAATATCCAAAATACATTACTCTATGCTTAGCTTCTGAGATGATTTTTAGTTTAAATCTCTATGTGAATTGAAATAACTCACAGGTGGGTTCCTTTTTGTTACTGTTCTCATTATCATGATTATTATCAGCAATTATTCTGTTATTCTTAATCAAATCTAGATTAATTCTTTGCTTTCCAACTGCTTATAGGAGTCCACAGCAAATGTGTGGTTTGCCTCATAGAAGAGAAGGAAATATTCACTGTTTGAAACCATGACAGGCACCTGGGCCCATTAATCCAGGGAAAAGTCCTGTTTCTGTTCCTCAACACACTTATGTCAGAGGGATGGCCACTTCTAAAGGAAACTGTTTATGACTTGAAGACCTTCCAAAGGTATATACACTGGCTCCTGAGGTAGGTATTTTTTGAGGGCAGGTACTATCATCAGTGCTTCTGTACCCTGTAAGATAACATGATGCTTTCCACATAATAAATGCTCAATAAAAGTGTATTTAACTTTGCAAGACCATCTCAAAAGACTGTCTTGATGAAGATCTTGGGAGTCACATAGTACTAGAGCCCCTCACTCTATAGGTGAGAAAAATGAGGGGAAGTGAGGTCAGATTTTTCCTCCGGGTCTTGTGGCTAGGAAGTGCTGGAACCCAGAACTCAACTTGGAGCTCTTTTTTCTCAGTGGTGTAACCTTTTAAATTCAAGTTCTATCCAGGTGCTCAAAGGGACTCAGAGAAAAACAAATGAAGTCTTTCCTCCAATCTGATTCCACCTAACAGTAAACCTTAATTAACCATGCCTTCTCCATTCCAGCAAATCACTTCTACCCCTCTCTCCAAAAATGCCAAAAAATTTAACTCTAAAAGTTAGAATGTACTTAGCTTAGTCTCTAATATCGATCCCATCTTTATCTGTTCTGTGTTTATAATTGTTTAGCATGGTGGCCAGATACGTGCTAAAGTCCCCACTTATCACATAAGTGTTGTTATAGTCATCACAGTGTCCTTAACTGAGATGGGAAATTTTGTGCTAATATATTTTTAAAGTCTTTATAGAAAGCTTTGGAACAAATCTTTCCTGCCTAATCAGAAATACAATTCATCAAAATTCTTTATTCTCTGGTAATTCTAGTTAAATATATTTTCAATTGTAGTGTTCCTTTTGTCATGTTTGAACATTTTGTTCCTAGCACTTTAATTTTAGAGTTAACGCACATTAAAAACAAGATATATTTTAAGCACCACTATTTGCTCTAATCGAGCAGGGACCCATGAGCCAAATGTTATAAACAAGACTTAACACTGTATATAAGAAAGTAAAATGAAGTTTCCAAGATGAGGTATACAAGTCAGGGGAAATTAGAAAGGTGAAAGATCATTCAAATAAGAATTATATGGAGAGATTCCAGGATGGGCAGAATGATTTGGCTAAGAGGCTAAGTTTTGCAGGTATCAAAGGTGTACAGAATAGACATGGTCTGTGTGGTGGCCAAGGAGAAAAGCGCTCCCAGAAGAGCAAGGATCTTAGAATTCATGAGGGTAAAGATGAGGATGATAAAAGTAGTAGCGATATATAGCAGCACTCACTTTACAAACATTATCGCATTTAGCCTGCCCAAGTCCTAGGAGGTGAGCCCCATTATCTTAGAGGTGAGGGCTTAGAGAGGAGAATTTGCCAAAATCATAGAGCAAGCAAGGCACAGGGCTCTTTGTTCTGACTCTGGGAACAAAAAAAATGCCAACGGCTTGAGTCTCTTCTAAGACAGAATTCTTCTGATTCTTTTCCTTCTACTCCATCCCTTCCTCCTTCTCCTCTTTATTACTATTGTTTTTAATATGAGAATGTTAAGTGTATGAGTGTTAACTTGGCCAGTGAACCTGATGTTATGTTCGGTGTTCTAGACACATTCCCCAGTGCCTTGGGTCTGTCCCATCTGGCCGGGTTATCTTTTTCTCAGAGGTTTAGTATTTGAGAATTTCTTGATGGAAGAAGCATCTTTTACTGTTTGAGTCCTAAGAGCACAGGCTCTACATGCTGGCCATGCCCAGCAGGACTTGGCAATATGAGTGGAAGACTTCAGCAAAAGACATTCATCAAGCACCACTGAAGATCCATCCCAAATGACGTGAGAATAGGTTTCTGGGCAAGTCAAAAATAACAAAACAAAGCCCTAAGGATGAAATAATTCCTCAAAAATCACTTTGGCTGAAATACTTACCGACACCTGGATTTGCAAAATAGAAAAATGATGCTTAAAAAGAATTAGAGTCCTCTTTCAATGAATGTCTTGGCTACTGTTGCTAACACAGAGTTTTGTTTTTCTAGTGAGGTTTAAAACTATATTTTATAAAAATGCAAAATGACAGATATTTAAACTCCTCCAAGCACTTCCCCTGGAATCTGCTTTGACCTGCTCTTTTTAGTTGAACACTCACATGTGTGCATTCCATCCAGGACCACTGGCCAGGGCCGATTCCGCAGTGATCAGTCCCGAATGCTGGTCAACTCACATCCTTCTGGCTGAAAAAGTGCTCTTTTGTTGCAGGAAACTCCCTCAGGAGAGTCCACAGATTAGGCCAAAAAATAAGACAAATCAAACCCACAAGTACCTGGTAATGACTAAAAGTTAGAAACAGGAAAAAGAAGCTTAGTGGAGACAAAAATATCGTGGCTTTTCTTCTTGCAAATTTCTAAAAAGTCTTTTCTTCTCTTAAAACGCGGCTTTGGAAAGGTCTGTTTGCCACCGTCCAAGTACACACAGCTTGAAATGAAAGTTTCAGGGTAGATATTGGAGAAAGTTAGGGCTCCTGAAATGATTATCTCTTTGAGCAGGTGGTGTCCATGAACTGGGCCCGAGGATATTCCTCTGGTCTTTTAAGTCTGAGGTCAAGCGTTTCACAGACTCCGCCACACTAAGTGATTAACAAAACTAAGTTGTAGCTGGTAGACAGCTGGGTGCTTATTGCCTTGTAAGCCCCAGTGGTTTAGGCTTGTCTTTGATTATAGGAGCTGACCTTGGTTTCTACAATAGTTGGGAAATCTGTGGGACTGGACACACTGCAAATAGATTGCTCCGAGTTTCCTGTTTTCATTCAGATGTGTACAAATTACCTCAACATGCCCTTTTTCTCAGAAAACACTAAGGTCTGAAAGAAACTCTTGTTATATTGTTGCCACTTAGGTTTCACTGAGCCTGCATTATCTCCTCACAGCTTTAATGACTTCCTGCTGAGAGAGGTTGTGTAGCAGTCTTGGCAGCAGGGCTAAGAATAGCATTAAATGCAAGGTTATCTAGGCATTACACTCACTGTAACATGCAATTAACTCTCCTCTTCCATTTTCATTACACAATTATTCATTAATGTCAATTTAATTTTATGCATTGTTCTACATGACCGAAGGCTGATTACGGGCCTTTTCACTCCAATATCCCAAGTTAACTGGTGCCAGCCACACTCAGGGCTGCCTAATTGCAATTTAGTCCAGACAATTCCTCCCATTTTTGCCCTCCAGTAATGGAACAACAGATCACGGCCAGGTAAAGATTTTAAGGTGGAAATAAAGCCCGAGCTACAAAACGCTGAAGTTCAGAAAATCCTTTTCCTTTCTTTAATGGAATGAAGACTCACTGGAAAAATTAAATGAGGCAAGTATTTTCCTTTTTTTCCTTAATATGCCATTTATGTGAGCTGTGGTTTAGTAGTTTTAACCTAGCTACCAAAATCATAAGGTACCTCGGGTCTAAGGACCCCACTGGGCTCCTTTCGTTGAGACCATCATTATAACACAAGGCTGACTGTCTACACCTAGGAATTTTGAATGATGATATGGAATCCACAGGAACATTGGGTAGTGGTTTCCGCAGATTTCGTGGGTTTTCTTGACATCAATGAATAATTATTTGTTTTTGTTGCTCTTTTAGAATACAAGCAGGTTGTAGGGTTCTGAAGTTCAGCCTTTTTATAGCAGTCACTGAGTGTTTTTTGAACAGCATCCATCAGATGCTAGAAATGAAAAGACTCTTGCTTCTCTCAAAAGCTTCCAACTATCGGCTTTCTACTTCAAATAAGTTAATTAGCTATCCACCTTAAAATGCTGGTAGTGATGTAGACTAAAAGTGATTCAGCTCCTCACGCATCCCTGTGTCTGAGTAATTCACTTTATCGTTGAATCTGCACAAACAGCTTATCCTTAGCTTTTCTAGTTTTACCAGCAGACAATTGTCAAAAATTAAGATTTAAAGAACTATTAAAGAGGAAGATTGGACTGCTCCCTGCTTTCTGTTGGTAGTTACTGCTGTTAAATCCAGGGGAAGGTGTGTCTCTGGGATAATGAAAGCTATTAAAAGTCAGGAAAAAAGTCTATGCTCTCTCACAATGAGTGTCGAATTCATTTCAAAGAAGGGTTCCGTGCTAGCTTCTTTGCAAACCCCAGATGATCAGGACATATGCATAGACATATGCTTTTAGGCAGTATATAACGCCCAGGGCTAGGCCACTGAGACTCCTAAAGTGACAATAAAGCAAACAAGGTACAAATAGGCATTACAGCCCCTCCCTTTTTGCCACTGTGGGTAAAGCTGTGTCAGCATTTCCATTTGAAACCCCCCATCTTCAGGGGCTTTATAACTCAACCGTAAAAATTAGTTCCAAGCAAAAACTTGGCATGCAACGTTTCAGCCTCAGAGTGAACTTTTTATTTTTTTCACAAATTGTCAAAGGGGGAAAAAGAAACCCAGCCCTTTGGCTATTTTTACTTTTTTTTTAAAGGCACAAAAATAGAAAACAGAAATGTACTGGTTGCACACATTTTTGGAACTCTTACAAAAACATTTATAGACCATTACGAGGCATGAGTGTTCTTGGAGTCCTTCAGGTTTTCTCGACAGATGATTTTATAAGGCTAACATCACCAGTGCTTATGAGGTGACTTTTCAAAAGTATTCTCTGCTATATCTCTTTCTTTTCAGTCACATGGAACAGATCTGCCTTATAAATGGACGTGACAGTTCTGATGTACACAATAGTGAGTCGTTGTGGTCTATTAGCTCAATAATCCATGCTCTGAAATATCCGTCACTATAAATTTAGCCAATAGACTGCAGAGACTGGGAAGAAGCTTCCACAGTTTGTGAAGCAATTACGGTGTGTTCTAACATTCTCTAAATATGTAGGAAAACAATTGGGCCGACATGTGAGTTTTCAAACTCCTTTGAAAGCAACGGGCCAAGTTCCCACTCCGTGTAACTCTAGGGGAGAATTTAACACCTTTAGATAGCAGCTCTCAAAACTTAACATGATTCAGGCAGAGTTGTGCAAGTTTGATGATACAAACTGCCAGTGGTAATAGACTTGTACTTGTGGCTAACCATGACTCACCCCATTGTTCAGGAATACAGATGAGGTCTAGGAGCAGCTTGTGATGTTTCAGCACCATATGGGCTCTAACAACTTGGTACAAGCAGCTGACAAGTTAAGGACAGTGGCAGTGAATTGAAAATGAGTCTCACTCCAACTTTCTGAGCTTGTCGTTGGTCCGGAAACATAATAGAGTTTGCATCATCATTGTTGTCACCATCATCATCATTATTATTTGTATTCAGGTTGCTTGTGTTAAGTTACTTGGAGACTAACCACGGAACTTACTCCCCTGCCCCCTCACCCCTTGATTTTACACTTAATTTATATGTTCCTAATAACCAACTGCTGTCTAAAGACTTTTTGATTCATGCTCCGTTTGCTTTCCTCTGTGAGGTTTATGGTCAAGGGACCTAATTTGCCGGCTTCATTATAAACTGCATTTTGGACAAAATATGAACTAATGGGGTTGAATTTAGGCCCTCAACTTTGCCTCAAAAGTCAAACCATGGTTTTATAACAAAAAGGTATTTAGCAGTGTCATTGGAGCATTTAGCTTCCTGAACTTCACATAAGATTAGAAGTTAAATATCTAAAAATCCATTTATTGGCTTAATAACACTGCCAAATTGAACCCGTCTGTGGTTTCTGCATTATAAAGCCACCAAAGGACTCTTCTGAGGTACTATGTGTGTGATTACTAATTTAATAGATTTCAACCAGCACCACTCAAATCAAATCATCATTCCTCCTGGATTGTGTACCTAGTATGGCAATGCCCTGTGTCAGGCACTGGCGGTGGATGTGCAGTTTCTGGTACTTTCTTCTGTGATCATGCTAATCACGTTGTAGTTTAATTATTTGAGTCCAGGTCTGCCCTTCACCCCCACCCCTATTCCTTCATGGAATTTTTGTGTATGTGTATCCCACAGCCCACAGCATGGAGCAGGCAGTAGGTGGAGGCCTTCCTACATGCAGTGGTTAACACTGATTCAGTGCTTTAAGACATGCCAGGTCCTACACTAACTGTGTTACCTGAAACAACTCCTAAAACCTTCTCAACAAATTTGCAAGGTGGGTACTGTCATATTCTCCATGTGGCAGATGAGAAAACAGAGGTGCACAGAGGTCCCTGACCAAGGTCACGTAGTAGTAAAGGACATGGCTGGGATTCACACTGAGACATCTGTCAACAAAGCCTGCCCTCTCCATACTCTTCTGCCTTCTGCTAGAGTCCTGTCCTTAAGGAAGGATAATCTGGTTGAGCTCATGGGTACACACATGACACACCTGGGTAAAGAAGGAAATATAAACACAAGTCAAAGACAGAACATGATTATTCAGTTAATTGTAGGGCTCAGAAAATCAGCTCCTCCGAGTGTGTTCACCCATCTAGGGAATGGAATGTGCGGAAGAAGAGCCTTGCTGTTTCAGCACGGGAGAGAGTTACAACATTCCCCCTATTGCCCACCATTTTGGCAATGCAACATCTGGCCCCACGTCCTTCCCGGGGCTTCCTGGAGTGGAGATGCTGCTTCAGTCTGAGGTCATCAAAGTCTAAGGATCAGGGGGAATACGTGGCAGTTCATCTGTATTTGAAAGAAGATGGTGCCTGAGGTTACCTGGCTGGCAGTCCTGGATACAGGCGATTGCATCAGCACAGGCATTGCTTAGATTAATAATTGAGCCTCTGATGTTAGGATCCAGAGAATCCAGCTAAGTTCAGTGATTCTTTCCCCATTTCTCCACAACAGATATTTGGCCAGTCTCAGCATCTCTCATAAAATCTGGTCCAAAAATAAATGTGTTCTGAAAATCTCAAATTGATATCCAGCTAATAACAAGCTAGCACACCATAAAACAGTCATCAGGATTCAACTGGTGTAGCACCACACTTTGGAAAAAGAGATCCACATTTGGAATTCCACTTGAGATACTCATATTTGGCTGAGTTCTCTCTGCCCTGTTGGGGCCCACAGCACTGTAGATTCACAAAAGGAGCTCTTCTCCCAGGGGCTACAGGTCATCCAGGTCTAGAACTGGAACTGGGCCTGGGACATCCCATTACTTGGGTCAGATTGGAGATTCTTGACATTTTTGATGGGCGGTGTCTCTCACCGTGGTTGTTTAGATTTTTAGAGGGGATTTTTTTTTTTTTCTTAACAGCATCAGATCAAAAATGTTTTCACAGGTTAGAAAGATGTAATTTGTTTATGTGCCTTAAAATGATAGAATTTAGTATTAGAAGGTGTGACCCTTCCCCCAAGAGGCCATCCTCTCTCATTCGACAAATGAGGAACTCTTAAACCCAGGGAGGGTGTGTATTTGCCAATGCTAAGAACAGGCATGTCACTGAGCTCTCCTGACTTGCACTCCCGTGCAGTCTCTAGCTCGCTGTGCTCTCTCCTAATTTATCTTTGAGGCCAGTCAGATGATTAAGGCTAATTAGAGAGAGTTCTCGTTGGTATGGATAATTAGCAGAGAGGTACCGGCTTTGAGTCAGAAATCCTAGGCTTCCATCCAAATTCTCACTACCCGAAAGACCTAGAGTAAATCATTTAACTTTCCTGATCCTCACTTTCCACATCTGCAAAATGTGTATAACAATAGTACCTAGTGCCCTGGGCTGTTAAGAGCATCAAAAAAGATACTACATGGGAACTTGTTTAATGGGCCATAAAGCACTCTGCAAATCTAGTTGTAAAAAAGGATGAAAATATGATTTTAAAATGTGATAATGTTTGTATTGACATGGTTTATATCTGTGTATAATTTTTCTCCTCCCACTACCCCCTAAAATAAAAAACAAACAAGAAATTGGTTTTAGAACAGGCTGCGTTCCTGCCAATTTTTTCTTCTAAATTGAGTGCTCTTGGAAGGTTACAAGGCACACGAAACGGCACATTCTAAATCATTCCTGTTGAAACACATCAACATACTAATAGTGGTTGTTTCAGGGTAGTAGGAATGTGGGAATTCTTTTAAAAAAATTCCTTTACATTTTCTCAATTACTGATAATGAAAATGTATTAGTCTTATAATTAAGCAAAAAGCATTTAAAAATCAATCTTACGGTACATTTGTAAAGGTCCCCATTTGATAGCAATAATAATTGCTTCCATTTATCCATTGCTTACTATGTGGCATACACTTTACATATATTGCTTTATTAAATTTTTAAAAAATCCTGCCTGCGTGATAAGTATTATTTGTTCCATTTATAGACGATAGCCTGAGGCTCAGTGAGATTAAATCACTTGGCCAAGACTGCACAGCAAAATCCACAAATCCACAGAGTTTCTCTGATTCCTGAGCCTGTATTTTTTTTTTTTAAGCTGGGCCCCGCTGCATCATGGGATTGAGATTGGGATTTGTCAGTGTTTCATCTTCCGGCTCCCTCTACATTCTGTGGTTATAGCAGATTGATGAACCTGAACTTGGCCTAGTAGACAGAAGCCTGGCTTTTCTTGGGTCAGAAAAACTGGGCTCCGGTCCTGTCTCTGCCAGTTAAGAGGTGGAGCTTGACCTCAACAGATCCCTTCGCCTCTCTGGAGCCTGTGATTTTTTCCTTGTTAGATGAAGGGCCTGGATTAAATAAATGCCTTTCAAACCAGTTTTAGCTGCAGACCCAACCCACTTTTTCTTTTCAGATGAAATTTTAATTGCCTGGCCCAGGTGTCGGGGTCTCCTTGGCCTTTGAGATCCAGAAAAGATGACTCACATCTCAGCCCACATCCCGTGGGCCCCACTGCCACTGGGGAGGGATCGTGTTTTGCCTGTTCTGCCCTTCATTGATTCAAGCATAAAATTTAGCGCTTTACCTTAATTTCTCCTAAAAACACCAGCAAAACCAGTCATGAGTCTTTGTGTGTATAAAAGAATTTACTGATTATTTGGGGAAGATGAAGGGATTTGCAAAAAAATAGCTTGAATTTCCTATTAGATACTCATGCCAATAAAAGCTTTTGGACCTTTTTGAAAACCTGGGCTCCAGCCTCTGGTCATGTTGCCCTTCTCCCCTCACTCCTTCCCTCTCGTTCCTTCTGTCCATCTTTGACCATCACAGATTTCTATTTCTCATGCAGTGGATATTAGCCCTCTCTTGGTGGTCCTCAAGACTCCAGCTTTCACTGGCTCACGTTCCCTCCCACGCAGCAAATTTGCTCTTCCCCTAAAGAAATGAACCCTCTTGAAGATTTTGTGTGCTAGGGGTTGACATAATTTTTTTTAACAATGCATCTTTTGGCACTTTAATATTTAAAACTGATGAAGAGTGATGCTTTCTGTTTGAAGCTGCCTAGGAAGGCCCAGCACCTCGCTTTCTGAGGCACCCCAGCATTCAGAGAAGCGCAGATAGAAAACTACTGGACTAGATCATCTTCAGTGTGGAATCCTCTATGAACTATTCCCTTCCCTGCCTCTTCCCAAACATAGTTGGCCACTTTCTCCTCTGAAACCCCATGTTGCCCCAGGTAGAGGTCAGGTGGAGTATGCAAAATGTGTGTGTCTTTGTGTAAGTATCTTTCTCCCCAACTAGACTGTTAACGGAGAGAGGGTGGCCTCCGATCATTAATCTCTGTACACCAGGTACTTGCTGAGCTGGTCATAATGACTGCCGGTGGGTGAGCCGATGTGACTGCATGCGACCACTCAGTCACAGATCACTCCCTGCAAAGAAGTCAGCTAAACGGGACTGTATAGACAAGAAAGCAAGCAGAGCCTCTGTATGATGCCTGGGGGGAAACCATAATGACACCTCGCTCTCTCTCCTCCCCTATATGCATGAGGTCTGTAGCATCCACTGTGCATGGGGGTGGAAAGAAGTTCTGCTTAAAAGCTTCATTTGTAAACTTTTTGTTATCAGCCCAGTTGGCCGTTTTATTTAGATCATTTTGTGAAAGACCATGTTTGGATTAGTGTTACATAAGTAAATGGCAGTTCTTTATCCGTTCTGAAATGCTCAAATGGTTCACTGAGGTAACCGTGCAGCTGTTGGAGGACGTGTACTAGCATTAGGCTCTGAGTTGGAGAGGAATCTGGTGCCAGACGTTTCTGGCAGCGGCTGCAGTTCTCGCGAGGATCCCGGTGAGGAAGCTGTCATCAGCGGCGGTGCTAGGGACAGGGCCCGTCAGTAGGTGACTTGCTGGAACAGAATCTTGGATTTCAGCACAAGGAAGGAGGGAAAGGAGTTTTTCTCTTGAGTCACAATCATTAATAATCATTCTTGAAATTCCATTTCAATTACTGGGAGTGAAGTGTTCATAACCCAAAGTGATTTTATCTGCAACTTGTATGTTTTATGTAGCTCCTCCCTTCTTCCCTCCCTCCCTCCCTCCCTCCTTTTTTCCCTTCTGATCAGATGATGTAAACCAAAGAGAACTTATAACAGTACTCTACCCTCACTGGCTTCTGGGGAGCACTGATGTCCTTTATCATATTCTGGACATTTTTTGATGGGGGCGGGGTTTGGTCCACTTATGTCTGTCACTGTCCTAATTCTTTTTATAGTGGAACTGACAGATAAGGAGAATTACTGTGATTATATCTCAGGGTAAGTTACCAAGCTGTCTCTGAGAATCAATAGGAAGCTTTCACATTTTCCAATCACATGCACATACTCCTTCTCTCTCTCTTTCCTTTTCCATTCTCCCCGCACATAAACACATATACAGAAAAGTAAGGTTACAAAGTCAGGGCACAGTCCTGGAGAAGCATGGGCAATTTCTCTGGATGGCCATTCCAAAGGAAACTTTAAAGTTCAATAACAGACTAAGATTAGCTGAAAGTGAAGTGTTGATATATATACAGAAATATAAAGGTGTGGGTGCATATGGAATAGCTTATAATGCTTACCCATTAAAGATCAGAGCCTCCTCTAATTATTCATACTTGTAAGGGTTTTTAAACAAGCTACATGCCACATATACATTTGTGAGACTCAAATGTGCAGGCACCTGACCATTAGCTACAGTTTCCTTGGAGGACTGGGCAAAACCGACTTCTCTGTGAAAGATGTACCATTGCAAAGGATATTAACCAGACATTCTGTTATACTTTGTTTATTTCTTTCATCTACAAAAATTTCTTAAGCACCTTCACTGGGGTTTTAGAGTCTCCATAAATAATACCATCCTTCCCTGCCTCGTGTCTAGAGCCATTTCATAGAGAGATGCACAATCAGAGGTAGGCAGACCAAAATATCAACTTTTCAACCAAAACAGTTGATTGGAGAAATGGCCATACAAACTTGCTAACATAATAACCACTCTCTGAGTTAAATTTGTTGACCAGTTTGCTCACTACGCTTCCAGCATAGTGGAGAGAGAATGTAGATTCCCAAAGGCAGGCTGACTCCTTCCCAAGCATTCCATGATGGTCTGCCAAACTTGCTGTGTTAATCAGGGTTCTTCAGAGAAACAGAACCAACAAGATGCTTATAGAAAGTTATACATATAAAGAGATTTATTATAAGGAACTGGCTCCCATGATTATGGAGGTTAAGGAGTCCCAAGACCTATAGTTGGCAAGCTGGAGACCCAGGGGAACCAATGTTTCAGTATGAGAGCCGGCAAGCCTGAGACCCAAAAAAAGTCCAAAGCCCAGAAAAGACCAATGTCCCAACTCAACAGTGAGGCAGAGGAGGATCTTTTTTACTTAGCCTTTTTGTTCTGTTCCACTTCAGTTGACTGGACGAGGCCCACCCACATTAGGGAGGACAATCTGTTTTACTCAATCTAGAGATTCAAATGTTTATTTCATCCAGAAACACTCTCACAGACACACCCAATAATAATGATTGATCAAATATCTGGGCATCCATGGTCTAGTCAAGTTGATACATCAATTACCCATCACTCTTGCCAAATAGAGAAGTGACCTCCTCTTCTTCCAAGGAGGCTTGGAGGAGAAAAAGTAGTGACTGAGGAGCCTGACAGAAGCCTGGATGGGGTGTCACACTCAGGATGTTTCTCCGCATGGGAACCTTGGGTGTGGAGAAATAAGTGTTCTTGCAAACAGCAGGCAGTCTGTTAGACAATGGCAATACAAAAATGAATATACAAGAGTCCCTGATCTCACCAAAGAGGAAAGGGGGGTGGAGGGAGGGATAAGTTAGGAGGTTGGGATTAACATATACACGCTACTATATATACACACCACTATACATATACACACTATTGTATATAAAACAGGTAAACATCAAGGACCTACTGTATAGCACAGGGAACTATACTCAATATTTTGTAATAGCCTATAAGGGAAAAGAATCTGAAAAGGAATACATATATATGTACATGTATAGTAGCTGAATGACTGTGCTGTACACCTGAAACTAACGAGATATTGTAAATCAACTATACTTCAATTTAAAAAAGTCTCTGATCTCAAAAACCACATGAGCAGAATAAAAGCCTTGATATATTTGTTTTAATACAGTGTATTGTAGGCTAATAGAGATAAAGGTATTCACAAAAGGGCTAGGAGGGGGCACAGCACTGAGTAACTCATTTGCCTAGAGTGGAAGGCTAACATTTCTTGCAGGGTATCATTTGCCCCAGGAAGTACCACATTTCACCTTCCACATACTGTGCTCCAACTGGATTTTACAGAAATCTATGAACATGCATGGGTCATGGGCAGTGTAAATCCTCCTACAAGAGCACCAGGTGCAGTGACCAGGGTGGGATTATAGGAATTATCCAAATGGTGGCTTCCCAAAGGGGCAGATATATCAGTGTGTTAGCATGTAAGACAGTAATGGAAAATTCTCTGGTTGTCATCACCACTCTACACTAATTATTACCCAGTTAGCTCTGGATTCCTCAGAGGCTGGTGTTTTAGCTTGGAAATGATCTGAATCTTTTTGCTGCTCTTCCTGTTGGCCTGCTGCTGGAAGGAAAAAGAGGGGAACAACTGACAATGAAATGTTGACCGAGTAAAGCTGAGACATTGTAGTCATATGGGAAGAGTCTAGGGTTTGAGGTTGGAGGATCTGGATTCAAATCCTGGCCTCACTATTTATTGGCTCTGTGACCTTGGGCATGTCTTTATACCTCTCTGAGATTATAGAAAATGAGGATGTTAATAAAAATAATGATACTTTATAAACTTACATTGAGGATGAAACTAGATAATGTGTGTGATTGTGCTCTGAAAAATAGTGTTACCCAAAGTCAGTTATCATCTGATGAGACATTTGGTAGAGTTGCAAGTTAAAACAAATTGCTCAAACATTACGGGAATCTTTGGTGTTTCCCTTTTTTTCTTTCTATTCTACCTCTTCCCTAAATACTGAATTTTGTTCTTATGCTAACACCCAACCGGAGAGAAATACATATGAAATGGTGACCATGGCAGTAAAGTGCTTCATTTACACGAAGCCTCTCTGCTTCCTTTACCGGCTGATTCCTAAGATGTTGTTGAACCAAGTAGACTCAGTTTATTCAGTGTGGGACTTTGTCTCAGCCAGGATAGTACCGCTCACCATCAGGCCTCTGCAAAGCATACATCCACTTCAGGCTAGCTCTGGGTTTCTGTTTCCATTATGGGTTTAAAAACATGTCCCAAGTGATATGAGAAAAAATTAAGAACAAGCAATAGTTCACCTAGGTAAAAATAAGACTTCCAGAAACCTCAAGCCCCTAGATTATGACAGAGTATCCAGAAAAAAACATTCCTTTTTAGACCTACCTCCATCCTCCCCCCACCCCAAATCAAAAACCACATCAAATGGAAGAATAATTGCCCTGATTATAGCAGAGGAGAAAGAAAAACTTAAAAATTAAAGAAATTGATAAAAAAGAAATTTAAAAGTTCAACAGATTGAGGGCATTTCAAACAGAGGCATGCATGTCTCACATACACATACCTAAAAATTATAGGGTTTTAGACTGGAGGAGATTTCAGAGGTTATCTGGTTAATATATATATCAAATCATTATAATGTACACCTTGAACTAATATAATGTTATGTGTCAACTATATCTCAATAAAATAAACTGGGGAAAATATTTTTAAAACTTCAGCTCAGTTTGCTGTAACAGACCTGTCTGAGCACCTCATGTATGTCAGCCTTAAGGAGACAAAGATGAAAAAACATGGGATCTGCTTTCAAGGGAAACACACACACACTTTATAATGTAATGAGGTTGTGCAACACTTAAAAGAGTAAAGGGTTTGGAGAGCCCTGAGGGGAGAGAGCTCAGATATGTCAGAACTTTTAGAAGTCGTGAGAAGGTCACAAAGGAGATGAAACTCTATCAGGGTCTTAGACGGTGAGTAAGAGTCTGTATAACCCCTTGGGAAAAGGGAGGGAAAGAGCTCAAAAAAGGAAAAGGGCGCGAGCTAAGGGAAGAGGAGACAACCATAACGAGGAAGCGGAAAATGCCCAGCGATTCATTTACCTGAGGGGGCAGGTGATGCTCAGGTTGGAAGGAGAGGCTGAACCTTTAAACTCTGGGGAATTTAAAAAGCAACATTAAATAGAAGTTAAGAATATGACCACTTGGGTTTAAATTCTGGCTCTGCCACCTACTAGCTGTGGGGAAGTTACATGACCGTTCTCTGCTTCCTCATCTGGAAAATGGGGAAAAATATAAAGTGTCCATCTCATAGAATTATTATGAGGATTAAATTAGATAATACCTGAAAAGTATTTAGAACAGTGTCGGGTACATAGTAGGTACTCAACAATAATTATTATTAAACTGTTGTTATGGACTGAATTGTGTCCCCTCAAAATTCGTATATTAAAGTCCTTACTCCCAATCTGACTGTATTTGGAGACAGGGCTTTTAGGAGGTAATTAAAGTTAGATAAGGTCATAAGGGTGGGATCTTAATTCAATAGGATGGGTGGGCTTATAAAAAGAGCAAGAGAGATCTCATTCTCTCTCATGAGCCATGGAAAGGCCACGTGAGTACACAGCCAGAAGGTAGCCATCTGCAAGCCGGGAAGAGAGCTCTCACCAGAGCCTGACCATGCCAGCAGCCTCCAGGGCTGTGAGAAAATAAATGTCTGTTGTTTAGGCCACCCAGTCTATGGTATTTTGTTTTAGCAGCTTGAGCTGACTATTATGCTTATAGACCAGGAATTGCAAATTCAAATGGTAATAAAGTGACACAAGTAATATCATTAAATGACATGATGTGTTCTTAGAAAAGCAACAGTATAAGCTTAGTGAGGCAAGTTAAATGATAAACTGAACCCGGGTATATTTGACAGAAAACTGAGAGTGATGGAGCCTGGTGAACTTCAGAGTGATGGCCAGGTTGTGGCCAGCACTTGGGTTGAGTCAATTGATTATTGCTGTGTGAGAAACTAGGCCTAACATTCCAGGACTGTCTGACATTTTAATGAAAAAATAGAATTTTTTTTTTTGTTGGGGTGGTGTGATTTCTAAATTTTTAACTGTTGACCAAAATACAGTGAGGGCATAAAAGTAAAACCTAGCCCACAGACCACTAAGCTGCCCCATCAAACTTGCTCAGAGACCAGTGCCCAAGAAGACTGGTCTGGGCAGGAGCCACCAGTGACAGGGAGACTGGCTGGGATAAAGAAATGCCAAAATAGGAGGTGGGAAGAGACAAAGATTTCTAGTCAGACCTCAATTCAAGCTCTGTTTTAGCTCTGTAAACTTTAGCCAATATTTGGGATCTTTCTGAGACTCAACAGGGTTTTCAACAGAAAAATGGTGATGAAAATAATACCAGTGTTATATGGTTCTTGAGGGAATGAATGGAAAATGTATATAGAGTGTCTAGTGAACACTTGAAAATATTAGTTCCTTCTTTTCTCCTAGTTGATAATAAAAGCCTGAACAAAGGGAACAATGCTGGAATGGAGAGGATGCTAAAAGAACATGGCACCTATAGAATGACTAAGATTTGACTGGATGGGGAAGACTTCAAAGTTGATGACCCTTGGGAGGGAAGGGATAAGGAAGCTGTTAACTGTGGTTCACAAGAGGAAAGAGATTAATTACTTGCGTTTCAGATAAATTGAACTTGAGGAATCTATGGAACATTTGGGTCGAAATGTCCTAGTGATGTCAAAATAAGTGTATAAAGTAGACAGCAGCTAGGGTAGAGATATCATTTTTTGGATGCTATCATCTTACAGATGAATCCAAGTTGAATCCATGGAAGTGGTCAGGAGTTTTCAAAGAGACCAAGTAGCATAAGAAGAAAACCAGGCCCAGGAAGGCCAAGGACTGTACAAGGAGAGAATGAGTGAAGGAAGAAAAGCCAACCTGGGAGAGTGAGGAGGAACAGTCAGAGGGGTAGCCATAAAACAATGAACAGGCAGTATCGTGAGCACAAGGAAGGAACATTTTTAAGAAAGAGGAGGTTATTGTAGAAATATTAAGTAGAATGAGGATAAAGAAGAAAACCCTTTGTTTTTGTAGTTTGAAGTTTACCAGTGACTTTCAGGAGAGTGGTTTGATGAGAAAACTAGCTTCATATAGCCTTTGCTGGTGACACCCCCATCTGCCCTTTTATCTGCACCTTCCTAAATCTCAGTGACGACTCTAATCCATCAAGGAAACAATAAATGATGTTCAGCACAAAAAGGGAATATTTGCTTTTAGGATGAAGTATCCCTAGAAAATATGCTGTAAATTAAACCTTGATTTTCTTGTAGCGAGAATGATACAGAGGATTATGCTCTTGACACAGGGCGTTGTGCCCAACATTTTATAGGCATGAGTACAAACTCCATATTGAATTAATTAATTATAAATGATAACCATGTATAATATAAAGCCTTTTCAAGTATACATAATTAAAGAGTGTAATACAAAAACCAATCGCATAAATTATATTTAATATGAAGGCATAGAATAAATATTAAACAAAGTTATCATTTTATTCCTGACATTCTTTCTCATTGGCAAGTGATGGAAATTTCACTGTCATAGAATCAGAAATCATCCCTTGGTAAAGTTTTCACAGACCTTTCTGAGAAGACTTTGGAGGCTACTGGGGCTGCTCTCTACCTTTATGAAGAGTTGATGAACTTTGCTTTTATTCTTATTTTTTCTTATGATCGTTTCCAGAGTAAGTGTTGTTGGCTAACATGTTGCCTTTCCTGCTAGCATCAAGAATAAATTTCTGCTTTCCTAAGCTGCCATCTCACCAGGATGAGTACTGTTCATTTACACTGTGAGGTTATTCATGGAGGAACTTTGAACCACATAGAAACCACCTTTTAAAACATAGACCCTCTCATCTTGCTACTTTACACAATGTCAAAAGAGACTCAAAGCTGTTACTTAAAGAGTAGAAAATTCTATCAAAATTAAGTTTGATCCAAGTCTGTGGCAAGTTTTAGTGAATCCTAATAATCACCAGTTTGATCCTTTCAAGGGAAATTTTAGAGAAGTTTTGTCCTATGTGATTATAAAAAAAAAGACTTTTAATAAGCATGGAGAATATCTCATTTAGAATAGCAAATATTTATTTGTGTTGTACTTTGGAATTTATAAAACACTTCCTATACATTAACTCACTGTAGTCTCAAAGTGCTCTCTTATATGTAATAGCAAGGCAATTATTACTATTTCTAATTGCTATAGCTGAAGATTGAGGATCAATGAGATTAAATGTCTTTCGCTGAGCAACACACACAGTTAATAAGGGATGGAATGAGGAACCAGAACCTTGGTCCTCTAGTTTCTAAGCTGATGCTCTTTCCAAGAAGCTGTTCCTTCTAATGAGCAGCCCCCATTCCCCTTGGGATGCTGTGCACTTATTCAAATGTTGGCATAATTGCTCAAAATATTTTTAGAAAATTTGTTTTTAGGTGTGCCTTCTCTGTCACACTAGAAATTTTGTCTCAACATTATCCACATTATCCATCTTGTCTCAATACTTAGAGCTCCACTGTCTTCCTCTTAGACCCTGAGGGCTCAGTGCTGCTGCTGTCTGTTGTAGATATTTGGGAGGGGTCTGTGCATGCATGAGGTGAACCAGGGGGCCAGACTGAGACTAAGGGCCAGGGAACTCTTGTGAAGGCTCTCAGGTTGCTGCTAGAATTAATTAGGGACACCTGCTTGTCACTCTTCTGCTCTCTCTGCTAAGAGCTGATCACATGCGTTTAGCAAGCTGGCTCCATTAACAGGAACTTCTGCACATCAAATTGCCAGAAGTCAAGTGCTGTCTATCCCTTTCTTATGAAAGCAGGACAGTGCACCACAATAGTTCCATTAAAGTGATTATAACCTTATTTCCACATATTGGCTTTTATAAAAGTGTGTTTTATTTTTTTGAAAATTTTACTTATGTGAAATCTCTCAGTCCTTTATAATACCAATAAAGAGTTTGGAGGCCAACCCAAAATGGCATCCAGACCATAAGGGATGTCATTTATATTGATGATAACAGAAGCAGAAGAAGGATGTTTATGACAAACTTGAGTGAGTCACCAAGTGAGATAGTATCCTTTCCTCCTGGATATCTCTATAAACACTGATTATCTTTTTCAAAGGAAAATGATTCTACTGAACTTTTACCATCTTTCCAAAGTAGTTCATGTTTTTTGAGTAATTCCTTTCTTGTTAACGAGATGGATTTGCCCTCGTCAGCCACTCATATTCTCCTTGACCAAGGTTATGCATTTTCAAACTGACAGACCCAAGAAGATTTTGTTAGGATACTCATTAAAGATTAAAATTAAGATTTGGGGGAGTAATAACCTTTAAGGGTCTGTATTTAGATCTTTCCAAAGAAGGTAAGGGCGAGGGATGGTGTTTGTGTTTATGTGAATATATATAAGGAGACCATCCTCTCAAAGGTGCCAGAGGCACCTCTTTTCCAAGATGTGAGTGTGTGTGTGTGTGTGTGTGTGTGTGTTTGGAGAGAAAGGGACTGGGTCTACTGGGACATGTTTTTACAAGGTGAAAGGAAGGCTAGACAAAATTCAAGAGCGAAAAATGATGATTGTAGTGGTGGTGGTGATGGTGATGGTGATGGTGGTGATGGTGGTGATGGTGATGGTGATGGTGGTAATGGTGATGGTGGTGGTGGTGGTGATGGTGATGGTGGTGATGGTGGTGATGGTGATGGTGATGGTGGTGGTGCTGGTGCTGGTGGTGGTGGTGCTGGTCGTGGTGGTGCTGGTGCTGGTGGTGGTGGTGGTGGTTGTGTTGGTGGTAGTGGTGATGGTCATTGTGGTGGTGATGGTGGTGGTTGTGTTGGTGGTAGTGATGACGGTGGTGGTGATGGTGATGGTGGTGGTGATGGTGATGATAGTGGTGGTGGTGGTGGTGGTGATGGTGGTGATGGTGATGGTGGTGATGGTGGTGGTGATGGTGGTGGTGATGGTGATGGTGGTGGTGGTGGTGGTGGTGATGGTGATGGTGGTGATGGTGGTGGTGGTGGTGGTGGTGATGGTGGTGATGGTGATGGTGGTGATGGTGGTGGTGGTGGTGGTGGTGGTGATGGTGGTGATGGTGGTGGTGATGGTGGTGGTGGTAGTGGTGGCAGCAAGGAAAGGATAAGTTCATAAGGTGATCAAAATCTGAGATTCTCATGGCTCTAACATCCACAATCTGATTATGGTCTCAGAAGAGGCTCTTTGGTTGGACATGGGGAAGTCCTTCCCTGATGGGCTTTGTGCAGAGTCTGAGGCAGTGGCTGCACCAGTGTTTTAGGACAAGAGCCAGCAGACGAGTTGCCATTCCACTGTTGGCACCCCTTCTCATGGTCACAGCAGGAAATATTGCCTATGAGTCAGGGACTGGGGCTCCAACCCTAGTACTCAGGGGAGCCTGAGAGATCCAAACAATTTAGGTACAATGCTTCTTGGAGACAAAGGGATGAAAGGGTTACTCTCTGAGTACCTTGTTCTTTTTTCCATTACTTGCACATTTATCTATAGAACTTATTATCTTCCAAGAAATCATTTTTTAACCACCTCTTAGGAATTCCTAAATGTGATGGTTCCATGACTCCCTGAAGGCTCCTACTATACTCTAGGGTCCTTAAGTAATTTTTAGTTTGTACTACAGATTCCATCCCTTCTGAAATCCTTTGGGATTATTTCTAGCTCCTATTTTACCATGGGTTCACAATCCCTTATCTAAAACTCTTGGGGTCAAATGTATTTAATAGTTCAGATCTTCTCAGATGTTAGAATAGTAATAATGTAAATTGTATAACATCCTTAGCAGTACACCTAGTAACACAAGAAATTAATATTTCCTAAGTGAATGTACGAACAGTCATGCTAAGGGGATAAGCAAAGATTATAAACAGCCTCATGTCAATCTGCATCAGCTCTCACTGCCCCTGAATTTGTACAAATTTATATTAAAAAATCAGTTTTCAGGATTTCATGACTGTTACAAGGGATTGTGAGCCTATACTCACTGTTGTTAAACATCCTGAAAGTGAGGAAAGAGTGAGAGGTACAATGAAAATCTCAAATGGAGGAGAATGTCATTGCCCTTTTTAGTAGGCTGAATAATGGCCGCCCAAAGATAACAGGGCCTCATTCCCAGACTCTGTGAATATCATCTTATAAGGTAAAAGATGTGATGAAATTAGGATCTTGAGATGGGGAAATTATCCTGGATTATCCAGGTGGGCCCTGAATGCAATCGCATGTATCTTTTTAAGACAGAGGCGGAGTGAGATGTAACATACACAAAAGAGGAGAAGGTAATGTGAGGGCAGAGCAGAGAGAGGTTTGAAGAAGCTGGCCATGGAGAGTGATACAGCCACAAGCCAAGGAATGCCAGCAGCCACAGGAGCAGCAAGAGGCAAGAAATGGATTCTTTCTTGAAGTTTTGGAAGAGAACCCAGCTCTGCTGACATCTTGATTTCAGCCCATTGACACTGATTTTGGACTTCTGACCTCCAGAAATACAAGAGAATTACTATCTGCTGTTTTAAGTCACCAAGTTTACAGTTATTTTTTATAGCAGCCACCCTAATGAGGAGAGTCTTATTCCTCATTCAAGTCTTCCAATGTGAGTCCCTCTTTTTGGATCACTTGTCTTTTTCCAGTGAAAAGGTGTTACTTAACTTCTCTAAATATCAGTTTTTTTCATTTGTAAAATGAAGGTTATAATACACACCTCACAGGGCTTTTGTGAGAACTCACTTTAAAAAAATATATAACTTGCTTAGCATATCACTGGCATAAAGTTAGTACTCAATAAATGTTAGTTTATTTTTGACATTACTGTTCTCTGAGAATCCCATTATGACTTCTCAGGATATATGAATTTACATTTACATTTGAGTCCATCTATATTGCAGAAAGAGTCAATCAATCAAATTTCAATTTTTTTCTCATCTAAAAGATTTTGCCAGCCCATTTATAATCACCAGTGTCACAATGATGATGCATTTGATGTCTAAGAGTGTTAGATGTCTAAAGACATACCAATCAGTCCTGGGAGGCTGAGTTTCTATTTTTATCCCAAACATTTGTACTTTCCCAAAGGCTGGAGACATTGAACTTGGTGTCTTCAATCAAACCAGTGCTAATTTGCCTGACAAATGCTTAAAAATATGCCCATTTGCAGATGGGTATGCTTATTGGTACTTTGTAGAACGTCTTTTTCCAAAAGTGGGAAACCATATAAAAGTACAAAAAAAATCTAAGGGACTAGTAGTACACTTTGAAAGGAGACAATTAGTATTTGTAAAATTATCCAAACTCATAAAATGAAGAATAAATGGGACAACAAATTTGTGAGAAAACGCCCACCAGGAAATAAGATGTATGGAGAACAGAAGCTAAGGGATAGCAAAGAAGGGGCTAGTGAATATTGTTTGTCTACTAGGGCCAGGCAAGTGCTAGGCACAGTCACACACTGATAGGTATTTGTACTACTTAGATCCAATCAGACCAAATATTTCTGATAGAGTGTTCTGCTGTAGCTATCTTCATTTGAGCAGGACTGGTTTCACTATTTACAGATATACAACATTGTCTCTTAAAGGATAACTATTTTTTGAGCTTACCATACTTTTAAAGTACATTCTTCTTTTAGACAATGCAATGTTGTAGCTTCTGACAAATGTCTTAAAGGCTCAGGGTAACTGGGAAGTGTCCACAACCCCACTGAAAGGCTGGTCTGAGGTTAAGGTCACAAACTGTAAGAGATGCCAAGCAAGACCACAGCAATGATTTAGTATCACACTGTCCTTTTACAAAGGGGGAAGCCGAGGCACAGAGTTCCACACACCAACCTGGGGTCTCCCAGTTGTTAATGAGCGAGGCGAGAGCCAAAGTGCTTGTCTTTCTATCCCATCTAGAGCTCTTTCTGTCCCACCATAAGGCACTCTGTTGATTTGTGGGAAACTAGTTTCTTAACTTTCAATTTCAACCTTTCCAAGGCTGCAGCACCAGGGAAAGGAAAGGAGTCCACAGCTGGGCTAAGAGTTTGGAGACCCAAATGTAGAACTCAGCTCCACTACTGATGGGGCTTGATTGGGGAAGATCATTTACCCTCGATTTGCCTAAGATTTCCCCATCCAGGAAATGGTTCTCGCTGCCCTCTATTCTTTTCTTTCAGAACATGTATCACAATTGTCTTTATCTAACATCTGATTCCTGCTCTAGGGTGTGGTGGGTGAGGGCACAGAGAGACTCTGGAGCTGTACTGTTGGGGTTCAAGTCCTGGCTCCCCCATTCACTACCTCTGTGGGCAAGTTACTTAGTCTCTCTATGCCTCAGTTTCCTCAACTGTTAAATGAGGATAATGAGAGACACTATCTCAGATATAACATAAATGAGTTAATATGTGTAGAACACTTAGCAGAGTACCTAGCACCTATTAAGTACCATCTGTATACTTGTTCTACAATTTCCTTATCTGTCTTCTTCACCATTTCATCTCAAGGGCAACTGTCTTCCTGATTGGATTCCTGCCTTTCTTCCCAATTTTATCTCTTGCTACTCTCCCACTGGCACTAACTTATTTGCATTTCTCAACCAGTTTCCTGAAGTTTCCATGACCTTGTGGAGAATTCCCCTACTCCATATATCCTTTCCTCCACGGTTTCCAAGCAACAATGTGATAAAAAAAAAAAAAAAAAGACCAAAACTGAAAAAGGGACTGAGAACGCATCAGATTGTCTTGGTTTTCTTTAGAAAAAGAGGTGACTGAACGCAAAAAGGATTGAATAGGCTGCACTTTATAAACAGTAGGACTCCCATTAATTAGGTTTCACAACACTCTGAGAATAAATACTTAGTTCACTGAAGTCAACCAGAGGTTGTCCTGGGCTTAACAATGACCAACGGGAAGCAAGTGCCACCACACCAGCTAGTCATTCCAGAGCACCCAGAGATGTTCCATGGAGCTCTGGGGACATGTTCCCTAACATCTTAGGAGGGTGGAAAGCTTTTCCCTTTGTGTTCCCACTGTAATACATCTGTAATTTTTCTTCCATTGTGTGCTGTGTAGATCCATCTTTAAGGTCTAATTGTTTTGTGTTGTTTTTTCCTCTGACACACTTTTCAGCTTTGTGGGGGCAGGGATCATGTGTTGGTTGTCCCTATGTTCTGACGTGTAGGCACAGCTGATATCTAATGTGCCTGGTGTATGTACTTAAACTCTCTTATTCCTTGGTTTCCTGGACACCAAACCCCTCCAGTTCTCCTCCAAATTCTCTGATCTTTCCTTTTATATTTCTTGGCTGGTTCCTCCTTCTTTGCTCAGTCCTTTGGTGGTCCCTACACTCATTCTTCTTTCTTCTCTTCTTATTCTTCATGCTCCCCTTGGTTCTCTTACCTGATCCCATGGCTTCACCCACTCCCTACAAGCAGAGGTTTCCACAATCTACCCATGTCCTGACCTGATCTCATCTGTCAACCCAACCACTGGCCAGACATCTTTACGTGGATGGTTCATGTGTATCTCATAGTAAGTCTACTTCTAAAACAGAACACATCCCACATTGTCATGTAAAAGCGCTCTTCTAAATCTCATTTTGGATAAATACTCCAGCTGGGAAACTTGGACTTCATCTTTTTTTCCTGCCACATCTCAGAAGTCTTTATTTGTTGAAAATGTAGAATTTCTGTATCATATTTTTGATGCCTCTTCAAAATCTCCATTGCCATTGCTTTAGTTCATGTCGACATCATCTCTAGTTTGACCTACAGCAACAGCTTCCTAATTCTTTCATAACAGTAACATTTTAGTAGAGTATGGGCCAGATTTTTTGTAGACTGTTCCTCAATTGGGGTTTTCTTATGTTTAGAGTCAAATTATACATTTTTTTGGCAGAAATGATACATAAGCAACGTATCCTCTCTTCTCGGTGCATCACATTAGAAAGTACATGGTAACTCTGTACTGTACTTAATAAGTATTTGGTGGGAAGATATTTTGCGACCACCTAAATATTCTATTTCCTCATCAAATTTTTACCAAGTAGTTTTATTATCTATAGATAGTTCTTGCCTAAATCAATTATTACTATGATGGTTGCAAAATGGTAATTTTCTAACTCCATTATTCCCCCTACATTTTTTTGGTTGACATTCTACTTTAATTCAATAACATATTTACTAACAGTATGGACTCAAGAATTGTTATTTTATTCAATGATGTATAACCCCTTAGTGTTTTCACTTATTCTGATGTTTACATTGTCTTAAATTTGGCCAGTGAGAGCCCCTTCAATCAAGCACCTGTGTCCTTTAGATATATCCTCATAATTTCTTGAGCATGTCTTTATTTCTAGCATAAGGAGCTTTTCATCGTCTTCATTTTGTGGAATATTTTGACTGGCTATAAAATTATAGGTTGTTGGTCATTTTCAGTATTTTAAATATGTCTTTCCATTTTCCTCTGACAGCCATCGTTTTTGTTGCTAAATCAGCCTCAAGACTTATTATTGCTCCTTAGAAGGCAATGTGTCTTTTTTCTCCTTTTGTCTAATTTTAAGATTTCCTCTTTGTCTTTGATTTTAGCACGCTTTACTATGTGATGCCTAGATGTAGTTTTCTTTATATTTACCCTGCTTGGGTTTAAACTTAATCAATCTGTGGTTTGATGCCTTTCAATTTCGGAAATTCTCAAGGAGTATTTCTTCAAATATTGTTTCTGTCTCACGTTCACTCTCCTTTCTTTCCTTTCTTTGCGGGACTCTGATAACACATATTAGACATTTTCATATCTCTTTTACTCTTTTTCCTAACTTCCATGTTTTTTCTCTCTGTACTTCAATCAGGATACTTTAAACTTGCTTGTATTCTAGTTTACAAACTATGTTTTCTACTCTAATATACTATTAAACCCATCTCTTAAATTCTTAATTTCAGTTATTGTATTTTTCAGTTCTATATCATTCCATTTGACTTTTTAATATAGATTACAAGTCTCTGCTGAAGTCCTCCATATTTTCCTCTATTTTCTTGAACATAGTTATTTTAATGTACCTGTCTATTAGTTCTAATATCTGAATCATCTGAAGGCCTGTTTCTGCTTGGCTTTTGATCAATTGAGTCTTTTTTTTTTTTTTTTTAACATGCCTCATACTTTTTGGTTGGATGCTGGACTTTGTATATTAATTGCATTAAAAATTATAGAGAGTCTGGATGATGATACCTTCCTTCTAAGATGGTTAAGATCTTTTTTTGGCAGCAGAGGGTGCATGCAGATCACCTTAATTTTATTAGTGTCGTCCGTTTCATTTTGCCTTTACTCCTAAGATAAAGATTTTCCAGTATCTCAACTGAGAGCCTGGAATGTTTACCAGAACATTTCACATCAGCAGCCTTGAATTCCTTCTCTGTCTTCCCAGACCCTTGTACAAGTCTTCTAAAATCTCTGCTCAGCCCTTTGTCCTTGTAGCTGCTGGTTCCTGGTAGTTATTTGGAGACATACCCTATATGCAGCTTAGAAATTGGCCAAAGCCTCAAGTGGAGTTTTAATGGAGACTTTTTAGGCTAACTTCCCTGTGGTTTTCTTTTCTCAGGATTTTGCCCCTCCAGTCCCAGCTGTTTCAGCTGTCTTAAACTCCAAGATCTGTCTTCTTAGACTGTTGAATCTGCCACTTTCTGCTAGTATTCTACTCCCTTGTGCAATACTCACATCTACTTAGTCCAAATCAAGCTTGCTGAAAACAATTTTTTATATAATTGTATTAAAGATTTCAGAAATATTTTTCAAGTTCACCTTTTGTTATTGATTTTCAATATTACAGCATTATGGTCAGATAATATATAGTTTGGACCAAATGAAATTTCCATTTTTGTAGGTCAAATAAAGCTGAATATTGGCACTTAAAAAAATCTTAAATATATAGTTCCTTTGCAATTTATTGATTCTTTAGAATCCAGAATATGGAAGTTTATATAATGTACCATGTATGCTTAGAAGATAATGTGCATTCTGTATTTGTTGGAGGTACTCTTTAGATTCTCTTTCTCTTTAAAACCCTTGCTGGGCTTTTGGTAATGCCCTTGAACTGGCCAGAAGGTAGGGCCATCTTAGAACAATGAGGCACTAAGTTTCCTACTTCGTGAAAGGACCCATCAATGCTACAAGCCATGTATCTTCCTCAAGTCTTATTATAAGGAAGCAAAACTGACCCTGGTATTATCAGCTACCATCCAACTGTTTCTTTTTCTGTCCATGTGAAGTATTGTGGAGAGAAGGGAAAGAGGCAGTCACAATCAAGACTTCCAGTGTCATACTGAAGCCTGAGGCAAAAGGAAAAATCAGTAATTCTGATTATTTCTTTATTTAAAATTTTTATATTTGGTTTATCATAGATTTTTTGTCTTAATTTTGATTTTTAAAAATGTTACTTTAAAATAGTATTTATCTTGATTACTGAGATTTTTGGTGCCTCCTGAAATTTTGTGCTTGCCTCACTGCTTCTTCCTAGTTCGGTCCCTAGATGTTCAACATTGTAGGAAGCACAGGTAGGAGGCTTTTGTTTCTCTTCTCTCTCTGGAGTAGGTAGGGCTGGGGCTTCTTGACTCCTTGAAGCAATATAAGCAGAGAGAGACCAGGGAACTTCCCGACCACCAAAAACTGAGTAGTTTGATGAGATTTCTTATTCCAGACTACAAGAGTTAGACCTCAGAAAAGGAACAGGCAGAGTCATCACCCGTCTGAGCTTTACCCCTTCCACTAGAGTGCAAAGAGCCGAGAGACAGGACACTGTGACTTCTCCCCTGTGTGGATTGTGTGTTCCATCAGCATTAGGAGAAGAGAGGGAGGAGAAGAGATCTATATTGAAACTGAGTTTGACGTCTTAACTGGATTAAATTTTTAATAACCAACAGTGACCAGAGAGTTAGGGCATTTGGCCAAGTTGTCACTGAAGAATGCTAAAGGGAAAGAAGTTCTTGGAAATGATAAAACCACTTCATGCTTATCCTCATTGAGTTTATACTTCATAATAACTGGTTGCATATGTATTGATAACAAATAAAGTTTATTAAGAATATTATTCACGGGCTTCCCTGGTGGCGCAGTGGTTGAGGGTCCGCCTGCCGATGCAGGGGACACAGGTTCATGCCCCGGTCCAGGAAGATCCCACATGCCACGGAGCGGCTAGGCCCATGAGCCATGGCCACTGAGCCTGCACATCTGGAGCCTGTGCTCCGCAACGGGAGAGGCCACAACAGTGAGAGGCCCGCGTACCACAAAAAAAAAAAAAAAAAAAAAAAAAGAATGTTATTCACATCTTTTGTATCGTTGCTTCATTTTTATCTACCTGATATATTAGATTCTGAAAGAGGTCAGTTAAATTTTCAAGTACTGTTATTGATTGAGCTACTATTTTCTGCAGTTGTGCTGGCTATTGTTTTGTGAAATTTCAGGTTATATTGTTAGGTGGGTATGTGCTCATGCCAATTATACCTTCTTGATATTGCTTCTTCCTTGTAAATACATTTTTTTCCTCTCATGATTTAAATTCTCTTTTGTCTGGTATTACAAATTTTAGCCTGGCTTTCTTTGGGTTCATATTTACATAGCATATTTCTCCAATACATTATTTTTAACCTTTAGCTGTTTCTTATATTAGGATTTATTTCTGAAGTTTAGTTTAATATTTCCTATTTATTATTCATTCTTTCATTTTTTTCTCTTGTTTTCCACTGGATGAATCAAATTTTATTTTCTTGTTCTGAAGATTACACATTCTATTTTCATCCTTTTAGTAAATACCCCTAACTTATTTATACTCATATTCCTCTATAGTTTCCTCCCATCAACATCAAAAGCTTATCAATAGATGTATCTTTCTTCTGAACAAAACAAGAATTTTAGCACTCTCTTGCTTCCTTTTCTCTGTGTTCTGTTTTTACCCTATGAAGCTTTTGGAATTTTGACGTGGTCATTGATACTCCTAAATATAATTTCATTAGATTTAAAAATCTTGCCTTAATTATGGGAAATTCTCTGTCATTACTTCTTCACTATTTTCTCTTCTACATTTTCTTTCCTTTTTTTTTTTTTTTCCCCCTATTGGGACTCCTTTTTGCCAGATTTTGAAAATTTTTGCTACAATGTCCGTTTCCTTGATTTCTTTCATCATTGTATCCCTTCTAATACCTTCTGTTCTATGGCTGTATCCATTCTGCTCTTCAACCAAACCGATCAGCTTTTAAATTTAACTGTTATCTTTTTCAAACCCAGTAATTCTAATTGATTTTCCTTTATAACGTTTGCTCTCACTTTACGCTTACATTATCTACTCTTTCTCCCTTTCTCTGAAGATATTTATTATGCTTATTTCAAATTCTTGTTCTGTGCTTTGTTTATTCCACTGTCTTTGGTGTAGGGTGTTCCAATTGTTCATTTTGCTGATGCTTTTCCGATGTCTTATTTTCCTCCCCTGTGAGCTCACCCTTTGTTTCCTTGGGACTCTTAGCTGCCTTTGCTAGTCCTGTCAATATGGGAGGAAGAGCAAATGTCTAGATTCTGGTCTTGCTCATCTGGGGAAGTTTTTCTTGAGACAGACGTGGCAGAGAGAAAGAACTTCTAGAGGTGACTTTTCTGGGTTTAACACATCCTCATTTTTTCCTTCCACAAGTTTAATCTCATAGCCATTTGGCCTCTGCACAGCCTACAGGGTGAACAGAAGAGGGGAGGGGAGAAAATACCCATGTGGTCAGCTAACTGACCTGTACTCAGTGACACTGGCTCCTCACCCTTGCCTGGTGTCACTCCCCTGATTTAGCACCAGTGCCCCAAGATGGCTCTAGGTTTCTAGAGCTGACTTCCTGACCCATAAGAGCCACAGGGCAGCAAAGATCCATTTAGGGGAGAAAAGAGAGCATAACTAGAAAGCTCTCCCTTATCCAGTCTCTCCTGTGTGTTCTGTGACCCTCTCCCGTTCGTTATCATTCCCCTCTCCCTACAGAAGGCCCACGTTCTGCCTCTGTTAGCATTTCTCACCACTTGTGAGATTCTTGGGTGGGTGGAAGGGTGAAGCTCTGATCCCCATCAACCTCCTTATGTCCTGAGTCATCTTCTATGTTTGTTTCAGGAGATGGAGACAACAATCTTATACTCACTTGCCATCCTGACCAGGGATATTTCTCACTGATAGAAAATTAGGGCCTACAACTCTCTGTCTCCATCAGAGACAAATTTTTGCAGCAGAATGATTGTAAATGGCCTCGACATATGTAGGGTTAATAAAACAAAACAAAACATAACTTTAAGATCTTTTATAGAAACTTCAGGATTTTTTTCCCTAGGCTTCTACTCAATATTGATTTTTACCTCAGGGAGAAAAAGGACCTTATGCAAAAATCCTTTATTCTCCCTGCCCCCATTTATATTAAATAACACAAAATTATTTTAATAATGTGATATGGAATCTAGCGTCAAAACACTTTGGTCTACAAAAGGGAACCGATTTATTTTATAAATCACATTCTTCTGCTCCTTCCAGCAATTTCCCTTTTCCCTGGGAGGGGATGTCATTGTGTTCTTTCTGTGGCTCTTTGTGTAATTTTAATTTATCATTAACGCTTTGCTTTTTAACATAAAGAATTCAGTGTGCCTGATGGAGCAGCGCTCCATGGAAAGTTAGTTCACAGCAACAACTGTTTGGAGCAGAGGAGTTTATTAATTTATCAGAACCTTATGTTCAATTTCAGATCTCAGCGTAGGAACCAACAATCAGCTGCACCTGTTGCCAATTAAAGTATTAATGGCACATCAATCAAAGAAAAATCACTGCAAATGGAGATTACACAAGCTCTGTACTCATGTCATTTTTGGGACGTCGTCCTTTATTTCAAAAATAAGTGAGATCTACAAATCATACCCTTTACTCTGGATTCTCCACTTTTTGTCTATGATGGCTTTAGTGGCTGAATGCCTTAGACTATGAAGGCAAATGCATTTTCCACTGGAGGAAACCGCTGACTTCATATTTAAAAAGTAATAATGCTGGGCTTCCCTGGTGGCGCAGTGGTTGAGAATCTGCCTGCTAATGCAGGGGACACGGGTTCGAGCCCTGGTCTGGGAAGATCCCACATGCCGCGGAACAACTGGGCCCGTGAGCCACAGCTACTGAGCCTGCGCATCTGGAGCCTGTGCTCCAGCAACAAAAGAGGCCTCGATAGTGAGAGGCCCGCGCACCGCGATGAAGAGTGACCCCCCGCTTGCCACAACTAGAGAAAGCCCTCGCACAGAAGTGAAGAACCAACATAGCCAAAAATAAATAAATAAACAAATGTGGGTTTAAAAAAATAAAAAATAAAAACTGGAAATAATAACAGTCCTTTATAAAAAAAAAAAAGTAATAATGCTGCTGTGCATGTGAAGAGTCGCAAGACCCTGTTGACATTTTTACCAAGCTTGACAGAAGTTAATTATTAACTTCACAGAAAGCAGGGAGGCACTAGCACTGCTCAAGACAGATGGAGCCTTCATTGCCTGTATAGGTTGCTATGTTTACTTAAAAGAAGAAATTCATGGTGCTAAGGGGAGAAGAGTCCAGCAGAGAAAGTTCTGCTTTTTAACCTCTTATTTTTTCTGGTACTGAGGAAGGGGTGGTGGAGGTGGGGTGGGGTAGAATTAGTGAAAAGAACATAGGCTATGGAAGCAGACAAATAAATCTGTGTTCTAAACCCAATGGCTCAACTGTCGTCTGTGACTTCGCTCTCACTAGTTAGTCATTCTGTGTAATAGTTTTGATACCTGTAAGGAGGGGATACAATGACTGCCTCTTGGGGCTTTGGGAGGATTAGGTGAGACCGTGTGTGGAAGAGTCTAGCGTAGTATCCGGCACAGGTAGGTTCTTCCCCATTCTTCCCACCGCCAGGAATGGGTATCACGGTGTGGACAGCATCACTGCCTTGCTGGGCTAATGCGAGGTGTGTAAGAGTCACTTTCCAGTAACTGACCAGGGCCTGGAAGCAGAACATCTGCAGTGGGTGAACACACCCCTAGACTCTTCTTCCAAAAGCTGTCCTGAGTTTCCTTTATGTTTTCCATTCCTTGGATCCCTATAGTTCTTAGTATTGTATTATATCACTTAAAACGTATGTGTCACTTCCACTACCCCCTCTACCCGGTTGCCTCACAGAGGTAGAGATGGCAAATGGACTCTGCACCATAGTGGATAATACCATGGTCTTTGGAGTCAGATAGGCCTGGGGCCAAATCCAGGTGCTTCCATTTTTTTTTTTTTTTTTTTCGGTACGCGAGCCTCTCACTGTTGTGGCCTCTCCTGTTGCAGAGCACAGGCTCCGGATGCGCAGGCGCAGCGGCCATGGCTCACAGGCCCAGCCGCTCCGCGGCATGTGGGATCTTCCCGGACCGGGGCACGAACCCGTGTCCCCTGCATCGGCAGGCGGACTCTCAACCACTGCGCCACCAGGGAAGCCCTAGGTGCTTCCATTTTTAAGCTGTGTCATCATTGATTGGGTCAACTTACCAGGCCCCTCGCTGTCTCAGATTCCAACTTTGCAAAGTGGGCTTAAATCCTGACCTTACAGTATGGTCCAAAAAAGAGTTAGTGTGGTATGGATGCAAACACCTGCACAGTGCCCAACGACGAGTGGCTATTTGCTGTTGTTATTGGCCGGAAGGACCAGTGTGGAGTGTCCTACCAGATCCTAGGGTTTCTGGCAGGTATGACAGGCTTGGCAGGAAAGGCATCAAATCTAGGAGAAACAAGTAAAAACAAGCAGGAGATTTGAAGGCAGGGGCTGTTTGCTCTCTAGCCTGATTTATAAAACTCACAGGTGATGCATTAGTGACATTTGCCCTTTGAGGCATGGACAGAAGATGCCAGGATTAAGCCTGCCTGATAGCCTTATGGAAACTTTCAGGTGCATCTGCCTTATATCCCATTTAGAATACAAGCTCAGAGGCAGGTGCTGTGTTTTACTCTTTTTTGTGTTCTCCTACGTGTCCCGCTCAAAGCTTTGCACATAGTAGGTGTCCAATTGCCATGTGTTAATTAATGGAAAGTTTCCCTTGTTTAGTACGGTAGGGTGTCTCTATCTCAAATGTTTCCATGTAATGCTCAGAATATACTTTAAAAAATCCATTGTAATATAACAAATATACCAATGTCTCAAATAGTTTGGATGACAAAAGGTTGGGAAGAAGAGGTGTGTCAATATAAGGAATCTCAGTGCTAAAATGGTTTGAAATGACTGCTTTAAAGCATGGCCACAATTTTACATCCTCCACTGAAGTATACTTAGATATACACTTTTTTCCCCCCGCGCACATTTTTTCCTTTACAGAGCTATCTTTTGCTCAATCATTGTGATGTAATCAATTGTGGATAATAATACTGCAGGCCCCCTTCTCACCTCTCTCCTGCCAGCATTAAAGATGGGTATGACCAAACAGAGCAATTCATCCTCAGGCAACAGAGACTGGCCCACAGGGTGGGCACATGACCAGGACAAGGCCAAGACATTGTTTGATATAAGGATGTCGCCATGCTTAAAAGGTCAGTTTTTTTTTTTCCCTCTGGAGTTCCTAAGCCAGGGCTTCCAGAGGCTGCTCTCCACTAGGTGAAATCCTTTCTGCAGTCATAGCACACGAGGTGCCATTGCACAAAGAGAGGAAGAGAGAAGCAAAATGGGAGGAGCGAAAGGAGAACAAAAGAGTCCTGGAAAAGCAGAGAACCCTGGATTTCAGCCCCTGGGGCCTTCACTTCTGAAAGCTCTGCAGCATCTTTTCCAGCCTTGCAAGCTAATACAATGTCTTTTTCTAGCTCATCTGAGTTGGATATCTCGTTGCTTGCAACTAAAAGAGTCTGACCAGCACATTCAGGCTTTGGTTCTGAAACATTCACTTCAGAGCCCCAGCCATCTCTCATCCCAATGTCCTGAACAGATGCAAATATAATTAAGGAATTCTCTGTGTTACATAAACACACCCATCTGACATTCAGTTTTTAGCACATTGTATGTATACATCAGGATTTCTCAACCTTGGCACTACTGACATTTTGGACCAAATCACTCTGCTCAGTGCTGGATAGTTAACATTATCCCTGGCCTCTGCCCACCAAGTGCTGGTAGCACCACTTCCCCAGTCAAACAAAATGTCAAAGAGAAATGTCGAGAATGTCCCAGGCATTGCCCAATGTCATGGGAGGTGGGGGGAGTGGGAGGGGAGGGCAGAATTGCCCCTATTAAGGACGAGTCACTGGTATACACAGTATGTAAGCTCCATGAGGGCAGGCTTTTTTTCTCTTTTTTGCAGGTAGGAATCCCCAGGACCTAGAACAATTCCTGTCTCACATGATGTGCTCAGCATTCATTTATTCAATGAGAAAACAAATGCATTCTAAGTAAATGGAGGACGCTGTTGCAGATGCTTCGAGAATCAAAGACAAGGAAAAGAAGACCAAGGAAGGCAAATGCATTATCTCCTAATTTTATGAGCCAGGGTTAAACAAAACAAAACAAAACAAAACGAAAAACAGCATGCATAACTTGGCAAACTAAGAATCTCCCTCACAGTACAGATTCTCTTAAAAGAGGAAGGTAGAAAGTTAGATTAGGGACAAATGTTGATTTTTAGGAATTATCCTTCAAGCACTGTGGTTTTCTACAATCTCATTTTTTTCCTATTTAAACAAAACAGTCAAACCCAACAGTGGAGACTGATTTGGGACCTGGGAAGTTAAAACAGAACCTGGGAGAATGTCTCAGGAGGAAGAGAAGTCCTATTAATTTTGCTTTTATTCTCTAAAAATGACACATGCTTTTTGAAGTGTAGTCTCATTTCCACACCTTCAGCGGGTAGTTTTCCCATCAGGATTAAAATGATCAGCACATAGAAGAGCCACCCCTGCATTTCATCATCCTCTTTTTATTGTAACTCAATAAAAAAATATGGGAGTTAGAGAATTTAGTTTTACAATAAGTTTTCCCATATTGAGGGGCACCTGATATATGAAAATATATGTACATATTCTTGGCAATACTAATGTAGCATTCACGAAATAACTGAGCCTTATACGATCCAGTCACATGATGTTAGCCAGACACAAATCACGTCTACTCCAGCGACATCCAGAGCAGCTATTACAGAGGCTGTAAATCGCCAGAACAACCCCCGATCATCAGAAGAGAAATAACCCAGTGCTGTTTCCAAACAGCAGAATCACACTCTCTACTTCGTCCCCCTGCGTTGCCACCTGAGTGCCTGCCGTCAGATTATCATTGACTGAGACTTCTGTAAATCCTGAAGTTCTTAAAAAGCGTGATTTCCTTTTTTAGTGTTATCACCAGTTCCAAACAATTAGTCTACTTTTCAGCAGTTTCACACCAAGCAGTTTGGTTTATTTGTTCATGGCAGGGAGTGGAGAGCCATAACGCCCCAAGAAAAGGAGATCCTGGGTGACCAGCCAGGCACTTCACCAGCTCTGATTCAGCTCTGCCTCAGCCACAAGACCAGGCCATCAAATTTCATGCCTCAATAATATTTAAATCACCATACTGGGAGCAGGATAATGTGGTCAAAGACACTCACTTTGGAGTTAGACCACCCTGAGTCTTCAAATTTACTAACGGAGGGCCCTTGGGCAAGTGACATAACTGCTTTGAGTCTGTTTTCATTATACACTGAAAAGGGTGCCATGGTGATTAGCTTCACTCAGGGTTACTCACCAATAATGAAAACCATGAATGTTAAGGCCATGAATGCCAAGATACATAATGCAATTTTAGGGTTCAACTGGCAGTAAGAGAATACTATTAGGTACTACAGGTTTCAAACGTTTTCATACTTCTGGATTGGTCTGGGGACCAAATTTGCTGATAGGCTGCAGATGGGCATAAACACCTAGATGTCCCGGTTCACGTCTTATCTCTGAAGCGGCTGGACTCAGAATTCGAATCTCCAAGGAAGCCATGAGGTGGCTCTTGATTATCTTTCACTTGTACGTGATTCTACTCCAGGCTAATGCAGAACCTCTCTGGTCTTCCTTATTTTGTCTTAGGGGATACCAGAATCACTCCATTTAAATGAAGTCAACCGGTATCTTATTGAAACCTGTAAAGCAGTGGCTTGTAAATCCCAATCATAATCAATGAATGAATACAGATGCCCAAATGATATAAGCAAAATTCATTTTGCCAGTGGTATATGTGCCACATTAATGAACAAGTCATTGAGAAATCTCAAATCTGAAACTGAGAAATCTGAAATCAAGAAATCAGAAGGTTTCTTCCTAGGATGATTCAGTGTGCCAACTTCTGTTGGAAAACTGAAGTTAAAGCCTTGCTTTGAAAAGAAGTACATCTTGAAACATAGACAATACCACAGTCATCTATCTTAAGAGTATTTGAACTACATTTCCATGGTACTACAAAGCTTTAATTAATTACCAATCTGCTTATGATGTTACACTGAGTGCTATGCAAATTGAAATAAGCTTGGCCTCTGGCCTTAAGAGGATTTTAATCTCCAATAAACACTATTGATGCAGATAAAGATCATATTACATTTGGGGGAAACATTAATAGAATGAGCAACAGAGAGGCTTCCAATTGTTTGTTTGTTATTTTCATTTTCAGATGGCACAGTCTGAATAAATAATTGTAACCTAGATAGGCCAGCAGGCTTTGTGGAACAATGAAGAAAGATTGTGTGCTAATTTTCATGTATTTCTCAAATGTATTTACTTTTCTCTGTCTCTACTCCAACATGCTCTAGGCCTCCATCATGTCTTGCCTGAGTTACTGTAATACCCTTCTAACTGGTCTCTAGTCTTGCCCTTTGTGGCAAACCATTTTCTCAAGTGGAGTCAGGGAATTTACAAAAGTGGGCACATGATTGGTCTGTTTCCCGGCTTAAAGCCCTTTAGTGGCTCTGCAGGGCTCTTAGATTATGGCCAGACGCTCAGTTTACAAGGTGCTAACCTTTCTAGCCATTCACCCCTTGCAAAATATGCCACAGTCTGTAACACAGCTGGTTATGCCTACTTATCCCTCAGGTCTCAGCTTTGGCATTTCTTCCCCTGAGAAACTTTTTCTGACCTTTGAAGTTGGGTTAGCTGATCTTTTTCTGTGCTGCTGTAGCTCTCAATATTCACCCCTCTTATAATACTGTATAAGAATAAAATTATTTACTCTTTTGAATCTTCGTTAGTTTCCAAGTTCCATGTGGGTGGGGCTATACATTTCCTGTTTACCACTGTAGCCCTAAAATTTGGTGAGAATAAAAAACTCCTGGCGAAAAAGTAGATACCTAGCAAACATTTTGTTGAATTAGGGATTCTTTCTTTTAGTCGTTTAGTTGCTCCTTGCACTGGTGTCTTCAGTGACTCCCGGTGCATCTCTGTCCAGTTGGACTTGCCGTGATGATGGAACTATTCTGTATCCGTGCTTGGCTAATCCAGTAGCCTCTAGACACGTGTGGCTGTTGAATGTTGGCAATGTGACTGGTGACACTAAAGAATAAAATCTTTACTTATTTTTAATTATTTTGCTTTACAGTTAAATAGCTATGTGTGGCTAGCTATATTGGACAGCACAGTTTCAGGAGAACTTTATTAGACTCACATGCAGTCAAACTCTCTTCCAAGAAATGGGTCAAGAGCTGTCTTTCCCAATAGTAGCCACTAGTCACATGGGGCTATTTAAATTGGAATTAATTAAAATTAAATACAAGTTAAATATTTAGTTTCTCAGTCAGGCTAGCCACATTTCAAGTGCTCAGAGCTCAGTTATAGCTGATGGCTGCCACATTGGGTGTCACAGAAAATTTCCATTATCCCCAAAAGTTCTAATGGACAGCACTGGTTTGGAAAATGGCTCACCTGACTAGAAACAAAGATGCACGTTCTTCCCAGTGGGGTGGTTAGGTACCACCACCCTCTTGTTTGGTCCTGACTGTCAGGAAGGCTGGGGAGCTGGGGTCATAGTGCCACTAGATGGCTGATAATACCCAATGCTCGTTCACCTTATGTGATTAGGATATTGGCCTCTAGATCCCAGGGTACCATAAATTAGGGACAGTGATGAAAGCAAAGTAGCTGACCCCCCCCAGGGAAGACCAAGTAGACTCAGGGCAGCATTCTCTTGTGAGAGAGGGTCAGGGCCAATTTCAGTGCTCCCAACTCAGGCTTCTTATTTATTCCCAGACACATTAGCCCACAAGGTTGCAGTGACCTCTTGGCCCCTAGCGGCTACGTGAAGGTCACCTCTCCCCAGAGCATCTCTCTTTTCTCTTTATTCACTGCAGCTCTGAAACCGGCCACCTTTCCTTTCCCATGAGGCAGTCATTGGCAGCTACTCCAGGCTTTGTTGCCTCCAGAATGGATAACCACAAAGTGTCCCTGGAAGGCTACCCAGAAGCTTCAGCTGGCTTAGTGTGGCACTGTCCATCTGCCGAAAGGCACTGGGCATGCCGCGCCAGGAACACCTGAGCTCCCACTTTGCCCTGGCTGCCTTGTCACTTTGCAGTGACATTCGAGGTACAGCCCTGAATCCCCTCGCCTGAAATTGCTGCTTTGGAGGTTGTCCCCTCCCCTGAACACCACCACAGCAGGGGAACGCTGATCAGCTAAGAATGGTCCCAAGCAGGGGGTTAAAGTCAGGGAATTTTCTGAGGAATTTGCTTCCCCTCCTGGTTTGAGGAAGCTGGACTTCTCCGTGTTCAGGAACACAGTGAAAAAGCCATCTGTTTAGTTAGGCTTCTGCCACGAAGGGTGGTCTTGGGGAGTGGATATTTAAATAGTGTTTTTCTGCTCTCCTCATATACATTTGGAACTTTAACAACACATTAGTAAAAAATGATAAACTACAAGCCTTCATCTTCCACTAGGAGTCCTTTTAATTTTTTTGAAGTTGATTTCTCATCAGCTTTGTGGCTCTTCCCCCGGAAAAGCTGATGTTTCTTTCACCCAGCACATCACCACTTCACAATCCTCATTTCTCAGTCTTTGGCCACAAGAAGGACTTTGCTTTAGTTCTCTTACTTTTCCCGTTTACTTCCTCTCCTGCCCACGCCACCCCCAAGTGTTTTCAAACCACGACCATTAAAAAGTTCTTTTAGAAAACACTTAAATATTATCCAACCCCCCTCTAAAAATGTCTTGTCAGATTTCTTCCTCTTGTTTGCTTCAAAAACTGGCGCTTTGATTGTCCATTAGAGAGTTGTTTACATTACTCCAAAAGCTCCATTTAGTTTCCTTGACAAGGTGGAATAAGTGACTGGCTGTGATGGATAGAGGCACCTGTCCTAATGGCTGCTCACACTGTGCCCACCAGTGCAGGTTACATTGATAAATTGACAACAGTTGGGACATGCTCTGCTAGCAGCAAGAATGAGGCTACGAGGACAAACACAGGCGGTGAGACAGTCTGCTTTAATATTCCTGGGAAAGGTGTACAGCCTCCTAATCTAACACCCCAACACCTGCGGTGAGGAATTAGTGCACAGGCAGAATTTCTTTGTTACCTTGACACTACTTCTGCTGGTTAGTCTGGAATGCTATGGACTGTAAAAGAGTCCTCCCTCCTCCCGTTTATACCCCTGCCATCCCTGACTTGGGGGCCCCTGTGAAAACTGTATTATTTTGATTTTATGTTATTATGTATTTACTGGTTTTTTGAATTCCTTTATTGAAAACCTTTCTTTTTCCTCTAATGAGAAAAACAACATGAAGGACAACACATGGCTGCCTGTTAGCTTGGGTTGATTATCAGGAAAACGTGGGAAGCAGCCTGAGCCAAGGCTAAAGTGTTAATCATCTGGAATAAGGGGCTCTGGAGGTTCCAAATTTCGAGTAATGGGGAGTTAAGTGTCTGTCATGATGCCCCAACTCAGCCAGGGGTTCTTAGAAGGTGTTCAGTTCCCCAGCCAACTTACCCTTCATTTTCTTTTTTCCACGCTGTTGGTTTCGTGTTACCTTGAATACAGCAGGTACAGCAGTGAGTGAGGCCCAGCCTTGGAATCTCCCCATGTTGACAAAGGGCCCATGCAGGTGCGTGGCTCCAGGGGCAGATCCAGGACTTTGCAAACTCCCTTCACTCTGTCCTTCCTCTCCGATAAGTTGGGAGCATCAGGGCAAAGCGATGGGTAGGTCCGCTGATGCAGCTGGGCTAAGAGCTGCAGCAACAGTGGCAATCTGACACAGCCCCTTGCTCCATCCGTTACATGTTTATCTTAACTGAAGACTAATCTAAAGGAACAAATAACCACAGAGAAAATGCTCCAACTTAATACAAAGTCATAAAAAAGAGAGAGAGAATACAGGAGCAAAAGAAGCATGGACATAATAATGCTTTCCTGAGCTCTGCTTTTCAATGTCCTAGTTACCAATTTTATGATAAGACACAGTTTGCCTTTATGATTTGCATGAGTAATGAGGCAATTAGCAGCCATCATATATAAAACATGCTCGTTCTTCATTAGACACCAAACAAAATGGCACAGCACAACATGTAGAGTGTGGCCAGGCTCAAGCAACTGGCTCTTTCTAGAGACTTTGTGTGGAGTTTTGTTGGAAGCCTGGTGGCTGCACGCATCACATTAGGAGGCTAGACTGTGGTTAGTTTGATGTGAAATTCTGACTGGCTGGCAGTCGCCTCCACTCCCCACCCCCTAACTGCTACTAAATTTCATTTCAAGTTATAATTATTGACATTGGAAACAGCTACTCGGATCACAACAACAAAGCAACAATTATACAGGATCTGGTGTTTCTCATGCAAATTACAGCAATAAAATACAGGAAAATCCGGCCCACTTACAGACCAGTCTTTGTCTTTGGAGAACACAGTCTGAACTATTTGGTTAACTAAATTAAAATGTAAATCTTGGCTGGCTTTTCTTCTTAGATAGTGATATGAAACAGTTTCTAAAAGACAGAAAAAGCTTAAGGGACCACATTTCAAACAACTTGTCATGAATATATTTTTTGATGAATTAGGACTGAAAAGCTTGACTGTATAAAAATCAAGGATTCTAAAATGCTGTTCAAACAGGAAAAGCATAAGGGGAGAGAGAGTCCTGTATATTTACCCCTAATATGTTTGTTTACAAAGGAACTTGGGAGATTTGAAAGATGCACAGTAAGAGTCCCTTGCGTTTTCACAAGTAAAGCCATCTCTCTCTTATTCCCAGTTGGGGTAACATGTATAATGAAACATATAACCTAGAGAAGGAGATTAGTGAGCATTAAAACTGAGTTCTTTTACTTTATTAGAGTCGCTTTCCTTCCTGTCTTTGTCTCTTCTTCCATACAAACCCTGAGCCTGTGAAAGTGTCACAATAGGCAGGGGGGCAGAATTAAAAAGTCAACCAGTGGCATTAGCGAGAAGGAGCTGTGAATTCAACCACTCTGAGCCACATGGAGTTCTGCAAAGAGTCGGAAACAATGATTTGAATCTATGGGGAAATGGAATGGCTTCCGATCCATTATCATTACTGCTTTTAACAAGCTAAACTAAACTAAGCAAAGCACCCCTCAACCAGCATAGAAAAGGGTTGGATCCACAGGGCCTGCAATCAGTACTACCGAAGACAACATCAAAGAGCAGGAGAAGAAAAGCCACTGCTTGTGCCTCTGGCCAGGATTCAGCGGACAACGCATCTGCTTTGAAAGCTATACCTCCGAGTTTGACCACAAGGAAACTGACCCTTGTGAAGCCATGACAATGGAGGATACTGACGTGTAATTTATGTATTTAATTTTTTTTATACAGGGAAGAGCAATTGTGCGATATATCTCATTTATAACAAATCTGATCTTTAAAAGGCAATAATTTTACAAGTGCACTTTTGCATTAAGAATACTGTTATCGGGCTTCCCTGGTGGCGCAGTGGTTGAGAATCTGCCTGCTAATGCAGGGGACACGGGTTCGAGCCCTGGTCTGGGAGGATCCCACATGCCGTGGAGCGGCTGGGCCCGTGAGCCACAACTACTGAGCCTGCACGTCTGGAGCCTGTTCTCTGCAACAAGAGAGGCCACGATAGTGAGAGGCTCGCACACTGCGATGAAGAGTGGCCCCTGCTTGCCGCAACTAGAGGAAGCCCTAGCACAGAAATGAAGACACAACACAGCAAAAATAAATAAATAAACTAATAAACTCCTACCCCCAACATATTCTAAAAAAAAAATAATAATAATACTGTTATTATAAGCAGAGAGCAAACACTGTGTGGGCAGCCACTCTGACTTATAGCAGCTCGGTACAGCCACTGCTAGATAACCAAGAGTAATGGTTTTTGATAATCAGGCCACACTATTAATATAACAGGAACCACAAGTGCTTTTGTACTGCAGCCCTGGTTAAACTAGCACATCTCATTGGAATATAAAGAAGGGGTGGGGAGTCGTGTTCTGTTTTCTGCTGCTTCTGCACTGAAAAACGTGCCTCACGGTGCTGTCTTAGGTGTTTCATGTCTTTGGGAACATGCAGCAGCAGTGAAAAATGTTTCCCTTTAGAACCTCTGGTCCTTTCTGCTCATTTAGAACTCAGCAACTACCCACTGCATCAGAATTGAGGTCCATAAAATGTAGCAGATGGATTTCAAGTGGCAGTTCTGTTGGCTGGGGTGAAGCTGGTGGAACGTGCTGAGGTCCGGAGCAAGCTGGGTTTATGCTGGTCTCTCACTGGTCTGTGACTGTTGAAATACTGCCGGGTGTAATGGGGATCATTTTGGCCCATGTGAACAAAAGTTAATGCTGCCCCTTAATCGTAAATGTTAGCATGAAGGAAAATATGACGGAGGCACTTCTGGTGGTAAGAGTCAGGCAACATAATCATAACAAGTAAAACCAGGCTTAAGCATGTCACAATGATGTTTATTCATATGGTGACATTTACTGTAACTTTCCTCTAAAAGGCGATGTTCTCCTCCAATGTTAACAACCCAGAAACCATATTATGAAGTTATCTTTGGATGCATGATGTGTATCTCTGTCACACAGCTCTCCATTTCCCAGGACATGTGCACTGGGAGTGAATTTCCTCTTCAGAATCAGTGCTTGGATTATTTCTGTAAATCTGAGGAGGCACATACTCAGTAAAGAAATGCATATTTCCTGAATTTTACAATGAGGAGAGAGGGCTAAAAAAGGCTGATTAAAGAAGCTGAGACTCAGTGAGATTGAGTACCTTACTCAATCATTTAAGAATGTCCTCCAGTGCCATGTTTTTCATAAAATGTTCACTGATAATGCAAGTCAGGAGTAGTATTTCTGGACCTCTCCAGCTTTCGTGGCAAGAGATGAAGGTGAGTGTCTTCAGTGTTTTGATTGTGATGATCTTGTGGCCATTGCCATAGACTACTTTGTATTCATCAAACATTTACTGAGCACTTACTGTGTGCCAGCTAATGGACCACGCATGGAGGGGGAGGATGAAATACATCAGCTTCAAGGAGATCAAAATCTGGTAAGAAAGAACAGACAGGTACACAATTCATTATAAAACTTTGCAGAACCTGATAAAGAGAAGTCCATTTAAGCTGCAGTCGGAAAGATTACACTGAACAAGATGGAATTAATGAAGACTTTAATGCATTTAATGAGAGTCTCGGAGAATTTGTAGGCTTTGCATACATTTTATATTCACTACTATATTCTAAATTAGTTGAGATTAGTCACTACATCTAACTTGTACTTATATGTATTACTATGTTGAGCAGAATGTTTGGTCTGTAGATGCATTACATAAATCATACCATCTATAGAGCACTTATATGTTTCAGGAATTGTTATAAGCACATGTTATCTAATCCTTGTAGCACCTCTTGAAGTAGGATCCAAATTATCCCCATTTTACAGAGGAAACTAAGGCACTGAGAGGTTAAGTAAATTATCCAACGTCGTAGTTATTAAGTGGAGAAGCTAGATTGGAGGCGGGCAGTCCGGTCTGACTGCAGAGACTACATTCCTCACCCATACATTCTAACTGCCTGTGGTCAAGAAACATTGGTTGAATGTTGAAAAAGCTAGTAGGAGTTTCTCAGTAGTTATAATGCAATTTCATTTACCACTGCAGAATTTCTTAAGAACACTTAGCTCAGGAAACGAAGCAAAAAATCATCAGGGTGCATAAAAATCAGTTTATGATTAAATGATTAACCTCTGCAAGAAAGTCAAACACTTGTCCACAATATATTTATTCTCTAGAAAGCCTTGAGGTTGTGGATCAACTAAGAAGGTATTGACTTACACTGATATTTTTTGAAAATAAGTGTATACTGTTTGATGAATATATAACATCATTGCTTTTGGCATCAGGTCCAACATTTATCCTTTCCTTCTCATCACACAATGTAATTATACACATCCATACAGTAAACTCAGGTTCTATGGACCTGAGTCTCAAGCACCCTTGGTGTCCTATATTAAATGCAGAACAAACCTTCCCTGTCAGAGAAAATTCATTGACATCTAGTTCAAAGATGATCAATAACTTGATCTTGTCTGCACAAAATGACCTTTCAATGGCATAGATTGTAGGGAGTTGGTGGGCCAACTAGGTAGAGAAAAACGATGACACAGTGTATGTTAGCCAGTGACCCACATACAAACACCAGTTCAATTGGAGAAGTGAGGAAACCAGATGTGCTCAGCTGGTACAAATATCTGCATTTCACCAGGTTCAGCCTCTGCTTAAATCCTTTCTCACAATACCGCTAAACTTCTTTGTTTTGAAGAAGTTGTGCAACAAATGCGTATGAAACTAACAGATACATTTATTCTTCTAAAAATTGGCAAAGAGCAAAGAAAGCTATCATATCAGGTTTGTTGAGGTTGCTAAAAATGGCTATTCTTGTTCATCACTGTGTGGAGTACAAAAAACCCCAATGTCTTCTTAGTAACTTGGAAACTTTTAGAGCTATAAAATGCTATGCCCAAAGTACACCTAATTCCATGACTAGTAATTCATCATATGAAAGTAATTAGCTGTGAACATAAAGATTTGTGGACAATGATGTACATCTAAAATTATTTAAAAATTTAAAATGTAGAAATAGCCTAAATGTTCAATAGGGATGTAAATAAATACATTTTAGTACATCTATAAAATATAATACAAAAATAGCAGGATACAAAACTGTACATACAACATTGACTTGATTTAGGATGAAGAAAATGCACCACAGAATTAACAGATAGTCTGTGTGGTAAAATTACTCATACTTTTAATTTTCCTCTTTATACACTTTATTCTTCCAAATTTTGTACCATGAACATGTATTGTTTTTATAGTTACTAGTAAAAAGTAAATATTAAGTATTCTTTAGAAGGCTGTAGGCATGCTGAAGATCCATCCAGAAGGACCCTAGACTTTCTCCTGGAAGATAAGGCTTGGCCTTTTTGTCCTAATGTCCACTCCTAATTGCTGAAATCAGTGGTGCTTTTTCCTCACCCTTCCACAGTAATTCTAGGAAAGGTAAAACTCTCTGATGAGATATGAGAAAGCAGCCATTAGAAAACCTTGGAAAAGAAATGAGTATATGGAATATATTTCCAAGAGAAAATATAAGCAAGGTGATTGAGACAACTTGTTAGAAAACCGAAAATTTTCTTCCTGACTGAGTCAGATAAGCCTGACTGTTCTCTGAGTGAGCTGGGTTTTGGACTGTGGACATAGGCATACAATATAGATGGCTTTTTACTTTGTAAAAGCTTTGTGAGCAATAATGCCTAACTTTAACAGTCAAACATTATGAATAGATTTCAGCATGAAGTTTCCAAGATAAGAGGACATGAGAGGGAGGAGTATTTAAAGCAGACAAAAACATTCCTTGACTTGAACTTCCCTAGGTAAGTATTAATTTCTACATGGTCACAGTGGAATCATGCTGGCAGATACTAATTACTATACCATTGGCGTGTGATGACAAAAATGCTGGCCCATTCCATAAAAGTTTCTTTTCAGTTTAAACATATGAATCAAATAACTCTGATTGTCCTAGATATTGCCCAGATGCAGTGTCATTCACTCTCAATTACATCCCTGTTCAGATGATTCTGCAAAATTTAATTCCCTTGTTGTCACACTTGACATTCATTCATTTATTCAATATTTACTGAATTCCTATTATGTATCAAGAAACAAGAAATTTTATTTTTCCTTTTAATTTTATTTCCAACCTCTTAGGAATTGTTTTAACCTAATACTAATCATTTTTCTCTTATTCTTCCATCCAGCACCCAAAATGGTATGTGGCATGTAGATTTTTTTTTAATTAAAGTGAACTAAAATAAATGTTTGAGAATTTTATTACATCCCTTGAGATAACTGGAAACATAAAATAACATACCACAGAAGAAAACTTGCATTTATATCTGTGTATGAATATATACTTAGTATTAGAAGTAAGCATCACAGATAACCAGACAGATAATACATAATTAGAAAAGCAACAAAAATTTTAGTAGTCATTAAAATGTTAAATGTAACTGAAAACATAATTTTCATATAATGATTTGGAGAAAAATTGAAATATTTTAGTTGGTTCAACTTTTAGATTTGATAGCAATTCATGTTAATGATACTTGTGGCTCTAATTGTATTAAAAATAATTTAATAAAATCAAATCTATTCTTACATATAATTAAATTAGTAATTTAATTAAATAAAAATAAATTAATAAGTTAAATAATAAGGTTAAATAAGTTAAATAAGTTAAATAATGATATAATGACACAGTCTGTTTGAGTAGTCCTGGCAAAGAAAAATGTCTTAGAAAGTTAAAATTAGAATCAAGTTTCTGTACTCCCATTCCCTTATTTTAAAGGGAATATGGATATAGACAAGTGGAGAAACTTGTTCAATATTCTATATCCCCCAGTGGTGAGCCCAGCATAAAATTCAGGTTTTCAGACTTCTTTCTTGGTCACTTTGTCTCAGCCTGCATGAGGCAAATTGCTGTGTTGAAACTCTAATCTTTTGTGTGAATGGTTTCTTTGCTAGCTTGTCTAGTAGCAGACCAACCTACCTCTAAGAAAGCTCAATGTAAAAAAAAAAAAAAAAAAAAAAAAAAGAAGAAATCATTGACCAGTATTAAATAATGTAGATAAATAAAATAACATTTACTGTGAAAAATAATAATACTAATGTCTTGTGTAGTGTAAAATATATGTAGAATTAAGATGTATGGACAATAACAGTAAATGGGAGAAAAGGCAAAGGCAATAAATGTGTAATAAAAGCATTAACTGGGAAAGGGTAAAAACATTAATTTATATTAGACTGTAATAAAATAAGAATGCATACTTTATCTCTAGGGTTACCATTTAAAATAATCATAAAATACTAACTAACAAACTAATAGAAAATGAAATGTTTAAAAATAACTATCTAGTTTAAATGAAGGCAAAAAAGGAGAGAAAAACATGTATAAAGTGGAAGGAATAAACAGAAAATAAGTAGGAATATTATAGCTATACAACTGAAAATATCAGTACTTATATTTAATGTAAATGGGCCCAAAACTCTAATTCAAAGATAAAGATTGTCAGATTAGATGTAAAACAAAAGCCAACTATATATTGCTTACATGAGACACATCTTAAATAAAAGTACACAGAAAATTTGAAAGTAAAAGAATGGACAAAGGAAAAATGCAAATTCTAACCAAAAGAAAACTGATGTATTTATAATAATATCAGAGAAATGAGTATTTTTAGAGATAAGTAATGACATTTCAAAATGATAAAAGGATCAAACTGCCAGGTTTACATAATAATCTAAATTTGTGAGCTCCTAATAACAGTTTCCAAATATACAAGTTAAAAACTGATAGATACAAAAGTATAAATAGACATATTTATAACCATAGTAAGAGAGTATAGCACACCTCATTGATCGATAAAGCAGAAAAAATTCAATAAAGACATAAAATATTTAAATCTGAAAATATTTATTATATACAAGTATATGTGGAACATTTACCAAAATTGACCATACCCTGGATAATCAAGGGAGTCTCAGGTTTAGAAGACCAAGCTTTGACCTCAGTGGGATTAAACTAGAGATCAATAAAAAATAATATATTTTAAAAATCCAAGTGGTTGGAAATCAAGCAACATACTTATAAATCATCTATGTAGAAAATAAGAAATCACTAGGAAAGTTGGAAATATTTTGATTTAATGATAATGAAAATATAACATATCAAAACTTTTAGGAATTTGCTAAAGCTCTGATCAGAGGGAAATTCATAGCCTTAAACGCATACACCACAAAAGAAGAAGGGCTGAAAATCAATAGTGTGAGACTTTATTTGAAGAAATGTGGGGGAAGAACCCACAACAAGTGAACACCAAAAAAAGTACAATAAAGAAACTATTCGGCTTCCCTAGTGGCACAGTGGTTGAGAATCTGCCTGCCAATGCAGGGGACATGTGGTGTCCTCCTGGTCCGGGAGGATCCCACAGGCTGTGTAGCAACTGGGCCCATGTGCCACAACTACTGAGCCCCTGTGCCACCACTACCAAAGTCTGAGTGCCTGGAGGCCGTGCTCTGCAACGAAGAGTGGCCCCAGCTCGCCGCAACTAAAAGAAGCCCAAGTGCAGCAAAAAAGACCCAATGCAACCAAGAATAAATAAATAAATAATAAATTAATTAACTAAAAAAAGAAACTATTAAAGACAAAAGCAGAAAATAATGAAACAAACAAAAAATTTATAAGAAATCAACAAAGCCAAAAGTTTGATCTTTGAAAAGACCCTCAAATTGATAGGCTGATCAAAAAGAAGAGAGAAGGTACAAGTTACCAGTGTTAGAACTGAAAAATAGGATATCACTACAATCCTAGAAACATTGAAAGGATCCTAAGAGCATAATGTGAAAAACTTTATGCCAACATACTTGAAAATTTAGATGAAATAGATACATTTCTAGACAAATACAACTTTTCAAAACTAATACAATAATAAATAGAAAATCTGAATAGTTCTTACATCCACTAAATAAATGAATACTTGATAAAAACCTTTCCACAAAAAGTCTTTAACTCCAGATGGCTTCACCTGTGAATTCTTCCAAACATTTAAGGAAAATTACACCAATCTTATACAAATTCTCCCAGAGAACCAAACTGAAGACACTTTCTAATTCATTTTAAAAGGCCAGGGTAACCTTAATATTAAAACCTGTCAAGGACTTTCAAAGAAAGGATAAGTACAGGCCAATTTCTCATACAAACATCACTGCAATAATCCTAAACAATATATTAGGAAATAGAATATAGTAATATATAAAAATAATAAATACATCATAACCAAGTCGAATTTATCCCAAGAATGAAAAGTTGATTTAACATTCAAAAATTAATCAATGAATCACTCATTTTAATAGAATGAAAGAGAAAAATATGATCACTTCAACAGATTAAAAAATGGATAAAATATTATATATCTATTCATGACTGTAAAGACGTTCTTCATAAACTGAGAATTAAAGAGAATTTACTTAATCTCATAGAGATTATTATGATTTATTATTTTTTGGGGGGTGTTGCATTGGGTCTTCATTGCTGCGTGCGAGCTTTCTCTAGTTGCGGCAAGCAGGGGCTACTCTTTGGGCAGTGCATGGGCTTCTCATTGCGGTGGCTTCTCTTGTTGCAGAGCACAGGCTCTAGGCACGAGCTTCAGTAGTTGCAGCATGTGGGCTTTAGAACGCAGGCTCAGTAATTGTGGCTCATGGGCTTAGTTGCTGCACAGCATGTGGGATCTTCCAGGACTAGGGATCGAACCTGTGTCCCCTGCATTGACAGGCAGATTCCCAACCACTCCACCACCACGGAAGTCCCCAGATTATTTTTAAAAAACTCATTGACTGTATGACATCAATGACTGCCAAAGTACAATATTTGGTTTTCTTTAAAAAATTCTGATCACGCCAAAAATTTTCTGGGAAATTATGGATCATCAGGAATTACCAGCTAAGAGTTTTGAAACAGAGTAACAATAGTCCAAGCCAGTTATTAATTCCCCAGGATTGGTTTGTACTGTCATCCTTACCAGATTAGAGTTTGCAATTCTTTATATTTTGCCTAGGAAAATTTTTGAGTTACTTTAAAGAATTTGCCTCCCTTCTTGTTCTGTAAAAATATGACAGAATATATTTCATTTACTTTGAACATTTATTTTGATCTAAATGATAGTAAAAATGTAATATATCCAAACTTTTAGGGATTTGCTAAACTTTTTCATCACCGATTAAAAAACAAAGCAATACCACTGGTCCCGAAGTACAAAATATAATTCCAAGTATGAGGGAAAGAAAAGTCATATGGTGGGCTTCATGAGGGGATGAGTTCAGAATCGGTAAATCACTTGAAGGTTTACAGTTTCTATTTTGAGAGGCAGACAATACACTTGAAGACATCTATTGCTTAAAGAAATATTAAGAATAAGAAATGAGCTTGAACAAAAAAAAGTTCTTAAGAAACTTGAAAACAAAAATCTACTAGCATTCTTAATTATAATTAGATAATGAAGAATTATAATAAGGAAAACAATGTCACAATACCCACTTGGCTGATCTTTAACTTCACAGTAGGATATAGGACTTTTATTTTCTTTAACTCTCTTGAAACCAAACCCTGAGTAACACATTGGCCTATGTGTAACCAAGTGTGAAGTGGGCTACTCTCTGGAAGAAGGGGCATATTTTTTCCTTGTAGTAAGTTACCAAAATTGACATGTGATAAGGAAGAATCTTTTTAGGTCTGGGGTGGGTTGAATGATATGGTCCAATGTGGGCGTCAAATTAGCAGAAATTAGATGTTAGTTTCTTTACTGCATGAAAGTAGTCTGGAGACATTTAGAGATGGGCACAGAAGGAAATTTAGCAAGGAGCAGTTTTAGAAATACTTGTCAAAACTTGTTGAATATTTGCTTCTATGTAGAGATTTTGTTTGGTGTTTGCCCTATTTGAATGTGTTAATATCAGTAGAGAGGATTGAACAAAATGGATTTAGGAGAACAATTGTTTTAGCTCCCAGTCTGCTTCAGACAAAGGTGATGACAGGAAATATTAGTAATTGTCTTCCCACAAGAAGTATGTCTGTCATATACATGACCAACTCTGAGAATTACCTTAAAGGTTGTTTATGCTGTAGTATGGCCTGATTCTCTAGAAGTAGATGTGTCTGTCTTATATACTACTATATACCCAAGGCCTAATACAGTGCCTGGCATCTTGTAGGAACTCAGTAACTATACTTGGAATAAATGACAACTGAAATCAGCAAATAGTGGGAATAGCTGGATCTGCCTTATCAATTAAAAATAAAACTTTCTGTAAAAGTATCTTTTGTTTTCCTCTGATGATATTCTGGTGCTAATTTATGGATATGGATATATATATATGTGTGTGTATATATATATATATATATATATATATATATATATATATATGGACAGAGACAGAGACAGAGAGACAGGAGAAATGGGGGAAAATATATATTATTCACAGATATATATCTATGAGTAATATTTTCAGTGGTTTCTAGGAAAGTCACTCTGTGTCATGCAACCACCCATCATGTTCTGAAAACAGAGCTAAATAAGGACAATAGAGATTGTTATTGCCTATGTGTCCCCATTGTATTAAAGAAAATTAAGAGAGTGCTTCACTTCTGAACTTATGTGGCATGGCCAGAGTGACCTTATGGTCTCAAAAGCATCCAAGACGTCTGGGAACAACTCCATCTTCTGTAGCCTACAGGGTAAACTATGTTCATTGTTTTTAACAAGTGTCAAAAAATGCTGATTTCCCTAATGTCTTAGAATTTGTCTGAAGGAGCAAGGAAAATAGTGTGCAATATATTGCCCATTCATTCTTATGGCAGAGGAAAATACAGGAAAAATAATGTAAATTTAGTATCCATATAGAAATCCATATTTATTCACAATATAATGATCATAGAGGAGCTATTATATTCTGGGGGATAAAATTCACTCTCAGCAGATTGTTTCAAGCAAAGATAATATACTACCTAAAGCGGTCTTGAAAATTTTATTATTTTCTCCCTTAGAAGTCAACAACACCAAGGTTTAGAAGAATATTAACAAGCAAAGCATATTTATAAAGATGTAAATAATCATGGTGGAGACTTACTGTTCACCACTGAAAAGTAGTGTTAACACATCTATGATGTTTTCTCTGGGCTATTTTAAAATGGAATTTAGACATAATTTCAACAAGGTTTCTACTTAAGGAACATAGATTCTGGTAGAGAGAGTATGAAGGAGAAACACATGAAAATTTATTGAACAATGTAATCTATGTGTCTGACATTTTGCAATCTATCAACTTGCCAGAAGTCAAGAAAACAATTTCTATCTTTGTTTTTCTTACCCTTCAAGCATTTGTTTTCTTACCCACTATGAAGATGGCTTCCCTTGGGTTTTATTACTTTTTTGTTTGCCTTTTTGGTTTCTTTGTGTAGCTAATTCTTGTCTAGTTGGATCCAATTGTGGTAAAAACTCTTTGAGGGCTTCCCTGGTGGCGCAGTGGTTGAGAGTCTGCCTGCCGATGAAGGGGACACGGGTTCGTGCCCCGGTCGGGGAAGATGCCACATGCTGCGGAGTGGCTAGGCCCGTGAGCCATGGCTGCTGAGCCTGCGCGTCCGGAGCCTGTGCTCCGCAACGGGAGAGGCCACAACAGTGAGAGGGCCAGGTACAGCAAAAAAAAAAAAAAAAAAACAACAACAAAAAAAACTCTTTGAGTGGGGCTATGCCGGCATTTACTGTCATGCCTTTTTTCATTGCTTCTCTACATAGTGTCTGCAATGAACTTTTTGAATACATCTGTTTCATGCCCTGGGGCCTTTGCATATTCTTTTTCCTCTACCTAGAATCCTCCTCCCAATGTCTTTGCTTGAACAATTACTATTCATTTTTTAGGTCTCAGCTTAGATATAATTTCCTCCATTTGGCATGAATCTATACAAATCATTGAGTTCTTCTCTTAGATTCTTTAATAGTGCCTTTTTCTTAGGCATATTACAATTCTATACTGTATTTCACTTAGCTATTTACTTGAGCATCACTCCAACTAGACTGTAAGCTCACTGAGAGCAGAGAATAGGGTCTATATTTTGTTCAAGCTTATGTGCCATCTTTGTATTGATGTACTCTGCTGTATGTATATGTATTCTAATGTGTCTATATATAATAATATATTAAAAGACCATATAACAGAGTGGTTAAGGAGAGCCTGGACTCTATGACTAGCCTGCCTGGGTTAGAATCTCAGCTCTGTCACCTACTAGCCATGTGATCTTTAATTTTTCCATGCTGCAGTTGCATAATGTATAAATCAGAGATGACAATAACATCATAGGATTGTTGTAATTGTTAAATAATTTAATAAATGTCAAGGACTTAGTACCTAGTAGAAGCTATATAAATACTTGCTTCTACTTATTATCATAAATATTCAGTAAATAAATGAATGAATCATTAACCAACCTCAGTACCACATTCGCCTAATTTAAGTGCTAGACATCCCACTCTCGCTAGTGATACCATCATGATTTTTCTTCCCAGCCTCATATTCTTCCTCCATTCAATCACTTGATAAAATCCCAAGCACCTGAGTTCTGGGTGATATACTCACCTCTCCACTTCAATCCTGAATTAGTCACAAGATCAAGGGTAAAATCTGGCTGTAGGTAGAGTTTGATCTCTCAGTGCTGGTGCAACCCTATTTGGATGTGGCAAGTGCCCTTGCCTGTGGTCATCAGCCTGAAAATCATGTCACTGAAACAATGTAACTATTGAAGGCTGAGGTGTGGGGTTGGAGATGAATGCCATTGCCCCTATCACTCCTCCTCAAGAAAAAAGAGCTCTGAAATGTGTCAGAGACAAAGATGAAGTCCTCATCCATGCAAAGTGTCCCTACTTTACTGGGGTATGCTGCTTTTATTGAAAGGAATGAATAGATTATAAAATGAACCAGCCTGGGTTAAATGCATTCCTCTCTTCGGTTCCTTCCCTTATGTTCTCTCTTCTCTTATTTTCCTCCCATGGGACTGATATTGTAAGGTTAGTTCCAAAGACTTCTCCTGATCAAGGAACCCTTCCACATTTAGAAGACATAAGAGGTAGCAGGGTAGGTCCCAGGGGAAGTGAACATTGAGGGCTGCTCAAATATCTTCCATTTCTGGGTTTGCTGAGTGGTCAATCGAAGCCCTTGGTTCTTACATGGGCTAAGAGAGATCAGTAGACTAGATGACCAGATGGGTTATAGGCTGCAGCCCTACACTGTCTCTGCCTACAGTATTTTCATGCTTCAGGAATCTGGTAGAATGGTAGGCTAAAAAAGATTTAATCATTAAGATATTCTGCTCCAGCTCATATACTGTTAGAACTAACCACTGAAATTCCATCAAAGGAAGATACATTTTTTAAAAATACAAAAAAAAATGAGAAATTTTCAAGAGTCAACAATTTACTTGGGTTTTTATATTATAGAACTTCTTTTGTGTTTACTATGAACTCGACAAAAAACAAAATGTCTGCTACTGGTGATGGAGATACATTTTAAGATTCAATTATTAGAGAAAAGAGTCACTTAGACAATTAAAAATTTATTAGTTCAAGTTAAAGATGTGGTCAATAGGTGAATAATTTAGCAACCAAAATGAAGAAAAAACAATTAATTCCTTATTTTAAATTTAAAAAGTCTATTTTAAAATAATGTGTCAAAAGGAAATTATAATAGATGTTGAAAAATATTTAACACTTAATAAAAATGAAAATACTACATAAAATTTGTAGAGTGAAGCTAAATTATAGTCTTCAATTCTTATAAGGGAAGAAAGACTGAAAGTTATTGAATTGTTATTCAACTCAAGAAGTTAGAAAAACCACAAGAGTAAAGCCAGACAAAGAAGAAAGGAAACATTAAAAATCAGAGCAGAAATTAATAAAATTTCAAAAATGCAAGAGAAAGGACTTAAAAGTCTTGGTGACTAAACTATTATCAAACCTGTGGCAAACTGGTTGAAAAGAAATAAGATATAAGAGAAAAGAGATAAATAAAAAAATTAAGAATAAAAACTAAGGAATAACTATAACAAGTACAAATTAATTAGAAAATAGTGTGAGACGTTATGTCAATACATCTGAAAAAATTAGATGAGACAGATGAATTTCTAAAAAAGTAATTTACCACAATTGACTAAAAAAGTATTACAAAATCTGAACAGGCCTTGGAACAATAGTTAAAATTAGTTAAATAGTTAAAAATAAATTAATTAGAAAATAGTTAAATAGTTAAAATTCTACCACAATAAAAATATCAGACCCAAATGGTTTTAAAGATCATTGCTAGGGCTTCCCTGGTGGAGCAGTGGTTGAGAATCTGCCTGCCAATGCAGGGGGCACGGGTTTGAGTCCTGGTCTGGGAAGATCCCACATGCCAGGGAGCAACTAAGCCCGTGAGCCACAACTACTGAGCCTGCGCATCTGGAGCCTGTGCTCTGCAACAAGAGAGGCTGCGATAGTGAGAGGCCCACGCACTGCGATGAAGAGTGGCCCCCAGTTACCACAATTAGAAAAAGCCCTCACGCAGAAATGAAGACACAACACAGCCCAAAATAAATAAATAAATAAATTAATTAATTAAAAAAAAAGATCACTGCTACTAAACATTTAAGGAACAGAAAATCTCAATAAAAAATAAACTGCTCTAGGAAGAAAAAAAAACCCATGGTTCTTGCTTAATTTTATTAGATATTGTAACTTTAAAGCCTAAACCAGATAAGGACATTATAAGAAGAAAATATTATGAGAAAATCTCATTTGTGAAATATAGATTAAAAAATCATAAAACAAAGGAGATAAGTATTTGTACACTACATTCATAGCAGCATTATTCACAATAGCCAAAAGGTGGAGGCAGAATAAGTGTCCATTGATGGCTGAATGGATAAATAAGGTGTGGTATATACACATACAAACACATACATATATAGTGGAATATTATTCAGCCTTAAAAAGGAAGGAAATTTTGACACACGCTACAACATGGAAGAACCAATGAACCTTGAGGACATGCTAAGTGAAATAAGGCAGTCACAAAAAGGCATATCTGTGATTCGACCTTTATAATGTACCTAGAGTAGTACAATTCATAGAGACAGAAAGTAGAATGGTAATTGTTGAGGGCTGGGAGGAGAAGGAAATGAGAACTTGTTTTTTTAATGGGTATAGAGTTTCAGTTTTACAAGATGAAAAGTTCTGGAGATTGGTTGCACAACAATGTGAATATACTTAACAATACTTTACTATACATTAAAAAAATTTTAAGACAGTAAGTTTTGTGTTATGTGTATTTTACCACAATTAAAACAAAACAAAATAAATTATGAACAAAATATATCCCAATAATATATTAATGTATTAAAACAAATCTATTGTGGCCAAATTAAATATATTTCAGGAATGCAAGCTTGGCTTAATATTAAAATCTATGGAAGCAACTCAATACATTAACAAATTAAAGGAGAAAAACGACATGAGATCACTTACCAGATGTGGAAAAACTATTTGAAGAAATTTAACACTTTGTGATAAAAAGTCATAATAGAAAATTATTCAAAATGAAAAAAATTACTAAATCTGCAGCAAACATCATACTTAATGGTGAAATATTTTAAAAATTTCAGAGACAAAATAGGTAGAACATCAACACCACTTGCATTAATTTTTGTGTTGGAGATCCTAACCGTGTCTATTATATAATCTGAAGAAATTTTTAAAAATAAATTAAAAATAAGGAGATAAAAGATTTATAATTTGTTAATGACTTTTTAAAAAAAGAAAACAAAGAGCATGTACTGATAAATTTTAAGATTTCAAAGAGACTTCAAGAGGTTTTGGATAAATGATCAATATAAAAAATGCAGTTCATGCCTATAGATTAGCAAATAATTAGATAAATATTTAGAAAAGAGATTTGAACAAAAACTTTGAGAAGTGAATATCTTAAAAGAGAATGATTTAAACTTTAAAGGAGATATAAATAAATGGAGAAACCATGTTTGTGGATAAGAAAACATTATTATAATGATACAATTTCTCCCCAAATTAATCTATGAATCCTAATTAAATTTAAATAGAACTTAAAACCTTATCTGACAACTTATTATAAAAATAACATGGAAATTCAAAGGAATACATTGATTTAGAAGGTTAAGAATAAGATGGGGCATGTTATATGCAAGGAACATTATCATTATAATTGTACTTATAGAAATTAAGACAGTGTGATATTGAGTCAGTAATAGATACATTAGACCAGTGGAATAGAAGCATTTGGACCAGTTGTCCAGAAGAGACCCATGAAAATACACAACTATAATGTGTGACTCATATGGCACTACAAATCCATGGTCTGCCATGTTAATACCTGTTAACCATATGGGAAAAAATTGAATTCCTACCTCAAACAAAACACACAAATCATTCCTGGTGAATTAATGACCTAAAAAATGAAAGCAAAACTTAAAAACATTTAAAAGAAATTAGAAAATATCTTTATGATATGAATGTAGGACAAGCCAATTTGATAATAAATCCATAAGGAAAAAAGTGGAAAAATTTGTCAGCATTAAAAACTTCTGTCTGGCAAATGATACTATAAAGAGAAAAGAAAAAAACATAGACTGGGAAATTATTTGCAGTTCAAAACTGACAAACATTATTATCCTGAACAGATAAAAACTTCCAACAAATCAACGGGAAGAAGACAAGCATCCCAATTTAAAAATGAGAAAGTGGGAAAAAAAATTGAGCTGGCAACATTAGCAGGCAAAAGAGGAAAGAGTGGCCAATAACCAACAAGCTGAGTGAATGAACAATAAAGATGCTCAACCTCCTTAGCAGTCATGAAAAGCAAGTTTAATTTATAATGGTATAAAATTTCTCACCCATCAAATTTGCAAAATCTAAAAGTATAAAAATACCAAGTGTTGGTGAGATGAAGGTGAGCCCTCATACATATAAACTGATACAATCATGTTGGAAACCAGCTTGGTAATATCAATAAAGCTGAAGATAAGCATATCATATGACCCAGTGACTACATCCTTATGTATATTCTAGAGAAATTCTAGTGCAAGTGTATAACATTCACGTACAAGATTGCTCAGGTGTCTCTCCTGTAGAACGGAAGCTTCATGAGGACAGGAGTTGGTTTTGTTTATTACTATAGCCCAGAGACTAGATTAGGGTCTGGCACCTGGTAAATAAATAAATATTGCTTTAAAATGCATCTAAAGCAAACAAAATGAAAGATAAGACAGGAATGGACGTCAGATCTATGAACTTGAAGGACAATTTGAGCATTTACCCACTCTGCTTTTTCATCGTTTTCTGGCAGGCCACTCTAGAGTTGTTCAGTCCCTGTGCTAACTACAGTAGCATTTATTCTCCTTTCTTATCTCAAAGGCTGCACTTCTTATGGTCACAGGATGGCTTGGGGATTACCTATTGCTTCAGCAGCTCAGTCTAATGACTGATGGTTATATATATATATATATATATATATATATATATATATATATATATATATATATATATATATATAATTAAATAAGGTGTCTATTTTTTATTTTATTTTATTTTGTTTATTTTTTAACATCTTTATTGGAGTATAATTGCTCTACAATGGTGCATTAGCTTCTGCTGTATAACAAAGTGAATCAGCTATACACATACACATATCCCCATATTCCCTCTCTCTTATGTCTCCCTCCCACCCACCCTATCCCACCCCTCTAGGTGGTCACAAAGCACCGAGCTGATCTCCCTGTGCTATGCAGCTGCTTCCCACTAGCTATTTTACATTTGGTAGTGTATATATGTCAATGCTACTCTCACTTTGTCCCAGTATACCCTTCCCCCTCCCCGTGTCCTCAAGTCCATTCTCTATGTCTACATCTTTATTCTTGTCTGGCCTCTAGGTTCTTCATAACCATTTTTTTTTTTTTTAGATTCCATATATATGTGTTAGTATACGGTATTTGTTTTTCTCTTTCTGACTTACTTCACTCTGTATGACAGACTCTAGGTCCATCCATCTCACTACAAATAACTCAATTTCATTTCTTTTTATGGCTGAGTAATATTCCATTGTATATATGTGCCACATCTTCTTTATCCATTCATCTGTCGAGAGACACTTAGGTTGCTTCCATGTCCTGGCTATTGTAAATAGAGCTGCAATGATTTTTTTTTTATTTTTTATCATCTTTATTTTTTATTTTTTATTTTTTGCTTTATAACAAATTTAATCAGTTATACATATACATATGTTCCCATATCCCCTCCCTTTTGCGTCTCCCTCACACCCTCCCTATCCCACCCCTCCAGGCGGTCACAAAGCACCGAGCTGATCTCCCTGTGCTATGCGGCTGCTTCCCACTAGCTATCTACCTTATGTTTGGTAGTGTATATATGTCCATGCCGCTCTTTCACTTTGTCACAGCTTACCCTTCCCCCTCCCCATATCCTCAAGTCCATTCTCAAGTAGGTCTGTGTCTTTATTCCTGTCTTACCCATATGTTCTTCATGACTTTTTTTTTCTTAAATTCCATATATATGTGTCAGCATACAGTATTTGTCTTTCTCTTTCTGACTTACTTCACTCTGTATAACAGGCTCTAGGTCCATCCACCTCATTTAAATAGCTCAATTTCGTTTCTTTTTATGGCTGAGTAATATTCCATTGTATATATGTGCCACATCTTCTTTACCCATTCATCCGATGATGGACACTTAGGTTGTTTCCATCTCCGGGCTATTGTAAATAGGGCTGCTATGAACATTTTGGTACATGTCTCTTTTTGAATTATGGTTTTCTCAGGGTATATGCCCAGTAGTGGGATTGCTGGGTCATATGGTAGTTCTATTTGTAGTTTTTTAAGGAACCTCCCTACCGTTCTCCATAGCGGCTGTACCAATTCACATTCCCACCAGCAGTGCAAGAGTGTTCCCTTTTTTCCACACCCTCTCCAGCATTTATTGTTTCTAGATTTTTTGATGATGGCCATTCTGACTGGTGTGAGATGATATCTCATTGTAGTTTTGATTTGCATTTCTCTAATGAGTAAAGATGTTGAGCATCCTTTCATGTGTTTGTTGGCAGTCTGTATATCTTCTGTGGAGAAATGTCTATTTAGGTCTTCTGCCCATTTTTGGATTGGGTTGTTTGATTTTTTGTTATTGAGCTGCATGAGCTGCTTATAAATTTTGGAGATTAATCCTTTGTCAGTTGTTTCATTTACAAATATTTTCTCCCATTCTGAGGGTTGTCTTTTGGTCTTGTTTATGGTTTCCTTTGCTGTGCAAAAGCTTTGAAGTTTCATTAGGTCCCATGTGTTTATTTTTGTTTTTATTTCCATTTCTCTAGGAGGTGGGTCAAAAAGGATCTTGCTGTGATTTATGTCATAGAGTGTTCTGCCTATGTTTTCCTCTAAGAGTTTGATAGTGTCTGGCCTTACATTTAGGTCTTTAATCCATTTTGAGCTTATTTTTGTGTATGGTGTTAGGGAGTGATCTAATCTCATACTTTTACATGTCCCTATCCAGTTTTCCCAGCACCACTTATTGAAGAGACTGTCCTTTCTCCACTGTACATTCCTGCCTCCTTTATCAAAGATAAGGTGACCATATGTCCGTGGGTTTATCTCTGGGCTTTCTATCCTGTTCCATTGATCTATCTTTCTGTTTTTGTGCCAGTACCATACTGTCTTGATTACTGTAGCTTTGTAGTATAGTCTGAAGTCAGGGAGCCTGATTCCTCCAGCTCCATTTTTCGTTCTCAAGATTGCTTTGGCTATTCGGGGTCTTTTGTGTTTCCATACAAATTGTGAAATTTTTTGTTCTAGTTCTGTGAAAAATGCCAGTGGTAGTTTGATAGGGATTGCATTGAATCTGTAGATTGCTTTGGGTAGTAGAGTCATTTTCACAATGTTGATTCTTCCGATCCAAGAACATGGTACATCTCTCCATCTATTTGTATCATCTTTAATTTCTTTCATCAGTGTCTTATAATTTTCTGCATACAGGTCTTTTGTCTCCTTAGGTAGGTTTATTCCTAGATATTTTATTCTTTTTGTTGCAATGGTAAATGGGAGTGTTTCCTTGATTTCACTTTCAGATTTTTCATCATTAGTATATAGGAATGCCAGAGATTTCTGTGCATTAATTTCGTATCCTGCTACTTTACCAAATTCATTGATTAGCTCTAGTAGTTTTCTGGTAGCATCTTTAGGATTCTCTATGTATAGTATCATGTCATCTGCAAACAGTGACAGCTTTACTTCTTCTTTTCCGATTTGGATTCCTTTTATTTCCTTTTCTTCTCTGATTGCTGTGGCTAAAACTTCCAAAACTATGTTGAATAAGAGTGGTGAGAGTGGGCAACCTTGTCTTGTTCTTGATCTTAGTGGAAATGGTTTCAGTTTTTCACCATTGAGGATGATGCTGGCTGTGGGTTTGTCATATATGACCTTTATTATGTTGAGGAAAGTTCCCTCTATGCCTACTTTCTGCAGGGTTTTTATCATAAATGGGTGTTGAATTTTGTCGAAAGCTTTCTCTGCATCTATTGAGATGATCATATGGTTTTTCTCCTTCAATTTGTTAATATGGTGTATCACGTTGATTGATTTGCATATATTGAAGAATCCTTGCATTCCTGGAATAAACCCCACTTGATCATGGTGTATGATCCTTTTAATGTGCTGTTGGATTCTGTTTGCTAGTATTTAGTTGAGGATTTTTGCGTCTATGTTCATCAGTGATATTGGCCTGTAGTTTTCTTTCTTTGTGACATCCTTGTCTGGTTTTGGTATCAAGGTGATGGTGGCCTCGTAGATTGAGTTTGGGAGTGTTCCTCCCTCTGCTATATTTTGGAAGAGTTTCAGAAGGATAGGTGTTAGCTCTTCTCTAAATGCTTGATAGAATTCGCCTGTGAAGCCATCTGGTCCTGGGCTTTTGTTTGTTGGAAGATTTTTTATCACAGTTTCAATTTCAGTGCTTGTGATTGGTCTGTTCATATTTTCTATTTCTTCCTGATTCAGTCTTGGCAGGTTGTGCATTTCTAAGAATTTGTCCATTTCTTCCAGGTTGTCCATTTTATTGGCATAGAGTTGCTTGTAGTAATCTCTCATGATCCTTTGTATTTCTGCAGTGTCAGTTACTTCTCCTTTTTCATTTCTAATTCTATTGATTTGAGTCTTCTCCCTTCTTTTCTTGATGAGTCTGGCTAATGGTTTATCAATTTTGTTTATCTTCTCAAAGAACCAGCTTTTAGTTTTATTGATCTTTGCTATCGTTTCCTTCATTTCTTTTTCATTTATTTCTGATCTGATCTTTATGATTTCTTTCCTTCTGCTAACTTTGGGATGTTTATGTTCTTCTTTCTCTAATTGCTTTAGGTGCAAGGTTAGGTTGTTTATTCGAGATGTTTTCTGTTTCTTAAGGTGGGATTGTATTGCTATAAACTTCCCTCTTAGAACTGCTTTTGCTGCATCCCATAGGTTTTGGGTCATCGTGTCTCCATTGTCATTTGTTTCTAGGTATTTTTTAATTTCCTCTTTGATTTCTTCAGTGATCACTTCGTTATTAAGTAGTGTATTGTTCAGCCTCCATGTGTTTGTATTTTTTACAGCTCTTTTCCTGTAATTGATATCTAGTCTCATAGCATTGTGGTCGGAAAAGATACTTGATACAATTTCAATTTTCTTAAATTTACCAAGGCTTGATTTGTGACCCAAGATATGATCTATCCTGGAGAATGTTCCATGAGCACTTGAGAAAAATGTGTATTCTGTTGTTTTTGGATGGAATGTCCTATAAATATCAATTAAGTCCATCTTGTTTAATGTATCATTTAAAGCTTGTGTTTCCTTATTTATTTTCATTTTGGATGATCTGTCCATTGGTGAAAGTGGGGTGTTAAAGTCCCCTACTATGATTGTGTTACTGTCGAGTTCTCCTTTTATGGCTGTTAGTATTTGCCTTATGTATTGAGGTGCTCCTATGTTGGGTGCATAAATATTTACAATTGTTATATCTTCTTCTTGGATCGATCCCTTGATCATTATGTAGTGTCCTTCTTTGTCTCTTCTAGTAGTCTTTATTTTAAAGTCTATTTTGTCTGATATGAGAATTGCTACTCCAGCTTTCTTTTGGTTTCCATTTGCATGGAATATCTTTTTCCATCCCCTTACTTTCAGTCTGTATGTGTCTCTAGGTCTGAAGTGGGTCTCTTGTAGACAGCATATATATGGGTCTTATTTTTGTATCCATTCAGCCACTCTATGTCTTTTGGTGGGAGCATTTACTCCATTTACATTTAAGGTAATTATCGATATGTATGTTCCTATTCCCATTTTCTTAATTGTTTTGGGTTCGTTATTGTAGGTCTTTTCCTTCTGTTGTGTTTCTTGCCTAGAGAAGTTCCTTTAGCATTTGTTGTAAAGCTGGTTTGGTGGTGCTGAACTCTCTCAGCTTTTGCTTGTCTGTAAACGTTTTAATTTCTCCATCAAATCTGAATGAGATCCTTGCTGGGTAGAGTAATCTTGGTTGCAGGTTTTTCTCCTTCATCACTTTAAGTATGTCCTGCCTCTCCCTTCTGGCTTGTAGAGTTTCTGCTGAGAGATCAGCTGTTATCCTGATGGGGATTCCCTTGTGTGTTATTTGTTGTTTTTGCCTTGCTGCTTTTAATATGATTTCTTTGTGTTTAATTTTTGACAGTTTGATTAATATGTATCTTGGTGTATTTCTCCTTGGATTTATTCTGTATGGGACTCTCTGTGCCTCCTGGACTTGATTAACTATTTCCTTTCCCATATTAGGGAAGTTTTCAACTATAATCTCTTCAAATATTTTCTCAGTCCCTTTCTTTTTCTCTTCTTCTTCTGGAACCCCTATAATTCGAATGTTGGTGCGTTTAATGTTGTCCCAGAGGTCTCTGAGACTGTCCTCTGTTCTTTTCATTCTTTTTTCTTTATTTTGCTCTGCAGCAGTTATTTCCACTATTTTATCTTCCACCTCACTGATCTGTTCTTCTGCCTCAGTTATTCTGCTATTGATCCCATCTAGAGTATTTTTCATTTCATTTATTGTGTTTTTAATCGATGCTTGATTCATCTTTAGTTCTTCTAGGTCCTTGTTGACTGTTTCTTGCATTTTGTCTATTCTATTTCCAAGATTTTGGATCTTGGAAATAGAATCTTGGATCATCTTTACCATCATTATTCTGAATTCTTTTTCAGGTAGACTGCCTATTACCTCTTCATTTGTTAGGTCTGGTGGGTTTTTATCTTGCTCCTTCTCCTGCTGTGTGTTTTTCTGTCTTCTCGTTTTGCTTATGTTACTGTGTTTGGGGTCTCCTTTTTGCAGGCTGCAGGTTCATAGTTCCCATTGTTTTTGTTGTCTGTCCCCAGTGGCTAAGGTTGGTTTAGTGGGTTGTGTAGGCCTCCTGGTGGAGGGGACTAGTGCCTGTGTTCTGGTGGATGAGGCTGGATCTTGTCTTTCTGGTGGGCAGGTCCACGTCTGGTGGTGTGTTTTGGGGTGTCTGCGGACTTTTTATGATTTTAGGCCACCTCTCTGCTAATGGGTGGCATTGTGTTCCTGTCTTGCTAGTTGTTTGGCATAGGGTGTCCAGCACTGTAGCTTGCTGGTCGTTGAGTGAAGGTGGGTGCTGGTGTTGAGATGGAGATCTCTGGAAGATTTTCGCCGTTTGATATTATGTGGAGCTGGGAGGTCTCTTGTGGACCAGTGTCCTGAAGTTGGCTCTCCCACCTCAGAGGCACAGCACTGACTCCTGGCTCCTCAATTTGGGATGATTTGTTGTCTATTCATGTATTCCACAGATGCAGGGTACATCAAGTTGATTGTGGAGCTTTAATCCACTGCTTCTGAGGCTGCTGGGAGAGGTTTCCCTTTCTCTTCTTTGTTCTCACAGCTCCTGGGTCTCAGCTTTGGATGTGGCCCCGCCTCTGCATGTAGGTCGCTGGAGGGCGTCTGTTCTTCGCTCAGACAGGACAGGGTTAAAGGAGCAGCCTCTTCGGGGACTCTGGCTCACTCAGGCCGGGCGGGAGCGAGGGGCACGGAGTGCAGGGCGAGCCTGCAGCGGCTGAGGCCAGTGTGACGTTGCACCAGCCCGAGGCGCGCCATGCCTTCTCCCAGGGAAGCTGCCCCTGGATCCCGGGACCCCGGCAGTGGCGGGCTGCACAGGCTCCCAGAAGGGCGGTGTGGACAGTGACCTGCGCTCGCACACAGGCTTCTTGGCGGCGGCAGCAGCAGCCCCAGCGTCCCACGCCCGTCACTGGGCTCCGTGCTTTCAGCCGCGACTCGCGCCCGTCTGTGGAGCTCCTTTAAGCAGCGCTCTTAATCCCCTCTCCTTGCGCACCAGGAAACCAAGAGGGAAGAAAAAGTCTCTTGCCTCTTCGGCAGCTCCAGAGTTTTCCCGGACTCCCTGCCGGCTAGCTGTGGCACATTAGCCCCCTTCAGGCTGAGTTCTCACCGCCAGCCCCAGTCCTCTCCCTGCGCTCTGACCGAAGCCCGAGCCTCAGCTTCCAGCGCCGCCCGCCCCGGCGGGTGAGCAGACAAGCTTCTCGGGCTGGTGAGTGCCGCTCGGCACCGATCCTCTGTGCGGGAATCTCTCCGCTTTGCCTTACCCAGGTATGTGGGGAGTTTCTTGCCTTTTGGTCTTCTGTCAGCGTTCAGTAGGTGTTCTGTAGGAGTTGTTCCACGTGTAGCTGTATTTCTGGTGTATCCGTGGGGAGGAAGGTGATCTCCGCGTCTTACTCTTCCGCCATCTTACCCGGAAGTCTTGCAATGATTTTTAATTAACTTTCACCTGAAAAAATAAAAGCCCGGAGAATGTCACATCTTTGAAATATGATGGTGGCCCCATGTAAATAAGGTCTTTCTGCGTTCAGCCAAAGAGCGCTGATGCCTTGAAAGATAGGCCTGTCTGCAGTTTCTTCCTCCAGCGAAAAGCAGAGGGCACTTGTAGACACTAGGGCCAGAGGCTGACTTGAGGCCTCAGAATGAGAAGCATTATGGAGATCAAATTGTATTATTTTCTTTACCATGAGATAAAAATGGGCCTGTGGACAAAAATGTTTTCACTAATCATTTTGGAGATCAAAGATTTCATTTCCTAAGAGCTCAAACTTCACATCTTTCAGCAAGGACTTACTTTGAACCCTGTTTAATGATGCTGTAGAGGACTTTTTTCTCTTGAACTACAGCTAAAAGACTTGTAAAAAAAATGTTGTTTCAATGCTGAAGCACTTTAAATGGCTGAGTCTAACCACAATGTATAAAAAGTATAATTCAGACTTGGCAGAGCGAGCTAAATAAATAGTGATGATAAGCGACCCATCTAACAATGTAGCCGCCGTGTCTTGTCATTAACACAATTATGTCAGCACAGTCAATCAGCACGTTGCCTTGACTTTCAAGCCTGGGACTGAATGCATGCTTTTCAAGTTGGAGGGAGCAGAGAGAGAGAAGAGCTATCACACTTAAGCCAGCGATATGACTTCTCAGTTACTCAGAGCTTTTTAAGAAAAACAAGGTTATACATTTACAAAATGCTTTGTCGTTGCAGTCATGCTAAACTCATTCTTAGGAGTTCAATACCATCTGTAATAACCCTCTAGTGATACCAAACAAGAAGAAGGACTTGAGTTGCCGCATATGAGAAACTGATTTACTACCTGAAGTGATAATTAATGAGATTCCGTTCAGTTTCAAGTGGAGATGAATCACACAAGAGGTGAGTATGGAATCTCAGAATGGCAATATTCTTCTAAGAGCTCTCCCAAGCGTAATTGTAAACGGAAGGTGAGAGCACCTGCCAGCTGAATATAACAACAGGCAGAGGGACTGGGCCACGAAAGGAAGGATATATCTGAGACTCTTGTGCGCTATTCCTCTCTGTTTGGCTTTATGACGCTTATCCAGGCTACAACAATCTGTTTGTATCATTTATTGGAGTGACTTCAAATTCATTCACTAACACAACTGACATACCACAAAAAACATTTGCATTCACTTGGGTTTAAAATAGTCACTGCAGACTGGTGAAGAGGGCCACTACTTTTAACATTTATGGAAGAAGTTTGACTCTCAGAGTGTGAGCAATAAACACTATTTTTTATACTTAAAGGGGCAGGGGAGAACACTGTGCTTGATTAGATTGACTTTTATCACACTGGTTCTAAAATGTGGGTTATTTCTACAAGTAACAGCCATTTCATAAAAGTACGTCAGAAAGAATTACATAAACATTTTTAGGGGCCATTCCTTGAGGAAGATATTGCATTAGCCCCATTTGACAGAGGAGACAACTGAAGTGCAGAGGGATGAAGTGACTTACACTCCCATGGTCCATATCAGAAACAGGATTCCAATACACTTATCTTGCAGGAAAGCCTGACATTGTACTATCGCCCAGGATGTGTGTTAAATTAATTTAAATATTTGTTTCATTGTCTGCTGTGTGTTCAAGTTTACCATTTTTGCTTCCATCCTTCATAATCAACCGAAAGTTCGTAAGAACTCTTGTCCACACTCTCTTAGGCAATCTATTTTCAGACCCTCATAGCAGGCAGGCAATGCTGATTTTCTGGTGTCCTGTCCTAGTGTCAACAGGAGGTCCTCCCCATCCTCCCTGGCACTTTGTGCTATCTTGACCCTGCTTTATTTTTCTCTGGGTTATTTTTTTACCATCTGACATATTACAAATTATGCATTATTTATGTGTTAACTTGTTAATGTCTGCCTTCTCATCCAGAACACAAGTTCACGAAAGCAAGCGTTTTGTGTTGGATTCATTGCTATATTCTTAGTGTTTAGAGCAGTGCCCCGTGTATCGGGATTGTTCATGAAAGGATGAATGAACACTCGGTTTTAGAGGTGAGGTGATTAAGAATCAGAGAATCTTGCCTAAAGTCACACAGGACATTAAGTGGAGGACCTGCCCTTTGAACCCAAGACTGAGGGTGGCCCAGTTCTCTTTGCACCAAAACAGAGGTTATCTGTTCATCTAAGAACTGACAAACATCAGCTTTATCAGTTTGAGGGTAGGTCAAAATTAGGAGAGAGAAATTTGGTGATATTAACTGGTTTCCGGAAATTGGTTTGAATGTTCTAGGTAAGAAAAACATCATCAAACTTGGGTAGAAAATTAAATCATTTGGTTATTTCCCAACAACTTCTGACAAACAATTCTGAGGTTTCAGAAATAATTTAATGACTGGAGTGATGTCATTGAATACAAATTTTAAATACTGTGACAACCTTTTCTGCTGAGGGCAGGGGTGGGTTGGGAATACTTTCTATGATATTTAAAATAAAAACATTAATTCCCCACTTCTCACTCCAACTAACACCATGTTATTTTTCACTTCGTCCTATACACCAGATGGCAGCTTGTTTAAATAAGGTGAGGTAGAACTATACTTATTTAAATCAAAAAGTGTTTTGGGTGGAAATTAGTGAGGCATATCTCAAGATATTTGGATCCTTAACATAAAAGCCAAGGTTTTGGTCTTTACTTTGAATGTGCCTGAAGATCATTGACAATTTCATGGACAAAAGAGGTTTGTCCAGGAGGGAAAAAGAGTGTTGAGGAAGTTTGCCAAGGAACTGAAAGAGAAAGAAAAGAACGGGAAGGGGTCTACCATCTACCAATTCATGTGATGTGTTAGGAAGTTTGCTTAGCTGGCCAATGAAAGGATTATCCTGCCCATTTTACAGGTGGAAACCAGGCTTCTAATACCAAAATCTTGCTCAGGATCACACAGTGCATAAGAGGTAAAGCCAGGATTCAAAGCTAGAAATGTTGGCTTCAAGTTAAAGCTGCTAAGAGCAATATGGTGGCCAAGGAAGTCCTGAAAATCCACTTCCTTTAGAGCCCATTTCCTGGGAGACTGGACTAAGCCTGAGACATGGGATAAAGAGATCCATATTTTGCAGGTAATTAGTTCTAATGCACTTAGGAACAATGAGCCTCAGTTCCCTCTTACATAATATAGGGATAGTTATACACACCTTATAGGTTTGGAGTGAAGATGAAAAAGAAGATGGTGGATGTGTATGAACCATGCATGCCGTCAGTGATTAAAGCACTTCTGGGCACTCAGAATTCTCCTCTATATTTTCATCTGTAACATGGTTTCAACACTTTTTGATATGAGTTGGGGAGGAGAAGGCATAACACTTATCAAATATATTTAATCATGAATCTCCAGCCAGAGATGATGTAAATTAACAAGGGTTTTAACTGAAAGGTGACAGGAACGTCCTAGAATTTCCCATCAGGCAATTTTCTAAAGAGTGGGTGAAATAGTAGAGACATCTACACTTGCTGGTATGGAGAGAGGAGAACACAAAGAATTGGGGGATAATAAAATCCCAAAGCTTGGAAACATGTTCTGTCAACTGTTACAGTCTCAGAGAATGTCAGCTTTGATAACTCTGGAAAAAAAAAGATGCCCTAATGAAGAATCTGGATCCCAGAGTTTTCCACATGTATAACAATGACTAACCCATTTGTTGAGCAATTACTAAGTGACATTGTACGAGGTGATCACATATATTTTCTCCTTACAAAAGCTTTTTGAGTTATAGATCACGTGCATTTTACAGATAGGAAAACTGAGGCCCATAGAAGTTAAGGAACTTGCCCAAGCTTGTACAGCAAAAACAGATCACAGATCTGGACTGTCTTTAAAGCTGCTGCAGGTAACTACTAAGCCATAACATCAAACTAAATCCTTCAGGTGTAAGGATGTTATTTGATTGCTTACTACCAGCTCAGACAAGGAGATCGTTATAATTTGAGAAAGGAAACTGTAGTTTTTTCCCAGAGGAACAGGCAAAACTGGGCCTCCTGCAGGGAGGATGAGGAACTACGTTTCTATACCAATTTGCCTGGTCAACAGCGGTATCTACAACACTGAGGCAGCTGCCTCTGAGTTCCCCGTTTGAATGGGGTATTTCCATGCCAGAAAGATGAGGGCAAGCCTGAGCTAGGGAAATACTTATGTAACAAATGGCCCAGAATACAGAGAAAGGTTAAGGATATAAGCTAGACAGAGGGCTGACTAAGCAACAATTAACAGAGATGTGCTGATGATTTACAAACACTGGCAGTCTGCAAATATCAGGAAAAGAGATTTTCTAGAGAAGGGTAAGAAAAAGTGTAACAAAAGTAAGGCATAATGGTATAATAATTGCTCTTCGAATTGCATTGAATTAAATTAAGGAAAAAAATAGACCAAATGTCAAGAAAAGTCGTTCCCCTTACAGAATTGATATCAACTAGTATGTGGAGGGTGTTAGGTCCTGCCGTGCTCTGGCTGCACAGCCCTCCTTGTAGCAAGGCTGTGGCCACATTTTTCCCATTGGGGTCCAGCCCCACTCAGTCCCTAAGCTGAGGTCTGAGGCCCAGTGTGGAGGTACTTCCATACCACATCAAGTCACCTTCTGCTTCATAGAGTCTTTAATGCATGCCTCCATTTCTTACAACTGACATTTTACCTATTTCTAGACCTGGTTTCTTCTTTTTAGCCTTGTCCTGGTTACTGGTTATCTGTCTTGTTTCCTGTGCCTGAAATTCCATTCTATTAAGCTATCCAGCTACCCCTAAGCATAGGGACTGTAGTTCTGCTCTCCCTAACAAAATTCCCACATGTCAAGTAACCATCTGCCTACTCAAGTTAATTGACTGTTATTGGATTCCCTTCATCAAACTTCATCTCTCTATTAGGAAACCCTAACCCATGACTTTCATCTGACTTTCTCCAGAGCTGAACTCTCATCTGTAGCATATTGACTTATCTCAAAGATTTCATGCTGAATATACTGGGCCAGACTTCCTCCCAGCATCTTCAGCTAGATATGGCCCCATCCCCAAACTGTTCCCATTCTATGGCATGGATCTACTTGAAAGCACTGGACATTCCTGGCCCCTTCCCTTCCGTGATAGTACAGTTTGCATATGTCTAGCCATGACTATAGAGATTGAATGGAGGCCTTCTCAACTGGGTGACACTGGAGCTGAGTTGTAAAGAATGAGTTGCTCACCGGGTTGACTGTGAGAGGGGGAAGAGGCTGAGGGAAAGGATTCCAAATCTAGGGAATAGCAAAGGTGTGGAAGCATGACATGGCATTAAGCTGTAAGTAGTTCGTGTGTGGCTGGAGGGTGACATGAGATGAAGAATGGCAGAAAGTGATGTTAAAAGAGTAAGGGGGATGAATGCAGAATGAATTTATAAGCCATGTGAAAGTGGTTGGACTTTTTCTTGAAGGCAGTGGGGAGATACTGGAAAATTTTAATTGGATTAATTAATTTGATATATTTATATTTCAGAACAATGATTTAGGTAAATATAGTGAGGTGGAGATTGATAGCACAGACAGGGAAACCTGTAGGAGACTATTGCTTTGTTCCAGAAGGCTGATGAAATAATGAATTCAAGGAAATGACAGTGGAGGGAAAAGATAAGAGTGACATCAAGGATTGGGAGAAAATCTTTCTGAGGTAGAATTGCTAAGACATGGTGGCTTATTAGACAGAGGAGATAAGGAGGGAGGAATGTAGAACAAGTTCCAATTTCTAGATTAGATAAAAGATAAATTCCTCTCTTAAACATATAGAAAGGTGAATACTGGATCTCTTTAGGGATAGGGGCTTGGTAAGTCCCAGAGATGACCTGAGGGACTGCAGAGCATAGAACAAAGGTGAAACTGAAATCAAGGCAGGCACTGAAACCAAAGCATCAATCTAAAGTAGCTAAGCAGAGAGAAAAGCCAAGTTCAAGAACACCAGCTCAGAACCAGAAGGTTCTAAACAGAGGGTACAAGTCAGAGAGGTTCTCTGAGCTACTTGGACACCTAAGATGTGGGCCAGGGATGAGAAATGATGACTTCAATCTGGGCATGCTGAGTGTGAATTGTCTATTGGCCAACCCAATGGAGATGTTTAGTAGACGGTGGATTTGTGGTCTGGCACTGGGAGTTAAGTTATTAGCATGTAGGTTGGCTCTAGCCCCTGGAGATAGGTGAGGTGGCCCAGGATGAATGGAGCATTCTGGGGATAGTTAGCCATACTTATATCCCTTTTCTTGATGTCCCCCATGACATTCTAATTCTCTCTCATCATTCCTTTGCCATTAGGAGCTCCTTTGACTTCTGCTTGTTACACTCACTGATCCACTCATAGCTCCTTTGGAGCCCCTGCAATCCTCCTTGAGCCTCCCTTTGCTGTTCTGATCCCTTCTATGCCTCCCTTGTGAGTCTTCAATTATCTCTCAGCTTTTCTGAGTCCCTCAAATCCCTTAAATCTCAGCTGTGAAATGCACACTATTCTTAGTAGGCATGCCCCTTTTGAAGTCAATGGGAATTTACAAACAACAACAATAAAAAATAAACACGATCCATCTGCCATAAAACATTGATGCAATTTAAGAAAAAAAAAACCTAGAAGTGGTAGTTTTTTAACTACAGCCTCTAATCTTTCCTTCTTTTGAAAGACTAATGTGTAGTAAAGATTTTAGGACATATTTTTTCCCAACGATTTCTACATTTTATTTTTGATTTAGACTGTTCTCCATTAAAAAGGGGTCTCAAGTCAACCACTCAATATAATGTCAATAATTGCACACATGCCCATACACACCAAATCAGATTCCACAACTAGCAACTGGGGGTAGAGAGAATCAATTTCTGCATGTTTTTTGAGCAACACAATTTCACCCAATATTATTACAAATGGTTTTAAAAGGTCACACAAAGCTAGGTTTGGAATCATGAGGTTGACCAGTCCTTTAATGTGCTTTTATTAAAGATACTTGTAAAGTCACGTTTGAAGACTCAGGTATCTATCAATTGCAATTAAACTTGCTTTGTGTCCTGTGAGACAAAGAATTTACCTTTAGCACATGTTTATAGAAGGCCGAGTGTTGTATTGGGAAGGCCCTGAGCTTTGGAGGCAGGAGTACCTATCTTCCAATTTCACTCAGTGTGTGTGTGCATGTGTGTGTCTGTGTCTGTGTGTGTGTACTTTCCGGGTAAAGAACTACCATTTCATGATCCTTTAATGTCTTCTGCATTACAGATATGATTTCTAATCCTTAAACACTATAAAGTATTATTATCCTGATTTTATAGATAAGAAAACTGAGGCTGAAAGAAGCTAAGTGTCTCACATAGCTGCAGAATAAACAGTAGCTCATGAATTCAAACTCAGGTTTCATTGCTCAGTAAGACTGCAGTCTTTTCCTTATATGTCACTGCCTTTCTTATAAATGGCCTCTCTTACTAATATGCTATTTTAAAGCCTTAACTTTGCTAAGCTTCAGTAACCTAATCTTTAAAATGAGAACAATTATTTGTATAATATAATTTGTAAACAGAATTGTTACTGGGAGGCAATGAGGAAGTGTATAATTAAATGCCTGGCACATAGTAAGTGCTCAAAAAATTGTATTTATTTTTTGGTAGCTGAGAATCTTGCAAGCGAAGTATCCTAGTTTTTGTCAGTGAGATATACTATAAGCAGAGCAGTCACAGAAACTCTCTCATATTCCTCCATGTGAAAAGGGGTTTCTGCTTCTCAGAATAGACAATCTTTGTCTGCCTTGAGTTTTCTAGCTGATCCTAGAAGGATGCTATCAAGTGTTCTTTTGCTCTGTAGTAAATAACATTACTGAAGTTCTTTCTGTGCTCTCGTTTTAACTAGTGGTTCAAGAATATGTTTAGTTAACTGGTTGCCCTGTTTATCACTATGCTGCATCAGCAAAAAATCAGTAAGGAACATTAATTATCAAATATGCCAGTTTTGTGACCATTAAGTACCTCATTAGATTCTGTTTTGGAAATTGCATTTATGAGTGTCTTTATAGAGAAGAGCACAACATGATTGGCACTGCTTAACCATAACACAATCTAAAGCAAAATCACTTATTTAATACACCTCTATTATTATTATTATTGTACTGCAAAACAACAAAATGATAATTTCTCTTTGCAAGCATAACTAAAAAAAACTACAACCTCTGATAGCAAACACGTAACTAGCTTAAGAGGAAAACTACAATATTCACATATATATATATAAAAGACACAACTTTTTAGATTAAAAAAAAGTATATTGAAGATCAACGTGTAATTTCTGTTTTGTATTTAAGCTCCTTGTTTGAATGGCAAAGCTTGTCTGCAGCTATAATCATCCTTCCTCCTTGTGCTTGCTGGGATGTGGGTAAAACTGGTCTCTGTTGACAGCTTTTATGTCATATAATCCTTATAGGCGCTGATTTTTTTTTAGTAAGTGGTTAGCATGAAAATCTGATATGTTTCAACTGTGAAGGAAAAAAATAGAAAAGAGAAAAATAAATTAAAACTATGTTTAAAATATATGATATAGTCTAACCGTTTCTCCATTAGGGAAACTATAGCTGCAAAAAAGATTAAATACAAATTTGCTTTGCTTTTAAACCTACTTAAGAAGCACCTATCCTATCTGTCCATATAAATTCCAATGGAAAACACGATGACATGCAATTACTAATCTCAATGTACACAGCTATGCCTCCGGGACTTGGTGGTTCATATTTTACTGTTCTGTAATCAAATACAAAACTAATGAGTAAAAACATGCTTCCCCCAATAAATTTCCAGCACCTGGACAAGTGTCTGACAGGGAAATGGAGGATGTGCTCACAAAATTCATTCTGCAAAGCTATTAAAGTGTTATACTTGCCAACAAGTGTTCATTAAACAAGAATGAAGGATCTTTATGCCAGTTTCTTCCCAAAGGCTTTTTAATATTTTAATGGAGAGTAAAGACTATTTATCTGAACTCTGATCAGTTAACGTTCAGATCTGTTATGAAGAAACAAGGAGTCCTTTATAATACCTTTCATAAAAATCCACTTTGCAATGCTTCAAATAAAGACTAAGAACTGTAAAAGATTATGCTGCATATAAACAAAATCAGTATCGTTTTGAAATTATATGGTTATCTGTGGAACTCCTTAGTACATTAGAATCATCCTGTATTTTTATTTAAAAAGTGCTTAACAAAATCCAGTATACAAATGGAAAATGGGATTAAAGATGGCATCTCAGCCATGTGACTTTATTCAGTTCCCAGAAAGCAAGTAGCACAGTTAATGGGGCAGTTGAGGGGAGAGGAAGGCTTGTCTTCCAAGACTTGAGAAGAGATGAGAAGACAAGAGAAGAATGTGTAGTGATGGCAACTGCCCTTTAAACCAGAATTCGAGTAGATAACTCTCTACCTAGGAGTCAAAGTATATGAACCTGCACAAAACAAAAAAATTGTGAGATAAAATTAGTCTTATAAGGGTTATAATATAGTACCTATGAAACAAAATTTTAGTGCTGGGTTGCCATGCACAACCATTTTCATCACATAATTTTACCATAGGAAATATACACATGCATATATTTATGCATACATGGGTACACACAGACACATACATATGTGCACACACACATGAACATGTTTAGATCTGTGTGCTAGAGCAGACATTCAGATGGAGGTAGGGATCTAGACCAACCTGGGATATCAGATACAGTGACAGCTTTTAGGACTTTATCCCCCTACCTGTGGTTTGCATATGCTAAACTCACCCTTGTGCATGCTTAGAAGGCAATCGTGCAGAGAAAATAGAGCAGGAGTCAGACCTGGTCTAACTTGAATTTTTCTTCATTTCGGAGGAAGAGGTTAATAATAACCATAATAATAATGAGTGTGCTCAAGCTGGTACATATTAGACCCTTTGTACGTGCCAAGCCCTGTTTTCAGAACTTTACTTTTATTTTCCTATGCAATCCTCAAAACAACTCAATGAAGGAGATACTTATTAACGTTACTTTACAGATGAAAAAAGTGAGCCTCAGGTGATGATACCGCTAGTTTGTGGAGGAGGCGGGGTCCAAATCCAGGCAGTCTGCGCTTTATAACCAGACGTTTGACCCAAAGCATTAGGAACGTTAGGAACAAGAGTCAGAACAGATGAAGCCTAATTTGTATTCCTTGTACCTGTATTACCAAAGTGGCTGAGAGCCCACAGGGAGGGGCCATGTTTTGTGGAAATGAACCCCATAAAAGGAAGAGGTTGGGATCACCAGGACCCCGTTCAAGTTATTGAACTTCTGGGTTTATGCTTGTGTAAGTTAAGAGAATAATGAGCAGCTAGAAAAGAGTTGGGAGAAATAATAAATGCTTTTTGGATATTTTGAGCTCCTTAGGTAAACTACAAAAATGCTGGTGAAAGATATTGCAGCACTCTTAGTAAATTTCCACCTAGACCCAAAGTGTCCATGGGGATGTTCAGGTGAAACCCGAGACACGTTTCAGAATTTCCCTCCCAGTGTGCTGGAAGCTACTTGTTATTTACCTCTGCTAATTGTCTGTAGGCAATAGGAACATATTTTTGCTAAATGGGGAGACAATATCACAATGATTGACTTCCTTTGTTTGGCCTGTTTTTAAAGAATTTAGCACAGATTCTAAGATACCCTTTAAGATCTCTCCTTTGGAGGTTTGAGTTTCAAGTCAAGTCTTGTAGTGAGACTGTATAAAGTCACCTTTGGATAGAGTTATCTTTATCTTTGGTCCCAGATGGGACGGGTGAGCTCAGGGAATTTTTTTTTTAATGAGAAAAGAAAGAGGGGTCAGTATTTGGTTTAATGAATTTGACATTTAGGCCAATGACCTGTTTAGGTCATGAGGAAAACACATTTATAGACCTTGGCTTTAGTTTCTAAAGAAGACGTATTCCCCCAGTAACAAAACCAAGAGGGCTCCCAGGGTCTGTGTTCACAAAATCATTCAGCTGTTAATAGTGAGGTATAGTGAGGCCCCAGACTTCACATCTTCACCAAAATCATCAGAAGCCAATACGATCTCCTATAACTTACAGGCATATCACTTTCCGGTTGGAAACCCAGCAGGAATGTTAGCGCTAACGTCTGTGAATAAATAGAAGGTTCTGATCTTCCTCCTCGTAACAAGAAGTATGTGAATTTTAAAAACCATGGGGAGAAATAATGACTAACAATTTGGAAACCTCCACTGGCAAGAAAATGCTGGTAAGGAGGGGAAAGGGTGGCTAAATGTGATTTTTGGGGGTAAACATATAGATAGAACCATGGGATGAGAAAAACATTTCAATTTATTTAACTTATTTAACAAACACAGAATGCGCTTGCTATGTGCCAGGCACTGTTCTAAGTACATAACAAATACTAACTCACTGAACTTTCTTTTTCTATGCAGTACTAAGCCTAAGAGATTGTTTTATTCCGAAACCTGGAACAGGGATAAGGTTGTCTCTATGCATTAAAATGTCTTGCCTTATAAGGAAGCGTCTGACTGCACTAGATTAAACTCATAAAAGCTAATGAAGAGGCCTCCTTAATACACATTTCTTTTTTCCTGTTTGGACTCGAAGTGACAACATTACAGAAACACCCTGCAGGTTTTTATCTAAATAGCATCCTATAAAACAATGTCCTCTTGTCAGTCACCACTAATTCAGCACAGTCAAGTTATAAATCTGTCCAAAGGCCAGCAAAGTGCTTAACTTAGCACATCACTAATAAAATTAGGAATGTGGGTTTATTACATGAACCTTAAGTAGGTTTGGCCAAGATATTAAGATTTTTGCTTATGGCAACCATGGCTAATGTGGATTGGTATTTTCATTATAACACACCCTACAGCACTTCCCAGTAACGTCTCAGGTTTCCAAATTAGAGAATAATCTTCTGCACTCTCACACTCACTGGTAGGGGCTGCAACCGGAGCCCCCATCTCTAAGGTCTCTTGCACTTTAGGGTAGTCAAGAATGGGAAAAGCTTTTCAATAATGCTAATTCTGCTGAATAAAATTAGAGCAAATTAATTAATACTTCTATTAACGTAACCTGATTTCACTTTGTTCAAGAACAGAAGCACTTACAGGCTTTTAACACCCTCTCAGAAATATCATTGCAGCTCAGGGCAATTTTGAGAAGTGATTTATAAGCAGTTGCAAATGCTTCTGAAATGGTAAGATTCGAGAAAGCCAAATGTATGTTCACCAAGTTGTCCTGAGGTCTTGAGTGTTTTATTTTATTTTATTTTTCAAACGATGGAAGAACAATAAATATATCCTCTCTCTTGAGCCAACATTTATTGTGGTGGCTTATATTTGCATAGTGATTTAGTTCGCAAAATCGGCTCATATGCTTCCCCGCGTCTGACCTTAGGAGGTGGATGGTGCAGGTATTATTATCCTCATTTTCCAGAGAGGACACATAGCAAGGACCAGAGCTGAAACTGGACATCAGCTCACTACCTCCTATCTCGAGAATGCCTCCCAATATAGCGCCTCGAATTTGTGAATATTTGTAGTCTTACAGAATGATATTGTGTCCATTTGATCCTTATACCACCTAGAAATGTGCTTGAAAAAGTGTGCATTTACATGCACACTTTATCTTTTTCATCCTAGTGTATCTATTTTTCCTGATCCACGGGCAGTTTAAATTGTTCCTTCCCAATGACACCAGCTTCCTTCTTACCAACCCTGTTGTGGTTGCCCATGTTGGCAACCTGCATTATAGCAGCTGCCTTATGAGATGTGAAATGCAACTGTGCAGGGGGGGAGATGGTAAGCTCTCTTTAGCATGCCACTATCTCAAAAACCTGTAGATGGGCAAAGTCACAAAAGTTCACTTCATGAAAAATACAACACACCATGGAGAGCAAGTATGATTGATGCCCGCAGAGCAAACTGTTTATCAGACAAACACATTTTGCCAACTTTGACATAAATTGTTAACTTGCCTTATCACTCAGAAATGTAAGGCTGGCATCTTTGTAGGAACTTCCCCCAAACTCTTTAATGACCTCTAAAAAGCTTTATCTTATCATGATCTGATTTGCTACTACAATAAATCATTTACTAGTTTTGAAGAAAAACTAGTATTAGAAATATGGAGTCATTTTCCAAATATAAGAAGGCTTTAGCCCTTGCCTGGCTATTGTGCAATTGTGAAGGTATAAGAAGGCACTCAACGTGCTCAGTACTAAAATATCCAACAGGACTGAGAATGCTGCAGCCTATTGGGATCTAATTGGAGGCTAATTACACATTTGGTAAATCACGCAGGTCCTTTCATTTTCTTCTTTCTTCCTTTTTGACTTTTATCATTTATGGTAGGGATGGGAGAATAAAAAGGAAGTTAAATTGTTCAATTTCTAGCATTTCTGATATTTGAAAATTAAAATAATATCTGGAGGTGATGATACACAATTGACACTCAGGACAAAAGTGTTTAAATTGTGGCTCTGTCTTATATAATCCAATTTGATTCAATCAGATCAGTTAATTTAACATTTATTGAGCCACAACGATGAGCCAGACATTGTGCTAGGTATTAGTGACATGATATGGCAAAGATATTTCTGATCTTAAGGGATCTTAAATCCTGATAAATCACAGCTACTCAACACATTGCCTTCTTCACCTCTAAAATAACAGTGATGGCCCAAGCCAAGTTTAGGTCTGTCTGCTTTCTGTGTGTATGATCATGGTGATGGTTTTGCTGAATCTCATCCACTTGCTCCTTCTCATATACTTCCCACTCTTTTCCATGCATTTTCTGCCCTGGGAGAGTGAAGACAGGCTCTTTTGCCCTCTGGCTTTTGCTGTGTCTGGTCAATGGGAAGTCCCTGTGGTAGATCAGAGGGAAGGCTGAGAGAGGTCAAAATACTTGTTCTTCTGGCTCATCAATTTACAGGATGACTCAGACTGACTGTGAAAGGTCCATGGTTTTCTCAAGGCAGCTCCCTCTATGGGACTGTCCATCAGGGTCCTGGTAACTGAACTCTCCCATTCTTTTGGGCAAGGCTATGGCAAGAGCACCACTGCTACTAGGGCCAGAGCACTGCACTATCCTGTGGCTTCCTTATACCCTATCCACTGCTTTTTAAATAGTTCCTTTGTAAATTATCTTCAAATATACCTAATTTGAGGGTGCAGTCTGTTTTCTGCCAGGCCTGTGGTTGATACACTATATGTTTTTTTGTCAACTGGTTGAAATTGATTTTTGAAATCTTGAGAAGTCAATACAAGCTAGAAATTCCAGTTTAGCCATTTTCCTTGGCCTGGGAAAAACATTGTAACATTTAACTTAATGGGGCAAACGGTGGAATAGTGTGAGAGAAGGAGGAGCCATAGAGATTTGGCTAGGCTGAACTACATTTCCCAGAATCCCTTTCCCCCTGTGTTATGGTCTAAAGTGGGGCCACAAGAGACATTTTTCAGCACGACAGTAGGAGGATAGGAGTAAAGCATCAGTCATGTTTTTTTACATTCTCAAAGGGTCAGGGCAAAGTCACCAGGGAATGTTGCAGCAAATGCATGTTGTCCCTTATGTGTTGACTTACTGAATTGGTGTGGGCTAGCAGCTGGGCTTGCAACTGCTCTGTCTTCCTCTGGACTCTCCTTCAGCTTCTCCAATTCCCAGTCCAGGTGTTAAGCTCAAGGATGAAGGGAACTAACTTCTTGTGCAGGATGTGATGATTCTCAAGGTTGTAAGCATTGAGAACTAACATGGGGTCTCATGCAGAGAACTGACACATGGCTTTCAACGTGTGTTGGTGGCTTCCAGCTCATTCTTGCTCTCCTACACGTTACATCCATTTTCTCTTCTCAACTCCCTGACCCTAGGACTTCAAACGCTAGCATAAGATGTAACTAGCCTTGCATAGACTGTTTAGCTTGCTCCCATCATTGTGTAAGAAAAAGAAAAATCCTTGTAATAGATTTCTTTATCTCATTGTTACATATATAACCTTGTAATATGTACACCCATTTTATATAGATAGATAGACAGATAGATAGATATGACTGTCTACCTATCTATAGGTTCTAGTCGTTCTGCTTCTCGGATTGAATCCTGACTAAGGCTTTTTAGTAGCCTAAGCTTCAGGCATGTCCCTTTTAAGTTGGATCTGCTCCTTATATTGCCAGCCAAGAACACATCAGCCAAAACCAAAGTTTGATTATCATGCCAAAACCAAAAAAACACTTCTTAAAATAACTCATTTGGCAAATGGACATAAAAAAATGGGTAAGATTTTTAAACAGGGCAATTATGTATAAATATCTGAGAGAGGCCAATGAACACACCTTATGGCTTGATATCCCACAATCCTACCTACCCTAGAGATACCGCAGAAGGAAGATAAAAGTTCATGGATCTGAGGGAAAAAAAAAAACAACTGTGGCAAACCCCTGGGGAGGCAAAAGTGTTAGGATCATAGGGTCTGTGTGTAAGGAAGGGAAAGATCAGAAGACCAGAGTGAACAAAATTTTGTGTAAAGGTAAAGGTTCAGGGTGAGAGTCTTAGATGTACGTATTACCCATTCCACCATGAGTACATTAGTGTCGTTCCAGCCCAGTGCCAGCTGAAATGTTAGAGTGACCTCAGGATGGGACAGAGGTCTGCCTGGATTGGAGAGTGGAAGGCCACAGATAAAACCATTATTCTCCTTCTGAACAATATGAACTATTTGAAGTGCACAAGCGCTATGAAAGACCAAAAACTGAAACTCTATTTTTTACATATGAAATAGAATCAGTGGACCAAAGATAACAGGTATTAAAGTATGCACAGTGAGCATCATTAGATAGGCAAGTTGGGATGTTGATAATATGAAACAATCACAAATTATAAAGAGGAGTCAACTCAAAATCTGGGGAAAATGTAGCAGACAAAAGAAGAACTCCATAAATATGTAAAACGGCAGATGCGTCTCAAAAATAAATTAGTGAGGTGAAGGGTCAGGTCAAGAGTTTCTCTCAGAAGACAAAAGGGAGGCATAAAAGAAAGCATTAAAGAAAAGTTAAAATTTATGGAAGATAGAAGAAGAAATATGAAGATATGGATAACAAAAGACCCAGAAGGAGAGGTAAAAGTAAATGGAAGAGGAAATAGTTGATGAAAAATCTGAGAATAGAATTTATAAGAAACAGAGATGAAACATGTCTGATTGAAAAGACTCATAGATTTCCAAGCAAGAATATAAGAATATATTTACTGGGAAAAAATCCCCACATCTGGACATATTATCATAACATTTAAGAGAATCAGAGACAAAAAGTAAATCCCAAAGGCTGCCAGAGAGAAAGACCAGGTCAGTAGAAAGGAAGAAGCATTGGATGTCAGACTTCACCAGAGAGATAAAAAATGGTCAGGAAAACAGGAGACCACAAGGAATATTTGTGTTCTGTATCTAATGGATATTGCCAGGTTCAAAAGAGTCACAAAAGCTACATTTTGCTGTCTTCAGTGTGGCTCTGTGAAAGCAGGGGCCCTGTCTCAGCTGGAGTCAAGATTGCATACTGGCAGACCATTCCCTAGGCCTCGGCTTCCTGACTCAATTTCTCAGATGGCCCTGAGTTCCTTTGTCAGAGCCTCTTCATCTCCCAACACCTAGGGTCCGCTTGAGCAAAGCAAGCATTCCAATAAATGCTTCCTGAATTTGTTGTGCTGGTTAAATAATCCATGATATTTCTTTGCTACTGAAAATTTGATTAACTTAAATTTATTCAGTAAACCATGGAAATTGAGTAAACATAACATAAGTCATCAGTAAATATTTACTATGTAAAACACCAAGCACCAGGTCCTATAAGAATGTCAAAATGGATGACGCACAGCTCCTGGGAAAAATGTGGGACCTAAGAAGTCATATACAAAAAGTTAAGGTATAAAGCATCTTAAGTATAAGTAACATGTGGGAGGAGAAGCTTGATTCAGGAATTCAGAGGTAAGAGGCATCATTTTCATTCAACATGATAAGGAAAGGCTTCAGGAAAAAGTGGCATTTGGTTTGGGTTCTGAAGAAAGTATCAATAGGCAATAAACTGGTGCTTTGGTTCCAGGTGGAAGAGATAGCAGAAGAACAGGAGAAAATATTTTCGGAACTGCAGAAAGCCAAGTGTGGCTGGAAGTGAGAGTTCACGGAGGATAGTGGGAGATGAACCCACTATGGGGAGACTGGCTAGGTCCAGATTGAGGAGAACTGCAAAAACTAAGGAGCTGGATGAAATGTAAGTGGGATATGTAGACCATTGGAGTTTTATGAGCCAGAAAAGGGCATGGTGAAAACCAGGTGATTAAATAAAGTTTAATTTTGCACCAATAAAATTTATATATTGGTTGAAGAAATCCTAGAGTCAGAAATATGACTGCACTGATCTGAATGGAGAAATAATTAGATCCTAAACTAGGATAGTAATAGACACAGAATGGTCAAATGGGATGGTGACTACTTGGCAATTGGTTAGATAAGGGTTGAAGAAAAAGAAAGATCCTGAGGCACTGATAACAAGTTCCTAAAAACATCTGCAACTCATGGGGTATGAGCTATCAATATCTCATCTTGGTTTCTATAGATGTGAAACAAAATTATTTTTATATATTTATATATACACACACTTACATATATATAATGTACATGTGTATATATATACCTATATGTGTATAAGTATGTGTGTATATATATATATATATATATATATATATTTCTTTATTCAAGAACCAAACCAGAAAGTATTTCATGAAAACTTGTTCTTTGCAACTTTTTGACCAAGAAGGGGTTTACCCAAAATATCCAGATGTTTTAAATTTCTGCTTTTTCCTTCAGCTGACAGATGAAGACTATAAAAGCCAATCCAGTTTGATTATTTTGAGTTAATTACCTTTATAATAAAGTCTAATTTAACATTTTGAATATATAAAAGCAACCAAAACTCGTTTTTATTTCCCAAATCTTCCTAGGCATTTGGATTTGTGAAAACTGAAAAGACCAAGGGGGGAAAAATTCTTGTTCTGCAAGTGAAGAATGCACAGTGAGCAATATAAAGTAAGTTTACTTCAATTTAATATGGATGATCATATGCAGGTCTTGAGTCTTTATATTTTATAGCCCTCCTTAACTCCACATCTTCATACTGCAGACAGTACAGACATAAAACATTTCATCACAGTGCTTAGGAATTTTTTTTTCCTAGAAAAAAAAAAAAAAAAGGAAAGGCAAAGGAAAAAAGTTCTTCTCTAATAGCATATACTCTCCAAAACCCAGCTATATTATTTACAATGATGTTTCTTATGTCAGGGTTACAACACCACACTGATGTGACTAACTGAAAACTAACTGAGAAATGTACAATGAAGAGAGCAACAGAGAAACACAGAGCTGCATTTTCTCAAGGCCTCGCTTTAGATCTCTAAACTGTTACTGATAAAATGCACATTTTATTACTAAATATTTGCCATGTTTGCTATGATGCATTTAAATCACATCAGTTCCCGGCTCTTCACTCCAAAAGAACAAACGTTATTACCCTCTTAGTATTTAATATGTGCCTTGTCTTCCTTGAAGCATTACCATATTTAATGTATACATGGTGGGGTAGAGCTCATACACCTGCACGCTATCTACACAAAGAGTCTACTGTATGTCACTAACCACCCTGGTTATCAAAAGTCAATGGACTCTGAAATTGATACAATTCCAATATTGCAGCTCATAAAAATCAGAGCGATATTATATTTGTGACCTACTTCATTCACAGAGAAGAATCCAGAGGGAATTCTGCATTTCACCAACATAACTGCTTCATTCATTATTTTGGATTATATCTTTTTTTTTTAATTGTGGTAAGATAAACATAATGTGAAATTTGCCATCCTAACCATTTTTAAGTATACAATTCAGTAGTGTTAAGTATTCATATTTTTGTGGAAACAATCCCTAGAACCCTTTTCATCTTGCAAAACTGAAAATTTGTACCCATTAACTATCTCCCTCTTCCCCCCAGGCTCTGACAACCACCATTCTACTACCTGTCTCTACGAATTTGACTACTCTAGGTACCACATATAAGTGGAATTATACATTGTCTTTTTGTGACTGGCTTATTTCACTCAGCGTTAATGTCCTCAGAGTTCATCCACGTTGTAATATGTATCAGAATTTCCCTTCTTTTTAAGACTGAATAATATTCCTTTGTATGTATATACCATATTTTACTTATCCATTCATCTACTGATGGACAATTGAGTTGCTTTCACCTTTGGCTATTGCAAATAATGCTGCTATGAACATGGGTATATGAATACCTGTTTGAGTCTCTGCTTTCACTTCTGTTGGGTATATACACAGACATGAAATAGCTGGATTATATGGTAATTCTATTTTTAATTTTTCTGAGGAACTGTCATACCGTTTCCCATGGAAGTGGCAGTATTTTAAATTTCTACCAACAGTGCACAAGGGTTCCAATTTCTTTATATCCTTGCCAATACTAACAATTTTCTGTTTTTTTTTCTTTTCCTTTTTTGATAGTAGATATCCTAATGGTTATGAGGTGTTATCTCACTGTGGTTTTGACTTGCATTTCCCTGATAATTAGTGATGCTGGGAATCTTTTCATGTGCTTGTTGGACTGCATGGTAGCTTTTGACTTATTGACCAGAACAAGTACAAACACAAGGACAGAAAACAAATTTCCTAAATTTCTCAGGACTTTGGAGTGGTAATCAACAACAATTATTAGGTGTATTCTTGAGATGCTCTGGGCTAGGGCTAGAGATTTTAAAATATAGATAAAATAGAGGAGTTTAAGAGGAGTCTGCCTGCAGGAATCTGGTGGAGAAGACAGACAGTGTGTATAAAAGTACAATGACTCTACTGAGACCTCAGTTTCCTCGAGAAGAGAAGTAACTTTTTTATCCCTACAATTTCCAGCACAGGAACATCTTATGCTGTGTCTTTCATAAATAATTTTAACTAATAAATAAACTCATTCTTTTTATATGTGATCTTCAAGAAACAATTTTCCAGAGCAAACTTTTAATGCTTTTTCCAAATGATGAGCTTCAACATGGATCTACATACACTACACTCTTGTAAATCTTCTGAAAACAGTTGCTTTTGAAGAGGTGTGAATTCCCCCTACTTTCCCTAAAAGGGTGCTAACTTCAAAAGGCGACCTGGTGAGTGTTAAAAAATTAACACATTTAAGTCAGTAGCCAAAACAGCACTCTCAGATCTGTGAACCTGAAATTGAACTGGTAGACTGAGCTCTGGTTTGGACTCCAGAAAAGTCATCACTCAACACTAATCCAGACCAATGAAAATTTGCTCTTCCCTTGTGTTGGGGAGAGGAGAGGATTTTGAGGATGGTAATACTAACAAGGCATAAAGCAGAAGTCAGTTAGTTATAAACTCTCTTAGACCCTTCTAAACCCTTAAATTTGCTTTAAAAGCTACTTTACTGCAGAGAATGTGAACTTTAGCTGGCCATCATCAAAAGAAATCTTTTTTTATTAACAATGAAATTGTTTACTTGTGGAGAAAATTGATTGAAATATCTTTGCTGGGTCCCTTCCCTCCTCTTCTCTCCTTGTTCCTCATCCAGCCAGGACACAGACTTTTTTTTTTTTCCTCCAGTTCCTTGTCACTTTGTATGACATCCACCAATATGTTGCCTGCCCCCCCCCCCAACTTTTTCTCTCTGCAGTCCTTGTTTAGCAATGATCTTAACCACTAGGACTCTGGTCAACAGAAGTGTAGCAAATGCAGAAGTACTGATGTCAGAATCCACCTCAGGGACTTTTAATGCTAAAAGGAATTCTCTGAGGGCATCTGGGTCCACCTTCTGCCTCTGGGCATCACTGCACTTAGCTGATGCAATTACAAAGTCTTTTATGCCACACAGAGGCAAGACATCACATTATGGTTGTGAAATACTAGGAAACATCTGGAGCAGAGAAGGAAAACTGGTGTGTAACAGAAGTACTAAAATAAAATAATAATAATTAATAATAAAGGTTTCTGAAAAAGTTGGAGATCAAAAGGCTGTGACCCAAGCCCAGTTTTGTTAAAGTTCTAAAGCAGTAGCTAGTGTATGAGTGTTTCCAAGGGGGAAAAAACTGGTTGTTGAGTGGTCTTCTCAGTCATGGCTACAGAATTCTGACAGCCACAGGCACTGATCCAAGCTTGGCCTTATGATCCACTGTTTCCTTTCCCTAGGAGATGCATTTCTAAGAGCTATCCATACTCATTCACCAGGTCATTCATTCTTTCATTCAACAGAGGTTTATTAAGTACTAACGACATGTCAGGCACTTTGCTAGGTGCAAAGGATAGAGGGATGACTATGACCTATGAACAGAATTAAGGGTCTCACAGGCTAGAAGGGCAAGGCAATCTAAACATGAGTTACAATGCAGGGTGTTAAGTACAGCAATAGCAGCATGTTAGAGAGACAAGCAGAGGGAGAGAGACACTGCTTCTGGGTGAGTCAGTGAAGAAGTTTCTGGAATTCTTTCTTCATCATTTATTATCTGTTTCCTGATGTCTGTATTTCACTGGCCCATCGGCTGCCTCCATTCTCCACCTCCTCTACAGCTCTGGGTTCAGAACCGAGGAGAGAGACAACCAAGGGATATGAGGCATATATGCTTTGTTTTATTTAATTTGTTAGTATGTATTAATATGTATCGAGCTCTTATAACATTCCAGGCACTTTTATAAGCCCTATATGTGAATTATGCTACTGTAGTCCTTGCAGCTCCCCTATGAGGTAGGTCCTATTTTCAATCATCATTTTACAGGTGAGGAAACTGATGTATATAGAAGTTACAGAATTCCCAAGGCAGCAAACTAAGTGGTGGGAGAGCCAGGCTTTGAAGCCAGGCATTTGGCTACAGAGTTTCCATGCTCAGGAGTCGTGAATGTAGTGGTCGACATAAGAAGATGACCTAGAAGAAGCACGTGTAGTCAGAAGAGAAGCAGGCAGTGTGAAGACCCAATCGGAGATGGCAGCAAAGGATGGGGCCTGAAAAGGTAGAGAGGATGATGGAGAGCTAGAGGACAGTGTGTCCTTCAAGCCCAGGAAGGAGAGAAAGTCAAGAGGACACAAACCCAGGCAGCTCTGCATTTTGAGAAGAGTGCTGAAGGGGATGGGGGTAAATGCAGGAGACTTCCCCAAGTCATAGCTGTCACACTCTCACATATGAGAGCTTGGGAAGGTCACTTCACCCTCTGAGCCCTGGTTTCCTCATTTTTAAAATAGTGATATTTCTTTTATGTACCACAGAGATTGTTGTAAGGCTCATGTCAGAATAATTTTTGTGACCATCTTGAATATAATATAAAACAATGTGTTCGTTATTATACCATTCCTCCTGGAACTGATTTAGTTTTAACATTAATAAAAATTGCCCTTAAGGTTCCTAATATTTACCTTAAGTATATACATAACTGTATATATTTTATCACCCTTATAATTTCTGTGAGGAAAGCTAAGATGATCTAATCAATCCATATGACTATTAATACTTTAAATTATTAATTCATGCATACATTGATCAACGTTTTGAGTGTGTAGTTATACTAAGTTTTAAGTAAAGTTTTGAATTGCTCTATTCAAATGAAGAATATGTTCAACTTATTATTTCTTCATAAAGGAACTTATAATCTAGACAAGGACTCTATTTGTAAACTAATAACTATAGTACATTTGTCCTCAACTAGGGATGGCTTTGCCTTTTTCCCCTCCCACCAGGGGACATTTAATAACGTCTGGAGATATTTCTGGCTATTACAGCTAGGTAGGATGGGGGATTGCTACTGGAATCTAGTAGGTAGAGGTCAGAGGTGCTGCTAAACATCCTAAAATGCACAGGACAGTGTCCCTTCTCCCATCTCAACAAGCAATTATTCAACCCAAAATGTCAGTAGTGCCAAGGTTGAGAACTGCTGCTCTAGTACAATGAAATCGGAGCTAAAATAGAGGATTGGAAAGACGACATAATGAAAGAAGTGACAACGTATTTCCTGGGAAAATCAGGAAGTGACTTTTGCCCTTAATAAGTACATTTTCATCTTGTACAATGCATGCCAGAGATAATTCCCATTTCATTGAAAATTTGTAAATACCCCTTGCATGTTTGAGCAGCTATACAAACTATTTAAAGCACAACAATCTTGGATGGGAAATTTTCATGAAGTGCTTTTGAGCCAGGAGTTAGCCTATATTATACGTTAGTTCACTAGTATCTAATGTGTATGTATCATATTACTCAGGAATCAAGTCAAGAAAATCAAAACCACCGTAGGTGTTTTGAGAGAATTTAATACAAGGAATTGGTTATTCAAATAATAGAAGAGCTGAGAAGCCAGAAAAGGGGATTAGTGAGTCAACCCAGAAGTTATCAACAGCAGGAAGCCATGATCACCCTAAGGGCTGGAGGAGACAAGAAAGTTGATGGTCTTAGACCTAAAGCTGCTGATGACCGGTTGAGACTAGAACCATGGAGGAGCTGCCTGAGCAGGAGCTGGAATCAGGGGTGAGGTATGTCAGGTAGAAGCTGGAACAAAGGAGATAGAGCCACAGCCAGAGATGCCACCTTAGAAGGCATCAGAGGGAGAAATACCCCAACTTCTCCCCTCATCTCTTCTTCCCACACTCCAGGTTTCTTCCAGTCCTTCCCATTGGCTGAAACTACTTCATAATTAGTTGGCAAGGGACCCTGGGAAATGTAGCTCCCTGTGGGATAGATCAGCGCAGGAGAAGGGTGGTGAATGAGCAGTAGGCAAACATCTGGCACTCACATCATTGCTAAGAGGATAAAGGAATATCTGTTGCTTGAAAGAAAAAAAAAATGTGTCATTAACTTTAATTATATTTTAAATAAATACTCTTTACTTAAATATGTAATAAAAATGTGTAGGCATTTTTAGTTTTAGGTCGGTGGTGCACGACAAAGAGGCTTTCTGAAGTTTACTTTGCAACATGGGACATCTAAGACTTACCTTTCTTGTCATTCCAAAAAAGGTGCACATACAAGACTTTTAGCCATGAAACTAAATAATCACTTACTTGATTAAAGAAAACCCAGCCCTGTGAATATGTGTAAGAGTATAGTTAAGTGTTCAAGTAAAAGCAAATCAATGAGATGTGTGTGTCTGTAAATCTAAATAGAGTTGCTGTAATTATTGCATTATAATGAATATCTTTGATATCTAAGTATTCATGCCAGAGTACTTGCAGTTATGAGGTTGCATAGGGAAGCAAAATTTGACATAATATGAAAATATTCTCTAACGTACTGAACACTGAACACTTGTATTTAATTCTCACACAAATACCCTCACCAAGCTTAGACCAGGATCTCTCCCTTCTAGACAAACCAAAGCTTCTATTGGTCAGCATTCCACAGACTGTCAAATGTTGTTACACAGGAGGCAAACACAACAAACACACTATGCAGTGAAACAGAAAATCTAGAAAAAATGAAGTGGCTGACAACAATGTTGAATAACTCTCTGAATGACCAGCAAAACCAGTGACAGGTGAAAATCTTGTAAAAATAAATCGGTTAGCAATTAAAGAAGAGAAATGGAAGAGAATAGTAAATGGAACCTCAAATGGGAATGATACTAGTATTTAAGGATTAATAAAGGTGTCCAGGAAAACTGAAGCTTCCTGAATATTGCATAAAATGTTGTTTTTTATGATCACTTAGAGGGTCAAACTTGAAATAAAAGTTGTCCAGTCAGGCTATCATAAAATTTTTGGAAAGATATCACCTCAACAGTTAACATTTGATTCATTCCTTGCTTATCTAAAGAATTAAAACTGGTTGGAAATATAATTTAAACTGTGAGGTTTTTTTTTTTTTTTTTAGTGTTAACATCAGTCTTTAATGTTGTTGGGCAGCACACTGATAAATCACACGCTTTGGTCTCATGTTGGCAGTGGCATGAAACTGTGTTATTATAAGATAAAATACTACACTTATTTTCATACATTTTAGATTCTTTTTCAATATGAAGTTTCAATAGAATGTTCCTATGAAAATCTGGTTCCCATTTACAGTGGATCTCCTTTAAGTGTCTTCCTCTTGCACAAATCCTCCTTGGGTAGGAAGACTGTGCTGGTCCACTTATGCACTAGAGCATCATTTGTTTATATTTGCTTCCACTCTAGATGTTGACTCCCTGGAAGTGGTCATAGACAGTGACACAGGCAGTCACTTCAATATCCCTGCAAAGTATCATCCATCGCTTTTGTGGTGCACAGATTGGTTCAGAAGCCAATTGCTATAACTTTTAAAAAGCAATAGATAATAGAGGAAGCAGACTCATAAAATGTTATAGCTGAAGGGGACCATAAAATCATCTAGTGTCTCTCTCCCTCATTTTATAGCTGAGCAAACTAAAGAGTCAAGGGTGATAACTTGTCCTGTGTCATGAATCTAGTCTGTGGCAAAGTTGTTACTTGAAACCAGGTCTCTGGACGCCGATCTAGAACCTCTTTCTAAATAGGAGTTCAGCAGTCATGCAGGGGATGAACTCTGTGTAGCTGAAGCAGATTTGTACACTTTAGTGACCTAGCAGCACTGGCTACGGGGTAATTGCCAGATTTCTCTGAAACTTGCAGGCATAGAATTGCACAGCAGTGATGAACTCAAGCTCTGGAGACAGACTACCTGGGTTTTAGTGAGGCTTTCCACTTCCTAGCTGAATGATCTTGGGTGGCTACCTAATCTCTCTGTGCTTCAATTTCCTCAATATTTTCTGAGTGCCTACTGTGTGCCAGAAGATAATAATAACCCCTATCTCAAGCGGTCTAAATTTAGCTAATATTTATATAAACTACTTTGGCTTATAGTAACTTCTCAGCCATTCCACTGTGAAAGAGTAAGGAGTCAGCAGGTCAATAATATCAGGGACTAGAAGCTGGGCAGTGAGAGTTGTGTAGGTAAACCATCTGCATCAAATGACCAACCAATAAAATGACAGCCTGGGGTCTGGTTAGATAAGTCAGAGGCACCTAGGAGCTATATACTTTCTCTTCTATGGGAATTTGCTCTATGTATTTATCTATTTAAGTTGAAGGGTTCGTAAATTTATAGTTTCTTCATGGTCTTTCTAACTCTCAACTCTTCATTTCTTCTTTAAAGCATTGAGTTAAAAATTAATTCAGATATTGTTAAGATGCCAGAATGGGGTGAACCCAATCACATTCATTAGTCTGGTTTTCTGATAGGGAGCCGCTTATATTTGTTAGACCAGATAAAAAAGTCAAAGTATTGAAGGTCTGACCAAGAGCAGCCCTGTTTGGCTGACTCAGATAAACTACCGCTTCAAATACATGGTAGACATGCATGCATTTATACACACAAACCAACACAGCAGTTTGGACTATTAACTTTCCTAGCCCATGCTGCAGACAGATTTAACTCATGCATGCCAAATTTCTTCACAAATTTTCTCTATCAGCTACTGTCCTGGAAAATATGTATCTAAGTCCAATAGAACTGACTTTTTATTTTAATATAAACATTTGTTAAATAAATGTAGCCTAATTTCTCTGAAGTCTAGATCCCATGCCAATTTGCAAAATTTATCAATTCTATTATTAACATTTCCTGAGAAGTAGATTCTTCAACATTGCTTAGAATTCCCTTCAAGTTTCTCACAAGAAATCCAGGCAACCAGCTAAATTACAAAATGAGAATTTGAAATAAACAGGCAACCTTACGAATATGTTTCCATTCCCTCTACCCTAGTCTATTCGTTTAGATAGTGCTAATACTATTTTATTCTCTTTTAATAAGACCAGTCTTCCATGGGAGGTGATGGGTAGGGCCATTCCAGAGCCTCCTTTTAGAGGATTTCTGAGGCTTGTGAAATGCTCCTTCTAAAAATTAGAAAACAATGAAAACAAAAGACTACAATTGAGTATCCAGTGCAAATGGAATTAAACTGTGTAAAGCTCCAGGGAACAAGGAAAATTCAGTTAAGCTTTTGTTTTTCTGTAAATATATCAATCATTCTTTCAATATTTATTGAAAGGCAATGAAGGGTGTGGTTAAAAGACTGGGCTTTGGAGTCAGATATATATATATACAGTCAAGTCCTGGTTCTGCCACTTGTTCACTGTGAGATCTTGGGTAATTTACAAGATTCTCTGAACCTCCAGTTGATCTATTTTGAAATGAGGATACTATGGTACCTACCTCACAGGGATGTGAAGATTAAATCAGGTAATGCATACGGTATACCTAGGATTGTTTTGATGCCTGGTAAGGATTAATTTGCTTGGGCATATTGAGGGACTACTATGTGTAGGTAATTAGTGAAATGAAGTCCCCAGTATCTTGGAGGTATGTTCTAGCTGAGGGAACAAGAAATTGACACACACACAAATATGTATTTTGTGGCCCCAAAGAAAATTAAAGCAATATAAAGAGACAAAAAGAGATGGCGTTGAATGAGGTTGCTATTTATAGAAGGAGTTCAGGAAAATCTTCTGTGGTAACATGACATTTAACCTAATGTTAGGGACCCGAAGGAAGTGGAGGAGTGAGAACTGCAGACATGTAGAAGTCATGCAGAGGGAGCCCTGCAAAGGCCCCAAGGCTGGAGAATGCAGGGAAATGCTGGAAGAACCACAGGAAGACCCGTGTGGGTGGAGCAGAGGGAGATCCAAAAGGAGCTGGGTCAAGAACAAGGCGGTCCTTGTAGGTCGTTTGTGAGGAGCTGGAATTTGATATTGAAAGAGGCAGAAATCACGGGAGGTTTCTGAGCAAAAAGTGACATGAACACACAGGTTTTAAAAGGATCACTTGGGGGCTTCCCTGGGCTTCCCTGGGCTTCTCTGGTGGCGCAGTGGTTGAGAGTCCGCCTGCCGATGCAGGGGACGCGAGTTCGTGCCCCGGTCCGGGAAGGTCCCACATGCCGCAGAGCGGCTGGACCCGTGAGCCATGGCCGCTGAGCCTACGCGTCCGGAGCCTGTGCTCCGCAATGGGAGAGCCCACAACAGTGAGAGGCCTGCGTACCACAAAACAAACAACAAACAAACAAACAAACAAACAAAAGGATCACTTGGTCTCTTAGTAGAGAATAAACTGCAGGAAGAAAGCAAGGCTGCAGCGAGACCAGTTAGGAGGGTTTTGTAATAATTTAAGCAGGAGGAGATGGAGCTGTGGGCTAAGGGGGGAAGGGAAGGGGTGGTGCGAAGTGGTCAGAGTCTGTATGTATTTTGCAGGTAGAGCTACAAGGATTTGCTGTTGAGTTTGACGTGTGGTAGGGGAGGAAGAGAGAAGCCAATGAGACAAAGTTTTTAGTCTAAGTCTGAAAAATACAGGGCTGCCTACTCATATGCGGAGTACATTTTGAGCGTGAAGTGCCGTTGCAGATGATGTACTTTGCCTCAGTCAACACCCTTTCAATCCCTTCTTCCTTCTTTCCTTTGCAGTAGAAACTGAAAAACAAAACACTCCAATTCCCAGGCTCTATGTGATAAGAGTTCTGGCTAGTAAGATGTAGGTAGGTGTGCCTGGCTAAACTCCCTGGATAAAAAGAAGATAAAACAAGGCCTAGCCTCATGAGGAGAAGGCTTTTTTTCCTTTGTATTTTTGGCCTTTCCCTCTTATTCCTGCAACGGGGAGAGGATACTTGAGTTGCAGCAGCCGATAGAGCCAAATATGCACTATAAAATGGTAGAGCTGCAAGATAGAACAGAGTGAGTTCTTGATATCATCACAAAGCACCAATACTTGCCCTGGACCATGTGACACAAATACATCTGTCTGCTTAAGACCATGTCAATCAAGCTTTCTGTTACTCATAGATGAAAGCATTCTTTTTTTTTTTTAACATCTTTATTGGAGTGTAATTGCTTTACAATGGTGTGTTAGTTTCTGCTTTATAACAAAGTGAATCAGTTATACATATACATATGTTCCCATATCTCTTGCACCTCCCTCCCTCCCACCCTCCCTATCCCACCCCTCTAGGTGGTCACAAAGCACCGAGCTGATCTCGCTGTGCTATGCGGCTGCTTCCCACTAGCTATCTGTTTTACGTTTGGTAGTGTATATATGTCCATGCCACTCTCTCACCTTGTCCCAGCTTACCCTTCCCCCTCCCCATATCCTCAAGTCCATTCTCTAGTAGGTCTGTGTCTTTATTCCTGTCTTGCCCCTAGGTTCTTCATGACATTTTTTTCTTCTTAAATTCCATATATATGTGTTAGCATACGGTATTTGTCTTTCTCTTTCTGACTTACTTCACTCTGTATGACAGACTCTAGGTCTATCCACCTCATTACAAATAGCTCAGTTTCGTTTCTTTTTATGGCTGAGTAATATTCCATTGTATATATGTGCCACATCTTCTTTACCCATTCATCTGTTGATGGACACTCAGGTTGTTTCCATCTCCTGGCTATTGTAAATAGAGCTGCAATGAACGTTTTGGTACATGACTCTTTGAATTATGGTTTTCTCAGGGTATATGCCCAGTAGTGCGATTGCTGGGTCATATGGTAGTTCTATTTTTAGTCTTTTAAGGAACCTTCATACTGTTCTCCATAGTGGCTGTATCAATTTACATTCCCACCAAGAGTGCAAGAGTGTTCCCTTTTCTCCACACCCTCTCCAGCATTTATTGTTTCTAGATTTTCTGATGATGGACATTCTGACCGATGTGAGATGATATCTCATTGTAGTTTTGATTTGCATTGCTCTAATGATTAATGATGTTGAGCATTCTTTCATGTGTTTGTTGGCAATCTGTATATTGTCTCTGGAGAAATGTCTATTTAGGTCTTCTGCCCATTTTTGGATTGGGTTGTTTGTTTTTTTGTTATTGAGCTGCATGAGCTGCTTATAAATTTTGGAGATTAATCCTTTGTCAGTTGCTTCATTTGCAAATATTTTCTCCCATTCTGAGGGTTGTCTTTTGGTCTTGTTTATGGTTTCCTTTGCCGTGCAAAAGCTTTGAAGTTTCATTAGGTCCCATTTGTTTATTTTTGTTTTTATTTCCATTTCTCTAGGAGGTGGGTCAAAAAGGATCTTGCTGTGATTTATGTCATAGAGTGTTCTGCCTATGTTTTCCTCTAAGAGTTTGATAGTGTCTGGCCTTACATTTAGGTCTTTCATCCATTTTGAGTTTATTTTTGTGTATGGTGTTAGGGAGTGTTCTAATCTCAAACTTTTACATGTCCCTGTCCAGTTGTCCCAGTACCACTTATTGAAGAGACTGTCTTTTCTCCACTGTATATTCTTGCCTCCTTTATCAAAGATAAGGTGACCATATGTCCGTGGGTTTATCTCTGGGCTTTCTATCCTGTTCCATTGATTTATATTTCTGTTTTTGTGCCAGTACCATACTGTCTTGATTACTGTAGCTTTGTAGTATATTCTGAAATCAGGGAGCCTGATTCCTCCAGCTCCATTTTTTGTTCTCAAGATTGCTTTGGCTATTCGGGGTCTTTTGTGTTTCCATACAAATTGTGAGATTTTTTGTTCTAGTTCTGTGAAAAATGACATTGGTAGTTTGATAGGGATTGCATTAAATCTGTAGATTGCTTTGGGTAGTAGAGTCATTTTCACAACATTGATTCTTCCAATCCAAGAACATGGTATATCTCTCCATCTACTTGTATCATCTTTAATTTCTTTCATCAGTGTCTTATTGTTTTTTGCATACAGGTCTTTTGTCTCCTTAGGTAGGTTTATTCCTAGATATTTTATTCTTTTTGTTGCAATGGTAAATGGGAGTGTTTTCTTGATTTCATTTTCAGATTTTTCATCATTAGTGTATAGGAATGCCAGAGATTTCTGTGCATTACTTTTGTATCCTGCAACTTTACCAAATTCATTGATTAGCTCTAGTAGTTTTCTACTAGCATCTTTAGGATTTTCTATGTATAGTATCATGTCATCTGCAAACAGTGACAGCTTTACTCCTTCTTTTCTGATTTGGATTCCTTTTATTTCTTTTTCTTCTCTGATTGCTGTGGCTAAAACTTCCAAAACATATTGAATAAGAGTGGTGAGAGTAGGCAACCTTGTCTTGTTCCTGATCTTAGTGGAAATGGTTTCAGTTTTTCACCATTGAGGACGATGTTGGCTGTGGGTTTTTCATATATGGCCTTTATTATGTTGAGGAAAGTTCCCTCTATGCCTACTTTCTGCAGGGTTTTTATCATAAATGGGTGTTGAATTTTGTTGAAAGCCTTCTCTGCATCGATTGAGATGATCATATGGTTTTTATCATTCAATTTTTTTAATATGGTGTATCACATTGATTAATTTGCATATATTGAAGAATCCTTGCATTCCTGGGATAAACCCCACTTGATCGTGGTGTATGATCCTTTTAATGTGCTGTTGGATTCTGTTCGTTAGTATTTTGTTGAGGATTTTTGCATCTATGTTCATCAGTGATATTGGCCTGTAGTTTTCTTTCTTTGTGACATCTTTGTCTGGTTCTGGTATCAGGGTGATAGTGGCCTCGTAGAATGAGTTTGGGAGTGTTTTGGAAGAGTTTGAGATAGGTGTTAGCTCTTCTCTAAATATTTGGTAGAATTCGCCTGTGAAGCCATCTGGTCCTGGGTTTTGTTTGTTGGAAGATTTTTAATCACAGTTTCAATTTCAGTGCTTGTGATTGGTCTGTTCATATTTTCTATTTCTTCCTGGTTCAGTCTCAGCAGGTTGTGCATTTCTAATAATTTGTCTTCCAGGTTGTTCATTTTATGGGCATAGAGTTGCTTGTAGTAATCTCTCATGATCCTTTGTATTTCTGCAGTGTCAGTTGTTACTTCTCTTTTTTTATTTCTAATTCTATTGATTTGAGTCTTCAACCTTTTTTTCTTAATGAGTCTGGCTAATGGTTTATTAATTTTGCTTATCTTCTCGAAGAACCAGCTTTTAGTTTTATTGATCTTTGCTATCATTTCCTTCACTTCTTTTTCATTTATTTCTGATCTGTTCTTTATGATTTCTTTCCTTCTGCTAACTTTGGGGTGTTTTTGTTCTTCTTTCTCTAATTGCTTTAGGTGCAAGGTTAGGTTGTTTATTTGAGATGTTTGCTGTTTCTTAAGGTAGGATTGTATTGCTATAAACTTCCCTCTTAGAACTGCTTTTGCTGCATCCCATAGGTTTTGGGTCATCGTGTCTCCATTGTCATTTGTTTCTAGGTACTTTTTGATTTCCTCTTTGATTTCTTCAGTGATCAGTTGGTTATTAATTAGTGTATTGTTTAGCTTCCATGTGTTTGTATTTTTTACAGATCTTTTCCTATAATTAATATGAAAGCATTCTTAACTGATACAAATGTGTATTAAACATCTAAGTGGAGATAATGAGTAGGCAGGTTGATTTATCATCTGAAGATCAGAGAAGAGGGTTAGGTCTGAAGATACATACCAGGTCACTGTTGGCATGTAGATGGTATTCAAAGCTGTGGGACTGACTGGATAAGCTCACAGTAGGAGTGAGTATTGAGAAGGAGGGTAACAGCTGTGAGGGATGAGCCTGTAGCACTCTTGGACCAGAGGTAAGGAAGAGAAGAGGATCCCAAAAGGAGGTGGAAAAGCATGGCCATTGAGAGGGAAGCTAATCCACATGGTATTTTCTTCGCAGCCACTTAAAGAATATCTTTCAAGGAGAAGGTAATCAGCTATGTCATATGTTAATGAGAGATGAAGGAAAATGTATCAGTGGTTTTGGAAATATGGAGGTCACTGGTGAGCTTGAAAACAGCATATTCAATTCAATGTGCTGTAAACACAATTCTTATTATGTATCTACTATGCCATGACTCTGATAGGATCTATGCTTATCAGAAACAATCCAGTACACCACCTCTCTTTTCATTAAAAGAATCAACCAACCAACCAACCAACCAATCAAACAAACAAACAAAAGAACAGTTTTTATTGACTGAACTTTGATAAGTAAGGGAGGGGATGACTATCCTTTTCTCCAAGTAATAATATTTTTGCAGTCTTCTTATCTGGTTATGAACATTGTAAGAAAGACATGGGAGATAAGTGTTAGGAAGAGGATGGAATTCAGGGCAGGAGAACTGAGTTCCCATTCTCCCCCACCACTTCTACTGCATTGTATTCTGAATGGATCATTGACCCAAGCTGGTCTCATTTCCTTCATCTCTATGGTAGACTGGATTTAGATTCCCTTCCAATTTTAACCTTCTATATTTCTAGGCTAATTAACGGATATTTTCAAATTTATAGTACCGCAAATGGCACTGAGTATGTTGTGAGCACTCAAGAAATATGTGTTTAATGAAAAGTGAATGTACATATTAGGAGACGTTGACACAGGGCTAGGTGACTTGCCCAGTCAGAGCTGGCAAATAGGGGAGTCGAGGGCTAGGTGTTGTGACTCCAAGGTTAATGATGAATTTTGTCTGCATTGCAAGATTTAAAGTATTAAGTCTTTCTGTCTATAAAAACACCTCCTTCTTTTTGCACATTTACAATTATATGGGTACTAGCCAAGTGAAATAGTCAAGTCTCCTTGACTAATTGGTCTGGACTTCAAAGACCTGCAAGAGATATATACACCTCACATACACTGAGACAACTGATTCAGATACTACAGCATTATTTAAAAAAACCCAGAGTGTTTCTTTCGTTAAAAGGCAAGAAGTCATTCAAAGAGTAGAGGAAATCTTTTTATTTTTGGAAGGTTTATTTGTTTGATTCCTCAAAGTAAAAATGCTCCAAATTCCCACACAAGCAGAAACAGAGTTAAGCTACATGGTTCTGTCTTGAGTATGCAAATATCACAGCCCAGTCTTATGTCAGCTTGAGAGATAATGTCATGCAGAAAATTAAGACCATCTGATGAAATCATGTTATGAAATGTGGCTTGAGAGAGCAGCTTTTTGTGTGTTACCATTTGATATATTTTCACACCAAAACTCAAATGAACAGGCAAGGAGCCTCAATTACTGCAAAATTTGAAAATTTCAGACAAATTTATAATTTACTGAGGAGAAAAGGGGGGACATCTTAAATACTGTCTCCTTGTAACAGCCTTGATTTTATGTTATGTGCCTCAGCTTTTCATTTAGAATATTGAATTTAATCTGATGGCAGTTTGGATATAATAATGCTGCATTTATTGTTAATTTCCTTACTGCCTTACTATCAAACAGTGTAGACCATTATCACTCCAAATGCCTTCTGTGTTTGTAGGGATTTCCATATTCCACAGTGCACAGAAGCTGACTCCAAAGCAAAGCTTAAGAGGAATATATGAGGAGCAAGCATATATTTCCTTAGAAACTAGTTGGTCTTTTTTCCCCCTTTCTGCAGACCTGTTTTCTAGAAGATGAGAAGGAGACTTGACAGGACTTTATTGGTTCATAAATTAACTTGGTAGATTTACAATCATTACTTGGAATGCCAGGAACTCTTTTTAGGATCTTATTTTCAAGAGATAAAAAAACATGTTTAACTCAGAATATGAAATTGGCACTGAAATCTGCCTAGAAGAAGGTGGGTTAGTTTGTTTTTCACCTATGGCCCTGATCACATCTGCCATTGACACAGTTTTTTTTTGGCCAAAGGGAATGTTTAAACAGATATTCATGATTATGTTTTCTTTCCAGTGTAAATGAATATCAAGAAACCATTGTGAGCTATGTGATTACTGAGATGTAGTTAGTCAAATTTGTTGGCCTCTTTAAGAGACTGTAATGAAATGGAGAAGGTCAAATGAGCACAATGCAAGTCTAGAATATCCATTTCTTCCTGCTAACCTGCAAGCCTAATCCAGGAGGAAAGAAAGATAGCTTAATATCTATGTGACTTTCTCTTCCCAACTCCTGTCCAAAGATGTAAATAAGCCAACTTTTGGAGGTAAATGGCCCCTTCCTGAGCAGACCTCTGGTCTCAGGGCTCATGGGAGAGGAATTTTCCTAAGTTCAGAAGTGAAGGTGATTCTATATTGACAAGTAGTGGGAAGAATTTCCTACCCATGTCTATTGGATCAAAACTCCCTCTCTGTTTATCCTGTTTCATCCATGCCCTGAAAAGAGCCACCCAGAGGTCTTCAGTCCTCTCAGAAGAATGGATACAGAAGGACAGATATTTAAATTCAGGGCCCTACACTCTGTGGAAAAACATAGGCTACTGAAGGGACTGCCCATTTGGCCAAAGCAAACTTGAGTCTCATATTTTGCTGTAATCCACACAAGCAAATAAATTTTTTTTTAAGTAAGATGGGGCTAATTATAGGAGGCAGAGAGTAGGTAAAACAGCTCCTTGTTCAGAAGCATCCACATATTTTCCTGAGATGAAGAGCAAATATTTTGTTTAAATAGCAAGCAATTTTCTATAAAAGTGCTACTGCTTGGAAATGCTCTTTATGATTTATTGCTGCCTTTTAACCTGAAAAAATATTAATAACTGAGGAGCCCTTGTTGGTATCTTTAATATGCTTAAACCCAAATAGCCATAATATTATAACTGGTGTGGCCACGTTCAATATTTTTCTTTCATGAATGCAGCATGGGCTTATTAACAGAGACCAGAAAATAAAAATAGAGGGGACCTTCCAGGTATTAGCTTTACATAGAGACACCACAACAGTAATAAGGCAGCTAACTTTCGGAAGAAGCTGGGGTGAAACTACGCAGAGAATCTTTCTGCATTTTCCCCTTTTCTCTCAGATAGAGCGCTTCCTCTGCATATGGATTCATGTCAGCTCTTTCTTCTGGCAGAGCCAGAATCCAGAACAGACTCTCCGTGAAAAAGAAACCAATAAATTAGATCTCTTTGTGAGCAATTTGCCGTTAGTTCTATTCTCCTTGCCTATTAAGATTCTTTATTTACTTCACCAAGAGATTTCTGCTGACAAGTCCATCCATTTACCCGTAGCCTAGATAAAATGATAATAAACAAAATGTCAAAAATGTATTCATGGGACCTTCCCCATTCCCACCCCCTCCCCTTCTCCTTTTTCATCAAGCTGGTATATTAAAGAACCACTAGAGCTAAAAAGTTTAAAATGAACACACTGGTAAAGGCTTTCAGTTTAGCTAATTAATTATATTTTATGGTTATGTTTATATATTCTATATTTATAATGATGTATGTGTATATATATATATATATATATTATACACACACACACACACACACACACGTATATAAACGTTACACCAAAAGCTGGGGCAGTCAGAAAGAGGGAAAATATCTTTCAGCTCCCACTGCTTATGTTACTGATCTGATTTGGCTAATAATCATGTCTTCAGGATGGGGAGGTTGAATGGAGGCATATTAGGGGAAAGGAAATTTTCCATTTTATGCTTATGGATGATTCCCAGAGGAATCTTTTGTTTCAAAGTATCTTTGAGTCCTTTGGGTGAAAGGCAAACGCGAAGCTGTTCTATCTTGCATATAACTCCAATGGAGACACCTATAATACAAAACAGAGATTCCCCGAGGGCACCGTTATACATTTATTATAGAGCAAAGATTAAAACAATTTTATGGAAATTAAAGATAATATGGAACATTTGTCTCTCTCCCAGTCAAGGAGTAACATGAAGCAGTTCAACAAACAGCTCCAGGCAGTTCCACGCGAGATGATGGAATGGCTGGGACGGAGGGGACCCGCAGGGCGGCTGCAGACTGAGCGGTGTGGGTTTGGTACCAGGGCATCTCGCTGGTGCTTGGCAACTGTGCTTGGGTAAAAAATGACACGCCTGCAAAATCAGAACAATGGGCCAGTCCAAGGGTACTTAGGTGGTTTGCCCTCCTGAAATCTATCTCAGCAGGACAGCATGCAAGCAGCAGGGTGGGGACCAAGAGGGGTGCTCAGGGGAGCTTTTTGTTTTGTCTGTTTTGGGGAATGTGTATGTATGCATGTGTGTGTGTGTGTGCGTGTGGTTGGTTGATTGGTTCTGTTCCTACTTGATTCACATGGTCCCTGGAAAAAGAATTGTACAAAAGCTCTGAAAATTTGCAAAAACTCTGAGCTGGTAGCATTTCCATTTTGTATATAATAGAATCCTGTTACCAAAAAAAAAAAAAAAAAAAAGTGGTTGTCAGAGAAGGGTAAAACATCTGTGTTAAGAGAGAGATGCACTCTACTTCATTTGCACACAGGGGTCTGATTTGACCTCTAGCACACTGAATTTATGGCAAAAGGAGGGCTTTTAAATTGAGTTTGTTTTATTTTGATCCTCTGTCTGGATATTTCTTTCATACCTCCCAGGCAGTAGCTCTCATGGGTAAGCTTATATTTTCGTTAATAAAAAAGTGCAATTGGTGCTAATCTAGACTTCCATCATGGTTGTTCAAGCTTTCCAATGTTAATAACCACTCCCAAAGAAAGGATCATCAAAAAAGAGTTCAGACTACGTGGTTTTGTGGTCAAGGCAGTGAGCCATATTCAGAAATGTCTGCTTTCCTTTCCCTGGTCCACTGCTGGATAACTATGTGACATTTATAAGTTAATTGTTTTCTTTCAGTCTTGATTTCTTCAGCTGTAAAAGGCTACCCTTTATTTACTTATTTAACATGGGTCTAGAGATGGCAATGATTTATGGAGTGAACTAGTTAAGATACTGGACTCTTGATCTGACTGACCTGGGCAGGAATCTCTCCTCATTACTCACTAGTTCTATGACTTAGGACCAGTTACCAACTATAACTCATGTTTGTATATATGTTAGTTATTGGGAAGATTAACTGAGATGGTATATGTAAAGTATGTTGAGACTGGCACATGGCACTCAATAAACATACAGATTTTATAAACAATAATAATAGCTAAATGTACTTAGGCCTCCACACAAATAATTAACTAAAGAGGAAGAATTATCATACAATTATTATTCATAAATAATAACAGCAACATTTATATACAGATTTTTATGAGCTCTACACAGCAATGAATTTTAATGTCAGATCACAAGCACCATACTTCACCTTTCATTTTAAACTATATGACTTTTTCATATAGTGGCATAATATAGTACAGATGCTTGAAACACCTCCAGTTTTAATTCCCCTCCTCCGCCACTGCCTCCTGCTTTGTGCTCTCTAATGAAAAGTAAAGGTTAAAGGCAATCTGTTTGAGGCTAAAGCTTACTAGACAGACCCGGCCAGTGGATGGCGCAGGGCTCAGAGAGTGATGTGAACAGGAAGGGAAACATGGAGAAACTTATGAAGCACACAGAAGGTGTCTGCACTTTCGCATTAAAAATACACTAGGGGAAAAAACTCAGCACCAAAAATAGCAGAAAAAATATTTTCAAGAGCTTGCTTTTCATTTGCCTCCTTCTGCCCTTCCAATGGAACTATTTTCCCACAAATAGATGGAAGTGTTTAGTACAATAAACACAAAAGTCCTCTTGTTGGAATTCATTAAAAAAAAAATGTAAGAGAGACCTTCTTTATAATCACAAAAAGACATGGAAGCCGGGAGGTTCCTGGGTAATAACACACATCAAGGGGCATTAAAGGGACAAGGCCTTCATTTTTACCTAATAACATCTACCCTGGGGTGTCATTGCTTAATTACGGTTTTTTGAATGTTTGGGCTATAAAGCCCCAAAATTTATTTTCAAACACATATTGATGCACAGCCAAACAATATAGTTGTTTCTCATCTGTTAATGAGGTTAAGACCCATGCCTTTAAAGGGATCTCAAATAAATTCTTGGGTGTATTTTGCCTTTTAAATATTTTGAATATATGAATTCATCAGGATTTGGGGATTAGGTAACTGCTGTCTACACAAAAAAATCTGCAAAATTTTTCATTACTTTTTTATTAGTTGGCAGAAAATACTCTAACTGTGAACTTTTATGACGCTATAAACATAAAGGACCTTCTGATACTGGTATGATGATAATTCTAAATTTCCTCTTTGCAGCTGTGGTTGATCCCCTCTATTTGGTACAATCTATTTTTTTGTGACTTAACAGAAGAAAGTTGGCTCACTACTGTATTGCCTTCGAGCACTTTCTCGGGAAGTTCTTGAATTAAATCCACATGGAAACCCAATTCCCCTCTCCACCTTTCCCTTAAGGTGGTTATAAAATGTCAGTAGAAAGCAAAGCTGTTTATTTTACTTAGGGTTGGATTCTGTTAGTAAATGAGTTTCTGGTGGGGCTTATGTGCAAACCACATCTTTCAATCAGATTCTTTACATTACTAAATGTGTATTAAATTGTGCCATAAATATTAATTTAAAATTCAGAAGTTCAGATTTCACCTAAATTTAAGTGAATAAGCAGAGAGACAAACTGTTTAACAAGTTCTAGATTCACATCCTTGCTTCACTAGCAAAACATTGCATAACTTGGGGATGTCCTAGGCCAGAAAGACAACTGTGCTGTCTTCCCAGTGAGCAGATTCCCCACCTGGCAGAGGTCTGTGGGCCGACTTTCATGACAGCTTGGAGATCTCTGCAAAGAGAGTGTGACAATCCTGGCAGGACAGACGTCTCTCCTCCTGGAATCCAGGAGCTGGTATGTGCTGAGGCAAGCCCAGGCTGCCAAGCCATGTCTAATGCTTCAGGGACTGGGACAGTTTTCAAATATGATGGAACAAGACTGTGACCTAGGAGGTGCCAGGGATATTGGGAGGTAGATGAATCTGAGATGATATGGTGTGTCTGGGCTGGATATTAGGGGTATCTCTTATGAAACCAAACTATGGTTCCAGGCCCTAAGAGGCAAGAGGCTCTCACTGGACACCCAGTTCTTGGATCCAGCTCTCTCCAGCTCTGCTCCTTGAAGAGCACTGCACAAAGCACAGTAGACACCAAGCTGCTGCTAATAGTGCACAGGTAGGTAAAACATGAAGACAAAGACGTCTGCTGCGGTTTCCTTTTCATGTGACTTGACTTAACTCTGAGGGTATGTTTTCTTTTACTAAATTCAAGGTAGCTTAAAGAGAAGGGCAGTGACATCAGCAGAAATTGCAGGATGAATGGATTGTAGAAACTACCTACTCTCTCTTCTTTTTTTTTTCATTTTCCTACAGACCTGAGCCTGTTCTTTCTACATAAAGCTGTAAAAGTCCAGCATTTGTTTCAGGGCTTTGAGGAATCAATGGACACATTCTTTCTTTAAAGAGAGATAGGATACATTTTGGTACCTGCATTTCTGTCCTGCGTAAGTTTAAAAATTCTTGAGGCTAGAATATGGAATTCAATGGTTTTCCGTTTTTTCTTTTGGGAAAACCATTTAATTTGTTATAGAGTCTCATGATCCTCCATATATGTGTTTTAAAATGTGTGTTATTAGGCACATCCACCTCTCTAGACCTTTGAAAATACACTGAAACATAATAAATGTATCTCTGTGAAATATAATACTATTTGAGATAATCCTTGGTTTTAGCTTCACTTACATCTGCCATTAACTCTGCTGTTTCCCTAGAGTCTGGAGCCCATATATTGGCAACCACCAAACTCCCTGTAAGGAGGGGCTGCTGGAAGGCATTTGCTATGGTCTTAAGTGCAACAGTATTAACTGAATGGATATTTTGGAATCTTCGGGGATCCACCTGCTAGCATCATCCTATGTTCTTGGTGCTTAAAAACAGAGCCTGCTTGGAATAGAAGATAAACCCCAGAGGACAAAAAATGTATAACAGATAAGCATGCCTCCCAACCCTATGGATAACCCCGCCATCTTTGTACCATTAGCTTGGAGGTTTGTGGTGTTTTTCTTACTAACTATATGCTTCTACTCAAAAAGAAGGAGGACCAGGGTCAATATTCTGAGAAGTAAGGTGAAAAATAGGTTACCCATGGTGGTAGAACTCCCCTTATTTTTCCTTCTATGCAGTGCTCCAGGGCTTACGTTTGAATGATGTTGAATGATGCATTTGACTCAAATAGGAAAAAAAAAAATCTATGAAAGTAGTGGAAAAGGAGTAAAAGGTAGTAGTTAAGAGAATGGGCTTTGGAGTCATATTTGGACTTAAATAAATATTTCAATACTTACCAGCTATATGTGGGCAAATAACTCAAACTCTCTCCAAATCTCAGTTTTATCATCCCTAAAGGAGCAATAATATTTATACCTAGAAGTTAGTGATTATTAAATAATAAAATTATATAAAGACTTAGCACAATTGATGGTAACTAGTAGCACTCAAAATTTGTAGTAACAGTTGTAAGTATTTTGTGACAGGCTAGAAAAAAGAATTTTCAGGGAATAATATTTAGAGTTTAATCTCTTTTGGGTATTTCTCCTTGAAATCAGTTGGCTCCATCTTCACCATGTAGGGTTTCCTGTTCAGGCCAGGACTAAGTGCTCACATGTGCCATTGAGGACATGGGGACAACTAGGAACACTGCAGGGCTATGACTGATGTGGCAAATGTGACTATAACTGAGGGAGCAGAGAGAGCAGTGGAAGATGGGAGGAAAGGGGGACAAAAGAGACAACGAAAGAAAAAGAATTTTGGCAAAAAACTGAAGGACGTTTAGGGAGCTGGGTGAATACTTCAAATCTCTGAGCAGGCCATTAAGTTGGAAAGACCCATACACCTGAGAATCTGCAACTGCATTAATATCAGCAATGACTGTAGTATTTGAACTGTCATCAGGAGCTGGGCAAGCATAGTATACCTTCACATCTAGGCCTCAGTTTTTATGGTACTCTGGTATTGCCACTTATTAAAAATGATACCACTGCTAATAATAATAATGATAACCAATGTTAGTTGGGTTCTTGCCATGTGACAAGCTTGCAGACATGTATTCAGCCATTTGTCTGTGTACATTTCACAGAACAGCCATTCAAGTCTCTAAACATGATTCAAACGTAGCAATAGCTAAACAAGTCAAAATCACGACCAATGATCCTAGTCAAGATAAATTCATATTAATCAAATATCTTTAATTTCTGGACTCTACTAGTCTAAATCAGAATCAATTCTAAAGTTTGAACTCTTATATAAATTTAAGGGGGAAGGAAAAGATCTTTTTCAAACAGTCCCTGAGGATCACCATTGCTAAATTGACAGACTGTATGATCTTTATCCGAACTGCTGTGATCTGTGAAAACCAATAGCATTCAATGTTGGTTGTCTATCTAGGTAAATTAAACCTTGTTTCAGATTTTTAAAAAAATCTGTCTTTGCTAAATCCTGAGGGTAGGATGGTTTGTTGCACATGGCATCCCAGGGTCAGATTTCAAGAATGTGGTTGAGGGCTTCCCTGGTGGCGCAGTGGTTGAGAGTCCGCCTGCCGATGCAGGGGACACGGGTTCGTGCCCCGATCCCGGAAGATCCCACATGCCGCGGAGCGGCTGGGCCCGCGAGCCATGGCCGCGGAGCCTGTGTGTCCGGAGCCTGTGCTCCGCAACGGGAGAGGCCACAGCAGTGAGAGGCCCGCGTACAGCAAAAAAAAAAAAAAAAAAAAAAAAAAAAAAAAAAAAAAAAAAAGAATGTGGTTGAAGCCTAGAAACACTAAAAAATAAAATCATGCTATACAGCCAAACTAAAGGCAGGTGGAAGCTAGAGGCTGCAATGGCAGAGTCACTGCACGGAAAATTGGAGAACAGGAGAACAGAAGCATCACCTATTTCCCTACGACACCAGAAGAATCTAAAAGAGAATCAACTTCTTAGCTGGCCATCCTCATCATCGCCACTATTCTGTTTAGGATTATTGTTTGTCTTTGATTCAACAACAGTCCTTTACAGAGACAGCTCAAGCTTTTTCGACTTATTAAATCCTGATAGCAGTAAGCTTTCTTCCATCTCCTTTCCTGCGTTTTCTTCTGCAATGACTTCCTCTTCAATCCTCTAATCCTGTGCTTGCTTTGTTCTATTCCCTGTTAGGGCTCACATCTCCCTTCTTTACACATATGTGTCGTCTGCTTCTCAAACTCCGCAGTATTCCCTTCCTCCAAAAATTTTGGAGAGTATTATTTTCCCATTAAAGCAGAACACCAGGACACTGAGAATGGTTTAGTATTCCAAGATTCCATAAACAACTCGAGTGACTGCTCAGTTTTAAATGACCTTCACACATCATTTTAGCAAATGGAGATGCATCAAAATGTTCCAACAGGTGTATGATTATAAAAAGAATGTCAAATTTTTGTGGAAATTAATACTGGAATATAGGCTCTACTCTTACTGCTTAGCTGCAAATGGTTCAAGTAGTATAATAATATAGCAGGCTCAGGGAGCCAATTAATCCATTAGAGGAAAATTCCATTTATTTAAAAAAATAAAGTGATTTTAACTTTAAAGAGGAACTGCAGACAATTCTAAACGGAATTCTTCTTAACAAGTTACATACTGTTGCACGGATAATTTAAATTCCAGCTGTGAAAGGCAGAGAAGGGTATCAAGAAAATACAATTGCTGTTTTTAATAAAATGTGCTTTTTGGGGGGGTATACCAGAAGTTTATATCTCCGACACTAATTATTCTGGCATCTAATTGGCAGTCACAATTGGACAAAAAGTGGAAGAAGGTAAGTTCATAACATGTTCTTGCCTTCATTTCTTCAGCCCTACGTATTTCTGGGTTTTATTTATGGCTAAATTGAAGCTGGATGTCAAATCTAGGCCCCTCAGAACAAAATCTTAATAATTAACTGGCAAAACTGAACATGATCGCTTCTGACACACCTACACTGGTAATTATTGCTTTGAGGCCATTTACTAATGAAATTAATGTATTCATTGCCCTAACAAATTAGCATAACTCATACATAATGCCCCACATTTCAAGACCTTGGTGGAAAAACAACCCTTAATACTGCAGAATGAAATGGAAAGGGCATTACATGGAGACAGTATTCACTGAATTACTACATGTTTAAAACCACAATAGCTAAGTGTTTGTTACCATGCAAAATGTAAACACAATGTGGGTATTAGAGCCATTAATAGTGTAGTCAAGAGTGTACAATTGATGATTATCTTTGCACTTCAAATAAGCAGATATTACAATAGCAGGAACCATGGAATCTAATTAACTGGCTACTTTTAGAGTTACAAAGTATGAAAAGAATGCTCAGCAGACAGCCTCTCCTTCCCTTCCACGTTGATAAAGAATATTGTTCAGCTGTTGCCACTTCTCTACATTTCTTACTAAATGAACTTGATGGCACACTTATTAAATCTTGACCCCCCTCCCCCCAGCAGCAAGAGGGTTAAAAAACGGAAGGTAAACAGTTTCAGCATCTATGTGCTATTCTTAAAGGGGAAAATGTGAAAATCATTCTCGTATAAGCTCAGTGCTTTAGTATAAGAGGTAATTGTACTCTCATTTTCTACGTGCTTTTTCACTTCGAATGACAAAGAGATAACTGTAGGTCCAGTGGGGTAGTTAGAAGAAAAAGGAAAAAAAAAAAAACAAACAAACCTCTAAGCCGTATTATATTTCTTTGACAAAGTGTAACCTAAAGATATTTTCCGAAGTACAAGCATAGTGAAGGGTGGAGGTGGAGCTTTCATTACTCCTGCCCTAGAGCCACTTTAAGGGAATTTTACCCTGAAATGATCACATACTCAGTTGGGATGGTGCTTAACACAGGTGTGCCATGCACACACACACACACACACACACATTGAGAGCAGTCAGCAGTTATCGGAAAATTGAGGAAACACACACACACACACACACATTGAGAGCAGTCAGCAGTTATTGGAAGGTTGAGGTTTGACTCATGCTTGATGAGACAATGATGTTTATTACAGGAAGAATTGCATTCGCACAACCGCTCAATTCACAAGAGTTGGCCTCTATTCAGTACCTAGAAATGTGAATTTCATCAAAATTTGGGGCATAATTACTGAGAGAACCCATAGAATTGATTACAATTGAAGGCTTAAATCTTCATGCATGCAAGTAAACTAGGAGATATATAATTCAACTCTCTCACTTTGTATAGAGGGAGACAAACATTTTGAGCCTTTAAGCAACTGGTTCAAGGTATCGTAGTTAGTAGGTGTAGTCAGCTGAAGTCTGGGATTTCTGACTTTAGTTCCAGAGCTCCTTTCATTACATTGATGAGAAAGTGAATTGTATGAGTGCTTGGGAAAGAAATTGTGGGTGTCCCTTTGCTTTACTTAATAGGAAAAAATAACCGATAAGTGTTTCTTAGAATCAGAAATTTTGCAGTTTCATTAAAGCATCCTAGATACATATTTTCAAATAATGTTAATCCCGAAAAACCATAAATCCTGAAATGTATGCAAGCATTTCAACCATAGGGAATATACAGTTGAAAAATCCACACCCTGACCATCTCCCCCTATCGTTCCGGGGGGGCCTTAATACCTTCTTTCATCAAAGATATGCAGAGTTGATATGAGAGCAAAAGAGTTGGGAAAAGGGAATATCCTGTTTGGTCATATGATAGCTATGTCTATCACAAGGCAAAAGGTTGAGTTGAAAAGGTGAATTTCAATTAAACTGACTTAAATAGCATCCATACATATACATGGGTATATATTCATCTATATGTATTTATATTTATTTTTGCACTGCAGAGACCAAACGTTAAGGTAGCTCACAGACAGATTCTTGTGAAAATCAAATCAATCAGAAATAGAACAAAGACTCAAGTGGTGAGTGTACTACACATTACCTGATTGTTATTTGGCCTGTGGACCTGTTTGCATTTAATTTGCACACAAGAGGTCTTATGCTTTTATAATTTCCATAGCTCTCTTTGAGCCTGGCTCTGATTGAGTACAGTATATCTGTCCCTACCTCCTTCACCCTTGAGTCCTTTTATTTTTCCCTTCCCTTCCTCCATTTGTTTGAAATTATTGCCAGAACCTTCTACACCTCACTGAATATACTACACAAAAGGTCAGACTGGTGGCTCATGGTGATAAAAACCCCATCTCCTTACCCTGCATCAACCAATGACTTTTTCCCTCCCTTATTTGTGATACATGTTGGTGAGATGGAGATTGTGAGAAGTTTTGAACATACGTAATTCTGTGTTCTTTCTGTTCCCTTCTGAGGCCAAAAGGAAAGGCTATTAGTAAGGCAACATGACAGATACCAACAGGCACATTTAGCTATGCATCAAGATTCCTGAGTGGTAAAGGCAACATTTACAGGAGACAAGTGAGGATGGCCTTGCGACAGATATGAAAACTTGAGTGTAACTAATGTGCTTTTTTATGTATAGAATATGGACTTGAACCAAACTAAATGTTGGCTAAAGCTCAGTTCTAAAAACATTTTGTTACTCTAAGAATATTTTGGGTTCAGCCAATTTAGAAAACATGTAGATTTGATACTAGTTTTAACTTATAGCCAATGCTACTATTAATTAAAAAACAGTAGTAGTAATAGCTACTGGAGTATGAGTGAAACATGCCAGGCAACATTTGTTAAGAATTTTACATATATCTTCTCATACAATCTTCAACAGAATGCTACGAGGTGGGGTTTATTTTTCATATTACAGGTATCCCCTGCTTTTGAAAGTTCATTTTAGGCCACTTGGATTCTGTGGAAGACCTACATTAGTACCTATTTTCGCTAACCAAAAGAAATCTGAAGAGGATTTTTGTTTTTATGAAAAAAAGCAAAAAGCAAAAATAACATTGGTTTTCAACGAGCCATGATACAGTCAGCATGCACCCAGAGCAGCGAGAGTGGCACTGCTGAGAGCTCCTTCCCCAGGAGCTACCCTCAGCATCTCAGCATCAAGCCCCATAGCTTTGAACTATGTCTGTAATCATCTGTGCTTTGTCTCCATTTATTTTGTGTATCGTTAGCAAGATGTGTTTTAAGGTGATTGCTTCTTCACTTTACATCATTTCAGCTTATGAAAGGTTTCATAGGAATACTCTGCTTTCAAATAGTGGGGAAACCTGTAACTTCATTGTAACCCTCTAAAGGTCAGAGAGATATAATAATAATAACAATAATAAATATGATTATAATAAGAATACTAATAGTTAACATTTATTACATGTTTTCTGTATGATAAGTCCTACTCTACAAGTTTACATTTAATCCTATGTAATCTTCACAACAACCCAATAAAGTAGGTATGATTACCATTTACAGAGGAGGAAATTAAGGAACAAGAGATTAAGTAAGTAAAGGACACACAGGGCTTCCCTGGTGGCGCAGTGGTTGGGAGTCCGCCTGCCAATGCAGCCGATGCGAGCTCGTGCCCCGGTCCGGGAGGATCCCACATGCCACGGAGCGGCTGGGGCCGTGAGCCATGGCCACTGGGCTTCCACGTCCGGAGCCTGTGCTCCGCAATGGGAGAGGCCACAACAGTGAGAGGCCCGCGTACCACAAAAAAAAAAAAAAAAAAAAAAGGACACACATCTGGTAAGTGGTGAAGCCAAGTGAACCCTGTTAGTTTGACTCTGCAGTTCACACTCTATCCATAATATTCACTACCCCATATTAAATCGCTCAGATAACACACAGCCAAGCCAAGATTTGGAGGCAAATCTGTCAGACTACTGCATCCCCTTCCTTTCTGTTTGTTTACACACCAAGTCTGTTCCACCTCAAAGCCTTTGCTCTTGATGTTTTCTGCCACCTAGAGCTCTGTTCCTCAACTTTCCCCAAGGCTGACCTTTCATTTGCAGTCCTGGCTGATCCAGCCCCTTCTCAGAGAGGCCTCCTTGGAACACCTGATCTAAGTATGTTGCTCAGATATTTGTCCTCACACCAACTTGCCTCCTTGATGACATTTATCACTCTATGTATGTATATGTGTTGTATGTTTACTTGTTTGCTGATGATTTATTCTCTGATTCTTCAATTCTAAGTTCCATGAAGGCAAGAACTGTGACCTTTTTTTTTTTTACCAACATACATCAGGGCCTCTCTTAAGTTTTGCAAAGATTAGGTGTTCAAAGTGCTTGCTGAGTGAAAGAATAAGTGAGTACACCTAACCTCAGTGTTATAACTACGACTCTAACTGCTTCTCTATGTGACTGCTTGTGGTATTTTAGATCATGGCATAGATGTAAACAAACAAACTAACTAACTAACAAAAACAAACAAAACTGTTTGCTTCAGTGTTGAGCAAGTTTTACTTTAACATCATGGCTTGGTTCAAGTTCCTGTTATCAAAAGCTTTATGGGAAGAAAGCTGCTAAGAACACAACATTGCACCCTCTCTTAAAAAGCATTCTTGCTAATGTTTTTTGCTTCTAAGTGGCTTTTCTGCCTATTTACACTTTCAAAAGTTTGCGTTTTAATTGGAGTTTTTATTTTGCTATAACTAATAACACAATGCTGCTTGGGCAACAGCTACAGAGTTGACCATCAGAAGGAACAACTATCACTTAGGAAGTCACTAAAGAGAAATCTGGAGTTGATTAGCTTTTCCTTAATTTCCATGACAAAGAAATAGTCTTTCATTAAAAAAAATCCATCCCAGTTTTCTCTTTAGAGTTCATGTGTCTGTCTGTACCACATTGAGAGAAAATAGCTTCAGCTTGCATGTGGGTCTGGGTAGGTGTGAAGATAAAACCAATAGAGAGTTTCTTTAATGTGGTTCTAATTTGGGGCAGTAGCAGTGGATGAAGGGAGGGGGCAGCAGAGGAGATGCCTGTGGCTGGATGTCTTTTCCTAAATCACATGTAAACTAAAAGTGTCTGGACTGCGGAGATGGGCACAGGAAAGAGGGTAAATAGTGGTGAGTTAGAAAAGGTATTTTTGTTGTAAAAAAAATAAAATAACATAGGCACTGAAGTAAATATCATTGTATAGGAAATAAAGTCTGGGGAGCTTTTTTTATCTCAGGAATGGCCCTTCAAACCCTCACTACTACTTATTAAGCATTTATTGCATGCCAGCCACTACTAGGTATATTAGACATATATTAATTTGCTAAATCCTTAAGTCAAGTAATTCTTATGACCTGCATTTTGTTGATGAGGAAATTGAAGCACGAAGGATTAAGTAACTAACTTGCCCAGGGCCACCTAGTAATTAAATGCCAGATCCAGGATTTAAACTTCAGTCTGACTGCTACTAAAAGCCTTGACTCCTAGGATCCCACATTTTTTTTGGAAGAAATTTTCCCACAGAATCTCAGACAGGGTGAGTTCTTAATTAAGAAAGTTCCCCATTTTGAAGTCTGGGTGAAGGCTGGCAGGAAAATAAGCCATCTCCCTCCAATCAGATATGGCTATCTGCAGCCCAGTTAGATTTGGACAAGCAGAGGTAGAGAGAATGATTTGTGTACATGTATTTATTTGTGCATGTGTGGGTTTAAAATCACACTAAGAGGGGAAAAAAAGATTTGAAAGGGAAACATAATTTTATATGTTCTATAACATAACATAGAAATTGAGGGGGAAAAAAAGCCACTCTTAATGATCCAAGAATGGAAAGGATGCAGTAAAGGAGGGAACCCAGTCAAGTTCCGTAAAGCACAAGTTGTTGTTGCCATTTGAACCTACTATGGTTCAAATAATGACTTTGAAATATAACACCAAAGAGTAACAGCCTAACGTGACACAAATATCCTATAAGGTGGGTCATGGTCCTGTCCAATAGCCTTATATTTATAAAGGGCTAGGGCTTTCTTCCCATCAGGGCATACATCCACAGACACACACATGTGCTCATCTGTTACACTTTAATATTTGATATTTTAGGACCATGTGATAACAATGTCAAAAGATTGCTGGGGTCAAGACTGCCATCCAAGATATGAACTTTTAACATCAAGGCTCTGGGACTGATGATCCCTGATAAAAATTCCCTGGTGACCTCTACTTCTTATGGCCTTAAAATTCTGTACGTATATGTTCACTTGGCGAAGGAGGTTAAGAACTGGAAAAGTCATAATTAAGGAGCATCCTTGGCTCTGCCCAGTGGCGAGGCCTGGAGGACTTTGTGGGCATTTTCTCAACCTCACCTGAGGCTGGGAACAAGGCTGCAGTGCCTGCATTGCCCGTGTTCAGTGGGTGTTCTATACCTTGCAGTCCTAGATTCTTACTGCTGCAGTGACTAAAAATCCAATTCTCTGAGGGACTCCATGGTCTTGTCAGGCCAGAGTCCCAAGGAATGCCACATTATGGGGGTCAAGTGCTAAGAACCCAGGGACTGGAAAAAAAAACCCAGATTGGTCAAACTTACAAGAAACATTATTAAGAAGCAATCAATCTTCCTCTGGCGACATGCTGGCAGGAGTACAGGGCTGCTGAGTCCGATCCCTGGATGGGTTTGCGCTGGGACAGCCAATGTGGGCAGGCCGCCTCCCCTTGCAACTGAAGGGTGAGCTGTGTCTGGAGAAGGAACTCTGGGTGACCTCAAGGAGCAATGCATGCGGCCTGGCCTAGGACACCCGTGAGAACGTTCTCTGTTATGTTTATAAACTTTACCAAGTTATTCTCACAGTTATATAACCCCTATGTGGTACCATAGTTAATGAAGTGCTGGAAGTTAGAAAAATAGCAGTGATGTTGTTTTGCCCATGCTGGGCTTTACTATACAAGGGTTAAACTCAGTGTTAATTTGCTGATGTGAAACAGGATGTGATCTCTCTAGCACCAGCCACGGGTGAAGTCAATCTTCTATTTCAGGAAACTTATAGCAATCGAATTAATATACAACCATATTAAAGTCATTTCAAAGAAAGAATGCTAATGAGTGACTGAAATTTGCGGTTTAATCCAAATGCAGAACAAGATCATCTCATAAAAATAGCTATAATAATAATTTGTTGACTCAATAGTTTATCCTTGTTTTTATTTTTCGTGCATCAATCTGAAATACCAAGTGTCCATTTTGAAAAATGCCACCATTCAGTCTCCGCCTCCCACAGCTGCTACATGCTTGCCTATTTATTTATTTATTTATTTATTTATTTTTTTTGCAGTATGCGGGCCTCTCACTGTTGTGGCCTCCCCCGTTGCAGAGCACAGGCTCCGGACGCGCAGGCCCAGCGGCCATGGCTCACGGGCCCAGCCGCTCCGCGGCATATGGGATCCTCCCAGACCGGGGCACGAACCCCTATCCCCTGCATCGGCAGGCGGACTCTCAACCACTGCGCCACCAGGGAGGCCCCATGCTTGCCTATTTAGAAAGCACTCACAGCATTTTTCAATAGCTTCCTAATTCTTATTTTTGTAATAATAATAAAAATAAATAAAACGTGAGGGCTCCATCTTTCTATCCATCTCCCGGCACACCATCATGCATACACACAGCGCCTAAGCATTGTTTTCCACATGAGAGGCATTCAATAAATGTTGGTTAAGTAAAAGCAATGAACCAGCACAACAATTTGCAGAAAAAAGATCACTCTTTCACCTGGAGTAGAACCTGGAGGTTCAAGTCAATATTTAATTAAAGAACTAATAGTTGTGTTAAACCTAATGAATTGTTGTATCTACAAATGTCATAACATTTCTCTCTTAAGAGATCACAAATGGACTTCTATGGCCAAGGAAGCACTTGGATCTGTAAACTTTTTGGAGAACTATAAAAATCTTAGTGCTCAGTTGGATGAATTAAACATTACAGAAAGTAATAAATGGTTGTAGCCATATCCTTTCACTAAAAGTATTCCATTTCATAAATACATTGGGAAGGAAACAATATGATTGTGATATTCAGATATATTCAGGACAACAATATGTTCATTTCTTTAGTTTTCTCAGAGGACAAAGTTCCACCAAAGTCATTTCTTGAGGTACTTAAAATATTGAAATGACATTATTTACAATATTTACATTATTTATTAATATGTTTCAGAGGTAGCATTGTAAGAATTTAGATCTTTTAATCAGGTTTTCTACCTAGATACTTTAGCTCTACGGAAAATTCCTGAAAACCGAAAAAGTAAAGTAAACCTTTTTTCTTTTTATGAGACATACAAAGCTGGTTACAAGATGAATAAGACTCATAAAAGAAAAAAATATCAAATTGAACAAGATAAGAATTATGATGTTATTTCACCTTTTATCATCGTAGATATGAAAATTTAAAAATCCTCCAATTTTCCTTTGAAAGAAAAATAAGCATATAAAATGTCAACAAGCCTTCTCTTAAATTTTTAACAGACTCATAAAAAAGTAAACTGCAAAAAAACTTGAGAAACATTTTGCATATGATTTCCATAAAGTTGTTTCACTTCCGGAAAACTCAGAATAGTACTGCACATGTTCGGTACAGCACAGCGTAGGGAAGAATGCCAATGAAGAAAACTGCAGATTTCAGAATTCTTTTATCAAAAATAATGGGTTTTTTTTTGTGTAATTATAATTGGGTGTCTCCTTAGGTTTTCAAATCGTAAATTTTGTGGAACCCACCACTACATCCTGAAAGAAAACGTAGCCCTTTCAATAACATTTCATGTCAAATTTCCTCTAAAGGTATATCTGTGTTAACGTCTCTGGTCTTTGGGACAGGGGCTGACCCATTAGTTTTCCCTATGAGGGAGAAGCAGGGCTCACACGAGAATAAATGACATTGTTTTATCCAGGTACAAATGCAATCAATTAATGAAAAGGAAGCAGAATCTAGGTTTAAACATTGTTTTATCCAGGTACAGATGCAATCAATTAATGAAAAGGAAGCAGAATCTAGGTTTAAATCAAATGCAAGAGGCTGGGGGCATACCATGCCTTTCTATAAACCTGCAATAACCTGTTATTTTATTTAACTTACTCCTCAAAACCTCTTCAGGAAAAGCTATTTCCACTTTTGTGAGTAGAACAGTGGGTGAACAGAGGTGAGTTACAAGTTTGAAAGCAAAATCCAAAAAAAAAAAAAAAACCTTTTCACCCCAGGAAACACTAAACCAACATCATTTCCTCCTGTCAGAATCAGATGTAAATACATTTTTCTTACGAATATTTTGCTTGTATTATGCAATGTATATGTAAATGACTAAAATGGCCACCATGTATTTTGTAAATTCCATGTAAATCTCCATGATTTTAATAAATGTTAAATAAGATTAATCTACCTATGAGGAAATTTGTATGCTTGGGAATAATTATTACAGTTATCTGCGAGCAGTTCTTTTACTTCTGACAGTCCAACACAGGGATAGTTCTTTGTGCAGAAAACCAGGATATTGCTGTGAACACCCATCCAGGCTGTGTTGAGAGTCTGTCATTCACTGTAAGCTGTCTCCCAGATGCATCACAATTTCTTGGATGCCACAAGTGGATGAGGATGAATCTATTCAGAGTTCCGATGGGACCTGGTGAGAGCAATTATACTACAAACTCTCAGCTGTTGATAACACTCAACTAGAAAAGTATAAGAAAATAGAAAAACTAAAAAACAGTATTTGGTGGAAATTATGGCTGTAGAAAAGAGACAGGGGTGAAGGATAGAACAATCTTAAAATACATTCTTTGGTACAACAGACAAGAAACAGAAGTGGCTGTGTCTGACTGTGACTGGCTATCTGCCTAAGGATGGCGCTGAGTATTAGGACTGAAACAATGCTCGTATATACCACACATGAGCTATCCTGGACCTATAGCCAATTACTTACTCAGAGGACAATCCCTTTCACATGTGAACTCATGGATTATAAGTCATTTGTTTTCCATTAATGGCGCTCATCTTTGAACAAATCATGGCAAGAAGAGCAGCTGTGTCTCTTACCTCAGAGCTATGACTCTTCATCTTGGTCACTCTTCCTGAACAGAATCCTATTAGAGGAATTTGTTTTCAGTTAGAAGACTACTTTCAAAATTATATGTGCCAGAAAGATAAATATAAGACACATTAGCGTCCATCCTGCTTTTTCCCATATAAGCAGAAGATGAAAATAACAGAGTGAAAGGGGTAATGAAAAGTGTACACTGTATTATTGAAAAATCTGATTAAGATTTGATAATTGACATCTTCTTTTCATTTATGTTTGTCATTTTATGGAAACAATCTTTAAGAATCTTCTAGCCAACAGGGCATGAAAAGGTAATCCTTGAAAACACCTAAGACAATGAGGTCACAGTGGTGCTCAGACTTGGGTTGCTCTTTGAAACTTCAGAAATATTCAAGGTTCATGGTGTTAGACTATCATCCTGAAAAGGAACTATATATCATGCAGCATGTGTGGCTTTTTAAAGAAATAGCCATAACATGAGAGGCAAATGAGTGTGTTCCAGGAGCATGACCTCCAAAAGTAAAGCCAAGGCCTGCTTGGAGGAGGAAGGTACAGAAACTGACACTTCTTTCTAACTCTGCAATCTTAGAAGGAATTAGGCTTTAAGGCAAATAAAAAATGGAGCTCCCACCAGAGATAAAGACAGATAAAGGGCACCTCCAAAGTAAGCTACATATAGAAGGCTTCAATGAATGCAGGTCAACTACAAACATTTGCAATAATAGGAGAATATGATTTTTCTTTTTGGAGAAATATTCCCTTTACAGCTTATTGGAGAAATTTGAATCATCACACAATTTTTAAAACCTAACAGTTTTTCTCAGAAATTACAAATGGTAGAGAAATAAACTTTAATACTGCAAACCATTATATATCTCATATCTGTTTTTCTTATAGATATCTTCAAGTCACAATTGCTTTTACAATTTATTTTTCTGATGATCTTTGAGAACTAAAATTTATTTTTTGAACAGTATTTTTGAATGACTATTACTGCTAATTATTAACTATGGCTTTTAAATTGACTGATTAAGAATTTTGAAAAAAACAATTATATTTTACCTGTAACATCTCTACATACATATATGCACACATAAACAAATGACAAACAAGTTATTCTAAAATGTTGTAATGACCTTAGGACCTTCTATAGCACCCCAGTAGAAAAGATCTCTCCATCAGAAATTCTATAATTTTTTTTTTTCGGTACGTGAGCCCCTCACTGTTGTGGCCTCTCCTGTTGCGGAGCGCAGGCTCCGGACACGCAGGCTCAGTGGCCATGGCTTATGGGCCCAGCCGCTCCACGGCATGTAGGATCTTCCCGGACCGGGGCACGAACCCGTGGCCCCTGCATCGGCAGGCGGACTCTCAACCACTGTGCCACCAGGGAAGCCCTCTATAATATTAATTACCTGAATTATCATGGCTTTTAGCCCATGGTCTTCCATCAGTGTTATCTGTGTGCATGACTGCTTGTCAAAGAAAACCATAAGCTCTCAGAAGCCTTCTTTCTGCAGGCCTATACAGTTTCTAGACTTAAACCACAGAACAGAAATTAATAATGTTTGATGAATGAATAAAAATAAATGTGGACAATTTTTCTTCTTCTAAGGGATACCAGATGAGTCTCATAATTTCCTTAAGTGGCATTTAGTTTCAGGCTAGTAAACTGAGGTTTTAAAAATTAATAGTAGCCAAAATAATTGTAGCTCAAATAGAGGGGGCTGGTATAACTAAAGTCATCATTCCAAATATGAGGCACTGCCCAGCTATTATTGACTCAATGCTAATTTATATTTTAGTTATAATTCATTGAAAAAATGGAACCTAAATGTCCAAGAACAATGGAATTAGGCGGAATAAGATGTGCTCATATAATTAAATATTTCACTCCAACTAAAAATCCTACTTTGAGGAATTTTTGATGACTTGGGGATAATTTTATATTTGCTGTATGGAGAAAAACAGCATAATGTAAAATTGAATATATAGCTTAATTTTGTTATAAAGAAGAAGAAGGAGAAGGAGAAATATTTATAAATCTCTTTGTAAGAGCATTTGAGGTGAGTTTTACTCTTTACATATTTTTGTAGTTTCTAAAATTTCTATAATAAGCATATAATACTTTTATAATTGAAAAGTTACAAAATTGTGGGGAAGGGGGTTGATTTGAATGACAAAGAAAGTAAGAAAAAATCCAACAAAACAAAACAAAACAAAAACCCTTAAAAAAATCTGATTTTTATTACGGAAACTCCAATAGAGCTAAGATAGCAAATGTCAAGACCATAGCAGTACAGATGTTACAAAGGACTGAAGATATTAAAACTTTTTAGTTTTTTCTCTCAAAATTATTATGAAACATCTTCTAGTCTAAGAAGCACATTTTAGCATTCATATTAAAACATTCTGAAATTGGAATGGCCTAAACTTCTTTTTCTTTTTTTTTCAGCCAAAAGCTGTTAATAAACTTAACAAGAGATATTTTATAAATTTGAATTGCCGGATACAATTCTCAATTCTCTCTTTATCCACCTGAACAACCACCTTCTTCCCTCCTTCTGTCCTTCCTTCCTTTTCTTCTTTCCTCCTTCCCTTCCTCCCTTCCTGACTTTCTTCTTCTTTGTAATATGACTGAATGCTTTGGGCTCATGCAGAACAGACTATATTTTTGCTCCACCACTTACTATGTGATCTTGGAAAAAATCTTAACACTCATAAATTCTTGGTTTCCTCATCAGAATTGATACCACACATGCGTTCTATGAGGATTGGATTAAAAAAAATCTATATAAAATGCTTGGGCTCTGGTGGATGCTCAGTACTCATGGTCTTTCTGTGATGGATTCATCTCCACAGTGTTTCCACAACATCTGGTAACATGTCTGCACAATATAAGTACTACTGAAGACATGGCTGCTAAGTGAGTGAAGATAACGTTTAACAGACTAAAATCTCCCAAGTCAGATATTTGCCCTTCATTAATTTTGGACAAATGTGTCTGATTTTGTTTAAATTCTTTTTAATAGTGGATTGATCATATGATGTAGATATATCCCAGATCTGCAGGTGCAGATCTCCCCAAATCTATCTTTAGGAGTGAAAGATTTGTTTTCCCTTCTGCTGTGAGTGCTGCCAGCACTGCCAGTAGACAGCCCTCAGCTGTGGCCCTGCTATGCAGAGATTCACCTCACCCCACGCCATGCTCATTCCCATGAGCATGGTCGATCTTCATCTCATGGCTGGTCCACCCAGAGGTAAAAGGGTGGTTGTCTCATCCAACTCTGATGGTCAGCCCAGTTCCAGAGTTCCCAGGAGCTTGGCTGAGGCCTTATTAGAGACTGCATTACAGCCCAGCCTCTCAGTCCTGCCTCCTTCCCTTCCCTCCTTTGCAAAGTACTGATCCTACATCAACTGTTCATTACCCTCAACTCAGGGTGAGCTTTCTGGCAAGTGTATCTGTGACACCTCTGAAATCAGATTTCTAAAATCCACCTTTTTCTTTAGGAAAATGCCTTTCAAAAGCCTGAGAGGACTGTGTGTATTTTTAAGTGATTGGCTATGTTTATTAAGCCTCCTGTAATGCAGGAACATGTCTATAAACGTTTCATGGTATGCTTCTGTGAAATTGCAATTTTTCAGTGAATCCCCCTACTTCCCAGTTCCCCAGGGACAAAACTTTCCTAGTCAGAGTTGGAGGTAAGCAGACTCCAAGGGAACAGTTTCCTCCTATATTTTAAAATAGTATAATTTATAACATGAAATTAAAAACAACATAACTTAGTAATTCAATCTTGGCATTCCAATTTAATGAACTAGAGGTTTTGTTGCATTATTGTTGTGTTCTACTGGACCATTCTTTTGGTGTATGAATAGAAAGTTCCTCTTTATTAATAAATAAGTATATAAAAAAATTAAAGGTGCCTCTATGCAATTATGTTGATGTCTCATAGGAGTGCAAATTCAATAATTTAAAAAATATATTTTTTAGCATATTCACAACCACAGTAGACAAGAAAGTGAAATTTGTGTCTTTTTAGTTTAAACTCCTTTTAAGTGCAGTGTAACAAAGAAATTGGTCCCTAGTGGCACATGAGAAGCACTTATTGGGAAAATTGTTATTGGTTTACAATTCTGGCAGCATAAAATGTGAAAAAAAAGGACATTTCTGACATCCAAAAAGTGACCAATGATCAGAAATCTGTAACATCTACTTAAGATTCAAGTTCAGTGAAAGACTTCTTGTCTACCTAAAACAAAAGTAACACTTGGGATCTTAGTTCTAATTCATTCATTACTATTTAACAATAATTTATCGACTGTAATTTGGGATACACAACAGATGCAAAAATCCTTTACAGATATTTAAAAACTCTGAAGAACTGCTAAAGGCATTTCCCTAAATGCTCATCCTTATCTAGATATCACAGTCTATTTAAGAGATCTTATTTGCCTCTGAAGAATGTATGTCTATTCCTGGAAGGTCACTGCTGTGTGCAAGACTGGTATTTCCTAAATTATTTCCTTAACTGTCTTTTACTTGAACAGTCTCTGTTTCTGTAGCCTATATCTTTCCTGTTTGTTTCCACCAGCTCTTGGTCATACTTTGGCTTTTCTCCATTCTGGCCCCTTTAGTTGTTGTATGCACCTTCAGCTTACTTTCAGACAGACAGTAAACTCTGTGAGGGCAAGGATACTGTCTTATTCCCAGCTTTACCCTTAGCATACAACACGGTTTCTGATCTAGAGCAAGTGCAGAATGCCTATCTACTCACTGGATGAATACATGGATGAATATCTGGCTTCTACCTTCATTTCCCAGGTTAACTAGTGTTTACCTCTTCTAACACTGTGTGTATACAGACTAACAAACATACAACAGATACTTTTTAATCTCACAGTCCATGAACCTCCCACATATACTACCCCCTTGCATAGCTCTGCAATGAATTAGAAGTAAAATTTTATGATTTGATGAACTCTATATCTTTTTAATGTTCAAATATGATATAAATGTTTAAGAAAAGCATGAGAAAGAACCTCCAGATTTAGCAATGCAAGAGACAAGATATCTTAAAAAATTATCCTGCTCTAAAAATTCTATATAAATATACACTAAATTTTTAAAATGTTTGGGCTGCCCTGGTGGCACAGTGGTTAAGAATTCACCTGCCAATGTAGGGGACATGGGTTTGGACCCTGGTCTGGGAAGATCCCACATATCACGGAGCAAATAAGCCCATGTGTCACAACTACTGAGCCTATGCTCTAGAGCCCACGAGCCACAACTACTGAAGTCTGTGTGCCTAGAGCCCGTGCTCCACAACAAGAGAAACCACCACAATGAGAAGCCCGTGTACCGCAATGAAGAGTAGCCTGCATTCGCTGCAACCCGAGCAAAGCCCACGTGTAGCAATGAAGACCAAACACAGCCAAAAATAAAATAAATAAATTTTTAAAAGTTACTTAAAATTCACTTTAAAGTAAAATGAAATAATAAAATAAAATAAAATAAAATGTTTAACTGAGTAGGCCAGAAGGTAGAGAAAATTCTCAAGGACCAAACATGAGTGAGAGCAAGAATCTAGAGTAGTAAAAGCTTTGAAGCCTAAAATAAAACCAAACAAAGCTGAAATAACTGAGAGGCAACTGCTATTCCTTGGGGATCTGTTCAGTTTTGAATTTGAGTGACAAAGACAGGAGGCAAGTCTTAGAGAACAACTAACTTGGGGAATCTGACAGGACAACATCACATAAAGCCAAGACCACAAAGGTCTTCACCCATAGAGAATGGGTGAAGAAGAAGAAAACTTGTTTTACATAGAAATAGCAGAGAAATTTATGTCTAGGTAGAAAAAAATGTTCTCCTGTTAATTCATAAGCCAGCCCTCACTCAAATTTATAGCTCATACATATTCACACTACCTGTTTTGGACAAAAAAATCAAATCCAGACATTATTTTAAGAGATATTTGGTTTGGAAGTTCCAAATTAGAAGTAACAAATATCCTTTATAGAGGAAAGCCCCATGAAACTAGGTTTCAAGGCATTCACCCAGACAAAGTTGATCAAACATAGAATTGAATGAAATAGTACAAAATATAATAGAGAAATTCATCTGTATATACTGATGGCCACAATACATTGAAATGGACTAAGCAGTCCAGTTAAATTAAAGACAAATATTGGATGATGGAGATTTTAAAAAATCCATATGTATGATATTTACAAAGAAAAATCTAAAAGATAAGACTAAAAAATACTTAAAATAAAGGGATAAAAAAGGAAAACTACTAACCAAAAAGGATTGTATATTGTAATAACAAAATAATTAAAATAATTCAAAATAGACTTCAATATTAAAAGTGTTACTAGGTATTGAAAAGTATCATTATGTAATTTAAAAAGATTTCTATCTGGAAGATGGAAAGTTCTAAATATGTTTATTTCTATTAACAGAGTCTAAAAATATAGAAATAAAAAATGGGAAGAATTGCATGAAGAAACTGATAAATATACTTTAATTGGGGGATATTTTAGCACAACTTTTTCAGCAGTTTCTAGGTTAAGCAGACAAAAATGAATAAGAATATAGATTTGGAAACCACACACAGCAAACTTTATCTAAAATATTTGTATAAACATCTAACAGTTGAATTTGAAAACTGACCACCCACTAGACCACTATTCATGTCTCAACAAAATTCAGAATACTTTTAAATAAATAATGAGTCAATGAATAAATCATTATAGAAATTAGAAATTAGTACAGAATAGTAATAAAAGTACTAAATGTAATAGATATCAAAATTTGAGAAATGTAGCTAAAATGGTCCTTAGAGGCAAAATTGTAGCCTTAAAATGGTAACATTAAAAAAACAGAAAGGTTCAAAATTAATGAACTATAAATCTAAGTTTTAGAGTTCAAAAAAAGTATAAAACACACCCTAAGAAAATGAAATAATAAAAAAGAGATAGATAAAGCAGAAATTAATGAAATAGAAAACAGAGAAAATCAATGAAATCTAAGATTTGCTGTTCAAAAAGATTAATGAAATTTATAAAACTCAGACAAGATTGACCAGATACGTGCAAAAATTTTCAATATTTAAAAGTAAAAGGGCTCACCACAACAAAAGCTATTGATATTTAAAAGAATATAAAAGTAGCATGAACCACTCTCTGGCAATAAATTTGAGAACATCTATGAAAGAGATATATTCCTAGGAAAATACAACCAAATCTGAGTCAAGGAAAAAAAAAGAAAAGGAATATATATTGTCCTTTAACTCTTAAAGAAATTAAAACAGAGGTTAAAAATTCCCCACCAAAAAAATACTACATTTCAAGTAATTTTACAAAATGGTTTACTGAACATTCAAGGAACACATAATTTCTGTACAAAAAATCTGGCAGAGACTAGAAGAGAAAGAACATGCCCCATGTCATTTAATGAGATTTTTAGTGTAGACTGAAAATCAACACCAGACAAGGACAGAGCGAGGCAAATCACTAGCCAATCTCACATATGTGCAAAGATGCAAAAATCCCAAAACAAAACTAACAAACGGAATCCCACCATGTATAAAACAGAAACTATATTAAATCCATTGTGTGTTTATCACAGAAATGCAAATGTGAATCAACATTAGAAATTCCATTAACACATACTTTATCATATTTAGCAGATTAAAGAAAAAAACCCACAAATTTTCTCAAGATACAGAAGCTTTTTATAATATTCAAACTTTATTTATGAAAAAAGTCCTTAACAATATAAAGAGAGAAGGGATTTTTCTTAAAATGATACAGGGTATCTGCAAAAAATTCTATTACAATTATGATACTTAATGGTAAAACTTAAAAATGCTTTCTTTAAAATCACTTATCTGAAAAATGCCAGCTAGCAATACTTCCACTTATCATTATAGTTGAGGCTCTTATCAGTGTAGTAAGACAAAAGAAAAAAAAAAGACAAGGATCAGAAAAGAAGAGTATAATATACAGAGAACATAGCAGTATACAAAGACTTAAAAGAATATTCCCAGAAAACTATTCACAAATTATTAGAATTAATAAGAAGATTTATTAAGTGCCAGATATAAAAAGAGTTAGTCACATTTCTTTATGTCAGTAATAATTAAAAATATAAACATTTAAAAGAATATTATTTATAATAACAGCACAAAATATAAGGGATCCAGGAACAAATCTAACAAAATACACGCAAGAACTTTATGGAACAAAATTTTATATTTATTCAAGAGATATTAATGAAGACCAAAAATATCTAGAGGTATACTATATTCAAGGATAGGAAGACTCAGTTTCATGAAGACATCTACTTTCCCCAATTTGAGCTATAGATTCAGTGCAAGGCCAACCAGATTTCCAAAGTTTTCTTTTTCCTCATGTGTAGAGGGTGAGTAATGTGATTCTGAAATACATATGGGAAAATAAGACAACAAAAACCATCCTAGATATTCCTGAAGAAGGTGGAATAATTAGCATTATCATATATCAAGACTTATTAGAACTAAAGTAATGAAAATGTTATGGTATTGGTCAGAAATAGACAAATAGACAAGTGTATTCAATAGAGGGCACAGATACAGACCCAAATGTTTATGAAATTTGATGCATAAAAAATTGGCAGTGCAATCCAGTGGGAAAAGCACAGGCAATTCAATAAATTAGTGTGGGACTAATGGTTATACATATGCAAAAATCCAACCTCACAACTTACACAATTCTTTGTGGCCTAATATCTTAAATGTGGAAAGAAAACATAAAAGCATTGGGAAGAAAGTTTAGGAGAACATTTTTATGACCTAGGTATAGGAAAGTCTTTCATAAACTAGACCCTCAAAAGGACAGATCCTAAAGGGAAAGGCTGATAAATTTCTCTTCATTAAAATTTAAAATCTTTCATCAAAAGCTAGCATAAAGACACTGAGGAGTCCAGGTGGGCTCCAGTGTTGGGTTGCCTCAGGCCAAACAACCAAGAGGGAGGGAACCCAGCCCCACCCATCAGCAGTCAAGCAGATTAAAGTTTTACTGAACTCTGCCCACCAGAGCAACAGTCAACTCTACCCACCACCAGTCCCTCCCATCAGGAAACTTGCACAAGCCTATTAGATAGTCTCATCCACCAGACGGCAGACAGCAGAAGCAAGAAGAACCACAATCCTGCAGCCTGTGGAACAAAAACCACATTCAGAGAAAGATAGACAAGATGAAAAGGCAGAGGGCTATGTACCAGATGAAGGAACAAGATAAAACCCCAGAAAAACAACTAAATGAAGTGGAGATAGGCAACCTTCCAGAAAAAGAATTCAGAAGAATGATAGTGAAGATGATCCAGGACCTCGGAAAAAGAATGGAGGCAAAGATCGAGAAGATGCAAGAAATGTTTAACAATGACCTAGAAGAGTTAAAGAACAAACAAACAGAGATGAACAATAAAATAACTGAAATGAAAACTACACTAGAAGGAATCAATAGCAGAATAACTGAGGCAGAAGAACAGATAAGTCACCTGGAAGACAGAATGGTGGAATTCACTGCTGTGGAACAGAATAAAGAAAAAAGAATGAAAACAAATGAAGACAACCTAAGAGGCCTCTGGGACAACATTAAACGTACCAACATTCGCATTATAGGGGTCCCAGAAGGAGAAGAGAGAGAGAAAGAACCTGAGAAAATATTTGAAGTGATTATAGTCGAAAACTTCCCTAACGTGGGAAAGGAAATAGCTACCCAAGTCCAGGAAGCGCAGAGAGTCGCATACAGGATAAACCCAAGGAGAAACATGCCAAGACACATAGTAATCAAACTGGCAAAAATAAAGGCAAAGAAAAATTATTGAAAGCACAAGGGAAAAACAACAAATAATATACAAGGGAACTCCCGTAAGGTTAACAGCTGATTTCTCAGCAGAAACTCTACAAGCCAGAAGGGAGTGGCATGATACACTTAAAGTGATGAAAGGGAAGAACCTACAACCAAGATTACTCTACCCAGCAAGGATCTCATTCAGATTCGATGGAGAAATCAAAAGCTTTACAGACAAGCAAAAACTAAAAGAATTCAGCACCACCAAACCAGCTCTACAACAAATGCCAAAGGAACTTCTCTAAGTGGGAAACACAAGAGAAGAAAAAGCTACAAAAACAAACCCGAAACAATTAAGAAAATGGTGATAGGAATATACATATCGATAATTACCTTAAATGTGAATGGATTAAATGCTCCAACCAAAGGACACAGGCTTGCTGAATGGATACAAAAACAAGACCCATCTATACGTTGTCTACAAGAGACCCAATTCAGACCCAGGGACACATACAGACTGAAAGTGAAGGGATGGAAAAAGATATTCCATGCAAACGGAAATCAAAAGAAAGCTGGAGTAGCAATACTCATATCAGATAAAATAGACATGAAAATAAAGAATGTTACAAGAGACAAGGAAGGACACTGCATAATGATCAAGGGATCAATCCAAGAAGAAGATATAACAATTATAAATATATATGCACCCAACATAGGAGCACCGCAGTACATAAGGCAGCTGCTAACAGCTCTAAAAGAGGAAATCGACAGTAACACAATAACAGTGTGGGACTTTAACACCTCACTTACACCAATGGACAGATCATTCAAAATGAAAATAAATAAGGAAACAGAAGTTTTAAATGATGCAATAGACCAGATAGATTTAATTGATAATTATAGGACATTCCATCCCAAAACAGCAGATTACACTTTCTTCTCAAGTGCATATGGAATATTCTCCAGGATAGATCACATCTTAGGTAATAAATCAAGCCTCAGTAAATTTAAGAAAATTGAAATCATATCAAGCATCTTTTCTGACCACAGTGCTATGAGATTACAAAAAATTACAGGGAAAGAAATGTAAAAAACACAAACACATGGAGGCTAAACAATACATTACTAAATAACCAAGAGATCACTGAAGAAATCAGAGGAAATCAAAAAATACCTAGAAACAAATGACAATGAAAACACGACGACCCAAAACCTATGGGATGCAACAAAAGCAGTTCTAAGAGGGAAGTTTATAGCTATACAAGCCTACCTCAAGAAACAAGAAAAATCTCAAATAAACAATCTAACCTTACACCTAAAGGAACTAGAGAAAGTAGAACAAACACAACCCAAAGTTAGCAGAAGGAAAGAAATCATAAAGATCAGAGCAGAAATAAATGAAATAGAAACAAAGAAAACAATAGCTAGGATCAATGCAACTAAAAGCTGGTTCTTTGAGAAGATAAACAAAATTGATAAACCATTAGCCAGACTCATCAAGAAAAATAGGGAGAGGACTCAAATCAATAAAATTAGAAATGAAAAAGAAGTTACAACAGACACCACAGAAATACAAAACATCCTAAGGGACTACTACAAACAACTCTATGCCAATAAAATGGAGAACCTGGAAGAAATGGACAAATTCTTAGAAAGGTATAACCTTCCAAGACTGAACCAGGAAGAAATAGAAAATATGAACAGACCAATCACAAGTAATGAAGTTGAAACTGTGATTAAATATCTTCCAACAAACAAAGGTCCAGGACCAGATGGCTTCACAAGTGAATTCTACCAAACATTTAGAGAAGAGCTAACACCCATCTTTCTCAAACTCTTCCCAAAAATTGTGGAGGAAGGAACATTCCCATACTCATTCTATGAAGCCACCATCACCCTGATACCAAAACCAGAGAAAGATACTACAAAAAAAGATAATTATAGACCAATATCACTGATGAATATAGATGCAAAAATCCTCAACAAAATACTAGCAAACAGAATCCAACAACACATTAAAAGGATCATACAACACGATCAAGTGAGATTTATCCCAGGGATGCAAGGATTCTTCAATATACGCAAATCAATCAATGTGATACACCATATTAACAAACTGAAGAATAAAAACCATATGTTCATCTCAATAGATGCAGAAAAAGCTTTTGACAAAATTCAACACCCACTTATGATAAAAACTCTCCAGAAAGTGGGCATAGAGGGAAGCTAACTCAACATAATAAAGGACATATATGACAAACCCACAGCAAACATCAGTCTCAATGGTGAAAAACTGAAAGCATTTCCTCTAAGATCAGGAACAAGACAAGGAAGTCCACTCTCACCATTATTATTCAACATAGTTTTGGAAGTCCTAGTCATGGTAATCAGAGAAGAAAAAGAAATAAAATGAATACAAATTGGAAAAGAAGAAGTAAAACTGTCACTGTTTGCAGGTGACATGATACTATACATAGAGACTCCTAAAAATACCACCAGAAAACTACTAGAGCTAATCAATGAATTTGGTAAAGTAGCAGGATACAAAAGTAATGCACAGAAATCTCTTGCACACCTATACACTAATGATGAAAAATCTGAAAGAGAAATTAAGGAAACACTCCCATTTACCATTGTAAAAAAAAGAGTAAAATACTTAGGAATAAACCTACCTAGGGAGGCAAAAGACCTGTACTCAGAAAACTATAAGACACTGATGAAATAAATTAAAGATGATACCAACAGATGGAGAGTTATGCCATGTTCTTGGATTGGAAGCATCAATATTGTGAAAATGAATATACTACCCAAAGCAATCTACAGATCCAATGCAATCCCTATCAAATTACCAATGGCATTTTTTACAGAAGTAAAACAAAAATCTTAAAATTTGTTTGGAGACACAAAAGACCCCGAATAGCCAAAACAGTCTTGGAAAAAACGGAGCTGGAGGAATCAGATTCCCTGACTTCACTATACTGCAAAGCTACAGTAATCAAGACAATATGGCACTGGCAGAAAAACAGAAACATAGATCAATGGAACAAGATAGAAAGCCCAGAGATAAACCCACGCACCTATGGTTAACTAATCTATGAGAAAGGAGGCAAGGATATACAATGGAGAAAAGACAGTCTCTTCAATAAGTGGTGTTGGGAAAACTGGACAGCTACATGTAAAAGAATGAAATTAGAATACTTCCTAACATCATACACAAAAGTAAACTCAAAATGGATTCGAGACCTAACTGTAAGATGGGGCACTATAAAACTCTTAGAGGAAAACATAGGAAGAACACTCTTTGACATAAATCACAGCAAGATATTTTTTGATCCACCTCCTAGAGTAATGGAAATAAAAACAAAAATAAACAAATGAGACCTAGTGAAACTGCAAAGCTTTTGCACAGCAAAGGAAAAGATAAACAAGATGAAAAGGCAACCCTCAGAATGGGAGAAAATATTTGCAAACGAATCAATGGACAAAGGATTAATCTCCAAAATATATAAACAGTTCATGCAGCTCATTATTAAAAAAACAAAAACCCAATCCAAAAATGGGCAGAAGACCTTAACAGACATTTCTGCAAAGAAGACATACAGATGGCCAAGAAGCACATGAAAAGCTGGTCAACATCATTAATTATTATAAAAATGCAAATCAAAACTACAGTGAGGTCTCACCTCACACCAGTTAGAATGGGTATCATCAGAAAATCTACAAGCAACAAATGCTGGAGAGGGTGTGGAGAAAAGGGAACCCTCTTGCACTGTTGGTGAGAATGTAAATTGATACAGCCACTATGGAGAACAGTATGGAGGTTCCTTAAAAAACTAAAAATTGAATTACCATTTGATCCGGCAATCCCACTACTGGGCATATACCCAGAGAAAACCATAATTTAAAAAGACACATGCACCCCAATATTCATTGCTGCACTATTTACAATAGCCAGGTCATGGAAGCAACCTAAATGCGCATCGACAGACGAATGGATAAAGAAGATGTGGTACATATATGCAATGGAATATTAGCCATAAAAAGGAACGAAATTGGGTCATTTGTAGAGATGTGGATGGATCTAGAGACTGTCATACAGAGTGAAGTAAGTCAGAAAGAGAAAAACAAATATCGTATGTTAACGCATATATGTGGAACCTAGAAAAATGGTACAGATGAACCGGTTTGCAGCAAAGAAATTGAGACACAGAAGTAGAGAACAAACGTATGGACACCAAGGGGGTAAAGCAATGGGGGAGGTGGTGGTGGTGTGATGAATTGGACGATTGGGATTGACATGTATACACTGATGTGTATAAAATTGATGACCAATAAGGACCGGCTGTATAAAAAATAAATTAAATTAAATTTAAAAAATTTTTTAAATGCTAGGGTCACAGAAGGCAAACACAGGTTGAGAATTTGCTCAAGGTTAAAAGAAACCAAAGAGAATGACAATTCATTGCAATCTGTTATCTTGGAATGGACCCTGATCCAGATTTTTATTTTATTTTATTTGCTATCAAAGACTATTGGGACAATTGGCAAAATACGAATAAGGTGTGTAGATCAGATAATGGTATTATATCAGTGCTAGTTACCTGATTAAAAATTTTTTTTTTAAAGTTAGCATAAAGAGAATAAAAAAGGAAACTAGAAAATGGGAGAATATATTTGCAATATGTGTATAAATGACAAAAGAATGACATCCAGAATATAAAAAGAACAAATCAATAAAAGATAAATAACTCAATAATAAAGTGATCAAAAGATTTGACTAGCACTGTATGTAAGAGGAAACATGCATAGACCTAAGATGTTCAACTCATTAGTCATTAGATAAATGAAAATTAATGCCATTATATGATACCATTTCCTATACAACAGATTTCTAAAGGATATAAAAGCCATACAATATTAAATATCTACAGGGGCATGGAAAATAAGAATACACTGCTAATAGAATATAAACTGATACAACCATTATTAAAAACAATTTGAGACTATTTTGGAAAGCAATTCAACTTCTAGGCAGTGGTTCTCAAGGTGTGATCTAAAAAAAATTTTGGGAAGTCTGCAAGGTCCTCTTCTCTCCAACTATATAGTTGTGCAAGACCAGATATTTCTTAGGTACTTCAGGCAAAACTACAAACCCAGCAGATTGAATGAAGAGCAGATATGAGAATTTAGTTGTTTTCCTTAAAGCCAGACACTAAAAGATTTTCAAAAATTTAGGATAATGTCACTCTTTTCATTAATTATTTTTGTTTTAAAAAACACTCTTGCACTGCTGGTGGGAATGTGAATGGATACAGACACTATGGAGAACAGTATGGAGGTTCCTTAAAAAACTACAAATAGAACTACCATATGACCCAGCAATCCCACTACTGGGCATATACCCTGAGAAAACCATAATTCAAAAAGAGACATGCACCAAAATGTTCATAGCAGCCCTATTTACAATAGCCCGGAGATGGAAACAACCTAAGTGTCCATCATTGGATGAATGGATAAAGAAGATGTGGCACATATATACAATGGAGTATTACTCAGCCATAAAAAGAAATGAAATTGAGCTATTTGTAATGAGGTGGATGGACCTGGAGTCTGTCATACAGAGTGAAGTAAGTCAGAAAGAGAAAGACAAATACTGTATGCTGACACATATATATGGAATTTAAGAAAAAAAAATGTCATGAAGAACATAGGGGTAAGACAGGAATAAAGACACAGACCTACTTGAGAATGGACTTGAGGATATGGGGAGGGGGAAGGGTAAGCTGTGACAAAGCGAAAGAGCGGCATGGACATATATACACTACCAAACATAAGGTAGATAGCTAGTGGGAAGCAGCCGCATAGCACAGAGAGATCAGCTCGGTGCTTTGTGACCGCCTGGAGGGGTGGGATAGGGAGGGTGTGAGGGAGACGCAAAAGGGAGGGGATATGGGAACATATGTATATGTATAACTGATTAAATTTGTTATAAAGCAGAAACTAAAAAATAAAAAATAAATAAATAAATAAAAAATAGTTATTCTTTGCAAAAATGTTACTAGAATTAACATGTAATGGGATTATTATTAGTTTTAAATAAATTAATAAAAATTTAAACGTTTCTGAATTTTAATTTCTAATGCTATGAAAATGTATAGATAAAAGTATAATCCATATAAACAAAAGCTCTTAGGAGTCCTCAACAATTGTCCAGAGTGAAAAGGGGTCGTGAGACCAGAAAGTTTGATAATTGCTGCACTAAAACATTTTACAAGTATAAATTAGGAGATATGCACAATAATATATATAATATATATGGTGAAAATTTATCTATAAGTACTAATATGGATAGGCTTCAGAAACATGATGTTAGGTGAGAAAAGCAAATCATACATATAGTATAAATTACTGGACCTAAACAATACAATTATTATATTATGTAATATATTGTTCAGGGAGAAATACATGTGTAGGAACCTATGAAGAAAAATACAGAAATAAATAGGGAAATACAGAACATAAGATCATTTAGGTTTGTGATTAACTCTAGGGAAACAGGAGGAGTATAGAGGAGTTTCAAAACGTGTTATGTGTTCTGTTCATTCAGCAGTGTGGTAGTTACATGGGTGTTTGTTTTATTTTTATTTTTTAAAACTTACCCATATATTACAAATATTCTGTGCATAATATTTAATTAGAGCATTCTTAATTTATAAGAAAAACATTTGAATAAAGGAGAAGGGGGGAAAAAGGGAGAGAAAAGAAGGGGGAGAGAAGGACCAAGGAAGGCAGGCAGTATTTCCTGACCTTTAATGAGGGCTAAATAAATCTATTAAATGCACCTCCTCCAATGTTAACCAACTTTTCTGTGCTGAGGGGAGATAACATTTTGGGGAAAGATATCACCTGCTCAGACCTATACTTCCTAAAACATTGTTAAAACACCTATTTTCAAACTCTTTCAGATAAAGAGACACATTTGTGATGAAAGTGATGCTGAGCAGATTTATCTCTAGGATTGGCCCAATACCATATACAATTTATAGAGCTGTACAGGTAACTGGGATCAGAGGAAATGGTCTCAAAAAGGGTTTAGAGTTTTTGTTTGAAAGTATGGAGTCCCTTCCCCAGGACAACATACCCCCGGCTTCCTGACACTCACTCAAGACCTAAGGTGAGACAACACATCAGCCTTTCACACTTAGCCCAGTGACCTTGTGACCATGTCCTGAAAATACTAATAACTGGGTGACGATGCCCTCTAAAGGGGAATGTGTGACAGAGAATAGTGGGAGCCTGGGTGCAGGACTTTTCATTATTTCCTAACTGGAATGAGTGAGGTTTTTCTGTTTTTTACCACCCTTTACATGGCTGCTTTGTACTCTTATAATTATATATTTAGCAACTTTGGCACCTATTTTGCCACTTTTTAATTGTGTTTCTAAATATAATTGGGAAAACAAAGAAATACACCTAGGAAAAGGAAAATGGAAAAATAAGGGGGAAAATGTTTTTAAAAATTGCACTACTTAGACTATGCTTGTGCCAGCAAACTATTCCTAACAGTAATTCCAGGGACCAACAGTGCTTCAGATATACACCTCCTATTACAATATCATCCTTTCGTATATTAGGAATCAAAGATTTAGGGAAATGCTAGACCCCTTTTAGAGTGTGTGAATTATCAGCAGCGTGTTAGCTTATGCTCTCATCTGCTTTTTCAAATACCCAACATACTTGTAGCACAATGATTTATCGAAAAGTTAATGTGGCAGAATAACCACACTGAAAATTAACTGTGCCTTACGGGTTTACCATGAAAAATTGGGAAGCTTTTCTCCAACATTTTTTAAAGAGGGCAGCCAAGCCTTTAGAGTTTGGTGGTTTTAGCCTCCCTTTCCTCAGGGAATAGTTGAGAGGTCTTTACTTTGCAAAACTAAGACTATGAGAGTTTGTTTGAAAAGGGAAGGAGGAGAGTAGCCCAAACATAGAGATTCTGTCATGCTTAGGGTATGAAGATTGAAGATGGGACAGGAACAGTAAGTACAGAGGCCTTAGAGGTCACGGGGGAGTCTCCAGGGACAGGGTGTGAGAAAAGAAGTTGTGGATGTCACGAGCTAAAGATTTGCTAGTCTTGGACTCTCATGGATATTATGCATCTCAGCAGTGATCATGATGCACTGAAAGCAAGAGGATAAAAGACTTTTCCACAATTTCTTAAGTTCTTGGATTGCATAAACTCCAGGATTCTCATGCAATGCCAATTCAGAGAAGGACCCTAGAAAATTAACTGAGGCTGATTTCCCATCAGCTCTACTGAGTGGGCAAGGTGATAGGGAAGAGGGGCAAGAGTTAGATTTAATCTGATTTTAGAAATCACCATTCACAGAGCACATGTGTCTTACAGAGCCCAAGTGGGCTGGGAGTCAGGTGGGCTGAGCTCATTCCTTGTTGGAGAACACAGGACATCAGAGCTGAAGGTTAAGGTTATGGTTTTGGAGGCTGACAGCCTGGTCCTGGTTCTGCCTCTTATCTCCTCAATATCTATAAACTAAAGTTTCTTCACTTATAAAAAAGGAGAGTCTACCAATCTGGGTCTCTAGTTACTAGTAGAGATAGTGGGAAGATTCCATCTGACAGCTACATAAAATGCTCATGTTAGTGCCTCATATATTAATGAATGTTCAATAAATATTAGCTATCATTTTAAATATGATGCGAATTATTCTGAAACTCAGTTTTCCTAATCTATGAAAGAAGGTCTATGTAAATGACCACCTTCCTGCCTGGGCTTCTAGAAAGGTTAATACATTTGAGGAATCAGGTTATAGAAAAAGAAATATATGAAAGAAAGTTCCCCAAAATAATTTCAATGGGTACCATTTACTAAAGATCAAAAGTGAACAAGATCTATGCTAGTTTCTTTCATCCATATGATTCCACCAAATCCTTCAAGTCACCCTGAAAGGTGGATTATACAGATTAACAAAAAAGTTGAGTATCTGCTCAGGTCCACAATGAGTAAATGGTTTAGCCTGGCCTGACACATGGTTACTTTTTGCTCTGATAATTTTAGAAGGATTATAATCTTAAATTCTTCCTTCCTGATTATAATGCTTAATAATAGCTACCAAATACAAAGTAACTTTTACATGCCTGGCTCTAGTCTGGGAATTTAACCTATGTTTCATCATTTGCATCTCACAAGAAATCAATGTGATAGCTACTGTATCTCCATTTTACCAATGAAAAACATTTAGAGACTGATTGAGAAAGACACAGTATAATGTAAGAGTTGTAGCTAAAACTGAAATCTGCCTGAATTCGAAGACTTTGCTCCGCCGCTCCCCATTATAATTCACTGTCTCATATAACACTGGTATTCTACTCCCAGGTATCTACTTAAGAGAAATGAAAATATACACCCACCCAGACTTGCATAATACTTGCAATCTTAGCAACATTGCTCACAATAGTAAAAAATTGGAAACAACCTAAATGTCCATCAACTAATGAATGGACAGACAAAATGTGATATAAATGTGTAGTACAATGAAGTACTACTTAGTGGTAAAAAGGAACAAACTACTGATATATGCTCTGACAGTGACAAATCTCAAAAACATTATGCTTAGTGAAAGAAGCCAACACTGGAAGACACATATTATATAATTCCATTTATGTCAAATATCCAGAGACGGAAAATGTATAGAGATAGAAAGTACATTATGATTGTTTGGAGCAGGGGCTGGGATAGAAATATAGATGCTGCTTCTGAAGGTAAAGTCTCAAGGTGAGACAGACCTTTGTTACACCACCCCAAAGTGACAGTGTGCTATGGGCACATTGGTCAGTCTCTTCAGTTGGACAGCAAAATGCTTCTGCCTCGGTTTCTTTTTGTTGAAATACATTATTCAGTCACTGATCAATTGGAGTAAAGTTCAGGGAATGAGAGGACAAAATCTGACTTACTTTTGAACAAATACCATAGAGTACAAATTCTGTATGTATAAAATCCTATTTCAACAACTGATTAGAATAAAGTTATGTTTCCTTTTGCTTCTTCTAGCAAGTTCTCTCCATTCTTTCTGCTACAGAAATTATAGAGAAAATAAAGTGCACAAAGGATAGGAACAGATTTGTGTGTATCGAGGGGTGTGTGTTGGGAGGAGTAGAAAATTACCAAAGTTGAAAAGAGGTTCTGAATATTGGTCCATAAAGAAGCTGAAATTAATTCCACACCAACTGAGACATTACATACATAGGCCCAACTGGGTAAAATTAAAGCTAGAACTCAATAGATATTAAATAACAATAACAAAATAATTGGAGTCTTTAGATTTTAATGAGAGGTCATTAGTTGCTCTTTCTATCAATATAATGGGCTATAAAGATAAGCTCTTGCCCAGTTATAGTTATTAAAGACCACTTTCTTTTTCCTAAAAATAAAATGCCTGAAGATGCTCTACTGAGACTCCAACTTTGTTCATGACATCCTGACACCTTGGTTGAGAAAGCCAACAGGGAAATTCTGCATTTTGTGTTTTAAGACCTGATCCTGGCCTGGTCTTGCCATGTCACATCGTGAAGATTTGTCTCCTTATCGCTTTCCTATAAGCCTTAAAGAAAATTTATCTGAACGAATGCTACCTCTTTGTCTTAACATTTAACATGTAGTAAGTAGATAAAAAAGATTATGGTGGGGGAAAGCAGAGGAAGTGCAAGTAGACGTTGAAGGCACAAACTGTCATTCTAGGTCAAAGACCCATGCTTTCCATGCTGGTTGAAATACATCTGGAGAAGCACTCAGACTACAGTGTTTTTGAGAGGGTGAGAACAATGGTAAGAAGCTTAGCAAACATCTTATAGGAAAAAAAAAAATTAAAGCCCAGATCATGAACTGAAAAGGCTTCTAGGAGACAAGCGAGTAATAAATGTGAACAAAGCAGGCCAAGTATAATGGACAGTTTTCACCTCCTTAAAGAATTATTCTTGTTCCTATTTTTCTTAAAAATGCAGACTTCAGTACTTCTTTCTCCACCTATCCTTTAATAGAAAAATGAGTCCAAGAAATATCACCTCTTTTCTTAAGAAAAATAAAAGCACAAGCAGGATGCTGAGTCATTAAGAGGGATATGAATAGAGGAGACTCCGTGTCTCATGGAATAGTGGTTACTTGGAAAGCAATTTATAGAGTATCGTTATTAAGGAAAGATGGGGATCCACCACTTTACATAAAAATCTCCCAACGTTTAAATATTAGCTATATTGTAATTAAAGAGAAAAACACTTCTGTGAAGACCAATGTTGTGTCAGTGTAGTAAATCACATCTGTGGGACAAATATGGCCATAGGCATCCATGACATCTCTGAAAAATGGACGATAAAAGAGGAAATTCAGAGCTGGAGACATGAAAGAGGGCCTAGTAGAGCAGACATATTCTGGATCAGTCTAGAAGAGAGAAATAGCCCAATGAATGAAAGTTACTAAGAGGAATATATCAGTGCCTCAGGAGAAAAAAACAGTCTTCAAAGTGAAATTTCTATGAGTAAAATGGTTTGGCTCATGAAGTGACAAGCACCCTGTGATGGCTAATTTTATGAGACGACTTGACTGGACTAAGGGATACCCAGGTAGCTGGTAAAACATTATTTCTTGGTGTGTCTGTGAGGGTGTGTCTGGAAGAGATTAGCACTGAATCAGTAGACTGAGATAAGATCACACTCACCAGGGCAGGGGAGCATCATCCAATCCTGTGAGAGGCTGAATGGAACAAAATGACAGAGGAAGGTGAATTCATTCTGTCTGCTTCAGCCATCTTCTCTTGCCCTTGCCTCCTGGTTCTTTAGTTTTCAGACTCAAACTGGAATTTATAAAATTGGCCCTGGATTCTCAGGCCTTCCAACATCATGCTGAATTACATCACCAGTTTTCCTGGTTCTCAAGCTTGCAGACAGAAAATTGTGCAACTTTTTAGCCTCCATAATTATGTAAGCCAATGCCCATAATAAATCTCCTCAAATAATACATATATATGTCTATATATATGTATGTATGTATATGTGCACGTGTGTGTGTATATATATATATATCTCCTATTGGTTCTGTTTCTCTGGAGAACCTTATACAATATACATCCCATTGTTGGTCTCAAGTTGAATGATCCTCAGTTAGAGATATGCTGAAGAAACTATTTCTTGCTTCCTCTCTGAGGGCTCTAAGATCCCTTTTAACTAGGAAAGTCAGTGACTTTCACCCAGACTCTCAGAGGTTAAACAAGGGAAACCACATAGCATACACTAAGTTCAGTTCCTTAATATTTAAAATTGATTTACTCACTGTTTACTCAATTTGAGTAATCATTATGTCTTCACTGGCTCTGGAGTAAGACTGCTTGAATTTGAATTCAGGCTTTATCATCGTGAATTTTGTATCCTTGAACAAGTTATTTAAGTTCTATGAAACTAAGCTTACTAATCCGCAAAATGGGTTTGGTAGCAGTACCCCTCTCACAGTTCTATTGGGTAGGTTATATTAAATGACAGATATAAAATGCTTAAAATAATGCCTGTAACATAGTAATTGCCTGATCAATCCAGAGAAGCAGACAAATAGACTAAAGTGTTTCTGAGGAGGTGAGAACAATAGTGAGGGGTCTGGTAAATAAGAGTAGTGAGAGAAGTAAAGTATCAACAGTGACTACAGTGGTAGTCACGTGACACTTTGGGGGAGAGATAGAAATGTGTTATAAATGTAGGTACATATTATGATTCAATCAGAATGTAAACTCTATGAGAGCTGTGACTGTGTCTGTCTTCTTCATTGTATCCCCAGTGCTAGTCCAGTAGGTTGTTGAAATCACAATTTTTAAATAAAGGGAGGGTCAACAGAATCTCTTTATAAACCTAAGTCTGATGGGAGAACATTGAAAATAATGATAGAGTACTTAGGTTTAAAAATATGTTAACAGCTTGTGTTTGCCTGATTTGACCTGCAATTTCACAGATTCTTCACGTTCTTGATAAATATATCTTAAAACTTTGAAAATCCTTATTTTTGTGGACATCAATAAAACATATTGTTCTGTGAAGTCTATTTGAAAACCATAAGAGCCCCCTTCAGACCTGATGAGAGTGATCCAGCTGGGTCCATTGACTCACAATAAGTGGGAGTCAAGAGCACATTTTCACAAAACTACAAATCACAGGGATGATAACAAAAATTTGTTAAGTCCAGTAAATGTTTAGCAACTGATCAGAATGAACATCCAGCCAATCAGAATAGATGTCAGCCGTGAACAGTGAGTCAAGATAAACTGATGGGTTCAGGCTGAGTATCAGCTCCATAAATTAGAGGCCTGACTCTTTGGGTCATTTGCTTATAAAAAGCTATAATCTTAAGTGTTAGGTTCTCAAATGTCAAAGCTTTCTTGCTTAATCATACATACTTAAGTGATTATAGAGTTCTACGGTAACACTTAGAATACAATAGCCCACGAACACACTACCACTATTATATCTTGATCTGAGCAGGTTATTGGGCTGAACTGATGCCCTCATCAAATAGCTGTTCCAGCGTCCAAAATGCAGATGCTGTTTTGCTTGGGGCATGCTCACAACCCTGACCTGGGGCTCTCCATGTCCAGTCCAAGAGACACTAGTTTAGAAGAGCAGAGCCTTCTGTTTTCCCTCTGTAGGGCCAGGGTGTCCTGTACCTTTTTAAGTACTTTGTTAGGACTTAAATCAATGCTCTAATTACAGGCAAGAGGAAAGAACATTAGAAACCAATGCCAAAAATGAATGGAGAGAGCTGCTTCTTTTCATGAGCAAAGAGAGTTATATAAACTGCTCAAATCTGCTGCCTTCACTAATTTTTTTTTACCATCTTTATTAAAGTATAATTGCTTTACAGTGGTGTGTTAGTTTCTGCTTTATAACTAATGTTGAAGCATTTAAGGCAAATGAGAGCATCACCCTTCTCTCTGCTCCCCTTAACATTTGGGTTAGCACCATTTAAAAAAATTTTGGAAAACCACTGGATATTTATAGGTAACATATAGAGGAAGAGATCTGTGGCACCAGGAGAGTTAAGCTGGACAATTCTTATCACTAACAGATGATTCAGTTGGGGGCATTAATATCAATTGAGATACTGTCAACATATGCTCTGTTTATCAAAATCTTTACTGATTGGACTCAAGATCTATGCTGCAGACAGGACTAGACATCAGAATTAAAGGGCATTTAATATTGTCTACTTGCATCTACTTTGAAAATAAACTTAGGTTTTAGAATATTGAACCATTGTTGACCAGCCTTTCATGAAATTTAGTCCTCAGACCACCGAAGTCAGAATTCCCTGATTGTTAAAAATGTAGATCCAAAACTCTCAACCAACATCTACTGATCAACTAGGGACTGTACCTTACCAAGTCTCCTATCCTTAACTTCCTGGATGTTACTTAGTTTATAGTAAGTGCTCAGTAAGTTTGTTGAATAACATGATTTATTAATTAATGAGATCCTGGGATAGTCAAATTGGCTGGGATTAAATTAACCAGGGATTTGCTTTTATCTTTCTTCCCACTGATCTTCAGTTGGCAGAACTAAGATAGTTGGAAAAATACAAGTCAAAACATTTTCTACAGTTCCCTTTAAGCTTCCAACTTTCAATCAAGTCAGTAATCTTTAAGAGATGAAGCTAGTTTTGGAGGAGTTCTCTGCTGGCTACAACTCAAAAGAACCTAAATGGTCTAGAGTTAAAGCTTAAATCTCAGACAAATAAGAAAATATTCAACATCTGATGAAGAGTTGGAGGAAGCAAGATGTGGAGAAAATGCAGAAGTAAAAATGCAAAATGAAGAGGGCAGCAACTGACAAATGCATATGTACTTGTCATGCACACAACTGTCATGGGTAAACCGTGAGGACGGGCCTGACCATTGAATGAGTAGATGGCATCCAATGTGGTGTGGTTTGGGTGTCAAAAACCCTTCAGAATCTCCAAAAGCATCTCGTCCACCGGTCTTTCTTACTCAAGCATGAAGAATCAGATTATCAGAATACCTAATCAGCAATTCCCATCCTAGGTCCCACAAAGTCAGAGCTTACTCAGTTTAACATGAAATGCTGGGTTAAATCAAGTTTTTATTGCATGCCATCTCAGAATCTTCACGACTCCAATGGGCATGTTAACATACCTCCAAGAGCCAGCAAGTAACATGTGTGTATGTGGAGACAGAGTTTGGTTTGCTCGATTAAGAAGCACAAGAAGGGGTTGTCAAGAGTATTGATAAGGGAGTAGAGTAGGGCACAAGTTAGCCAGCAGCTGCTATCATGAATGTCACTTAGTGTATAATTTCACTGTTTTTATAACAAGCACTCTTGGTGAATGACATTGCCGATACCCCTGGGAGACAGCACACAACAGGGGACCGAGCCCTTATTCTGTGCTTTTTAATTCAGCAATCCAACATCTGTTTGTCCCCTCAAAAAAAAAAAGAAAAGAAAAAAAAAGAAAAATTAAGGAGACCTGCTGGCTCTTGGGGGTGTGTTGACCACAAAACCCACTAAAGACAGTAGTGGACTATGAAGAAACTGATCATGTGCTATCTGGAAAACGATTATTTAATGATAGGTCCCTTTCCCTAAGGGCAACCTATGCTGTTTTTGCTCTTCCTGCATTTCCTTTCTCTTCCAGAGCCCCACAGTTTGACTCCTCCAGGTCATTTTATACATGAAGAAAGCCAAGAAAATTTGATGTCTGCTGTGGATGATAATGTATTTGAAGGGATTGGAACACACCCTCGGTGGGTCCTCTCCCACACGCGTACACAGAACAGCATGCCAAATGCAAAATGACCCAAGGGCGGGTCATGTTCAGGAGCACTGACTTAAAAGCTCTTTAATTTTTTGAAAAAGAAAAGCCAAAATTTATCTGTTTGAGCTCTGTGTCCCATCTGATCAAAGTCCAAGAACACGAACTGGATCATAAAACAAGTAAAACACATCAGCGTTGGAGAATGAGAAGGCTAGAGAAACACTATCAGGAAACATGTGCACTGATTTGGCCAAAAAACCATCTTCCAGTCCCTAGCTCTGGTCTTGCCCTCCTTTCTCTGGGGGAGGTGGGTGGAAGGTTGTCCCTCTACGTTGAATTCTTCCACACCACACATGAGCCATGTTACTCCTTCCTCAGTGTTGCTCAGCCTTCCTCTGCTCTGGCCTGACCTTGTCTTCAGTCTCAGCAAACCCACTGTGCCCTGCTCTTCTTCCTACCCTTCACCTTGTACTGCATACATGTCCTGCATAAGGAAAGGCTTATCTAGATGGTTCCAAACTAGGTTTGAAGGAGAAGAAGCAGGATGGAGTCTATCTGAATAGATGTCATCATCCAACGTCTTTTATGAACACTCTCCCCTCAGTACAGCTCCTAACAATTCACTCTTCTCCCCAGGCCTTCCTTCTCTTTTAAGTATTTATCGGACTGACCTATTTTGAATGCAGTACCTGTGATAAGTGGGCTATGAAAGACTTAGCTCTTTGGGAACTGCTTAAGCTCATTAGAAAATCTAGAATTTAACCTCTGTCAATTTTTCCCTGAGTGGGGCTAGCACCCTGACTTATGACAAAATAGCATGCACTTCAGAAATTGAAGTTCTCTGCAACAAATCTCTGTTGAGGAGTTAAGCAACTGAAAGTCACATTTATTGAGCATTTACTACCTGCCAGACACTTTTACATACCTCATCATTGTCTCTTCAGTTAATCTCTGAGGGGAGGTATCATTCCCTCTTTAGGGACAAGAACACAGAGGCTGGGAGTGCATGGTAAGTGGGGTTAGGAGGATTCAGACACAGGCCTGTGTCATTCCTGCTGCCACAATCTGGGCACCTAGTAAAGGGTGAATCTATTATCCAGAGTCTCTCTGACTTTATAGCTTGGGCTCTTATCCTCCACATTCTAATGCCTTCTAATATAAGCTCCATTGATGGATTCCCATCACACAAAGGATGAAGTCCCTTTTTAACTTGGCTTCCAGCTGCCTCTCAAGCCTCACTGTGCACCATTCACCCAATCCAGACCCACATCCAACTTCGTGTAGTTTTCCGGATAGGAAATGCTGTTTCATAGCTCCATAGCTTTAAGAGGTTATTCTTTCTACCAAAACAACTTTTCTCCATACACACCCAGAAAATTCTTATTCTTCAAGAGTCAGCTCATGGGCCACTTACCTTGTCCAGGTTTACCCTGACTTCCCCACCACTAGGTAATTAGATAATTTATTGTGTCTCCATGTTTACACATGTACCTATATTATTCACGAGATTATGACTCTTCCAGGTTATCTTCCCAATAATAGCATCCCCCGGGGCCTGGCATAGTTTGATGCATAGTGAGACTTCAATAAAAATCTATTGACTGAATATATTATTCTACACAATAGGGCTCAAAGAACTAACTTGTATCAACCTTTCAAGTTCGAGTGGGTGTTATATCATGTTTCGTAACTGTTGATCATTTACTTAGCTTTCTTATTCTTCCCAACCCTGCTTTTCTATTTTGTCAATTCTGTCATCAGCCAGCAATCCCAATTAGTGCTAACTTCATTAGTTTTGTTTCTGTGGCCTCAGTCCACTTCCTAACACACTCCTTTCAGAGCCAGGCTCCTTTTCCAGATGCCCTGACATCCGCCATTGCAATTCCGCACCCTCACTTTCACGGCAGATGGGAACTCCCAACACTGGTGTGGCAACAATTTAAATTCTCTCCCTAAATCACCAGTTTTAACAACGCCAAGAAAACCAATCCAGTAGAAAGAAAGAAAAAAACAAAAGTCTGTTCATGCAGATGATTTGCAGCAAGAGGTACAAGCAAAGCTGTTCCCAGCTGGAATCAAGTGATCTCAGCTTTGGGTCCCTCACCTCCTGCCCCAGGTTAACAGGGACTCTCAGTGAGCAATCAGGTTCTCCATCCTAAAGTGCAGCAGAGCATCATGGCCCAGCTCATCTCCTTCCCGTCAGATAAAACATTCTTTTGCCTCTAATTAAAAAGATTAATAAAGGAATAGGACACATCAGGTTCACATCAATCATTGCCCATGTGGTTCTTATTACTGTAATTAAAAGTTATCTTCCCCAAATTTCGGGATGAAAGTGCCATGATCTACAATTGAAAACACATTGTAGGTTTTACATTTTCCAACTTCATTCATTTTCCTTCTTTACAAAAAGAGTGGCAAAGCAATCCTCTTATGGCTGATAGTTTAGAGGTGTCCTTATTAGCAATCTATCAGCAAAAATGCACTTTTCTATTTTTTGAAACACCCTGAAAGAGGTGCATTTTCCTTTTGTATTCAAAATGAATGATTGCTTATTTTTATAATTCTTATGCTTGCCTTTTCTTTTTGTTCAGCTATCAGTGCTTTTGAAAATTCTGATATGAAAGGCATGTTAAATGACAAGTTAAAAATTTACTGAAGACTCCGCTATCGTGCTTGGGATAGAACAAGACAAATTTAATGCTTGAAGAATTTATATCTCCTAGAATGTCTTCCCCAAACTGACACAAAACACCAACATGCCCTGGCCCCTGGGTTCACCTGGAAATGTGTGTGATTCTGGGGACCCTGAATTCTTTTATACAATCTGAAGGAGTGAAGTCAACCCTGGGTCAATTTCTAGGGGATTAGCAACTCAATTTCAATGCAATCAAATTTTATTAAGAACCCACAGGTCAATCAGGCACCATGGCTTACGAGTTTATTAGGCTGCAGCCAGAATGCAAACAGCTGGAGATATAGAAAGTGGTTTGGAAAGTTCATAGTTTACATTCTCTTTGTGGATATGAGGTCTCCAGGCAAAAAGGATTCTTCTAGAAGATGAGTTGATTCTCAAGGTTCCTGTTTTTTTCCTATGCCAGTATATATCCCTCTCCTTTGTTTGAAACTACAGTTCTAACTGGAATCCTTCCTCCCCCCGACTCTCTCACATTTTGGTTGCTAGAAGCCTTCACTGGTTGAAATGCATGGGCATTGCCTTTTCTCAAGGCTCTCAGCCTTTTCTCCGACCCAGGGCTCTATCTTCTCTATGTTTCTCTTATCTGTGTCAAAGCAGGGGGCTTGTAACATTCTTTGCACATCTCACATCTGCACAGTTCAAAGCAGGAGCCTGCAGTCTCAGTGTTTTTTTCTTATCTATCAAGGCTTTCCTGTGCAAACAAGATGAAGCAGCAGCTTCATCTACATGACTCAACACACTTAGAAACAGGGCTGATTGCCTCTATATTCTAGTTTCTTACTTCTGTGAGAAAGTGCATACAACTCCAACTGGCATGCAATCCACTACTTAAAAACCTTATTGTTTTTAGCTTATTGAAATCTCACTCCACCAGGGTCCATTGCATTGGACCACAGTCCTTGTCCTCAGGAACTTAATGGCCTATTCCAAGACATCCACAACTGTGTAGAGCCACATTCCCAGACCAAAGTACTACTTCTTTTTCTAAAATCACGTGATGCATATTATTTTCATCATTGAAATGGTACTAAACACAGTGTTCTTTGTATCTTGGCTTTTTGGTTCAATTCTTTCTCCCCTAGACTGTGAGTCTCTAGAGGCTGGGAGATCTGTCTTTTCTCCTTTTGGTGTCCAGCACCTCTCATAATGTTCTCACATTGCAAGTACTCAATGTTCTTAAGGATGCTACCTTTTAGAGATTCCCACAGTGGGGAAAGTAAGAGCGTCACAGAGTTAGGCCTGGCAGGTGGAAAGTGTGTGCATGGAAATGCTTGTAGTTATGGATAATTAATACTCTTCTGCCATGCCTGCCCATGTCCGAGGCTGTCATCTTGGCCCCCCTTGGATTTCGCAAAAGCTGCTCATTTGTGCTCAGAGCCTCTCTTGCCTGTGCCAATGTTTTCAGGCAATAGGGTAAAGGATGGGGTCAGAATTTCTTTGCCAGAGAAAGAGTCTCCACTTACCTAAACAGTGCTCAAAAAAGTGCAATGCAGACTGCAGACAGTGAGCTGCGCTTACAGGATGGAATCTTAAAGAACAAAATTAGAATGTTCATGAGGGCAGTCAACCTCTATACCTTTCTGAGGAACTGTCTGAGGGTGGAGCCTGTCCTCTGCCAAACACATAGGACATGGCCCAAACCTCGGATGGAGACCCAAACATTGGGATGGAGAACATCTTTTCAGCTCAGAACTAGGGGTTCCTAGTTTGGGTCCAAGGCTATATGGAAAGACTGATCTACATACTGAATGCAGAGGCAGAGGCCAAACATGCAGAAAGAGAGGAAAAACATAGAAGCGACTCTATGTGCCAAACACTGAAAATGCTGGGAGTACATTCTCAAAAACAGTCACTTTGTGTTAACTTGTCACCCACTGATATCCTTATAGTTCTTTACTGGGGAACGTACCGATAATGAAAGTTAAATTTTTCAGCAGAGAGCCATACATTTCAAATATTGTAGATCTGCAAACATTTTCAATGAAATCAAATGAAAACATATCATTTGAGACAACAGATATTTTCCACATTTTCCTTTGTTCTTCTTGGATACTTTTCTAACTTATGTTTGGTTTCATCATTTTTAGGACCAGAAAACATTATCAGTGGGACAGCTAGAGCACCAGCCCAACAGAACATTCTGAAACAAGCAACAGAAGCACATTGTTTGGGCTGCAGATCCTTTTTTTACTTTTCCATATGTTGGTCTACATGGAGCTAGTGATAAGGCAGAGTGTCTGTCACCCCGACAGCTAGTCTGGAGGCTCTTGTAGGGAAAAAAAAACAGCACAACACATTGGTTGGAAGTGAAAATGGACGTTTGGCTGAAATGTTTTGTAGGTAAAGGGCTTGCTTTCCAACTAGTCTGCAAAATCCTTGAGACAGAGCCATGTACCTATCATCCATAATGCAGGGTTTATTTTTAGTACATATTTACATACAAAGTTGATGCTAAGCCCTCGATGAGCACTTCTTTCCAAAAAAAGTTTACTGGCAGTTGCAGAGATACAATCTCCATTTAAATGGCATCCGTCATGCTTTGCCTTCGTGGCTGGCCACGCATGTTAAAGACAGCTTCTTCTACCCTGTTGAAAAAGGGCTCCCACCCTCAAAAAACAAGAACAACCTAACGATGCTTCATCCTGTGTCATGTCTGGCCAAGCTACATTTCCTTTTATCCTTTTCACTCTTTGTTTATCAGGTAAGTGACATCCACAGCTCTATATAATTTTCTATGTTATGTATTAAAAGCAGATACACATTGATGACAGAAACATGTTGAAGACATGTTGTAATTTAAGATTCATAGAGGATAATACAGATGGAAGGGGCAAAACAATGGGAACATTGAATGAAACCTGCAAGAAATCCCTCCTCCTGAAGGGATGGTAACAATAAATAAGGAGATGAGTTATTATTGGTCTATTGCCATAACCTGCCATGTTATAAAATGACTTTAGTTCTAGAGTAGGCCTAGAATAGGCTCAGAAATTCCATTCCAATATGTAGAAGTCCTATAATATCTAGGCTTACTACAAACCAAAGCATAACATACCTAGTGTATCCCAGGACGACATCAGAAATTCAATACCAAACTGCTCGTGGAGAGGTCAGAGAATTCTGGACCAGCCTGAGCATACACTCTCCATGTGTGGGTGAGATCTTTACCTGGAAGACTTCCATGCCTGCTCCGATCTCCTTGAAACTGATTTTCCAGAGCCGAACCAGAACAAACCAGCCTCCAGGGTTTGAGCAAAATAGGGAGAAATGCTTCATGTAATCATGCTTCATCTTGGCCATTTAAAATAACCTTTGAATTGTGGAGCCAGTGTTTAGAGAAGTGGATGGGATGGGCTACCTAGGATTTAGTACTTGAAAAAAATGTTACAAAATCTTTGTGGTGAATACAGCTAAGTATTCAGATTTTTGAGGTAGTTTTTTAAAAACTTTACAATAGCCCAGAATTTGGTCTTAAGTTAGAACAAGAAAGCCACAGAGGAACAATATTTCTTTTAAATTACTCCACACTATGAGATTACATGGGGAGCAGATGAAGGTGGAATAATAGAGTTCAACATATTGTATTTCAAGGACAAGAAGTAGTGTTTAGCAGGCCTTTTGAACATTTTGAACATGTCTAAAAGCAAAAAACAAGAGCCTTGCCTAAACATTAAACATTAGGGGAAGATTATTTGTTCAAATCCCTGTTTCAAGTTGCACAAAGAAATCGTAAACAAAGGTGCTGGATTTGCTACATAGAATGCATTGTGCTTTATGAATATAGACGCAAATGTGGGGTGGTAACCATCAGTGTTTATCATTTTACCATCATGATATAGTCTGTAGCTTGGAGGCAAACTGCCTTAGAAAAATGGGTCTCTCCAGCTTCTTCATTCTCCCCCAGAGAAACCACAAAAACAAACCAGGGCTTTTCCTTGAGCTTTCAGGTCAGATCATCAATAACCAAGTGTCCAATGGTGAAAGACCCCCAAAGCAAATTCATCATGGCCTGGGCAATATGAACCCTCATCATTTTGGTGATGCTGTTTTGAGAAAGACTTATTTTGTGTTGCCAATATTTCATTTCCAGCTGATCTGCTGTGACTCATTTGAACTGACCAGGGACAATAGTCAGCTTCTGAATGCAAGCATTTCACTTCATTCATTGAAATGGGGCCTTCAAGAGCTAGATATTCTATGGATTTCATGCTTCCTGGCTGATAGTGGTGGCTGGATAGTGTGGAAGGTAGAATAGTGCCAAGGAAACTGGAAGCTGGTTTAGTCAATACTGCTTTTTTCCCCTCCTGCTTTTCTCTTTCCTTTTGCAATTCCTGAACAAAGGCTTTTCTTATGGTTCAAACAAACCATATCTAACTGCTATTTATTGAGCAGTGCACAAAATAGTTTATCATGCATCCTCCAATTTAAACATTACAGAGACCCTGTGTGGTAAGTATTTTACAAATAAACAGTGGCACAGAGAGGTTATGTAATTTACCGGAGGTCACACAGCTAGTGCATGAAATCCAAGCCTTTATAAATCAAAAGCTGTTACCCACTATGCTATAATTGATTTTCATGAGCCACAGTGATGTTAGCTTACAAATTTACGACTCTCAAATTTATCCTTTCATTCCTACTTCTGCTTAACTATCATCACAATCCCTTTTACCTATGCACTACTTTTATCTCCTTATTCTGTTAACTTATTTTTAAATTAAATTTGTTTTGCTTTCAGAATTATTCTGTGTCTTCATTAGACAACATCATCTGCCACTTCTATGGGAAACAGACAGAAAGGTGTTCAGTGGGGGTAGAGGCAAGCTCTCCATCCCCAGGAATCTGCTTATAATATTGCATTATTTGTCTCAAGGTGGCACCCCTAATTCTATTCCAGGCCCCAGAAGACCCAGATCCACTTCACTGTGGAAAGCAAGCTGTTTGAAAGCCATAGAGAGTCAGAGAGTAGTGGGAGGAAAATACGTTATGATGCCTCTGAAGTTGAAAGCCAACACAAAAGGAAAAGAACATAAAAGACAAGACAAGATTGAAGTGGAGGTCAGAAAGCACTACAAGTTTAAGAATGAAGAGACAAGAAAACTTGCTAGAATAAAACATATATAAAACATTAAAGGTCCATATTGAAGATTAATGACCACTGAAAAGAATAAGGTGAGATTCATTCATTATACCTCCAGCAAATATGCATTGACGGCCTACTATCTTTCTAGAACTAGGGTGCAACAGTAAACAAGCAGATAAACTCCTCGTCCTCCCTGTGGCATCCATAGTTTTTTGGAGGAGAGATAGATACAGACCAATAACTATAAAGTTTGAAGAGTGTTTCAAAGCTCTGCAAAGTGCTTTATTATCTGAAACCTGAAGGGTTAGTACAGGTTGTCCAGCAAAGATTAGGGGGATAAATGATAAGAGCACTGCATGGAAAATGTCAAAAAAAGATTTTAATAATGCCTTTTCTCTCCTTGGGTTCAGGCCAGTCTAGTTCATTAAGAAGTTCATTGAGTTTCTACCATATTTGATTGTTCTATTTTTATAACCATCTTCTGCAGAGTATGCTGAAGTCTGTTTAGGGATCATACCCTATGATAAGTCAGAAAAGAAGACGATGGTGTGTCCATATTTTGTTTGCCATTGAAATATCTGACATATTCGGGTGCATAATAAGCAAACACACATGTGAATGAAGCAAAATAACAGAAGGAAGTAATGATGGAAAACTGAAAGTGAAAAGGCCAGGCAGCAGATTTCACAAATGATTTGAACACCAAAGGTCAGTACATATCAACCCCACAGTTAGGCTCCCACACAAATATCATATTACAGGAAATACATACTGGAGAAGAATTAAAAAGTACACAAGAGGGTACAAGATTAAAAAGTCTTGGTATGGAGCAGGGTTAGTAACTGGGCTCTATGGAAAGAGAAGAATGTGGGGCATAAAGTGATGTTCCTCATCCTGAGCCCCAGAAGAGCTGCAGTGACGTAGCTGGAAAAAAAGATAGATGTAAGACCAAAAACTCAACGAGTTATACAGGCATTAGAACCAATCTGTTTACATGTGGGAGGTGATTACCAAAGTCAGCAGGAGATGCCGTACACGTGCAAACACTAACCAAGAGACCTGGGCTGGTGTTAAGCATCCAAGGTGCATAACTGCAGTTAAGTACCAATGGCGAAAAAAGAGAGAGCTCCTCTGTCTCCTATCCTTACAAAATGCCTTTTTTCTTTTGTGGATATATACACAGGACTGTTAGCAACATTACCAACTCTTCAGGGCTAATGAAAAATGCCATCAATTGACAAACAGGTATGAAAGCTGGAAAGTAAAATGGGGACACAGAAAGCGAACCAAAGCAGCTCCTATTATAAGATCAACAAAAAATTTACAATGAAATCAGAACAATATCTGGCCACTTAGCAAAGACTCATTTTCCTATGCTATGAAAAGAAGAATTTTTCTAGGATACAGCTAAGAGAATTGCGTAAAAGTCCCAGAAACACCTGCTCTTTTACTGACTGACCCCGTTACCTCCCTGCTGCTTCTGTCCTCTATATAAACTGTCCTACTTCTTAGGTAATGGTGGGGGACCTCTTTCCAGCAGCTCTCTATTAGGGAATCCTCCTCAATATTGTCCCTCTGGACCACAGGAATGGGTGCTTCAGCATAACCACTCTGGATGATATTCCTTAATATGAAACATTGTCTTGCGATTCTTTCATTCACTCTCTCACCGGATATGGTGGATGTGTTGTCTGCATGCCATGGACTTGTTTAGAGCTGGACATAACATGGTAACTGATAGTAAGGAGAAACTGTTTTGGTTAACATTAATTGAGGAGTGAAACAGATCTGAAAAAGATGACCCCTCCCCCATCACCCCAGCACCACGGACTTTCTGATTATCTCAAGGACCATTTAATGACTCTTCAAACAAAAACTTTTTTCAGTTTTAAAATGTGCTCATACTTGACTGCACTTAGGGAGGGAATAGGTGAGGTCATAAGTGAATATTGCAAGGTGTTCTGAACTTGCACACAGCTTAAGTGGAGGCCAATTCTTATTCCAGTCTTAGTGGCTTAGTTTCTAACTATGCTAAGCTAACTGGTTACCATAACTTTGATCCTGACAGATGAATACAGGCCTAATACCAGGGCTGGAAATCTGAACAAAGTACAGGGCCAAAAATGTATAGGGAAGAAAAGCATCGTCAACATATGTCAAGCAACTAATAAAAAAAATTATGTTGTGAAAAAAAATTATGTTGTGGTTTCTTTCTCATTCTAAATAAATACTTTCTAATTTTCTATTTCTAATAATGTTTTCTTGTTTACAAGAAACTCCCCTACCCCAACTATATGCTTTAGCCCTCATGAAACCTGGACCTGCCTCTGGTAGACAGAAGTGAATTCCTCCTTCATGGCTCTGCTGCTCTCTAGCTATGAAAACCTGGGCTCATCACTTAACTTATCTATTTATTGCTGTTGTTGTAATAATGATGATGATGATGATGATAATAATAATTTTACTTAATGTTTCCTTAAAGCATTCATAACAATACTTTCAAGGCATGGCAATAGTAACTTTTAGAGAAGATTATCTACGGAAAAGTACTTGGCAAGTTAAAAAGAGTACATTATTTAAAGCATTATTTAAAAGCCGCTAGCTCTCCTTACTTCAGTTTAGAATTGCATCTACTGCTTCAGCCTCAAAAGTTGTCTGTGGGACTTGTATTGCTGTTTGGCTCTGGAATTCTGGGTATTTTAAAATGTTACTTGTAATGTAACTTATTTTGTAATGTATCTTGACTCACTACCTAATTCCAAACTCCTTCAAGGGGACATTGAATTATTTACTTCCTTATAGAGACCACTTGAGATCTCACTGAGACACTGGATGTAAGTGCTTAATAAATATTTGTGGATTTGTTCAACTGGCTTGAATTCTAAGATTTTGCACCCTAATCAACCAACCATCCATCCCTCAATCCATCCATCCATCCATCCATCTATCTGTCCATCCATCCATTTAAAAAGCATCTAAATGTGTCTAATGCATGCTACTGTGGAAGCCCAGAATGTCAACAGGTGAAAGCAAGGCTTCTCTGACTGAACTGCACTGGAGGACCCAGAGCTCAGCTTGGGTGGATTCCCCTTGGCAGCATTTGAGGCTTATAGCTCTGGATGGGAGTGGGTGATGTGTGCAGATCACTCTCCCCAGGACATCATTCTGCTAGGTACTATGCCAGGTGCTGGTGATATAACAACTAGTACCATACAGTGCCTCCCCTCCAAAAGCTTAAGTTGTCATGGGAGAGACCAAGAGATAAAGAGACAAATCATAATAACCTTGCCTAAAGGGGTTAAGGAAAGCTATGCAGAGGGGATATCTTTTGAAGTAGGCCTTGAAGAATGAGGGGACACTCCAGCAGGCACAAAATTAGGGAGCACTCCTAGGATAGGCATCAGCATCCACAAAGGCACAGAGATATGTAAGCACCTGCCAGTGAAGAAGAGAGGGGACATCTATGGCTCTGATACCACATACCTGGAGATGGAGCAGAGGCCTCAGCACAGGGTAGTCCTACAGAGCTTGGCTGACTCTATCCTGAATTTTATTCTTTATTCTGAATTCAATGAGCAGCCACTGAGGATTTTAAATGGGGTGTCATGATCAACTTTGCATTCCAAAAACAATATAGAAACACCCCATTGATTCTGAGCTTCCAGAACTGGAATCGTATATCTGGATTTCCAAGTGATTTGTCACTTGATACGTGATGTCTATGAATTCTTCAGGGTGATTCATAGAAGCCATGATCACAGATTCAGCCCCTCTGGTATTAATTGAATGTAATCTGAAATGGGAAGCTTCAGTAGAAGTGAGGAAACAGAAAGAAAGACTATTTGAATTATAACTCTTTTATTTTAAAAGTCTTCCAAAAAGTAAGAATTCTGAGACTATGATATTTTCTCTCCTTCTCTAACTGCGTTTTTCTTCTAAACAATGTTCTGAGATTTCTCCATTGATTAAAATTAGGATTTCACTGTGGGAACCCTTCCGTTTTAGCCACACAGATTACTCTTTGGATAATACTGTGCACAGTAAGATGGAATATGCCTACGTTTGTGTATATAAAAATGATTAAGAAATTCTGTCCTGAATGTGAAAACCAGAATGAAATGATACACATTTGGCGCAAAGCAAAGAAGTAAAGTACCACCTGGAAGGCAAAAACTACGGGTTCCAACATAGGCATATCTGTAGTTCTATCAAAAAGATGATCAGGCAAAAAAAGCTGCTTGCATTAAGATCCACGTCTCTGAATTCTCCAGAATGCAGGCACCAGTCAAGGGTGGGGAGATCCAATACTTCCCTGGGCAGATCTTCAGGGTAGAATGAGGTCCCCAAAGAGCAGAAATGTTAATGATTAACCTCAATGTTGGGCCCCGCATTACAAGTTCATATTTGTAAATGCTTTTTGACCCTCAGATAAGCTGTTTTCTCTACCAGTGCTCCCTCAGTAACTCCAAAGCTTTTTTCTTTTTTTCAGCTGAGACCTGGGCTGGGAGCAGTGGGGCTTGTATTTTGGGAGGAAGAGTTAGAGCCCCTTTAAACCCGGGAAAAGGCTAATCCCTGTTTTTAAGAAAATAGGCTAAGAAAAGGCTCAAGGGAGTGTAGGACATCAAAGGACTCTTTTAAAACAACTTTTTTGACGATTTAAATGAAAACGAGGCAGATATATATGGATTAAATTTTCCCTTTAAAGCAGCCTGAGGTTTAAAGATTAAGGGGAAGAGAGAGGGAGGTAAAATGTACTGGGGGTTTATTATCAGAGTTTCAACTAACCGGAAACCGAGGTCATTAACCCATGATGTGTCCATGTGCATCTCAACACGCACGTTCGCGCACACGCACGCGCACACACACACACACGTGCTCCATGGGCTGTGAACCAGTCCCTTCACACTTGATGATTTATGCAGCTTGCCAAGAGAGAAGTAGGCCATGCCAGCCTTGAAAGCACTTTAGTTTGGTTGTTTTTACTCATGAAGGACATGTTGTTCTGTAATTATTCTGTCATTTCTTAAAAGGTGAAATCCTTAACAGGCTTGTGCTTTCTGTGTTGCTAGAAATGTTCTTGTCAGAGCACGTCTGAAGAAGTTGGAATCCCCATTCCACGTCTCCTTTGTGAGGAACAAAGAGGAACTGGACATTTTTAAATGTGTTAGAGAATCTAGAGAAAAGAATATTAGGGAGGACGTAGATAAGATACAGAAAAATTGCAAACAACGTTCCTGTTTCCTCTTTGGGCTCTCAAAACACCTAAAAAATACTTTCTGTCATTAACTTTTTTTTTTCTTTCTCTCTCTGTCAACAAACAAGTATAATTTTGTATCTGTATGTGATAACAAAATAGGGTAGGGTAAAAATAGGTAATGTTTAACTCAGACAAAATGAAAAACATACAACTCCAACCAATGTAAATATTAAAGTTATGTTTTAATACTTAGGAAAATCTAAAGGAGATGCTGGCATTGATCAGGTGAATTATTTGTTCTCTGTATTACTGATAAAACTTGCAAGGTTGGTGAATTAAAAAGGAAAAGTTTAGAGCCTCGAATAATCAGGAATTTTACCATTTCAAAGATCAAATGCAATAGGAATGCAACTTTTTTCCATATCAAAAATCATCTTTCAGTTTGAAAGGTCTAACACTGTGAAATGTTGTAGGTTGTTTCTGGGCCAAGTCAGAATGAAGAGTTAGCAGGTTTATCATCACCTTAAGAATGATGTTTTAATTTCATGAATTGTAAAAAGTCTTGCCTTCTCTGAGTCCACAGGAAGGTCAGATCAATAGATGACATGTCTGTGTACTGTATAGCTTTGTATGATTGTGAAAGTAGAAGTCTAACCTCTGTGTATGATATAGGCAGTTACTTTCTGGTGAGTTCTCAAGGATGAGTATCTTCCAGAGGTTCTTAAGCTGTGGTCATTAAGCACAGCTACCCATTCATTTAGACCAGCCCGTAGCAACACAATCACTGATGATTCTATTAGCTACCTGTCCTCTGCCAGGGCACTTTAATAATCAAACTTCCCTTCTTATCCTCTAACCTCCATGCAATTGCTCAGAAATCTCTTTTAAGTTGAACTTTTGAAAATATGACCCGAAACAATCATGGAAGTCAAAGCTGAGATTCAGCCAGTGCACAATGGCTCACAGCTACAGTGTTGTTTATGTTTGGAGTCGATTCAGATTGTTTGTAGCATCAACTTTGTTGGTCAGTGTTCTTGCCAAACTGATTTTTACATATTTTGAATATTACCCATGAATGGATGCATGGTGATTAGTGTCCTGAATTCCCCAGGTTAATGTCACTACCTCTCAATTAACACTGCCACTGACTTGGTTCAGGCCCTTGTCATATTTTGCAAAGACTATTGCAATAGGCCCTGATAGGGCATGAGATCAGTTGGGTTCACTATAGGATATAGGCATGCTGAGATAGACCCAGGTAGGTAAGTCTGCCCAGCAAGGCTCTATTATTATGATAAATATAAACATTCAAGAAAAATAAAAAGAGGTTCAGGGAAGATAGAAACCAAGAAAGAAGTTTTGGTTCAAGAGAGATGGGCTAATGTCAGAGGAAAGAGGTGATTCTGAAGATGACAGCATATCTGTACTCAGAGTGTACTCCTGCCAGCCTCTTAGACTTCTGTCTGAGTTTTGGGTGGCTGTAGGTGGAAAACATAAGTTAATTTCATCTCAGTCTCGACAGGACATTCGAAGCATTTGGTGACATTGATTTCAACACCTTCTGCAGCCAGGGGAAGAGGTGTCCTTGCAGAGACCACAGTTCCATCAGTAGTTTTGGTGGAGATGTCCATAGGTGGCCATAGGAACAGCAGCATTTGCCCCTTAACTGTGCATTAGCTACAAAACAGCTTTTTGGACATTGACAACCATGGGGGACATGACCACAGAAAGCCAGTGTTCTCATGCACCCATTCACTGATTCTAACCAATATTTATTGAGTACCTACTATATTCTAAAAACTAGGGGTTATGAATATTGCATTAAAAACAACATATCTACCTTTGTTATATATTATATTTTATAACTATATTATATATATTATAAATAGGTTATAAATATATTTTCCATTCCAACTGAGTATGCACACACATTTATACATAATGAAACAAAGTTTCATGAAGCAAGGTTAACTCTTGCCATGAAATCACTCTGATATTTTCTATTTTCAGTTGATATTTTCTATTAGATTGTATCTTATATTCTTCTATTTTAAAAAAATATGATAGTTTGTTCTACCAAATTGATGTATGGACCAATAATGGATTCTGACCCATAGTATGAAAAACACTTCTAATAGGGATTTCAACTGTGATATCTAATACTTATTGAGCATTTACTATGTGCTAGGTATGATTCTAAGTACTTTACATATATTAACTTATTTAGTCCTCATAATTTTACTGCTTTCACTCAGCTAGTAAGTGGAGAAAGCAGAGTTTAGTTCCAGGCAGTCTTGCTCCAGATCCTAAACACTTAAACATTGAGGGAGGAAACAGTGAATATTACAGGATAACCAAAGGGGTTAACCTCGTAGGAGACCCCTTTGAGGACTCCCACATCTATTTAGGAAAAAAAAAAATTAGTGTGTGTGGTTTGTGAATAGTCAGGGAAATAGTGCCCTGTGACTGTTCCTGCAAAGCTATTTTTGCTTTCAGGCTGTTATGGCCTGGAAATTGCTGTCTCATTTCATCTCTGCTTCTGCTGGAGTTGAATGCTTTCAATGTAAATCTGATGTTTTCATCCTCTGACTTCAGAACTTTCAGTGGATCTCCAGTGAATAATTGATAAAGTCCACTTGCCTTGGCATGGAATGTATGTCCCTTTCTGCCCCACCCCTGACTACCACACTTGTAGTCAGCCTCAATTCCCATCACTCCCCAATAAGCATCTACATCACAAACAGGCCTTAGTATTTGGCAATCACCAAATATATCATGGCCTTTCCTGCCTCTGTGCTTTTGAATACACTCTTGGTCTTTGCATATGCTTTCCACTTTGCCTAGGATTCCCTGGTCATGTTCATTTACTATGAAGTTAGTTCCTTGATAAGAAGCAATGCTGTATGGAATACCATGACAGTAGATAAAGCATTCTATACATCCACATATGGCAGTTTTGGCAGAAGCTTTGTGTGCAGGGAAGGCAAACCTGTATTCAGAATAAGTGTCCATTTCAGTAAGAACAAAGCATTGCCTCTTCAATGATAAAAGCAGTTCCAATGCCATCAACCAGGTAGCTGGCTGATAACTGTAGAGAATGGTACCATATCAGGGACTCTGCATTGGTATCTAATGCTGGCATACTAGGCACTTAAAAGTGGCTGAAGCCAGGTCAGTGTTGGTGAATGGAAGTCTATGTTGCTGAGCCCATGTATAACCACTGTCTCCATGGCCACTTGGTTCATGAGTCCCTTGGGCAATGACAGGGGTGGCTGGGGAAAGAGACTTATTGGTATTCACAGGATGGGTCATCCTATCCACTTGGTTAATAAAATTCTCTTCTACTAAAGTCACCCTTTGGTGAATAATCACATGGGACAAAAATATCTTCACATTTTTTGGTCCATTCAGAAAAGCCTACCCACATAGCTCTTCCCCAAATTTCCTTGTTGCTAATTTTCCAATCATGTTCCTTCCAAGTCTCTAACAATCCAGCCAAACCATTGGCCACAGACCACGAATGTATATAGACTCTTACCTCTTGCCATTTCTCCTTCCAGTGTGTATCCAGGTGTCCTGCTCGAAGATCTGCCCACTGGTAGGATTTTCATTTATCACAGTTCTTTAAGGATGTCCCAGAAATTGTGTATCATCAAAACCCTAAAATTTCAAAAAGCACTGTAAGTGTGGTACCATTTCTCAGTATGTTTAACTCAGATAATTTTTTCTTTACCACTGGACTAGGTAGTTTCTTTCACTGAACTTCAGATAATACAGTTAGCTTGTTAGACAAGTAGCTAGAAACCATGTTATAAGATTCACATACTATAACTTTAAACACCACAGGAACAACTGCAGAGGAAGATGCTCACCATATGAGCAGCATGTGGGAACTGAGACCTTAAGACAGAAGAGCAAATTCACACATCTCTTCTCACTCTCCAGACACATAAATAAGTACATAAATAAATAAATATAAGCAAGACAATCAGCCAGTCAGCCCAGGGTAGGTATTATTTTCAAAATCAATATTAAACTCTACTTCAACAATAAAAACTGTTTTTTGAACACCTATTCTCTTTGAGAAACATACTGGGTTCTGGGGATATATGGCTGGACATACCTTGTCATTGCTGATATTCTACATCAAAGACAAAACACCTATTTTTGCTCTTAAGGGGCTTGTATTCTGAAAGACATAAAGGATAATTACTGACAGTGTTTACTGAAGCTCATATAAACTTAACTCTCTCTATCTCTATATCTATATATAAACATATATAAATAAATTATATATATAAATCTTCATATATTAATGACAATAAAGAAACATCACTATGTTTTGCTGATATTATAACTCAGAATAATAGTATGGAATAAACAGCATACAGTGTTTATTGTATGCCAAACAACGAGACACACTGTTTTTACATATATTATCCACTTAATAGTTATATGAAACCTATGGTTATTATTATCATGGTTAAACATATGAGAAAATCGGGACTTAAAGAGAACACCTAATCAGTGTCCCCAGACTAGTTTAAGGTAGAGGTGGGATTTCTGTTTGAGTCTAAATCTCATGCTCTTAGCCATCAAGTGAAATTCTTCCAAGAAGATAGCAAATGAACACTTCAGTTTCTCCTCAGTAAGAACTTTATGAGTTGATCCCTTTACCTTAGTTATCCATCCACAACTTATGTGGTGTAAACAATAAAAAGTCCTGGGTTCAAGTTCCTAATTCTTTATTGCCTGGTTATGTGATCTTCGTAAAGTCATTTAATCTTGCTCATGCAAATAACTTATCTGTAAATGGGTTAAACAGTAAGTAGCCTATATTATTGGCAAGTCTTAGATATTCGAGTGTTTTGTCAATTGAAAAGTTGAATCCAAATATAAAATGAATGCTATCTGCCTTCTGTGCAATGTCACAAGAGGCTAAATGAAAGTTAAAAATAGTACCAATTTTGAAAATTCTCTGTATCAGTATTTTACCCAAGAATTATTATCATCCCCATCACAAAATATAAAATCAAAAGAAACCAACTCAAGAAAATCATTAATTCCTGAAAGAATTTGATGGGAGTGTTAAAAAGATCTCTATCTGAAAAGTAGAGTGTGGGTACCTATACAAACCAGATGAGGCCTAGTTAATCTCCTCAAGCCTCAATTTCCTCCTTTTAAAACTATGAGGTTGTACTAAGGAATCTCCAAAGGCCTTAGAGGTCTGACATTCTATCCATGAAAACCTTCAGGATCCTTTGGCTGTAACCACCACTATTCACTTTACTCTGACCAGACTGGAGAATCTTACAAAATCTTTCACCCAATTGATCTGGATGCATTTTAGCCTCAGAAACTCTAAAGATAGTGTGCCATTTGGTCTGCTTTTCTGAATTGAATTGACCTCTCAGCTTTGTAAAATGTATCTTCCATTGACTTCAATACTGATCACTTAATCCCTGGAAATTAATCAAGGGAATTTGAGTTTGAATTTCCCTGGTGTTATTGGTGTATGGAAAATCTTGTTACTTAAATCTCACTTTTGTGTGTTACACTGTAATTTTTAAGAGATCATCATAGCAATCTCCTGTTTCTGTTAACTCTCTCTGAAAATCCAAATGGGTTTATTTCTTAAATTGCTAATAACCTTACCCAGTCAGACAAATTATCAAGTATATGGACTACAGTTGAACACAAACTCATTTTATGTAATGAAGTCAAGAAAAGTACAAAGATTTCCATTTTGAGAGAAAAACTGCCAGGGTGAATTACTTGAAATGCAGTTCAACAAGATGAAATGCCATAAATTATACTGAAAATTTCTTTGTGTAGGTATTCAGCTCAGTATGCTTTTATTGATAAACCAGCAATGTTTTCCCCTTTTTAACAGGGCTAACAAGTACATTACCCTGAAAAAGAATTTGACTTCTATTAGCTGACTACAGCACTTGAACAAAAAATGTCTATTGTCTTATGCTAATTTTAGCAGAAAAAAATATCACCCCTAAGAAGGTCTGCCTGGTATCCTCACCTGCTTTGTATCCTTTTGGTCTCTCCTGTAAGTGTAGCTCAAGAGAGGAAGTTATGTCACTCAAGTTAAAAGCAGCAACCAAGGTGAAAGGAAAGGATTCATAGGTACAACACAACAAATGTACTGCTTCACAAAGATGCTTTTTCACACAAAAGTCTGGCAGAGCTCAGGCATCAGAACAGAAGGTAATACAGAGCTCTACCAGGCTGGGCTGGAAGTTCTCGAAGCGTGCTGGATGATTCCCCATGCACTTTTCCCCAACTGGGCATGTGTTTTGGCAGTCTTCTGCTTAGGTTCTGCCATTTGATTTTCAGGAACTTGCTAGAGTATACAAAAGTTTAAAAAAAAATCAAGGTTTTTAAGTTCCATATGCTTAAGTAGAGTCTTCACAAGTGACCAGCACATTCCAAAGAGACCTGTTTGAAAGCTTGGACAAAACCTCTGCCGAGTCAGAGAGGAAAGGGCTTCGTTCCCTTCGCATTAGTCACTTGGTAAAAGATTAATCCTAATGAACTCCTTTCTACAGGCAGGCACACCCAGGCTTTGCGTTACATACCTACGATTTCTCAATATTTAGGCCCAAATGTGTACACTCAGATGTTGATAGATATCATCTTTCCAGAAACCATTAACCACAGTATTAACAGTAATCACTTAGTGACGTTAAGGAATGAGGCCCAGCAGGGGGCTGTTCACAGTTGCTGGGGAAGCAGTGGTTCAGAGCAGTGTAAAAGGACACATTGATGGAACTTACGCTTCTAAAAACAGAATGAAAAACCCAGTCCCCTATCTTTCTGTTTCATCTGTTCTACACTGCCATTCCTTCCTCTGTGTCTTTGCTAAGCCAGTTTTCAGCAGGTAGTGCTGCTGGCGTAATTGATTTCATCAGTTAATGGTAGTCACTGTGATGGAGTTTGAAGTTTCAGTTGTATACTCAAGAAGTCAGCAGGGAGACAGTACTTCCGCATACCATTGCGAGACCCTGGGAGAACAGTCACACAAGGACTGCTATGTTCACCGGAGAGTGAGTGCCACAGTTCACTACCTTTCCACTACGACCCAGCTCCACGCTAGCCCACCCACCTCTGAACAGCTGGTGGAGAAACCTGCACTGTGATTGCACCTCTAGGAGTTATGTGTTGATGCCTTAGCCATCCTTATTCCAGTGTGGTTCTGAAATTAAATTTCATTTATATTCCATGACTGCTTTGCCTTATGAAAAGTTTTTTATATCTTATTTTTCTCACCTATCTCGTGGGACTTTCGTAACGTTTGAGATTGAGAAGACAAAAAGGTAAAGAAACTGAAAGAGACAAAAATTGAGATAAAGCAAAAAGGGCATGTGAAGCAGAGAGAAAATAAATCCAGTCAGTGGTAGGATTCGACTTGAACTTAAATTTAATGAATTTAAAAATAAATGTTAATTTGATTGAGCCATATATATGGCCACATACACAGCACAATGCTAGGTGATGTTGACTTAACAGGCAGATCATGAGACATTCTCTCACCTTAAAAGGCTGACATTTTAGTGGAGGAAACAGATCAATAATATTTGCTGCCATTACTTTTGTCATTTGTGCCAAGCTTTGAGTGAAACTCAAACAGGCCGTGTCACTTTTAATCCTCCCTACACTAAGTGATTAAGTACCATTAGTGTTCCCATTTTGTAGATAAGGAATCTGTGACTCAGAAAAATTAAGTAGCTTTGCCTAAGAGCAAAGTTATTATTGTCTTTATAGACAATAAAGAAGCAATCCAGGAATCAAGTTTAGATCTTCTAAACTCAGGAATCATGTTCTTTAGGATTATGATTTAGTGGCTGGCCAAGGATACAATGAATAATAATTCCAATAGATTGGAAAAAAGGCTAAAAGAGAGGTAGAAAAAAGTTCTTTGGGAGAACAAAATGAGAAATAGTTAATTTTAAATTGTTTCATTAGGAAGTTGTTTGTTGATCCATAGATGTTTCAATGCCTTCAAGATATTACCAAGAGTCTTGAATGTCAGCTTAAGGTGGTTGTTTCAGGACCTGAGGTGCTCTCTCACCTTTCTGGTTCAGGGTAAAAAGCCTCAGGCTCTGTGAACTTAACCCCCAGCACATTTTGTTTTGTGAGAAGTAGCAGAGTAGTAGATGTGTACCAGCACCCGAGGTGAACAGCCTGTGAGATCAAAGAACAGGAACCAACAGAATGTGGTGCTGGGACCACAAGAACTTGCAGAAGCAGCAGGAGCAGCCAGCTGTGTGAACTTAGCTTTCTTTTCTCCAGGAGAAGGTAAAGTCCATGAGGTCTGGGACACTCTTTACCTTGTACACTGTTACAATGTCAGCAATTAAAATAGTGCTCTGTAAATGTTATAAGTTAATGAGTTTAAACAACTTCAGTGGACTGGAAAAGAGCTGGCTGTCACCATAGATTCTGCCATTACCCTGTTGTTGTTTTTTTTTTTTTTTTGGCTCACCATTCCATCATATATCTCAGACCTTACTTCTGACCTTCCTTAGGTTTGATTTGAAGTATATCCTTCAGTCATTCCTACACTGAGATTCTACTTAAGATAAACTCAGCTTTTGTTTCATAAGAATATTTTACTTTACCTCCACTCTTAAATAATAGTTAAGTAAGCATATGTAATAAAGAGTTTGGGTCCATATTTGACACTTGACTACTGACCCCTTTCAAGCCCCACCACTTGCCCCTTTCTTTCTGCTACACATCTGGGAGAGCTAATAAGAAAACCTGGGTGCTTCCTCTTTTGGAGCCAATAAGCAGCTCAAACCACGCAAACAAACTCCATGAAAGAGAACTCTGATGCCAAATCTAGCCCATAACCACCGTAAACCCCAAACAATTTACCACTCTCTGCTCTCAAGCCACATTTGGACCAGCTTGGTAACCTGCCCTGCTTTCTCCAGAAAGCCTCATTATGTGAGTAATAAAGCATTCCATATCCTCTTGGTGTATGTGTGACATTATTAGTTTCAACATCTGAGCTAAATTTAAGGTGGGAGTGGATCCATTCTGTCTTTGAGGAGTGACACAACAATCAGTGTAGTAAGCAGGGTATCTAGGCAATGACTTCCACCACCAGGGATTTTTCTTTTCTTGCTAAACATCACTGCTGCCTTCTGACTAGAACATCCCTTTAGTTGTGTAGCTGCTTGCTGGCAAGCTTGCACTTTGAACTGTGCTTCTTTGTACTGCATTTGCTGAGTTCTCCTATACCTAAGTTGAAAGTTTTGATAACTGGCATTTAAGGACAGGCATATGGGGCTGGGGTCTTCCATAAAGTCACACTGGGTTGTGTGCTTAGCAGGGGCCTATCTGAATGTCTCAGATTGAATTGTCTGTCTTGATTCCAGTATAAGCCATGACTGATGCTAGCATAAAGGGAACAACTCTTACCTTGTAACTTTGGAGTTTGTGTCTCAACCAGGTATTCGCTTACATTCTAGAGAGCTCTCAAGGGAAAGACTGATGCCCTGTGCAGTACACAGGACCATTGGGTAACCACTTGTAGGGAGGAAGAATATTTACCATGTGTCATGTTGAGGTCCACACTCCTAAGAACAGATGTTTCACTAAGACCCCCAAAAATGCCTTTGTCACTGCTGCTAACTATGCCTCAGTCATCAAAAAGATATCCTGATACTCAGGGTTATAGGGATAACACCTATGACAACACTGTGGCACAGTCAAATGGTTAATTCAACTGTTACCATGAGGGAAAACCTGAACCCTGCTGGTACTAACATAAAACTCTCTGGAGGGAGAAACTTATCAATATGAGCAGGATGTAGAGGGCCTCCACAGAGTATATAGTAGCCACAAAACAAATAAATACATTTAAAAATCCTGAATATATGGTACAGAAACAAAAAACTGACACAAAGTCTCATATGTTGACCCATTTAGAAATCCAAATTTACTAAAAGAAATTATGCAACCAAAACACAAAAGATTGGTTTTTGCACCTCTGTAGTATAGGTTCTGAATTAACTTTAACATCTACCGAGATAAATCAATTGGCAAATTTTCATGGCCTAAATCACTACTGGGGCTCAAATTACAGTTATAATTGGATATTCCACTAAATTTAAACACAATACCACCTTTAATCTTAGAGGATTTATTGAACATAAAAGAGAGAACTAACTTGTATGTCACATCTTAACCACTGGAACTATTGCTTTGCCTAAATCTCCCATAGTCATATCACTTATTGCCCTAAAATATCCCATAATGGGCCAAATAATCTGACTCAATGATAATAAATTAAAATTAAGTCTTTGGTACTTTCAGTTGGCTTTACAAAAAGACCTAAGAGACCTAAGACCTAAGAGGCCTAAAAGACCTAAGAGACCTAAGACCTAAGAGACCTGCCCCTGATTAAAACAGTTAACACACTCAATATAAATTAAAATAGGGCTTTCAAGGATTGAAACCTATTACACAAGCCCTATTTAGAGAAAGGGTGATTATTGCCAGTTTTTCTATTTAAAAAGCCAAGTTAGGGCTTCCCTGGTGGCGCAGTGGTTGAGAATCTGCCTGCCAATGCAGAGGACACGGGTTCGAGCCCTGGTCTGGGAAGAGCCCACATGCCGCGGAACAATTAGCCCCGTGAGCCACAATTACTGAGCCTGCGCGTCTGGAGCCTGTGCTCCGCAACAAGAGAGGCCACGATAGTGAGAGGCCTGCGCACCGCGATGAAGAGTGGCCCCCACTTGCCACAACTAGAGAAAGCCCTCGCGCAGAAACGAAGACCCAACACAGCCATAAATAAATAAATAAATAATTAAAAAAAAAAAAAAAAAAAGCCAAGTTAGTCTGTTTTTAACCTGGAGAGAATGAATAGCACCTTCTTTTGGATTACTGCAATTTAATGCTGTGGTCCTCATATTCAATATTATTGAAATTACTGACTCTATACAATCAGCAACTGATAAGTCCTTTTCAGTCATGGATTCAGCTAAGTCTATTCTGTGCCTGTTTCAGTAGGCTCTCAGTCACAGTTTGCTTTCACTTTCAAAGGGACACAATACACATTTACCTGGCTACCTAGGCATTCTTCTTTGGTGATGGCAGAAAGTTCAAACCATGTAAGCCTGGGATCATGCAAGGAAATCCACACCTCAACCTCTAACTACATAACCATCATAAGACAGTCACCTTACCCTCCTCTCTCAAGCCATTTTCAGAGTGGCTTGGGAGTCTGCTTTCTCCATAAAGCCTCATTCTATGATTAATAAAACTTTTCATACCCCTTTGGTGTATGTATGGTACCACCAGTCATGATATCTGAGCTAAATTTTGAAGGGAGAGCCCAACCACCCCTGTGGGGTGATTACAAAAGCATACAGTTCTAGTTGATGGCTGTTTGGTTTTAACATACTGAAAGCATTGCTCCATTATCTTTTGATTTTTAGTGTTGCTACTGATAATTCTGCTGTTATTATAATTTTATTCTTTCAGTGTTTTCCTTCTCTTTGGCTGATTTCAGAAGCTTTTTAAAAAATTTGGTGTTCTGAAATTTCACTATGATGTGTCTAAGTGTGGACTGAATTAGATTTATCATGTTTGAGACTACTAGTACTTCTTGAATCTGACAATTCACATTCATATCAATTTTGGAAGAATTTCTCAATTATTTCATATTTTATTTCATCTTATTATCTCTTCTCCATTCCCTCTGTTCTTTTCTTCTGGACTCCTTTGGAATACATGTTTGACTTTTAAAATTTGATCCCCTATGTCTCTTAAACTCTCCTCCATATTATCCTTCTCTTTATCTTTCTATGCTACATTATAATTTCTGAAGATCTATCTTCCTGTTTCCTAATTCTCTCTTTAGCTAGATCTAATCTTTTGTTTAACTAGATTATTAGTTTTATATTTTAAATGATTATATTTAAATGTTTTATATGTTCTATTTCTTTCCTTTCAATAGCTGACTAGTCTTTCGTATAGTATAGTATTCTTTTATCATGTTTTCATTGCCTTTTAAAATATTTAGTTATTTTAAACACAATTATTTTACAGTATCTACATTTCTTATGTGAAGGTAGACTGTATAATCCTGTTTCCTATGTGTGATCACTATTATTTAAGATGAATTGTTTTCTAATGTGAAATTCTTGTAAATTCTAAATTGTGAGCTTATTTTGAATAGAAATTTATCTATGAGAATTATATTCAGCATGCTGCAGGTCTATCCCTCCATAAATGTTTTTGTGTTTGCTTGTACACAGAATCCCAGATCTGGTCTATGACATGTAAATTTCTTATTGTGAAGGGGTCCTTGCTCACATTGATAGTATAAATTTGAAAGCACCCCTGCCTGAAGAAAAGCATTAGGTTAAAAGTCTAAAGTATAATATGTACTTTTACCACATAAGAGTTTACATTTATACAGAAAAGCATGTTTGTCATTTTCCTATATAAGTGGGCAGGATTTTAAAATTTATGCTGTCTGTTTCCAGATTTATAAATGGGGTCTGAGTTATGACTCTGGCCCTTATTAGGGCTTCTAGGTATTTCTCTTTATTCCTTGGTTGCTGAGACTAGTACCCCTTCCTACTAGCATTGAAGTATCTGCTCCAGCTCACTGCACTGATGGTCAATTTCCTATCTATTTTTGAACCATGTGGTTTTCCCTTACTTCCTTGTGATCTGGCCTATGCATTAAAAAATGTGTGATATATTTTTTTCCTAAAATTTCTGGATGTTTCATTGCTGGTAGAGTTTTCAAGCTAGCTAGTCTGTCATTGCTAGAAATGGAAGTCTTCAAAAAAGCATTTCCTCCCTTTGTGCTGTAGTATGTACTTAGTGTGCTTTGAAATTGGACAGCACTAGACTGTGGAATATGTCAATTTTCACAGGTGTCTGGGTGCATTTGGAGTAAATAAAGGAGTCATATTTCTACACATTAGCCTATACCTTTTATGTCACAAATTTCTCTGATGCAAGATGGAGAGTAGCTGCGTTGTACTGATATACGTGCATACTTATCCAAAAATGCTGGCCATTCTGACTGGTGTGAGGTGATACCTCATTGTAGTTTTGATTTGCATTTCTCTAATGATTAGTGATGTTGAGCATTCTTTGGAGATCAGCTCAGTCCTTTGTGACCACCTAGAGGGGTGGAATAGGCAGGGTGGGAGGGAGACACAAGAGGGAGGAGATATGGGGATATATGTATATTTATAGCTGATTCACTTTGTTATAAAGCAGAAACTAACACACCATTGTAAAGCAATTATACTCCAATAAAGATGTTAAAAAAATGCATATTTATTTGTGTACATAAATGGATACATACATAGACATAGATATTTCGCTTTGGAAATCACTGCTGTTCAGCTTCTGATTCTCTTATCCAGCTGTGTTTCTTAATTACTTTTCCTGAGGGGTGGCACTCACCATGCTTCTCAAAGCAGTCCGGATTCAGAGTTGGCAATATTTTTTTCTCTCACAGCCCCAGTGCAGTGGAATCTGATCATTCCAGCCCTAACAACTGTGCTGCTATGTTTCGTGTGCTACTAATTAGACTAAGGGTCCAGTGCTCCTATAATGACCACTCCTGAGCTAATGCTTTAATGCTTTTCCTCATGTGCTTAAGTTCTTCAACTGACTTCTTTATTAGTTTCTGCCCACTATCTTGAAAATTCCTATTCTGAGATAGCTTAGCCCTGAATCTGCACCTGCTCTACTTTATTCTGGCCAGTGTTTCTCCCTGGGCACAGAACACCTGTCCTGATTGCAGGTATGATGATAGAGGTACTACAACCATCACCAAACTTCTTGAAAACTCTCCCAAGTATAGATCACCTTGGATTCTCTACCTATAAGAGTTATCCATTGACCTGGGGCCCTGAGACTCTTCTTGGGAAACCTGATATGTCATATTTTCTAAGTTGTCTATGCTAGCCATGTTCTTTAGACATCATGTCTTGAATATCTTTTCCCTGTTCATGAGAAGTATCATAAATGCTTATAACCAACTTTTCAGATAAGTCATTTCAACTATTTGATATGTCATTATCAACTATTTGTATATATAAATGTATTTATATATATTCTCTTCATTTTATAAACAAAATACATAAATAGAAGATGAGCTGTCAAAATATTCTTTCAGGCTAATAATTTGGATATTTATTTGCAAGCTTGCCTTAGCTATTAGTCCTTAAAATAGAGATGAACTCCCTTATCTCTGAACTTTCATTTTTATAATAATATAATAGAACATACTTTCCATGATTGTTCTTATTATGAGCATTCAATTCTTATTCTCTCACTAATAAACTTAAAGTAACTATGCAACTCTACAATAAAAATTCTCTATATTTTAGTAATAGGACAAAACCTTTATTTCAGTCTTCTGTGAGTGTGGTACAAGGTGAGAAAAAAAGAACTCATAAAATTGGTGGGTGAGGGAATAGGGCCAACTAGAATAAGAACTTGGTGCCAACAAGGATTTTAAAGAGAATGAGGGATGAGTTGTGAGAGATCAGGGGAATGAGGACAAAACTGGAAGGAAATGAAGAGGACCTGTTCAAAGAAAGGGAATAGATGGTCTGAAAAGAAAGGCCTAAAAGGATTGGGAAACATTTTCAATTACCAGGACAAAGGAACTGGGCAAACACTTCTAAAATGGTAGAAAAGAATGAAGACCCTGGGACTTTCCTGGTGACCCAGTGGTTAAGAATCCACCTGCCAGTGCAGGGAACACGGGTTCAATCCCTGGTTCGGGAAGATCCCACATGCCTCGGAGCAACTAAGCCCGTGCACCACAACTACTGAGCCTGAACTCTAGAGCCCGTGAGCCACAACCTACAGCCCGTGCTCTGCAACAAGAGAAACCACCGCAATGAGAAGCCCGCACACCGCAACAAAGAGTAGCCCCCGCTTGCCACAACCAGAGAAAGCCCGCGTCAGCAAAGAAGATCCAATGCAGCCAAATAAATTAAATAAATAAATTTATTTTTTTAAAAAAAGAACAAAGAGCCTGCTGCAGAGAATGAGGGCCCTTTTTGGTGGGGGTAGGGGGAGTATTTGGAGTTAGAATTTAGTGGAGTCTTCTGGCAGACGTTTATTCAACTGAATCTTGTAAAATTTATTTCTGGAATTTAGAATTGGAAAGTTGGATGTAACAGAATATTTAAGTAAAAAACTATGTAAAATATACCAATAGCAAAAATATGAAGTCGTCTTATAAACTTTTAAAACATTAATCTTATTTTTTCCTCAGGAAATGATTATAATTCCATCCATAACCATATGAAAAATTAATTTGAAATTTAAAAAACCTTCACATGCTCAAATTATTCTTAATAATTGAGATAAAATGTGTTTTGTGGGAGTCAGAAATAAAAATAAAGTATATAAAAGTATGCCACCAAGTAGAAAAGCAGCTGAGGCCTATTTTTTTTTTAAGTTTTAATATCTACTAAGTAGCCCACATGAAACATGTATTTTAACATATTTGTCCTATTCAAACTTATTAGTCATATTCAATGCATTTAAAAATATCACCATACATATACTTCATAAATGTAATTTAGAAAAACTTTGCTAATTTTCACTTCCCTAATCTGTAAACCCGCAGTTCTCACAAAGAACCCTGCAGTTTCACTTCACTTCTCAGCAAAGATTTAATAGCTGAGAGCTCTATCATGTTCTCATATTACTAAGACTTCATTATTTTTACATGCCACACTATAGGACACTTACGAATATACTATTAAGTATTATCATAAATAATTAAAATGCAACTGCACGACAAAATGAAAGAATAAAGTGTATTCTGTGTTGCAGTCAACTTGTGTGTATGTTGGCGAAAGCAAGCTAAGCACATATTTTAAAAATAGAAAATCAATTACTAACAGCAACCTCAGTCAGACTGAAGTGGGCCTCCCTCTCATTAGTGTGAGTTAGTGAGGTCTTTTTCTGGCTCCTACCTGCCAAGGAAATCATATAGTCATTGTATCATTATCACTGTTTAATTGAAAGAAAAATTTAAGTACCAATAAAGCTTTGTCTTAGTGTCAGCCTATTCCACATAGCCATGCTTTTCATTCCTAGTTGACTTGGTGGATCCAGCACTTTTACCACTCCTTCCCTTGCCCCCCACACTGTAAGGATTTACTGTCCTATTAATTGGTCAACATGTATTTACAAGCACATACCATGTGGTCAGCACTATAGGGACAATGTTCAGGATATGTAAGTGTCACGGTCTTTGCCTTAAGGAGTTCGCAATATAATTTGGGAAACAAGATTACACCATAGAAGAGAGTGAGAGAGAAAAAAGAGTGTATATAATGAAGTTTTAAGTAGTGTTGGTCTTCACTTCTGAAGCTACATGTTAGATGAGGCCGAATCCAGAAAAACTTCCCAGATTCTATGAGCCTGGCTTAAGTATTGGTCACGTGTGTTCTGCTAGCATCCTGCATTTACTCTGTAAAAAGTTGCCCATTTAAGTAACATTAATGGAATCCATGTATTGTAATTTAACTTCTCTCACCGGACCATACTCATCTTGAGGACAGGGGCTGAATCTTGTTCACAGAGCTGTTTCCCCTCAACTGGAGTGCCAGGCACAGAAGGTGATCAGGAGCATGGCATTAGGTGAGGCTGCAGACTATGGGGCTCTGAGCTACACAGGGCCTTGTACGTGGCTGTGTTTCAGAGTTTGGCCTTCAGCCCTAGAACAATGGAAAGCCAGTGAAGGCTTTGAAGCAGGCAAAATGGCATGAGCAAATTCAAGTTTTGAAAAGAACCCTCCATCCACAATGTATTGAAGAGCAGAGAAAATGATGCAGGGAGCTCAGATAATTTGAAATAAACATTTTGTTAAGTAAGGAGGGGCAGCCAAAATTAACATGTGTTTTGTGGTGTGATTTACCCAAATTTGGGTAATAGCCAGGTTTTCTTGGCCAGTAACATGGAAGTGTGGTTATTGCTCTGTTGTTATAAATCAGCTCATTATTTCTGAAAGTAAACAACTTAAATTATATTACGATCACTTTTGATAATTTTTGATAGCCTAGAGTATATACTGTGTTAGAAGCTGGGGATAGATATTGAAGCAAATTAAAGGTAATACGGAAATATATTGAAAAAGTTTTACGTGTTCTCTTAGCAGGTGGCTCTGCTGAGACATTCCAAATGGAGCATTTTGTTTTCTAAATCTGTTAAGAGTTGCTAATCTTTGCTAGGTGTACAATCCAAACTGCTGCATTTTTAAATAGCGATTTGCCATACCTTTTGTTGGGGAATATGAAGTTGTCTATTCAATGTGCAAGAAGATAAAATTGGTTTGAGCTTTAGGAATCCCATGGGAAACTGGGATTATTTGGGGTTTCTAGCATATGTGGCTCTGGGCTGGGAGTGGAGTAAGGGGGTAGCATGAAGTTTTCTTAGGTTGCAGCTAATTCCACCTGATTTTAGCAGGGACGATGGTTCTCTCCTCATGTTACTCTCCCTGCTTTAAACCTTTCAGCGGCTCTGCCTTGCTCTTTGGGTCACTTCCAAAGCTTTAATAGGATCTGCCAAGACCTGCATGGGCTGGCTGCCTCCTACCAACCACACCAGCTCCATTTCACACCTTTCTCTCCAGGGGTTCAGGTAAGTTCCTTAAATGTGCCCTTCTTCCTTTGACAAAGGATGTTTGACCTCTTTCTACCCTCTGCTTGGGATGCTCCCTACCCAATTCCCATCCCCACCTCCAATCTAGCTATTTAATTGATTCCTACCGTTTCTTTAAATCTTAGTTCAATAATTACTTTTTCAGGCAAGCCTTCTTTGAGACCCTCTCGCCACTACTTCCACCCCAGACTAGGTGAAACTGGCTCATGTTATGCCCACATAGCACTAATAATTATCCTTTACAGCAGTTATACTTGTACTTTTAATTAATTTATTTACATCATTACTTGATGGATGCCTCCTTCTCATCAAACTGTGAACTCTGTGGGGATGATAAATATGACTGTTTTTTTGCAACATTACATCATCCCCAGAGTAATGTAAACCCAACACGAAGTAGGTGCTCAATAAATACTTTTGAATAAATAAATAAGTGAATGAATACATAACTCTAATAATAATCTTTTCCTTAATTTTCTTCTCTCTCTGTATTCTTGGCCATTTGCTGGAAATTGGATTTTTCTTTGTATTTCGCTTAGGGTCACCTACTCTCTAGGTGCAGTTGTAGATGCTCCCAGTGCCATATGTATACTAGCAGGTGAGAGGATGGTACCCACCGTGGCAGAGGCTTAATTCCAGGAAGTCCTATATAAACCCATGGGAGGAAGTATTTCAGCTTCCCATTGTGTTCTCTTGCATCTGAGAAGAGACAATAAAACAAAAATGCAAAAGGACCAAGAGGCCCTAAACAGATCTTCGGTGCATTAGACCTCTTGGCTCATTCTCTGCCATCTAAAAGGGATACTCTGGAGATGATGAGCCTATATTTTATTTTTCTAGAGAAAAAGGTGAGATTTAAAGGGAGTTGGCCTTGAGTAAAAAATAGCAACTGTTGGGGCTTCCCTGGTGGCGCAGTGTTGAGAGTCCGCCTGCCGATGCAGAGGACACGGGTTCGTGCCCCGGTCCGGGAAGATCCCACATGCCGTGGAATGGCTGGGCCCGTGAGCCATGGCCTCTGAGCCTGCACATCCAGAGCCTGTGCTCTGCAACAGGAGAGGCCACAACAGTGAGAGGCCCGCGTACCGCAAAAAAAAAAAAAAAAAAAAAAAAAAGCAACTGGACTAAAAACCATGGACAATTAGATCCTCATAAATTCACCTAAAAATCATCTTTCAGGCCTTTTTCTAGTGGGATTTCTAGAAACATATATAGTGTGGATGCTCCTCACAATTTAGGAGAAGCAGGATTTGTCTGCCTCCTTTCCTGTAGCGCATATGTGGGACTCCCAACGACCTCAGAAAGAGAAAGGACTGAAGCGTGACTATAACCTTTGCCTAATCTTGTATTCCTCTTAAATTCATTCTTACTGTCCTCTGCATGAAAGTGGCCTCTGTGTCAGTGGGGACAGGAAGACTTTAGGCAGATGGTTACTGGAAAATGGAGACAGGTGACAGGTAACTGAAACAGGGACAACTGCATGGTGACTTGCCGCACTGTTGGTTCTGCGGCCGGAGCTCCAGAAATTCCTCTGGCTCTGGTTGTCACAGACACAGCCGTGTGGTCCCAGCAAGGGTGAGGAGGGCTTGAGTCCAGCAACATCAGCGGCAGGAATCCACACATGCTCTCAGGAGTGGCAGCACAGAGCCGGCCAGGGGCCTACTGGGGGCCTTGTTTGTAGTCCTCTTTAAAGTTGCAATCAAATGGCAGAAAGCAGTTTTGAAGCCTCCTTTGAACAATTTTATTGTCTGTTCCCTTTGCCACAGAAGGGTAAAGCTGATAAACTGCTAAATAATCCACTTTTGTATATTTCATTGGAAAACATTAAAATTTTAAATACTTACTTTATAGCCCTGATAAAGCTTGACAGGGACTCAGCGCTGGCCTCCCTGCACTCCTCTGGTGGGTGGATTTGAGATGCTTGGTTTTTAACAGCACGCTAAGGGACTGTCACTGGCCTGGATTCCACCCCCAGGCCATGACTCACTGATTGGAGACAGTTACTACTCCTGGGAAGCAACAGTTTCATATATTTCCAGGGAAGAGGCTGGGCCCAAGATAGAAGTGGAATCTAGTTTTTCAGTGTCAACTGGAGGAATCAATCATACTTATTGGGAAAGAACAACACAGATGGAAGTGGATCCCAGATTGGGATGTGAGGAACCCAACAATATAATTATTTAACACTTTGGAATATTCATCTGTCTTTTTGAGGGTAACGATTAGGTCTTATTCATCTTTGTATGTCCAATGTTTTGTGCAGTGCTTGGCACATAGCAGGTGCTCAATAAATATTTATTTGCTGAGTAAGTAAATGAATGAAAATGCAAACTGAGTAAATCTCAAATGGAATTGCCCTGTATGTTAGTTTCCTCGAATTTATGTAAGGAAGCATTACAAACTATGACTTAACCAACAAAAATTTGTTGTCTCAGTTTTGGAGGCTATAAATCTGAGATCAAAGTGTCAGCAAATTCGTGCTTCCTCTGAAGGCACTAGGGAAGTATCTGGCTCAGGCCTCTTTCTTTGCTTCTGGTAGTTCCTTGGTTTTTGACAGTGTAGCTCCTGTTTTTACGTGGCATTCTTCCTGTGTGTGTATACATGTCAGATTCCAAATTTTTTCCTTATCCAAGACACCCGCCATATTGGATTAGGGGCCCATCCTATACCAGCATGACTTCATCTTAATTTAACTAATTATATCTGCAATGACTATTTCCAAAAAAAGGTCGCATTCTAAGGTACTGGAGGAGGTTAAGATGTCAACGTATGAATTAGAGTTGGGGGCACAATTCAATGCATAACGTCTTCTTTCTTGTATGTTCAGGAGTGGAATTTTATTATAAAAATATTCAAAGAGCACTCATTTGATAAGTACTTTCCTGGATGTCAAGAGATATGGGTTCTGAACTCCATTCGGCCATTAACCACTGGTGTGAATATAAACAGGAATTTCATTTGGGTTAATGAGGAGGCTGAGATGTTTGATCTTCAAGGTGCTTTTTAGCTCAAACTTTGTATAATTTTCTTAGCCATTCATTTGAAACACACCTCTTATATGGCCCTTCCTTAGTGCTTATTGCTGCACATTTAGATAAGACTTTAAGAATTCTATAGTAATTGAGTCCAGCAATGTTTCTTTAAATAATTCAAGGACTTGGTCTTCCTGCTTCAGAGGCCACTGTCCTGAACTCATAAAGTCAGGGACCATGTCTGTTTCTCTTACTGCTGAATTTCAATAGCTAACATAGTGCCTGGCATTCAGTACTCAATAATAGTAAACACTCAATAAATGTGTTGAATAAATATTGAATGAATGAATGTACTTATTTCCAAATTATTTCCATAAATTTGTCAGCTAGGTTCAACTCCATATATGTTTAAATCTTTCCTCCTCACTATTCACATTTCCCTGTAATTACCAATTCCAATGTAACTTAGAGCTTAAAAATCTCATGTTTAACGTCCATAAATCAATGGTTGTCTATAGATAAAATAATTTCAAGGTATCTAAGGGATTATGTGGAATATTTAGGGCATTGTGAAGAAATCAACATAAGGAAACACAGTCATTGTATAAAAACTGGCAGGATATGACACATAAATTTCCTTCAGTGCAATCTGGTGGAGAAAATTAGCACCTCTCCATGGGCTTTTCTTAATAAATCTTACAGACTCTATTTCTGTATATATTTTAGATCATTTTATGAAATAGGAGATGGATGTATATATGATATAAAGACTGTAAGTAGAAGGTTGAGAATATAGGAAGCATTAATTTCTGTGTTACCATGATGATGTTTGGGCACAATGGATCATGTATGGTAGTCACAGAAGGTGCATGTGAAGAGTCAAGAACAGTGCTCTATGAATAATAAAATTTATAAACTTTTCTTGTTATTATTATTTAAAGCCCCAAAGAGGTTTGGGCTTTTATATAATTTTCAGGGCTTTGACATTATTTCTTTATTTTTAAGACTTGAGATTTAAACTTGTCCTAGGAAAATGGAGGACGAGGTGTTATTTTTGCAGCTAGTGTGTCACATGTGGTTAATCCAAGAGACCTCAGTACTGTCCCATCAATCCCGCCACCAACAGGGGGACTTTCAGAGGAGAACGTAACCTGCTAAGAGCAATAACAAGCAAAATTTATGAAGTAATCTAATTCTAAAAGCATTTTAATAATTGGAGGGAGAATTTTAAGTTAGGGGAAGAGAAACCAAGGAGTATTTCATTCCTCCTTCTAGTTCCACCTAACCCAAGTAACCCCTTGCTAGTCAAACTGCAATAACCCATTTGCCGGGAATGGGGAACTGTTTGAAAAATCCTATAGGGTACAGAGGTGCCTTCATCTTCCTGAATAGTAAATGGAACAAGACTCTTCCAATGACAATGTTAGAAAATTGTATTTAGTTTAATTTTTCTCCTACATCCTGGTTTCATTTATGAAACTCTTTGGTTCTCCAGGGCTGCTGCTGAAATCAGGAAAGCCTTTCTGCCAAAGAAGAAAAGGTTTCCATTTGACAGAAATACTGTTCAGAGTGATTGATTTAAAAGTGCTGAACTCATATTCAGAGTCTGAAATCCAGGAACCACCAGCCGGGCTGGGATTCAAAATTACAAGGCTGGAGTGAGTTTCTGAGTTGTGATGCATTAAGCAGTGGGGGCAATTGCTTTTCTCACCTATCTCACAGGGATGGAGGAAGGGAAACATTTAAGAATTAAGAAAAGAAATCTTCGGATTGTTGAGTTACTGCATCTTGCTCTGCTAGAGGCAGAATCACAGTTTGCATTTAGTAGGGAAACTTCGGTGAGGAATTTAATAAATCTTTTGGTAACTATGAATTGTTTGAAAGGGGAATTGGAGGAGACTAAACAAATAATAGAGGAGGAAAACTGTATAGATCAGTCACTTTACTAAGGCTGGACCTACGAAATATGTAGGTGGCTGAGAGCATAATGCACCTATTTGAAACAAGCAAAGCATTTCCAGGGTGTGAACTAAAAGGAGATGGTCTACTGGAAAAAATACCATTTGAATATTCTGCAAGAAACAATAAGCATGAACAATGGTGCTAAGAGATTAAGACATATAATGTTCACTTACTCTTTTAATTTGGGTGCTGTGGTATTTAACAGATGAATTTATCAGCGGTCTGTTGTTTCTTCTTTTTTCCTTACGCATGCCGAGCTATTTCCTTGCAAGCCATTTTAAATAAAAATATTTTTAAAGGGGACACAATGTTAAAGGAGATGTATAAATAAGACAAGTGTTAATTACAGTGTCTACAAAGAATGTCTTTATCCTGTAAATCGCAGCCCAACTGTTTACACAGGGTGAGAGCGCTCCATTCTGGAGCTGCACTTTCCATCAAGTCACGGAGTGTAAATCTGGGCAATAAATGATCAGAAGTTACTGTACTGTGTAGCTTGTACAATGTTCATAAAACAAATTAATGAACAAATAAATATTCTCTGATGGATGACCTGGCAAAAGTATATCTCACAAAAATGCCTTCGTCTTTTGTTGGGGAGAATGGCACGGAAGTGACATCTCTTTGAACAGTGTGGCTGGTCTCAAAGAGATTAATGTTTGGAAAGTAATCTTAGCGCCTGATCTGAGAGCCTTGACATCGGCCAAACCCGTGGCTGTCAGTGGGGGACCTGCCTGTGGCGAGGACACGGGAATCAAGCTAGACTCTCACCTTCTGGTCACAAAGCCACCAACCCACTTGAAATTCTCAGAGACCTAGGTATTGATTTGTATCCCCAGACAGAAGTTTGTGGGGCTTCATTCTGAGTAGAAGTAACCCTATAAGCTTGAAAATCTGTAAAGGAAGATGATTTTCCTTAAAGAAATGCTCAAAAAAAAAAAAAAAAGAAAATGCCAGTTACTGTCCCCCGAGTTTGGGTGGGAGGTTATACATGTGTCCTGAGCCAGATTTGCTGAGCTGACTTCACAATGAACTCCCCTCTCGTGATGCTCATTTGTCAGGTAGGCACATATGATGGCTCTATAGTCCGCAACATGAAATATAAATTCTGTGGTGTGGCCTTTAAGATCCTGATTAATATGACTGGGTTTCTCATTCATGATCAAGTCTCAGCAATTCCAAATGGAAATATTTCTACTTTTCCCTCCCTTTCTACATCATCTCTGGCTCTTCCAACTCTTATTCCTATTTTCCTCTCCAAAGTTTTGGGCATACTGCTTCTTCCTTGGCCTTACATTCACCCTCCTTTCCTCCTCTGGGAATACATTCCCAGTCCATCCTACAAGGCACAAATTAAGCCCCCATTTCTCAGTGAAGCTTTCCCAACTGTTCCATCCTGTGATGATTTCTCCATTATTTAAATTTTTGGTTTTAGAACTTGACAGCACACTGAATACCTTTTCTTGTAATTGTTTGATTTCTGTTCATTTTACTTTCCAAAGTACTTCTAAGACTTTCAGGTCAGAGACTGTCCTATACAAAGCCACTGCACTTCATGTGAATATTTAAAATAGGCAATTTGATATAGTGCAACTTAAAATATTAATAACACCTATGCACAAAGTTTGAAATAATTATTTAAAAATTAATTTATAATTTTAAAAAGTCATCAAGAATCTTACAACTTCAAAGTTTTATGTTTTAGCTTCATAAAAGCATCTCTTTAGCTGCTAAACAGAAATATTCTTATTCTGTCAGTATCATTTGAGCCACGCTTCTATTTATCTGAAACTTTTCATAAGTTGTTTTGGTAACTATTTTGTGGTTATATTAATTTCAATATAATTACCATTTTAAAATTACAATCTATTAAAAGTGAATCCAATCATTTGTCAACATTAATATTAATAATTAGTACTAAAGAAATATGCACCAAATAAATAACTTTGAATTGGAAGTTAGATTTGATAAGAGGATATCAAGAAAGCCAAATAGCCACCATGATGTACATTGAATCATTTAGGACAAAGTCCTCTGTGAAATTTTGGAGAGAGTATGGTGAACAAAAAAAGCAACGTTAACATTAAATACATTTTAGTATTCTCAAAAACTGTAAAATAAACCAGTCAAGAATGATTTTTAAATGGAAAAAAAAAAAAAAAAAGCCTTACCATGTGGTATGGCTGTAAGATACCCTTAATCTTCCCCAAAGCTATGAAGGCCAGAGATATATGAATGAATTCTGGCATGCCATGCCCCTGTTTTGTATTTCTTACATTAATAATGTAAATTCTGAATTCTGGAGAATCACACACACCTTTCCTTCATTATGTTTTTCCCTATAGCATAAGCTTGCCAGATAAAATATAGGATGTTCAGTTAAATTTAAAGTTTGGATAAACAATAAAGAAATAGTTGGTATAAGTTTTCCCTAAATATTGCATGAGATCTACTTATAATAAAAATATTCATTGCTTATCTAAACTTCAAATTTAACTGGGTGCCCTCTATTTTAGAAACTAGCTGAATGATTTATAATAATTAAAACACTATTTTGTGCATGTGTGTGTGTGTGCCCACAATAACCCAGTTTGAAAGGTACTTAATTATGAGTCTTCTGATACAGCCTTTCACCACCACTTCCTGGGCACTTAGTTGATACACATCATCTTCCCAAAGCCCTTCATGATTCTTCCAACTAGAATCACTCTTTCATCTGTTGTCCAAATACAATTTGTGCTTTTCCTTGGGCACTAATTCATATATTCAACAAATATTTATTGAGCACCTACTAAGAGCCAGCCACTGTTCTAGGCTTGGGAGACTAGTAATGAACAAAATGGACAAAGATCCTGCTTTCATAGAGTTTACATTCAAGTGGCAGAAACAAAGAAATGACCTAAAAATTATATAGTTTGTCTGGTGGTGATAAATTATCTGAAGACAAATCAAGCAGGATAAAGAAGATAGAGGGTGGGGGTAGGGAGTGGAGGTATCCTTCAGTAGGTGGTCAGGGAAGGCCACTTTGATAAAGTCCCAATTTAATGGACACCCAAAGAAGTAGGAGTGTGAGCCATGCAGATATCTAGGGTAAGAATATACAGGCAAAGTGACCCTAAAAATAACAGAGTATGCTTGTTGTGTTCCATGAGTGGTAAGAAAGTCAGTGTTCCCAGAAGTGAGAGAGCAAAGTGGAGAGGAAGGGAGAAGAGAAGAAAGAGATAGCTTGGGGCCACATTCAGGTTATTTCTGAGTAGATCACACCTGGAATGCAAAACAGTAAACTCCTCTCTGTCAAGGACCATGAACTGGGGAATACGGGCAATACTGTTTGAATGTGAGATTGATCTGGCTAGGGCATTTATCTCTCTGTAGATTACAGCTGTGATTTAGCAGGAGGAAGGGCTGGGAATTGTTCTTTCACTGCTCCGGTTGGTTTCCTCCTAAAGATGAAAGTTTGAATGATTAGAGTGTGTTTCCTACATCTGAAAGAGATGACCTTTTGCTGAAGCCACATCAGCCAGTGCATTATCTGTCTAGAATAGCTAAGAGAATTCTTGCTCCACAGTCACTGGTAATCCTTATTTCTTTAACAGTACCCATAATTCTGCCTAAATCATAACAAATTAGAAGTAAATGTTTGCTAAACTGAGTTCTTGAGCCCCTCAATCTTTACTTCCATTCATTGGGTTGATGCTATTTGGTAACTACAAAAGCCTCATCAATTCAGTAAGGATGGAAATTGCCCTATTTCGCATGATACCATTTGTTGACCTGTTCTTCTCCCAGATGTGACATTGTTCCAGAGACTCTTCCAAATTTTTAACTCAAATTGCATCAAATGGTTATCATTAATGGTCACTAGTGATACTTTCCTTCATCCAGTTCCTTTCTTATACAGTGTTATCTCTACAGATGATGCTGCTGTTAATAGATAACCCCACACTGTATTCATCTGTCCTGGCATCTTCTGCTCATCACCAATAGGCACATTTTGACCGCAGAAACAAATAATAACATTTTGACCCCGTCTGACCCCATTTATTTTGTTTGTGACTGCAAAATCCAAGTCTTGAACGCCTGTAGCAAGGTAACTGTCCTTGACCCATTGGTGATCTTTTTTTCTGCCTTCAAGATGCACATTCAGTCCTCATATTCTTTCCTGCAAATTCCAATCTCCTAATCTTTGATCCTGAAGGTCTCCACAGTAATCCCATAACTTCCCTCTGTTGACGTATTCACTCTTATCCAGTGAAAATTCTTCCAATTTTTCCCTTCTATAGGATCCTCTTTTTTCTCTGTATAACGCAGAAGCTCAATAAATATGGGTTGCGTGACTAGTGACTAGTTTGTATGTGTCACACTGTCTGATTGTCTTTATTTCCTCAAGCACCACTTTCTTGCAGACACCTATTTTGAAGAACTACCTTTCCAAAGTGATCATTATTTATACACTTACTCGTATTTGGCAAATATACTGAAGTTACAAACAAACAGATGAGGTGGAGTAGAGTGATGAGTTATCAGAAAATGTTCTATGAAGTGAGGTCAATAAATGTCCCATTCAAATTTAAATTCACATTGTAAGTCACAAAATCTCTACTTCCTAAAAGTTTCCTGGTCTGTCCCACATGATAGATATTTAGCAGATACATTTAAAAAAGCCTCCATGTCTCTAATCCACAAAGCTCTTTCTCTTTTGGTAACATTAGTAAAAGAAAAACACATTTATTTTCCTTGTTAAGCTTAAAACAACAGACAAAGCAAGCTAAGGTTTCTTCCTGCTCTGCCGTGCCTCTCTTTCTCTTTCAGCTGAATTATAGTCTTACTATTACTCTGAATGAAGATTACGATGAACAGTTACCTTCAAGTAGACGACCAGGTTGGGATTTGGGGGGTTCATAACTGTTCCCCAGTGGTTAGTCCTTCCCTTTCTGGAAACACAGTCTTCAGATGTATTTGGTCTTCTACCCACGTAGATGTTCCCCAAAACCATTCTGTGGTTCTTCTCCTTACTGTGTTTCTTCCTAAATTCTACTATGGCAATCTGGGCACACATCCAACATCAGTAAATGGAAACCTCTTCATGCAGCCCAGCTTCAGCTTTGCATACCAGCATTTGAATGCTGTCTTTCCTGTCCCACATCCAAACGTTAGCATATACAATATCAATAAGCTGTTCCTTTCATCTTCTCAACACTGTGGAGGTGTTTATATTTGTGTGGGACATTTAAGCAATTCCAGCCAATGGGCTTTTACATCGGGCTAGGCCCCAGGCAGGGAGCAGACTCAATTGGAAACAGGAACTGAAAGTGTTCTTGGTAAAATTCTGTATCTGCCCAAATGTAGCTGTCTAACTCAATGCCTGAACTTCTTTAAAAAGGTCATCCTCAGAATTATGGGGCAGTTTGATAAGCTGGAGTATACTAATTTACTGGACATTAAAAAAAGAGGAAATTTTATTATGGATTACTCTGCTTTCTTGAAAACTTTTTTTTGTAATTAAAAACATCTGGAAGGCATTTTAATATATCATAAACAAGAGGAAATCCAAAGCACGTGACTTCTAAGAAAATGATGCAAATTGAATTCCTTGCCAAAATTTACTGTAATCTGTTTTTCTTTTTTTCCGGGGTGGGAGTTTGAAGGTGAGGGATTCAAGAAAGGAGGGCAAATGAGAACAGCATTGAGAATTTTGCAGAGAAAACAGTCATTTCAAAATTCGTCTACTGCTATTTTTGGCCAGTGTTAGAAGACATTACACACTGGCAGAGTCTCTGAAATATATTTGGTTTCTTCTTAAAAATTAGTCATTGTACTGGTAAATTTCTTGCTGAAATAGGCAAATAATTACATAAACAGAAACTAAGTGTTCGTAATAAGAAGTAGAAGGAAACATCTTCCAGGGTGAACTTAGGTAAAAAGCAAGCTATGTTTAGTACTTTATTCTTCCTCTCTATACCCATTTTTTATTTGGATAATAGCATAATACATGCAGTTCTAATATACAGCACCCAAAATTGATGTCTGCATATAACATTGCAAATGTTTCTCAATTTGTCTTTCATCAGACAGGGCATAGGTAGCTTACAATATAAATGATGTTATTTTGAGGACTTTCTTCTTTATTTAAACCTGGAGATAAATGGAAAATAATCATCAGCCTCAGGAATTGAGTTCTTTTAATATTGTGGGTAATACACACACACACACACACACTCCACCATAAAACAAACCTAACAGTAACAATGTGGCCAATGGTCACCTTATTTGGCTTCCAATTCTTGATGGACACGATAGTTTCATGAACACAACTTTGATGCAGAGTATGTTTTAAACTATATAAAGAGTTTATGAAAGCTCATTGAACTGCTATAAATATGTACTTACACAAAGAAAGAATCAGTGGTATTTTTAAAGATGCAGGAACCTATTATTTTGCTGGACAAATTCCAGATTTGGTATTTTTTTTAAAAAAAGCATGTGAACTAAAGGAAAACAAACCTCTGTTCAAATTGTAGCTTTGCACTTTATAGCAGTGACTTCTTTGAATTTCAAGCTCTTTGCCTCTAAAACAGAAAAAGATTACCCATATTTTCTAAGAATTAAATGAGATAATACTTATGTATAAAGAATCCGACACTGATTCTAGAATATAATGGGACCTTGAATGATAGCTATTTTTATTATTGGCATTAAATGTATTATTATGCAAATAATTCCATAAAAAAAAACAGCCAGTGGCAAGGCTATTTACTGTTCTAATTCTTTTTCAGAAGGGTGCTATTCTGCTTTGCCTCTCTCTTTCTGCTCAAGAAGTTGATCAATTGATTGAATGATGAATTCATCCCTTCAGCACATTTTACCATGTGGTTGTGGGCCCTACCTCTACCGCTCCAGACACTGAGGCAGTAACTTTAGAAGGCTTAGATGTGGTCCTAACAGTCAAGGAGCTCTCAATCTATGTAAGGAAACAACTAACTAAAAAACTTCCATTTATTTAGTGCCAGATGTTGTGAGAGATGCTGAAGATAAGAAATAAGGAAGACAAGCTTTCTGCTCGGCAAGAGGTGTTCAGGGCTGCATTTGTCCTTCCAAGCAAAGATAGAGGTAACAACTGGCCAACTGAGAAGGTCATCAGTGTTGACTATGGGAGTTGAGGGATGGATCAGAAGTCAAAGTATACTTTTATGTAATGTGAAAGATCGAAATAAAATTAATAAAAATCAGTATTTAGAGTTCTATTTACAGATATTGATAAGAAAGAAACTTGCTCATAGAAAAATGCTATGAATTAATTAAGTCCATTAAGGAGTGTATAAACCCTATTAGGAAGCTTACATTCTCCAGATAGTTGGAGCTAGTAATATGGGGTTTGGGGGTGGAGAGTAAGATATTCAAAGAGGATGGACACTGAAACAAGAGAGACATGGTTTTACATTCCAGCTCTGTAGTTTTCCAACATGAAGCATTGAGCCAGTTATATAACCTTTCTTAGCTTTGATTTCCTCACCTGCAAAGTAAGAATAATATATATTCAGAGTTGCTGTGAGGATTAATGTTAATTTATATTAAGAATTTGGCAGATAGGTAGCACTCAATAAATGATGTCTGTTATTATGGCCATTATTATTATCATCTTTAAGAAGGCCAAAGGATTTAATTTAAAACCACTTTCCCTGCAATGAAAATATAATTCATATCATTTATAAATTTACACATTTCTCCTGTTTTGGTGTGGACATTAGTGAGTGTTTGGTCATTGGCCATGCTATGTGTTGGAAGTTTTGATTATTTACTATTTTCTAAGAACTTTCTTTTAAAAATGCAGAGTATAGCTCTTTCAAAATGACAGACAGTATTTTTTAAAGTTTAAGAAAAGCTAATATGAAAAAGAAAGAATAATTTAAAACCCATATTTGAAGTAGATGATAGTGGATTTTATCTATCACTCTCCTGATTCCTCTGTCCTTAATAGGAGCTCAAAGCAACAGACTGAATAATACTCAACTACAGATTAGGTGAGTGAGAACAGATTTTTATTACAAGGGAAATTACAAGGCTAATTTGTATTGACTAGTTTAAACAACAGTCTACCAACTACACTAATCTGAGAAAATATTACACAGAGACAGAAATGGAAGGGACCAGGCTAAGATAATGCTTTTTCTTTTCACATTCATATTTCAGAATCATGATATCTTAAAATAGGTTGTCAGATGGGTTAATGGTCCTTACTATTTCATTTTAACACTAAATACCAAAAAAAAAAAAAGTTTATGGAATCTGCATGTTGAAATAGGCTTCTATAAGCCCAAATCTAATAGTTGTTAGTTACACAAGAGGCACGAAGAACATTAAAACTTTCCATGAGAGAAGTATGTGTAGTAGACCAGGGTTTCCATCATAAATGTTGCTATGAAGAGTATGGTATAAAAAAATTAAAGCAATCAACTGCAGATAAAATATTAATGTTACAAAAACAAGTGCTGTATTGAGAGAAAGATATGGGGAAGCAAAATAAGATGCACTAGTATACATAGAATATTAATAGCTGAGTCACCAATTTTGTTTAAGCCTGACATGTTATCTATTACCTTCATAGGATTCAGCATAGTCTTTTTCTCATTTTGGATCTTGGCCTATAGTGATATTCTTTAGATTGCGATATCTACTCATATGGTTTACCAATTTGTATTGTCAACCAGTCCATGTACATACATTTTGAAGGGATATTTAGCTTTTGCTAGTGGAGCCATTTACAGATCAGAAAGTAAAACAAAGGGGAAACCTCTCAGTTTAATGTTAAGAAATAAACAAAACAAAAACAAATAAACAAAAAACTCTCCAGAATTAGAACAAGGTAAGTATATTAGAACAAGATGAATTTGCTCAATGATCATTAGCTATAACCTTATGCACTTAAGGATGTCAGCCACCATCTAACAGATAAAAAGGGTAAAAAATATTTAGAGATGTTACTCACACTGCCCATGTTAAAGTATTACAGCCATAAGAGGCTATCAGTAAATTTTAAAACAATGCCCAATTACTCTTTCTTTGTGCTCAGTTACTGATACTATCTGCCAAGCTATATTCAAACTCTGTAAATAAATAAACCAATAAAGCCCTTGAGGAAAAGTCCTTAATCCACAACACAGTGATTTTGTAGCTTGAAAAGAAAAACTTTGGAAAATAAACTTTTGCAGAATAATACTAGAAACTATATATTTATCCTTCTACCTAAGGTGTCAAAAAAACACAGGCAATAATGTTCATTAATTTAACAGAATAACGTTGAACCAAACTGGGTGCTGGTGTTATTTTGGAGAATAAAATGGACTTGGTCTATGTCCTCACAGAGCTTATGGTCCATTATATTATCCCTAATATCCTTCTTATCCTACTTTATACATTCAGGGAAGATAGATATTAACCAAACAATCATCCAACCATATAAACTCTGCCTAGAATGTAAGGAGCAAAGCTGTGCATGGTAGAAAATAATGCGGCAAAATTAGGAAATCTGAAGTCTCGCATGTAAACTTCATCTCAGTTGTAGCCCTCAGTTTCCTAATGAGTAATATTACAGATGAGATAAAATTTCTGATTTCTTCCTGCATTATCACATGTTATGAAAAATGAAAAAAAATACTAATCTTTGAAAGAAAACATGTTATATAAATCCTAGATGTTCTCATTTATATCAATTTATTCAACACAGTTTGGTTGTATGCTCATGAGACTCAAGAAGAAACTCATCATGGTCCTGCTCACTTAAAACAGTAGAATAGGGCTTCCTGGTGGTGCAGTTGTTGGGAGTCCACCTGCCAGTGCAGGGGACACGGGTTTGTGCCCTGGTCCTGGAGGATCCCACATGCCACAGAGTGGCTGTGCCTGTGAGCCATGGCCGCTGAGCCTGTGCTCCGCAATAGGAGAGGCCACAACAGTGAGAGGCCCGTGTACCACAAAAAACAAACAAACAAACAAAAAACAGTAGAATAAAGTATATTCACTAGAACTCTTAATAAAAACAATGATAATGATCATGTGACTATAGAAGGAAAATGAGATTGGGCTCTCAGACGATGGAAAAAGACCATTTTGACTGGGGAAGTGGTCAGTAGGCTGAACCTTGACATATAGGTAAGAAGTAGGCTTGTGAAGATGGCAAAGAGAGAGTTCAAGAGGAAAAAACTAGGCACAGAATCAAAAAGGCCCTCACATTTTGTTAGTTAGACAATCTATCCTCCAGGTTTTCCCAGGTACTTATGATCTAGACATAAGCTAAAAGCTCAGGATCCTGAGCTATGTGACAGGAACACTGAGAGACAGGCTGCAGTGGGACTGGCAGCCAGATTATGGCTGATCTTGACTGAAAATTAATGACTCTTCACTTTAGTAAGTAAAGATAATCACTGAACTTTTTACTGTGATCACAGCTCTTCCTTGGGAAGATTAATTTCACAGCTTTTTGCTGAGTTGGTAAGAAATAAGGCAAGGCCTACAAGAAATAGGCTAGGAGAAATGGAAATGGGAAGGTTTGGAGTGATCTCAATATTAGAAAACTGAGTAGTTGAATTACTTAGGGGGTAAGGAAAAGAAAATAATCTAAAATCACCCTCATGTTTCAAATTCAGTTTACTGAGGGAGTATGACAGTAAGTGGTGTGCTAGAAAATGTTCAACAATCTGCTTGAACAAGAGAAAGAAAGAAAGAAAGAAAGAAAGAAAGAAAGAAAGAAAGAAAGAGAGAAAGAGAGAGAGAAGGAGGAAGGAAGGAAGGGAGGAAGGGAGGAAGAAGAAGAAGAAGAAGGATGAGGAGGAGAAGGAGGTGAGGAAGAAGGAGAAGAAAAGGAAGGGGAAGAAGAAGGTGAAGAAGAAGAAAACAAAGCCCTGATTTGTAGCATTTGCCATTTTCTGTGGTGTAAATGCTTCCACTATGGCCAACCTCAGAGCTGGGAAGAGATGCACACAGTGAACCCTCATATGCTGGTAAGAACCAGCTCTAGCACATGGCTGCCAGTTATGGACACAGAGGAATGAAGATGAGGAGATCCAAAAAGGGAGATGGGAACTTCAACTTTGGACACATTGAATTGGCAGGAATTACTGGGAGTATCTAAATGGCAATATTCAGCAAACAGTTGGAAATGCTGGATTGTAGTCCCGTGATGAAATCAACCATATATATAAATGATATTAAAGGTAAATAAGATTACCTAGGTAGAGAATTCAGGGAGAGAAAAAATAGAAATAATGACAGAATCTTAGAAAATATCTGTATTGGGGGAGCAAGGGGAGGCAGGAAATGAATAGTCTGGAGAGGTAGGAAGCAAATCAGAAGAGTGCTAGAAACCAAGAAACACATCTTAAGAGGGCTTGGCTAAAGTGCCAAGGGTGGGAAGGAGGTCAAGGATAATTTCATTGAAATAAAAGTCTTTGAGACGAGTCTCTTTAGGCCACTGGGACCCTGGAGGATGCAGTTTCAGCAGAGCTGTGGGTTGAGAGAGAGTTTCCGCAATGTATATCTTCTCATTCTCTTAATATGTTTGACAGTGAAAGGAATGAGAAAAGATGAAATGGTAGCATCTTTTATTTTTTTGAGTTATTATTATTTTAATGGAAATTTAACAGCAACATTAGAAGAAAACCAAACTCTCATAAGCCTCATGAGTAGCAAAAATGGCTTTAGTCCAAAGTTAAAAGCTTGTGAGCCCCAATGGGGCTGACCCTAGGGCTGCCCATTATTTGCTATGAGCCTCGCTTAGTCAGACCATTTGGGAGAAGAGAGACTCTCATGGGCAGCTGTGACCAAGCAAACAGAAGCAGTGGAATGAGCCAACATGAATCGCATGAAGAGGATGAATATGACAAAGCATTTGCTTTAGGGAAAATATGGGGGTGGGGAGAATGAGGGAGGCAATGCCAAGAACAAATATCTGAAAAAATACATTTTTCTAGAATGACTTGTGTTGTTCAGCCAATTTAAAGCTTAACATAACAAAACTGTCTTCTGAGCCCACAATTCTTATTATTTTCCAAGTTGTTCCCCATGTTGTTTTCTTCTTGCCTGGAATAGATGATTTCCTCATTATCCCATTTCCAGATTCTACCCAAAATAGTAAGTCTAGCCAATCCTACTTCCTCCTTAATATCTTCTCTAACTCAATTTTTTCTTTTTTTTCTTTTTTTTTCTTTTTTTTTTTTTTTTTGCAGTACTCAGGCCTCTCACTGTTGTGGCCTCTCCCGTTGCAGAGCACAGGCCTCGGACACGCAGGCTCAGCGGCCATGGCTCACAGGCCCAGCCGCTCTGTGGCATGTGGGATCTTCCTGGACTGGGGCATAAACCTGTGTCCCCTGAATCGGCAGGCGGACTCCCAACCACTGCGCCACCAGGGAAGCCCTCTAACTCAATATTTTCAAGATGCTCAGATAAACTACACTGTGTTGTCTATGCAATGCATAATAAAGAACAATAAATATCTATTAAGTACTTATTACAAGAAGTGTGCACGTGTTGACACAGTTATTCCAAGTCTTGTACAGTATTCTGATTATTCTATGTATGCATCCGGTTACTTACATTTGAAAAGTTAGGGTCTTATATTTTCCTTTTGTAAACTATTTTTAATATAAGGCACAGTTATAGGCTGGTTAAAATACTATTAACTGATGTTTGTTGAATTGGATTGAAATTAAAAAAAAACAAAAAAAATTTCATTGAAATCTTTATGTGTAGTACAAGATAGAAACTCTTGTATAGCTGAAGATAAACTATAGTGTATCTTTGTTTAAAACACTTTGTTTTTAAAAGTAGGTTCTGGAGAAAAGGAATGGTTCGTCTAAGAAATGAATTTGGAAACAACTGGAAGATAAAAGTAATTTATCAATATCATCAATTCAACTCTAACAGGGAAAAGACTTTTTGAAATAAATTAATTGACCCTCCCCCTATTCAGCCAGAGGCATACATTATTTGAGGCAGGATTTGGATTATTAAAGTAGGAATACAAAGAGGAAAGAAAAAGTCAGTGTTCTTGGAAGGTTGTTGTTTTTATTTTTTATCAATGTGTAGTGAGACAAAATTTATAAATAAGAATTTGTGGCAAAAGAAAGGGGCTTTCTAAATTCCAAGAGCTATTCACCTATACAAGTTAAATCTTGGAGGTATGAAAATATGTTTTAGTATATAGAGAAAAAGAAAATTTAATGTAGGGAAAACTCAACTTCAACAAAAGAAAGCAAAAGATATAGTCCTGATAGTGATTCTGAGAGAATTTAAGGAGAGGAGGCAACAAACCTAATTATGTGTCCTGGCTTTCCCCTGAGGAAGTTGCAAGAGGTAAGAGGGAAGGATTGAAAAAATTGTCTGTACATGATGTTTCAGATATAGCTCAGGAAAATTACAGACCTCTGAAGAAAATACCTCAGGTCAGAATGATGGCCACAAGATACCATCTAAGATGTTTCTAGGATGTCCTTTAAAAATTGCTGTCCTAGAAGTATTTAATCAGAGGAAAGTCTTGAGAAGGACCTTCACAGGGTGGCTCACATCAACATCGGGGTAACCTCTATAGAGAAGAAAGGGCTGCATGACATACTGAGGCAGAGAGAAGGGATAGTAGGGAAGAGATCTAGATGTTCCCTTAAGAAAGTACAATAGGAGGCACAAGAAGATAATTGAATTGAGAAGCAACAGATGTTCAGTGAGACCACCATGGTGAGACTAGGATCAGATAAAAGGAAGCTGACCAGAGGTACTGTAGAATCAATGAGAGCTGAGGTAAGGCTGATAGGCCAGTGAAAGCTGAGCTGGATATATCTTTGAAATTTACAAACCATGAATTTCAGCAGTGGCATTATGCTCATCCCCCCTCCACCACCACCTCCCAAAAAACGCATAAAACAAAAAAAGCAGTATTAACAACAATTCAGTGGGCACTAGTGTCAGATGGCTAGTGACTCAAGAGACCAGACTGGCTTTGTCACATCATAGACCAGCAAAGATATGAAGGACAACATGAAGACCTTCTTCCTTTTTGCAAGATGGATACAGAAGCTTCTCCATGAACCTAGACACCATCTTGAGAAAAAGGATAGAAAGAAGAGAAATACCACTAAGAAAAAGCTTGCCTTTAAATTAACTGAATATTTACCCCAAGACTTTGTTTAAATGCACGAGTCTGGGATTCTTTAATTACCAAGTTTAAGTTTGTATTCACTGATACCCAACAGGATGGAGAGCTTGAACATTTAGATTAGTCATGGCAAATGAATGGCAACATTTCTTTTTGCACATTTTGAATCACAGACTACACATTTTAATACATAAACTAATAGGAGAGTAACAAAAATGTTGAAAAACATGGTTTTCTTCAAACCATTTTTTAAGTTGCCACAATATTTTGCTGCCATTTTTCATTTATAGTCAAAAATAGATAAAGAAAATAACTGAAGACAATTTTTTCTTTGTACAAGAAAGTAGTCTACATAGTGAGATCTGAATAGTAATGTTAAAGCAAGGCACAATCTCACATCACAGGATTAAGCTATTAAGACTAGTGCTACTGCTAGGAAACTGAGCACAATCCACATTTTCAACATCTGAAGCATTACAAATGAAGGGAAAAACCTTCTTTTCTAAAACAAACAAACTATGATTAAATAAAATAAATTAAAGTTTATTAATAAAGGTATAGTATCTAGAAAGTTGTATTTATTTAAATCTTGCTCTAATATTGTGTCCTTCTTTTGATATACTATGGAAATATTAAAATGTAGCAATGGGGGCTTCCCTGGTGGCACAGTGTTTGAGAGTCCGCCTGCCCATGCAGGGGACACAGATTTGTGCCCCTGTCTGGGAGGATCCCACATGCCGTGGAGCGGCTGGGCCCATGAGCCATGGCCACTGAGCCTGTGCGTCCGGAGCCTGTGCTCTGCAATGGGAGAGGCCACAACAGTGAAAGGCCCGTGTACCAAAAAAAAAAAAAAAAAAAAAAAAAAATGTAGCAATGTATCTATTACTTATTTTAACAGATGTTTTATTTTATAAGAAAAAGCTTAATTGAGGGAAAACATATACTATATGAAATTCAGAAATTTATGACTGTACAGTGCCTTATAGAATGGGCTCATATTCATAAGCCAGACATCATCAATAACCTGTTGGCAGATACCCAGACAGGAGATGCAGTTTCAAGGAGTCCCAAAGCTGTTAGGTGGCAACAGATACCACATTAATAAAGACACAATGTTACAAGTAATCTGTATATGATATTGAGATTATCATAGAAGTTGAAGAAACCTTGTCAATTGAAATTTGGATTTTTTTAAATATAAAAATAAAGCTGCATGGAATTATTTCTTTCTGGCTGAAAACTGTTAGTTTATTAAAAGCAAAATTTTGGTATAGTTACTTGGAAGACATATATTTACTGTTGCATGCTGCTTTCCAATGCTCTTGAAAAAGTCATTCATATTTATTGTTATATTATTTTTCTGAAGAGTTACCATTGCATAGATCAGCAAATACCACATAATGCCACAAATTTTATAATAAAAATGTTAAAATAACTTGATAATTGTATCTTCTTATATTCTCCCTGCCAATCCATGGGTTTTTTTTTTTGTTTTTTTTTTTTAAAAAAACACTAAGAAGAATTTTGAAGATTAAATTTCCCACAGTTTTGCCTTAGGTGAAGAAATGTTATAAAAGTGAAAATGGAAACATTAAAAGAAGATACAAATGTGTAATATGGATATACAAACATAATTAACTTAATGTAATCAAAGGAGAAGAAATAAAAACAAGATTTCAAATTGTTGCCCACTAACTTTGGCAGGAAGTTGTCTGTTTTGTTTTATTATTAATACTCATGCTTGCCACTGGACAATAAGAGAGAAACTCTCATCCACAGTTGGTGGAAGCGCAATTTGGTGCAAACTTTCTGTAAATCACTTTGAAAACATGTATGGAATGTCTACAAATGTTCATAGAGTTTGAACCACAATCTCCATACCTGAGAATTTAACCTAAAGATATAGAGGTATGTCAGGGAATCATGTGCAAGCACTTTCACTGGGTATTTATTATAAGGGGAAAATGGAAATACTCTAAATGTCCAAAGATAAGAAGCTGATTAAATCAATACAGAACTCTTTTTGCTTGCCCAGTTTAAAGATGGCAATATGAGCTCCTGAATTCAATTCTCCACTTGCCTACATCAAACTTGACCCAAGGGGCCATTTCATTCCAGGATTAATCCATTTGTTAATGATGTAGTATGTTGTTGATTAAGAACATTTTCAAAGCGTATATAAGACAACAGAAAATGCTCACCATGAAAGTTTTTGTTAGTTTGTGTGTATTTGGGAGGGGGAGAGAAATAGTCCAAAATGCTAATAGAGTTTATCTCTCAGTGGTAAAATTTTCTTCTTTAACTTTTCTCCTTTTAACTTTTCTTCTTTAACTTTTCTGAATTTTACAAATTTTCTACCATGAAAGTTTATTAGTTTTAAAATCAGAAAAAAAGTAAGTGATTAACACTGAAGACAAAATAAGTCCTGCAAACATCATATCTGTTATAGTTTACAAATAAAATGCATTTCCCCAAATTCCCCTGTTTGTCAACAATATTCTATTAAATATTTTCATAAAAATAGAAATGAAGTTAAGAAACTTTCAAAAAATAATGTTAGACTTCTGCCCCCAAATCATGAATAATAAAAATAGTATTTCACATTTTTTAGTAATCCACATTTTTCAAAGCAGTTACATTTATATGTATCATCTGTCCCTTCTCCCTCAACCTGATTTGATTATAGAATCAGAGAATCTAAGCTGTAAGGAACCCTAGGAGCCAACCAATTGAAATCCTGCTTAGAGCAAAGGAATTTATCATAACACCTCCTGAGAGAGGCTTTTTTCAACCATATGAATGTTTCTAGAGCTCATGACACCACAAGGCTTTTTCATTTTCTGGACAGTTTTGGTTGTTTTAAAATCCTTATATTAAATGAAAACAAGTCAAAAGAAAGCAGTCACTACTAATTCTGAACTTTCTTATGTAAAAAATGCATTGGCCATTCCCAATCCTGGGCTTCTATTTTTCTAAAAGTGTGGTCCACAGACTACCTGCATGAAACCACCTGAGAACTTCTTTTGAAATGTAGATTTCCAAGCCCCACCTGACACCTTCTGAACCAGGGTATCTGGAGGTGGAGCCCTGAATATACATTTTCCACTAACTTCTTAACTGATTCTTGGATGTCTGGGTGGGTAGAAGGCCCTACTGGGAAGAAATAGCCCTTTTATTTGCTTGCTTTGGCTTGGAGATGGCCATGTGAGCTCCTGAATTCAGTCCTCCATTGGTCAACATCAAACGGGACTTGAGGGCCATTTCCTTCCAGTGTTACTCCCCCTGTAAACTATCACTTGTTCAACATCCATCATTTACTGTGTCAGGCACTACTCCATGAGCTGAGTACACAAAGAATAAGTACATGTCTCTCCTGGTAATGAGCTCATTGCCAGGCACAGCACAGCATCCTGTGGTCTACCTAGCTGATAATGGTTGACCTTTCCTGGTATCAGGATTTGATTATTCTTCCTTTATTACATTCTTCTGGAAGATAATTCAATTGGGAAGTTCCTGTCACAAGAATAGATACTAGGATTTACTTTTCAAAGAATTGGGCTCTGGTGATTAGAACCTATCCTTGCCCCTTTATTTTGGAAATTAGTCCCAGTTATATTCTTTTTAAACTGAGGTGAAATTCACATAACATAAAATTAACCATTTTAAGGTGAACAATTCAGTGACATTTAGTACATTCATAATGTGCAGCCACCACCTCTATCTAGTTCCAAAACATTTTTATAAACCCAAAAAGAAACCTCATATCCATTAGGCAGTTTCTCTTCAAGAATTCTACTTCAAGAATATTTTTAATAGTTTTTTTTCTGTTTAACTTTTCACACCTCTTATTCCCTGCCCAGTTAAGGCTTTTTATTTATTTATTTATTTATTTTATTTTATTTTTTTTTTGCTGTACGCGGGCCTCTCACTGCTGTGGCCTCTCCCGTTGCGGAGCACAGGCTCCGGACACACAGGCTCCGCGGCCATGGCTCGCGGGCCCAGCCGCTCCGCGGCATGTGGGATCTTCCGGGATCGGGGCACGAACCCGTGTCCCCTGCATCGGCAGGCGGACTCTCAACCACTGCGCCACCAGGGAAGCCCCCAGTTAAGGCTTTTTAATGCTAAAAGATTGTTTCTGGGTCCATCAGCATTTATTCTGTTTAGTGTTCTATATTATAGGCAGCTAATATCATCTCATTTTTGTATTTCTATAATGAACACTTAAGTTCCAGACTGTCTTATGTGTAAATCATTTTTTGTGATAGCTATAGCATAAGCCATTTTAACTGTGAAAGTAGTATATATGTGTTGTGAACATTTAAATAATGTATAAATAAAGTAAAAAGTGAGAGTCTTTCTTAAGTACCCCTACATTTACCAGAGTAACTACGGTGCGGCATTCCAGATTATTTCTTGATTCAGCTGAATGTATATACCCCTCCCTGAAATTATATCAGATTAGTCATATCATTATATCATTAATCAGAGTTTTACCACTTGTTCATTTATTCTATGTTTTATCTATTCATTCATTCTTGAAACCAGTATTTATTGGATGCTTATTAGATGCCAAGAATTCTTTTAGGAGATGGGGATACAGGGGTGAATAAATATCCGTGTCAGCATCTGTCAGCTCATTATTTCAAATAAGTATACATAATTCCATCGTATAGTTGTTCCATAATTTCACACAACTCATTTAATCATTCTTCTACTAATGGACAGCTAAAATTCTTTTATTTGTTAAATAGCTATCGGATACCAAAGGCACTACACTGAGATGAGAAGTACATTTGTTTTTTCTTTGGTTTTTGTTTTTGTTTTGTGGTACGCGGGCCTCTCACTGTTGTGGCCTCTCCCATAGCGGAGCACAGGCTCCGGACGCGCAGGCTCAGTGGCCATGGCTCATGGGCCTAGCCGCTCCGTGGCATGTGGGCTCTTCCCGGACCGGGGTACGAACCCGTGTCCCCTGCATCGGCAGGCAGACTCTAAACCACTGCGCCACCAGGGAAGCCCTGTTTTTTGTTTTTATAACCGAAATATGAATTAAGTAATGTTCAGCTTTACTTTTAGTATCAAGTTAACCTCTTTTGTATTTGAAACAAAGTTAGGTTTTTGAAGCAGGTGTGGGTAAGGCAGACTCAATCATTCCAGCTATGTGCCCAGGAGTATGGGAAATACATTTACCCCACCTAAAATATTGTACAGCAGGAGAAATAATCAAAATGATTAAAACCTTCCAAGCAAAGGTACCAACCATTCAAATGGACACCTAACCAATGAGAACAGATATAGTATATATAAAAAAATGGATGCCTACCAGCTTAGGTATATGCCTTGGTATATACACTGTAAGGATATCCAATCCTCAATTCGATTGAGTCTTTTCTGAGTCTTTTTTGTGGTTTGCTTGTCTGTTGTTTTGTGGGAAATGGGCAATATTTGTGCTTTTTCATTTACATATTTGGCTATGTAGAGACCCCAGGGAATGAATCATTCTGGATAGCTGAAAATTTTAATCATTTTTGATGGAAATCTTTCTAAAATGGATTTCACACTTCCCTGCCTTCTTAAACAGAGTGGATGGAATGTAATTAATCTTTTTTTGATGACTTGGTTTTATCATTATGAACATTAATGACTGTGCTATGCTATCCAGAGATGACGTCCTAGACACTGATTGTGGTATGCAGGATGGCCTGTGGTTCTATTAGTCTTTATGAATATTTGCATCTAGGTTATAGTCTTCCTTTATTGGTAGACCCTTAGTTGCCATTCTCACTGCTGACAGTAAAGCAGCACAGGTAAGTACAAAGAGGTAGGCTTAGAAGGAAGATCTTTAGATCCAAGCTCTTGATTTGAGTGCCAATTACACTTTTAATCCAGTTTCTTTATCTGTAAAATGGTCACAGCAACTCACCTAATAGAGATGTAATAAGCATTAAATAATGGGTCTTAAGTGTAGTGAAAAATAAACCAATGTTAATTCCTGTTCCCTATCAGGGTGCTTACTAATAAAAATGCATTTTGCAATTTTTATTCTGCTGTGAAACTGGAAGCTGGGTGGTAGAGTTGAAAGATTTACATGTAAATTCAGATTAATGAGCTTTTTGGGGTGTAAGATACAAGTACTCTCAGTTTTATTCCATATAGACTTTGTGACATTGATATTGGATGCTTAGATATACTAGTTACTTCTTAACTCTTAACTATGTAAGAAGAATGCTGCCTCCATAAAATAGAGTTCTGGAGGAAAAAAATGCAAATTGGATATTTTGAAATCCATACATAATATGGAAAATGTTTTAAATCTGTATAATTATTCTCTTCTAGGTTATGAACTTGGTAATTTTTAGAAAAATATTATTTTTAAGATGTGATCAACTATACTTACCAAAGCCCTACCACATACCAGGTATATTTCTAAGTTTTGGATTTATCTCAGAGAGAGAGAGAAAAAAAAGATAAAATCTCTGTCCACATATAGCTTCCATTTTAGTGGGAGAGATAGAAAATAAAACACATAGATAATAAAATATGTAGTGCATCATTTTATATGTCCTTGAGAAAAATAAACTAGGAGAGGGGATATATAAAGCCAGGGAGTCAGCAGAGAGATTCAATTTAAAATACAATGGTTAATAAAGACCATGGAAAAGATGACATATGAAGAAAAGCTTAAAGGAGGGAACCACTGATATATTTTGTTGGAAGGCTTTTTCAAGAAGAGGGAATAGTAAACACAAAAGGAGGCCAGAAAGAACCTGTTGTGTTCACGAAATAGAAAGGAGTCCCAGAGACTGGAACAGAATAATTCTGTCAGATGGTAATGAGAGCTAAGGACAAAGGTCAAGTGCAAAAAAGGTATTAGGAGTGTCTGGGATGAGGTGGTGGGTGGTATTGAGGTGCAACTTGAAATAGGTAAGATGACACACTTGAGAAAGTTGGCAAGGGAGCAAGCCTTACAGGTTCTGGAGGTAATAGCCTTCCAGGCAGAAAGAATAGCAAGTGGAAAGGCTCCAAGGCATATGTGTCTGGGTAGTTCAAAGAACAGGAAGGAGACCTGATAACTAAAAAGGAGTAACCAGCTTGGAGTGTACTTGGAGACGATGTTAAAGTGATAGCCAGAAGCAAGATTATACAGTGCCTTAGGCCATTATAAGATATTAACTTTTATTATGGTTACAATGTGAGGCCACTGCAGGGTTTTTAGCAGAAGAGTGTGTCTTTTTGTTTGTTTGTTTGATTTTTCATAGCAATTAGATTATTCTGATTACTGGATTTTGAATAGCCTGTAAGTGATTAAAGGACAAATTAGGGAGAACAGTTAAAAATAATCCAGGAAAGTCCTGGAAAACATCCTGCAATAATCCAGGAAAGACATGATGATGGCTTTCATAAGGTTATTTGTGAAAGAGATGGAAAGATGTGGTTGTATTCTGGATATATTAAAAGCAGAGCCCATAGCCCACTGCCCATGGAATATCAGAGGAAGAAAAGAGATAAAAATGAAGTAAGTAAAGAAGTAAATTGAGAAAATAAAAATATACTTTCAAAGAGGTGGTTACTTCAGCCAAGAGTCATATTTCTATGTGAAACAACTGAAAAACTGGATAGAATACATGAAATAAAATCTTTCAAGATATTTAACATTAATAATGAAAGATGAAGATTCTTTTTTTTTAATGATGGTGATAACTCCCAGCATTTTTAAAACATTTATTTATTATTTCTTTATTATTTATTTTTGGCTGTGTTGGGTCTTCGTTTCTGTGCGAGGGCTTTCTCTAGTTGCTGCAAGCGGGGGCCACTCTTCATCGTGATGCGCGGGCCTCTCACTATCGTGGCCTCTCTTGTTGTGGAGCACAGGCTCCAGATGCACAGGCTCAGTAGTTGTGGCTCATGGGCCCAGTTGCTCCGTGGCATGTGGGATCTTCCTAGACCAGGGTCCGAAGCTGTGTCCCTTGCATTTGCAGGCAGATTCTCAACCACTGCACCACCAGGGAAGCCCGAGGATTCTTGACAGAGGAGAAATAAACAAGATGAATCATACATTTGCCCTGGCTTACTCTCTGGAGAGAGTTGCCAGGTTGTAGTGCAGGGAGAGGAAACCTAGATAAAGCCCAGTGGTCTCCATAAGATGAGAAAACAAAACTGGAGTTTGGAGAAGCCAAGGAAATAGGAGTTTCCAGAAGAGAGTAACAGAGGGGAGAGATCTGCATAGAGAGGAAGTTTCAGAGATCTCCCCCTTCAATGTTCAGCTGAGTACTGACAGGTACAAATGTATGAGGAAGCTATCTGCAGCTGGAACCACCAGAAAAAGTTCGAAGGAACAATGCCCAAAGCTCACACAGAAAGAAATAGTTTCTGTTCCCACCAGGAAGAGAAGAAAAACCTCATAACTAATGGGACATCAGATACAGCACTCACAGGGATTTTGCCTCAGTAATAAGGCAAAATTAAATCTAGACTGAACACTGTTCTGGTACCATCTGAGAAAACTTAAAAGTAAGACTCAAAAGGAACCAACTTTTCCCAAATAACTTAACTGCACCCTAGATCATAGCTGAAGAATATTTATAGGGATACAAGGAAATCCAGCACTCAACCACACAAAATTTGCAATGCCTGGCATACATTCAAACATTACCAAAGCATGCAAAGAAACAGGAAAACACAATTCTTAATGAGGAGAAAAATAAATTAATCAAGAAATTATAGATGATACATCTAATAGAACAAGGACATTAAAAGTTATTGTAGGGCTTCCCTGGTGGCGCAGTGGTTGAGAGTCCTCCTGCCAATGCATGGGACACGGGTTCGTGCCCATGTCTGGGAAGATCCCACATGCCACAGAGTGGCTAGGCCCATGAGCCATGGCTGCTGAGCCGGCGCGTCCAGAGCCTGTGCTCCGCAACGGGAGAGGCCACAACAGCAAGAGGCCCATGTACCGCAAAAAAAAAAAAAAGAATAGTTATTGTAGGGCTTCCCTGGTGGCACAGTGATTAAGAATCCGCCTGTCGGGCTTCCCTGGTGGCACAGTGGTTGAGAGTCCGCCTGCCGATGCAGGGGACACGGGTTTGTGCCCCGGTCTGGGAAGATCCCACATGCTGCAGAGCGGCTGGGCCCGTGAGCCATGGCCGCTGAGCCTGCATGTCTGGAGCCTGTGCTCTGCAACGGGAGAGGCCACAGCAGTGAGAAGCCTGCGTACCGCAGGGGGGAAAAAAAAAAAACAAGAAAGAAAGAATCCACCTGTCAATGCAGGAAACATGGGTTCAAGCCCTGATCCAGGAAGATCCCACATGCCATGGAGCAACTAAGCCCGTGAGCCACAACTACTGAGCCTGCTTGCTGCAACAACTGAAGCCCGTGCGCCTAGAGCCTGTACTCTGCAACAAGAGAAGCCACTGCAATGAGAAGCCCACACAATGCAATGAAGAGTAACCCCCGCTCACTGCAACTAGAGAAAAGCCCGTACACAACAACAAAGACCCAATGCAGCCAAACATAAATAAATAATTAATTAATTTTAAAAAATGGTATTGTAACTGTACTCTATGTGTTCAAGAGGCTTAGGGGTAAGCTGAGCATGTTAAGTAGAGAAAAAGAAGATATGAGATAGGCCCAAGTAGAACTTCTCAGGCAGAAACTACAATGCTGAGATGAAAAGCAACAATAACAACACTGGATTGGATTAATTGCATATTAGACATTTCAGAAGTAAAGATAATGAACTTGAAAATATAGAAACAGAAACTACATAAAACTCAGAAATAAAAGAGGATAAAAATGAGCACAAAAACATAATCAAGCACTAGTGACTTACAGAACTACTTTAAACAGTCTGACATATGTAATAGGAGTCTCAGAAGGAAGGGGAGGAGAAAAGGCAGGGGGGATAAGAAAAAAAAATTTTGAAGAAATGGCTAAAATATTTTCAAATGTACTTAAATCTCCAGAACTACAAATTCAAGAAACTCAGTGAACCCCAAGAATAAGAAACTTGAAGAAAACTCCACCAACACTCGTAATATACAGAAAATCTTAAATACAGTCAGAGGAAGAAAAGTAGCAAACTATATGCAGAGGAACAAAGATAAGATTTATTCAGACTTCTTTTGGGGTAAAAAGGAAGCATCCAGAAGACAAAGAAACAACATCTTTAAAATATTGCAAGAAAAAGAAAAATCTACCTAGAATTTTATACCCAGGTAAGATATCTTTCAAAAATGAAGGAAGAGTAAGGCTTTTAAGTCACACAAAAGAAGAAAGAAGTCATTACTGGCTCACCTGCACTATAAGAATGGTTAAAGGAAGTTCTTCAAGCAAAAGGAAAATTATACCAGAATAAACACTGCATCCAGGAATGAAGAACTCCTAAAATAGTAATTATATAGGTAAATCTAAAATATGTATATTTTCTTGTTATTTAAATCCCTTTAAAAGATAGTTGACTATTTAAAGAAAAATTAAAAATAAAAACAGTGTACTGTGGGATCTATAACATATGTAAAAGTAAAATGTATGAAAATAATAGCACATAGGCTGGGTCAGGATAAATTAAAATATACCCCTGTAAGTTTCTTATACATGAAATAGCATAAAATCACTTGAAAATAGACTGTAATAAGTAAGTGATGCATACTATAAACTAATAAAACACAAAACAGAGTTATAGATAATAAGCCAAAAGAACCAATTACTATAAAAGTAGAGAAATTTAAAAATGGGAAATAAAGAACATGGGATAGTTAGAAACTAGTAGAAACATGGTAGATTTTAACCCAACAACATCAACAATTACATTCAAAGATAAATATTTTAAATGCCCCAACTAAAAGGTATTTTAAAAGGATTTTCAAATTGAATAAAAGAGCAAGATCTTGCTTGCAACAAACACACTTTAAATATAAAGACATAGACAAATGAAAGGATAGAAAAGGTATATATACTATGCTAGTACCAATTAACAGAAATTTGGAGTAGCCAAATTAATATCATATAAAGTAGATTTTAGATCAAAGAATATTACCATGGATAAAGAAGTATATCTTATAATGAGATATGTGTGAAATCATCAAGAAGACATAATGACCCTAAATATTTATACATTTAATAACAGAACTTCAAAATATATAACACAAAATCCATAGAGCTGCAAGGAGAAATAAACACATACTTAATTTTAAAATAGAGATTTTTAACACTTCTCTCTCAATATTGAAGAACAGATAAGGAGAAACCAATGAAGATATATATTTGGACAACACATCAAACATCTAGACCTAGCTGATATTTTAAAAACACCCTATCCCCAAACAGCAGAATACACACAGGGCATTTATAAAAATGTCATGTTTTAGGCAATAAAACTAGTCTCAATAAACTTGAAAAGTACATACTTTCTGACTACAATGTAGTTGCAGTGAAATGTAAGTAGAAGTCAAGAAGAGGAAGCTCTCTGGAAAATCCCCAAATATCTGGAACTAATTAACATATGTCTAAATAACCAGTGGGTCAAGTAAGTAAACAAAATGGAAATTAGAAAGTGTTTTGAAATCAATGAACATGAAAACACAACATAACAAAATCTGTGGGATGCATTGCTTATAGAAATGTAGAACTAAATTTATATCACTAAAAACCTACATTAGAAATAAATAAAGGTTTAAATCAGCAACCTCAGCTTAAGGACTTAGAAAAAGATATTAAACCAAAGAAAGCAGAATAAAGGAAATAATGAAGACCAGAGCAGAAATCAATAAAAAGTTTAAAAATATATATAGATAAAATTAATGAATCCAAAAGCTGGTGGTTTGAGCAGATCACTAAAATTGAAAGAACTCTAACAAGATGATTGGAAAAAAAAAAAAGAGAAGATTCAAACTGGTAATATCATGAATGAGAGAGGAGACATCACTACAGATTCTACAGATACTAAAAGGATCATAACAGAATATTATGGCATCTTAGTATCAATAAATCTGACAATTTAGGAAAATATAATAGATAAGTTTCTTCTTCTAACTTATAATAGATAAGTTTCTTCTTTCTAAGTCACAAACTACAAAAGCTTGCTCAAAAAGAAACAGATAACATAAATGGTCCTATATATAGTAAAGAAATTGTTATGTAGTTTAAAAAAAAACAAAAACAAAACCTTCCCACAAGGAAAACTACAAGCCCAAATGGCTTCATTGGAGCATTTAAAGAAGGAATAACACCAATTCAATACAAACTCTGGAAATAAAACAAAACAAGCAAGCAAACAAACAAAAAAACAACTACAGACAAATAGCCCTCATAAACATAGATACAAAAATTTAATCCAGCTATATATAAAAAGCAAATACATCATGACCAAGGGAGATTTATGCCAGGGATACAAGATTGGTTTAACATTTGAAATCAATCAATGCAATTCATCATATTAGCAGATTAAAAATGAAAATCTTATAATCATCTCAGTATACAGAAGAAAACATTGGACAAATATCCAACATTCACTTCTCATAAAAAATATCTACGCACTAGGAATATATGGTAACTTACTCAAATTGTTAAATGGCACCTATGAATAACATACATTTAACAGCAAAATAATTCATAATCATGAAAGATTGAATGAATTCCCCTATAAGATCAGGAACAAGGAAAGAAAGTAAACTATTATAACTTTGATTCAAAATTGTACTGGACACTCTAGATAGCAAAATAAGACAAGAAAAAAAGGTATCTAGATCAGATAGAAAATAGTAAAACGCTCCTTATTCACATATGACACAACTGTCTATGTATAAAATCTTATGGAACAATGAGTTACTTTATCAAAGTTGCAGGATACAAGATCAACATACAAAATCAGTGTACTTTTATATGCTAGCATTAAGCAACCGAATTGAAAATCAATATAATTCACAAAGCATAAAAATACAAAATACTTAGGAATGCATACATATACAAAAATATGTAAAGGACCTTCATATTGAAAACTAGAAAACATTGTTGAAGATTATATAAATAAATGAATAAATATGGATTCATAGATCAGAATACTCAATATTGTTAAGATATCCATTATCCCTCAAACTGACCCAGAGATCTAATACAATCCTAATCAGAATTCCAGGAAAAATTTTTAATGTTAACATTAACAAGCTGATTCTAAAATTCATATGGAAACACAGTGAACCTAGAAAAGCCAGAACAACTTTGAAGAAAAATAAAGTTGGACAATTTTTACTACCCAATTTCAAGGTTTTTATAAAGACATAATGATCAAGACATAGACAAATACATCAATGGAACAGAATAGAATTCAGAAATAAACCTACATATACATGGTCAATCAATTTTTGACAAAGGTGCAAGGTAATTCAGTATAGAAAAGATAATGTTTTCAACAAATAGAACTGAAATTGGATAACTCTATGTCAAAAAACTAAACTTCAATTTATACCTCACATTATGGAAACATTAACTGAAAATGAGACTTAGATTTAATATACAATCCCAAACTATAAAAGTTCTAGAAAAAACATAGGAGAAAAATCTTCATGCTTTTGGGTTATACAAAGATTTCTTAGCTACATTAAATGCAAAATCCATAAAATAAAAATTGATAAGTTGGACTTAATCAAAATTTAAAACTTTATTTGAAAGAGAATGAAAAATAAGATAGACTGGGAAAAAATGAAACTCAATAATGAGGAAACAATACAGTAAAATATAAGCAAAAGATTTAGATAGCTATTTCACCAAAGAAGTTATGCAAAGAAGCATATGAAGTATGTTTACCATTATTAATCATTAGAGTAATAAAGATTAGAATCAAAATGATATAATTCTAAATACATTTTAGAATGTCTAAAATTAAAATATTGATCTACCGAGTGTTGGTGAGCATGTGAAAGAGCAGAACACTACTAATAGGAAGATAAAATACTACAACTTTAAAGAGCAGTTTAGTTGTTTCTTAAAAAATTGGACACACTAATACATGCCCCAGCCATTCTACTTCTATGTATTTACCCAAGATAGGTGAAAGCATGTGGCCCTGTAAAATTCATATATAAATATTCATAGCAGTTTTATTTGTAATAGCTAAAAACTGGAAACAATCCAAATGTCCATCAGCAGGTGAATGAATATACAAATTGTGGTATTTCCAAGCAAGTTGTATTGCTAAAGAATACTTAGCAGTAAAAATGAATAACAGGGGTTTCTCTAGTGGCGCAGTGGTTAAGAATCTGCCTGCCAATGCAGGGGACACGGGTTTGAGCCCTGGTCCGGGAAGATCCCACATGCCGCAGAGCAACTAAGCCCGTGCTCCACAACTACTGAGCCCGCACGCCACAACTACTGAAGCCCACGCACCTAGAGCCCGTGCTCCACAACAGGAGAGGCCACGTGATGAGAAGCCCATGCACCACAACGAAGAGTAACCCCCTCTCACCGCAGCTAGAGAAAGCCTGTGCACAGCAATGAAGACCCAATGCAGCCTAAAATAAAATAAATACATTAAAAAAAAAGAATTAAAAAAATGAACTATGCATGAAAAAAATGGATTAATATCAACACAATTATGCTGTACTAAAGAAACCAGGCCACCCCCCCACAAACAAATGAATAGATATTGTATCTTTCCATTTATATAAAACTGTAGAAAATACAAACTAATGTACAGTGGGGAAAGCATTTAAATGGTTGCCTGGGGACACAAGGCTGAAGAACAGAAATGGATTGTGAGGGATTGCATTGAGGCAGGAGCAAATCTTTGAGGGTGTTAGATATGTTTACTATCTTGACTGTGGAGGTGGTTTCACAGATATATACATATATCTGTGATATATATGTCAAAATTGGTCACATTTCATACTTTAAATATATGCAGTTTATTGTATGTCAATTATAGCTTGATACAGCTATTACAGATTACATTAAATTAAAAATGTAAAAAAATGTAAAAATGTAAAAGGATGTTAATTCTAAAATTTACTTGCTGAGAGATATTTTAGAGCATTAAGAAACTAGGCAAGTAATTTTTCAAATTCAAAATTTTAACTTAATTACTACTGATAAATTGCTTACTCTGTGCTAGGTACTATTCTACAAATATTTACAAATATTGACTTATTTAGTCCCTGTGATAATTCTATTCCTTGGGTATGGCATTATTCATACCCATCTTACATATGAAGAAATTGAGGCACAGAGAGTGATGCAGTTTTATAAACGCAAAGCTTGGATTTTAACCCAGGTGGTCTGGCTTCAGGGATACAGCTCTGTTTAATCTTGCTTAAAAAGAGAGTTTATTTTGACTACTTCACAGATTCAGTGACTGTACTATAGGATTTTACTTTCATTTTCTTACCGCCCACATTTCTTGAATAGATTTTTGCATGCAGGTTGGAATCTTTACTGCCTTTTTATAAGATAATACTTTAACACATACTAAGCACTGCTTTCATTAGCACAAACTGTCCTGCCCACCAGACTCCTGTTTTAAAACCTCTTTGCCTCTCTATTCTTCACTACTTTTCTGAACTGATTCCATTCTACAAAGCACAAATCTTCAGATTTTGAAATAGATACAGCAGTATGACGCCTGTTTTTATTCCTACCCAAACTGGTTTGTCCTATTGCAAAGCATTTATTATCCAGATACGACTATGAAACACTTGATTGAGTATTGCTTCTAAAGATACTTATTTTGAGAATGTAAATTTTGTGTTGGTAATGACTTTGAGATTAGAGATCAAGTCTTCAACTTATGTCATGCATATTCAGAAATACATATTTTTGATACAGAATTGCCAACTTTTCAGACCTCATGAGAACATACATGCTCCACTTAGAAAATATAATCATATATATATTTTTTAAGCTCTCATGTAGAACAATCAGCTCAGCCTATGAGGGTTGGCAATGCATCTCTCCCCATCACTGTCTCCAAGTTTTGCCTTGGGTGTGTAACGAGGGATGTCCACTCAGGCATGAAGAATAGAGGCTAAATTAATTGCGTTGGAATTGTGAAAATGGTGTGCTTCATGTGGTAGGGGGACATTCCACATTTTTTTCTTCCTTAAAGAATGTGATATTTGTGTCAACTGGCGAAGAGTGGGGGGCGGGTCCTTTTGGTATGGATACAAATTCATTAAGCTAGTTCAACGGGAAACACCAGGATCCACATCTTACCCAGTCCTTCCTTCTCAAATAGTTATCGTTAACTCTCCGAGTTCTAAAACAAATCACTCTCATTTTTTCATTACATGTTTCATATAATTTATTGTACATAATAAATAGTTTGCAAGAGTTGGGTTTATGAATAGCTTGAAACAGGTTTTCCATGTCCAAATCAAGCTGCCATAGAAACCATTTTTCGTTTCTGCCAAACGTATGGTCTTTTCCTTTTTTTCTGCCTTGAAATATGTTGTTTAAAAAAAAATCTCAAATTATTCAGGAAAGTTGATCAGGTTTCATTAAAATAATGACTTCATTTTAGCAAATGCTCATTTCAACCTCTTATTAAATGACTCCTTCTTGCATTATGGGCATCAAACTAAAAATATAAATATATAGCTTTAAATCTTGATATAATGATATTTATCATAAAATAAATTAAAATACATTTTCATTCTCCTCCCACTTTCCTATAAAAGAACTTCTGCCCTTTTAAAACAACAGAACAGGAGCAGGACCAGGTTAAGCTTCTGCCAGATAGTTCATGTAGAAAGTCCACGAGGACAGTAGTCTGCTGGGTATTTATATCCATACCTCCTCACGGAGCTTCCAATTTTTTGGCAGGAAAGATTTTTTAAAAAGGTTCTTTCCACAGGTGTTTTTCCAATGTCTCATCGTTATAATATTTTGACTTTTCAAGTAACTAATATCCAAAATCAGAGTCCTCATCAAAGTAACCAATCCCTCCTAGGTAAATGTCCAAGTTCCAAAAGCCAGCTCAACTCAAAAGCTGCACTCAACAGCTAAATAACTAAATAGCTCAGATTCTCAAACAAAAAACTACCTTCAGAAGTCACTGTGATATATGACCCCTATAACAGAAAAGGTGTTATGGAGGTTCAAGGGAGTGGTTGTGTTTTGGCAAGTAGAGAGAGATCTGTTTGTTAACGACCGATCTACTTTTAGGGTCTTTTTAAAACTTTTTAAAAACTTTTATCCTTTCAACCTCTACTAACTAGTATTTAGCTTACAGAAAGAAAATGATTTATTAATTAGTCCAGGTTTATTCTGTAACTCAGTAGCACCATGAGATGTACACATTTTTACCCCATCCATTAAAATGCCCTGCTTTAAAGTACTTTCCAAAAAATTCATTTTTTCCACTACATACTCTAGATTCTTACATAACTAAACTAACTTTATTTCCTTCACAAGTTCTTCCATTTATTCAACAAATATTTAATGAGTGACTTCTCTGTGCAATATCATATAGGTTCCATGGAGCCACAGATTCAAGAGTAATCTCTAGACCTTATCTTCATGGATGTAAATTAAACATAAAGGTGAAATAAACATAAAGGTTGGAGCCAAATGGTGTAACACATTGAATGATAAGCCAAAGAGTTTGGATTAAAAAAAAACAAAAATGTTTTGTAATGGTGCCAATTTTACTATTACAATGACTACTACTAATTACAGTTTAACATTTTTATCTTGTAAGCTTCAAAAACCAATTGCAGCAGTTTAACTTAGAAAATGGGGGTGGGGGATGAGGATCTACTGGAAGAATCTAGAATATCTCATGGAATCTAAGGGAGAGATTGACAATCAGCCTTGAGAACTATAAGAAGTAGGAGACTTGAACTTTTGGAACTTCAACTGCAAGAGTTTTTGAACTTTGTTTCATGATTGCTGCCACTAAAGTGAAATAGCTTCCAGCTCCCAGTCTAAGGTGCTTGATTCACAACCCAGAATTAGCCCATCTTGAGTCATTGTGCATTCCCAACTAGCAATAATTAAGCGGACAGAGTCAAGTGTTACCGGCACTGCTTCTGAGACTCACTCCTGGAAACTTGGAGGTGGGGGGGCAATTCTTTGAGAAGGGGAAATCTTGTGAGGTAGTTATCAAAAAGTGCCTTCTGTAACCACAACTAACATTCTATTGGTTAAGCATTGTGCTAAGTGCTTTTCACATACCATCTCAAAAAATCCCAAAGAAGCCTAATGTGGTAGATATTATTATTCTCATTTTGCCTATAAAAATCAAAATTTTAAAAAGGGTAACAGCCAATAAGCAGTGGAGCCAAGAGCTAAAGTCTACTTTTACTGGCTGCACAGCTTATTCTCTGTCCTTCATCTTGATGTGGTCAATCCAAAGGTTGATTGAGTCTGGTGCCTCTGTCCTCATAAGTTTTCTGTCCTCAACTCTTCATTTTGAATAGGTGAAGAGCTGCTTGATTGTAAGAGTCATTTGAGGAGCCAGTAAACGTCTAGCTGGTACCCCCAGAGTATCTACCTTTTCTTGTCATGTTCTAACACAAAATAAGAGGGGTATGTGTTCCAGGTAAACATACCTGTGTTTTCTCATGGACTCTGTGTGATATATGGTACTCGAACGTAAATGAACTGATGCCACTAGTACTGTATTCTGGACTAAATATATTCCGGAGTAAAATAGATTTTTGTGTGTGTATGTGTGTGTGCGCTAAAACAAGCCATGAGTAATCATGCTGTTTCTATGGTAAAGTCTAAACATTTGACTTAGAAATAGGGTGTGAGCACATATTCGTACTACTGACCAATCAGATACTGCCTGTAGACTATTTCTTTTGGACAATCACCATGGTAAAAATAAAATATGCATTTCTCTAATAAATTAACTTTTAATATGAAAAATGGGCAATAATCTACATCTCTATTCCAATCAGAGGAGTAGAAATCCCTGATCAGAGGATCTCTTGGAAGTGGAGAGAGAACTCTGAAGTTGGGTAAGATAAATCCAGACCAGTGATAACTTATCTGCCTATGTTGGCATAAGAGAGGTAATACATTGGGTCTGGCACTCAGGCTTTTGAAGCAAAGCCCAGTTCATTATCTCAGCAGGGATGGAGTGGATGGTGGGTGGTAGTGGGAGGAAGGTGCAGGGAGAGCAAAGTTTTGGCTATTATCACTGCCACTGCTTATTCATAGTCTCAGGTTATTACCAAGTCCCAAGTTCACAGGTTTGGAACTTTCTATGAGAAAAGTCACACTACCTTTAAATACTACAATAAAAAGGGTAGACATCACCATCAGGGTTGGCATACATAACCTTTAAGAAGGAATCATAAGCTTTTCCTGTGTGGTGGACCTGTTCTTGATAATAAACCCTTTACAAAAGTAGTAAAAAAAAAGATTATTGACTTACTTTTGGGTGGACTATAAGAAATGAATTCTTTGATGAAATGAGAGACTATGGTCCTAGATGGAAGCCAGGACTCCACTTGTGCAGTGGAATTCTCAGTAAGGGGAAGATGAGCTGGACTCCCTGGGGGGGATATGTTAAAGGGTTCCTAGCAAAGCTGATTGTCTGTCTCTGTTAGTCATGACATCTTTACAAACACTGCAAATTAGTTAAGGAAGAGCTCTGAATGCAAAAATATCCAAATTTACATTGATGAATGAATTAATTAGGACATGACTAACTCAAAAATTCTGATAACAAAAATAGGAGCCATTGGGAAAGTCAGTTACCTCTCTTCTGCTGGAGAGGGAAACACATGCAGACCTTATCATTTTAAATTCAGTTTAAATATAGTCCAAACACAGTCCAGATTACTTTCTGTGATCATGGAGAATGTACTTTTGACTAATTCATCTGGCTTGGGTTTCCAAGAAGATTTTGGCACAGTAAGGAAAGCTTGTTGTCTGACAGGGTGCACAGAATGTACCTAAGTGGCTTTGGTACTGAATGGCTCGGACAGAAGGGTGAGGCGCCTTCATTTGCCAGATCAGAGCTGAAAGGAACAACGTGCAACTGCTAACATTCTCTCACTTTCTGCACTGACACAGGCATCCTGTTAAGAGAAAAAGAGGGAGGGCACAGTGAGAGAGGAAGGGAAAGATTAGAGCAGAGGGCAGAGAAATAAAGGGATAGAAACCAAGGTGAAATTTGCTCTGGGCATTGGATAATAAATTAAGGTGATGTGATATGGGAATATTTTCCCCACCTCCATCCCAGTTTTTAGGATATTAGAAAATGATTCCTATTTAAGAAAGAGAGAAGCTTTCTGAAAAGCTAAATATATCTCCCCCAAATTGGCTACAACTTCCTTCACATAAAGACAAGTTTGAGAGATATGAATAGTCATGGGAGGAATATTTTATGGAACAAAATATTTATTCTTGTTTCTCTTGTGAGGATATCAAGACAGAAAATGGTCTCTGGAGGAAATCATGCCTGTGAAAGATATTTTAAGATCAAAGTTTACCTGACACATAACCCAACTCACTAACAATGAAAACCATGAAATTCTGTTTTGAATGCACTGATTTTTCTTTTATCCTTTATCAGTTTGGCCCTTTGTCATTTACAAAATATATGTGCAACTATAACAATGTGATCTTTTTTACTGTTAAAACTTGAAACTTGTAATTTGATCAGAGAATTCAAGCCCCACATGGAACACTAGAAACTTAGTTTCTTTGACATACTTCTGATAATCTTTTAAAACAATGCCATTTATCTCATACCAAATGCCATCAATCTTCCTATTTATATATACAATGAATTCTAAATTTTTGAAAAATAAAACTGTTCAATAGTATAATACCTTCTTTTTGTGGCTCAATTTTTCTTCAGTTGATGATGAGAAAATCAGAAATACATTATTCTTACTAACTAGAGCTGAATGAAAGTCTTCATTTAAAGTAACTTAATTATATACAGAAAGTATGCAATAAAATAACAACCTCTATCATAAATCATAAGTAGCAATCAAAATAATGATCAAATCATAAAATAAGTTTGATTATGTGTAGAATTCCACTTTCCTTAGGTATGTTATTACTCCCAGAACAGGATGGAAACAAAAGAACTTGGCTGGAAATAGGCTCTCTCTTGGTCACATGCCTAGTACAGTTCTCTCTGCCCAGTAGGTTCTCAATAAATATTCAGTGATGATTATAATGAGTCTTCTGGAAACATTGCAGTGTGCAGGTATGTACAGATTTGAGATTAGAAAAAAATTTGTCAGTGTAATTGATTGTATCAGAAGAGAAAGAATTCTGTATCTAATATCATCGTATAAACTGTGGACCCAGATAAACAAAATTGTTGTATGGCTTTTTTCTTCTAATCTCTTTTTTTCCTGGCCACCCCACATACTAAATGGAGACCCATTGGACACATCTGGCACTTGATTAAATTATCCAGGAGCAAGGCAGAACAGCTAAACTGTTGCCAAATGTTTCTGGAAGGTGTACCTTGTTTCCTGAATCAGGTCCTTGATTTCTGACTGTTTTCTTCCAGGGAATAGTTCTATGGAGCACAGTATTTTGGAAGGTCCTGAGATTACTGTCATTGTGCCAGACTTTAGGCCATTCTGAGGTTAGAGAACAAAGTTGCAAGTGCCATAGTGTTTATGTTAAGGAAATAAAGGCTGAATTAAAAAAAATCATATGTGAACCATGGCTCTGATTATTTGCAGGTTGTGATAGTGTCTGGGACAAGTTAATATTAAGCCAGTGGAAAAGTGGGCCAGATATTTTGTTCCATTGCCACAACCTAACAACTTCACCTTTAGCAAATGTGAATCTTAGGTCTCCAAAGAGAAAAGGAAAGAGTAGATGGTTAGATTGGTCAGGCCAGGAAGCTGGAAGTCAATCTTGACTCTTAAGTTTTCTTCACCTCTCCTCCTCTCCATGTAATCTATGGCGAAGTTTTCTCTACCCTCTAAAAATACTTGAAATCTTTCTATTTCTTTCTAGCCTGCTGTCACCTTCATTTCTTATATGGAATGTGCAATAAACATGTAATTTCTGCATACACATCTTATTTACAATCCATTTGCCTCTCTGTGGTCTGGGTCATTTTTTAAAGGATCTGGACATGGTCTACTTAATTTGTATAAGGTGCTATGTCAGGCACTGTGGTAGGTACTCTCTCTCTCTCTATATATATATATACACATTTTTTTCATTTGATCCTCTTAAAAACCCAATTTCATAAATATAATTGTATTCATTTTCTCGTTTCTGTAAAAACGTTATGAATTTAGTGACTTAAAACAACAGCAACCTGTAAAAAACAATGAAATAATGCCATCTGCAGCAACATGGATAGATCTAGAGATTGTCATACTGAGTGAAGTAAGTCAGACAAAGAAGGACAAACATTGTGTGATATAGCTTATACGTGGAATCTTAAAAAATTGGTACAAATGAACTTATTTACAAAACAGAAATAGAGTTATAGATTTAGAAAAAAATCCTATGGTTATCAAGGGAGAAAGAGGGGGAGGGATACATTGGGAGATTGGGATTGACTCACAACCATATATAAAGTGGATAACTAATAAGGACTTACTGTATAGCACAGGGAACTCTACTCAATACTCTTTAATGACCTATATGAGAAAAGAATCTAAAAAAGAGTGGATATATGTATATGTATTACTGATTCACTTTGCTGTACAGTAGAAAGTAACACAACATTGTAAATCAATCATACTCCAATAAAAATTAAAAACAACAACAAAAACACAATAGCAACTTATCACCAGTCCCTGAGATTGCCCCAATCGGTACCCTGAGCCTGGAAAGTCACCTTATGGCCAGTGCTGAGCTATAGCTCAGATTCTCCTTCCTTATTAGGGGAAATCTTTCCCTGTTCTGAGTACATAGTGAACTTCCTTGTACTGCTTCAGTGGTGTATCACATAGCATCTGGCTAGTCCACTAGTATTTCTCCTCTGAGGGAAGGGAACAGTGTTTTCACCCATAGTACAAGAGGTGTCTGTGCAGTCCATCACCCTGTGGAGGCTATCCTGTTGGCCATGGGAGACAGGAACACACTACAGACACTAATCTTGCTGGACCCTTTCTTCTTTTTGTAATTAAAGTGTTCTTATAAGCACCTCATGAATGGAGTTCTCCTTGGGCTGGTATCTGTGGACTCCTACTTCTGATGCTTGGTAGCATTACACTCTTTGCCATCTTCCATGAGGTGGAAATCCTCACCTGGGACTGGATTTTCCTGATTAACAAACAGAAATTTATTCTTTTTCAACTCTAGAGGCCCAAAGTCTGAAACGAATCTATGGGGCTAAAATCAAGGTGTCAGTCGACGGGGCTGTTTCCTTCTGGAGGCTACAGGGAATAATCCATTCCTTACCTCTTCCAACTATGAAAACACTGTTCTTGGCTATCAGCGGTTCTTGGTCTGTGGGTGCCTGTGTCTAGCCTCTGCTTCATTGTCATGTTGCCTTCTCCTCTTTTGTAATCAGATCTCTCCCTCTGCCTCTCTCTTATAAGGACACATGGGATTACAGTTTAGGATCTGCCTGAATAATCCAGAACAATCTCTCCATCCAAGACACTTAATTTAAATGTGTCTTTTGCAATATAAAATAATGTTCACAGGTTTCAGGAATTAGGATCCCGTTTTCAGTGGGGACAACTATACAGCCTAGTACAGTTCTCTCTTTTCACATATGACAAAAAAGCTTCAGTGGGTTAAGTAATGTGCCCACATTTATATATCCAGGAAGTAGCAAACCTGATATTCAAACCCAAATCTTTCTGACACTGGAATCAATGTTCATGCATAATGAAGAAATTGGATATGGTAAGCTTGAAGGAGAAAAATAGAAAAGAGGTGGAGAGAGAGATTATAATGATCTCCAAATACTTGAAAGAGTCATCACTTTAGAAAATAACTAACCATGATAGCTAACATATATTTAGAGCTTGTACATGCCAAGAGGTGTTTTAAGCTCCTTTACAAATATTAACTCATTTCATCTTTACAGCTGTATGAGGCAATTTTCATTATTGTCAGTGGTTCAGTTAATTGTTAAAAATTACACAATACTTAAGTTATGGAGTTGGTGTTTGAACACTTGATATCTGGCTTTATAGCCTGTGGCCCTAAGTCTCCTCTAGACAGACTGATCTCACCCTACAAGTTCTGGCAGGAAGAACTTCAACCATCTTGCCTTTGCAGATGATGACAAATTTTTAGTTCAATATTAGATTAACCATTAACACTCGGAACTCTTCAAAATGACATGGACTTCCTCTTGAGACAGAGAAATTCCCATCACTGGGATGCCAAAAGTAAAAATTTCATGACTGCCTCTCTGAGATATTGAACTTGGTGACTATGAATTGGAGGCAAGTTAGACTGATAATTTCAGTTTGTTCCAACTTCATAAGTGATGACTTTAAGGTTCTACAACTTCAAAAGCTTAATATCAATGTGAAGTCAGTCAGTGGTAGTTCAATGATAGCTATGCTTTAGGAAGATTAATCTAGGTCTAAGTCATCATAGAAGCAAAAGAGGAGAGAGTGGTTTGGGGAGAAACCAGGTAGGAAATTATTTTAATTTAATAGTCCAGGTAAGAGTTAATACAGAACTTAAAGCAGTGGCTGTGGGACTAAAGAAGAAAGGATTATAATTCTAGTCAACTGGTCTTTGACAAAGGAGCAAAGGCAATACAATAGAGAAAAGATTGCCTTTTCAACAAATGGAGCCATAACAGCTGGACATCTACATGCCCCCCCAAAAATGAATCTAGACCCAAACCTTATACTTTTCACAAAAATTAATTCAAAATGGATCATAGACCTAAATGTAAAACACAAAACTATAATATTCCTGTAAGATAACATAGGGAAAATTCTAGATGACCTAGGGCATGGAAATGACTTTGTCTGTTTGTTTGTTTTTTGCAGTACACGGGCCTCTCACTGTTGTGGCCTCTCCCGTTGCGGAGCACAGGCTCCGGATGCGCAGCCTCAGCGGCCATGGCTTATGGGACCAGCCGCTCCGAGGCATGTGGGATCTTCCCGGACCGGGGCATGAAACCGTGTTCCCTGCATCTGCAGGCGGACTCTCAACCACTGCACCACCAAGGAAGCCCAGAAATGACTTTTTAGATAGAATACCAAAGGCATGGTCCATGAAAGAAATAATTGATAAGCTGGACTTAAAATTTTAAATTTCTGCTCTGTGAAAGACAGTCAAGAGAATGAGAAGACAATCCAAAGACAGGGAGAAAATATTTGCAAAGACATAATCAATAAAAGACTGTTAGCCAAAATGTACAAAGAACTCTTAAAATTTAACGATATGAAAACAAGCAACCCAATCAAAAATGAACAAGAGACCCAAAAGACACCTCTCAAGGTGTTTGCAGGGAGGAAGGTCTGAATAGGTAGAGCAGTGAAACTCTGTTATATGATATTATGGTGAATACAAGTCATCAAATATTTGTCAAAATCCATAGAATATACAACCCCAAGAGTGAACCCTAATGTAAACTATAGACTTTAGGTGATAGCGATGTATCAGTGTAGGTTCATCAATTGTAACCAAAAATAAAAGGGAGGGGGGAAGGAGGAGAAAGGAATTTAAGTGTGACATTGCAGAAGCGAGATGCTGAGTTTTATTCTAGTCCAAGAGATTAGACATGTGGTGGTGATTTAGATGAAAGAGTCAGAGCTTTATGCCTTAATGTTAGACAGAATGGTGGTGCCATTGGTAAAAATAGTGAAGTCCAAAGGTAATACTTTGTTTTAAGAGAGAGATAACCTCAGTTTAGACAAATGGAATTTAAGGAACATGCAAGACAATTAAATGATCATTGTAATTTATGGACTAGAGCTTGAGAGGATGCCTAGGGCTAGAGATAAAGATTTGACTATTATTTATACAGATGAAGACCAATTCTCTGCAGCAATTAGCTTTCACTGGACAAGTTTTATTTTACAGGACTTAACTCATTTAATTCTTACACCAACCCTATAAAGTAGATATTCTTTTCCCATTTCATAGATGAGAAGCTAGGCTCAGAAAGGTTAAATAACTTGCTCAAGGTCACATATCTAGTAAGTGGTGGAGTGTGTAGCCATGCCCTTTGCATTTCAGAGTCCATACCCTTAATCACTTTGTTAAACTGTTGTGAGAGAAAATATAATCATCCTGTGCATTTCTTCTCAAAAGTTGTTTCCAGAATGTACCTTGTGGCCAAGAAGAATTCTAGTCTATCTCTTTGTGCCTGAGTGAAAAGGGTTGGATGGTAGGGAGTGGATAGGTATCTCTCAAGGAACACACTGGAAGAAGAACTGTCTTATCTTAAAAATCCATCCTAATATTGAATTAATATAAAAATCATGTTTTCTGCTCCCCAGTGTCAAGTAAAATTTATAATCTAAGGAGATGTGTCCTATGTAACTATGTAACCTTTGCCTTTACTCTCAGCAGACTATCATATGCTCTGGGATTGGGGAGGAAGGATCCAGGCTGAGCAACATAGACCCCAGTAGAACACAGAGGGCTAGGGGGTATTACATATGTCAGTATTTATGAAATGAAAGAAAGAAGGAGGGCTTAAAAGTGTAATGGGAGAGTTAGAGAAGTGAGGGCCAAATTGACACCCAAAAAGGTGGATGGGAATTTCCATACTGTCAGATGCTGCAAAGGAAATATCCAAAAGGTTGAGAAATTAAAATAAAATTTAAAAAAACCTTTATATTTAGCAAGAAGTAACTTTCAAAGGTGGAGTTTAAATGAGGTGAGAGTCAGTGAATAAAGGTAAGAAACAACAAAGTGCTCAGAAATTGGAGAGGCAATCAGTGAATGCTGGTGGTTTGTGAAGTTTGTAGGAAGAAGTTAATCTGCTGGGTCAAGTAAAACCAGAAACATTGCATCAGCTGAGGTGCTTCTGTTGTTTACAACACAAATTGATTCTGCATAACCTAAGCAAAATAGGGATTAATACAACGAGATAGGGTAATTCTCAGAATCAAAAGAAAAGCTAAAGAATTAGACCTTGGAAAGTACAGGAACCAGATCAGTTCTAACAGGAAGCAGTAAAGAAGAACTGGTGAACAGTCCCTTCAGAATAATGCCATCAGGTGACTCCACTCCAGCCCTTTTCAAACCTTGGACTGCTATGATTCAAGATATAAATTCCAGGCAGAACATTTAACTGGCCTAGTTCTGGTCATGTTATCACACTTGGCAAGGGAAGGACAAGGTCCTTGAATTACAGTTTACCTACTAAGGAAAGGTTAGTTCTTCAAAGAAAATCTGAAGAATGAGTTCCAAAAAGCAAAACACTACTAAGGAATAGAAAAATACAGGCAGTTCTTACTTTGCACTGTGCAGTACTAGCTGAAACCCATGCACACTGGCACTGATTCTTCACTTTGCACAGTTCTGTGGTAACTGACATTTGACTTCTGACACCATGGAATGTTGCAGTGAGGAAAAGGTACTAGTAGGTACCAATTTCAGTTAACAAGTTATCATGCAAAGCAACAACTGCCTGCATGGTTGACCAAGAACAATTACAAAGAATCCAAGACTCCAAAGATAGATTTGTAGAATCAAACTATGCTATAGTAAAAAAAAAAAAAGGACCTTAGAGGTCATCAAATCTAGCCCTTTCCTATTACAGCAAAAGAAATGAAGTCCAGGGGAAGAACACTGACTTATCCAAGGCTTCCTTCTTGGACAAACAGAAATTATAATAGTAAAAGAAGTACAAAGAAAAGGAATGGTTCCCAGAGCTGGCTACAATTTCACAGGGAAAGCAATCTGTGGGAAGTTCAGTTTTGAGCTAGGGTTTGAAGGACTACTGAAATATGTTTCCTCAGGTGTAAATTGAGGAGGGCTGATCTAAATCTCTAAGAGCCTTTTCAGCTCTGACATGCTATGATTCAGAGCAATATGTACTAAAATTAGCAAGTCATAGATGGAGAATAGTAAGCAGGGTGGCTTGGTTGGAGCAAAGAGGCTTGTAAGGGAATAATGACAGCTCTAGGATGGTTGGTTGATGGATGTCTGGCTGGGAGTTCAGGGTTAATAGTCCTCCAAGGGGGTTAAGGGAACATGCCACCCTCAAGGTACTGTAGTATGCCCACCATTTATGAAGCAATGAACCAACACACTTGTTAAACCATAGCACCTGATATCTTCCCACAGAATGTGATTGAAACATTATTGGGAAAAGTTTTTCTGCAGGGCTGTAATAGCTGAGATTCCCTATTGCCTTATTAGATGAAGCAGCTATAATTTTAAATTCTGATTCTCATAGAGTATATGTGACTTCCAGCAGATGCGTGCCATCCCTAAGGTTAGGGCCTAGGGATATACAGAATGAACATACAAACTAAAGATTGAATATAAGTCATTTTAGTAACCATATGACAAACCCACTCATAGATGCTAAACAGGGTTTGCTGAGTGTCTTATTCCCTAGTGGAAACATTTACTTTTCATATGTATAACAGTTAAATGATATTAAAAAAAAAAGAATATTGCCCTAATTCTTTTGGCTCTGTTATCTATTATCTTTTCACAAACCCAAATGCTTTTTGATCAGATTACCAAATTAATAGACAAGGAAATATATTCAGTTCTTTCATTGAAATCCAGTTATATTTAGATTATCTCAGCACACAAAAAACCATCATCCTATGCTTGCTTCTCTGTCTGGTCTCTTCCCTTTTTGTAAGTTTTATCATCCTCTAATTTCATTCTTTTTTGTTTCCTTGTACATTTATCTCTGTCTCTCACTCCCCACCACTCACTCTGTGCACTACATTAATGTCATTTATTCTGAGTTAATTCATATGCTTTGTCTTGCCCTCCTCCCCTCCATTTTGGGCCACTTATCCCAGCCTCTATTATATTTTTATAAATGGAATGGGAATATTTACTCTGTCCAAAGCTGCCAGATGGGCTCATTCCAAATCAAGGTGACTCTGGAAGTTATACACGAGAACCTGGCCAGCCTAGGAGTGGGAGCAGGTAGAGAGCCTTTCTTATGTGGGTTGTCCACCCTCTCAGTGATACTCGTACTGTGGGCTGTGGAATGCCTGCTCTCTTATTAGCAGCTCTCCTAGATTCACCATTTTCCTCAATCCATTTCCTGACTTTAACTGAAACCAAACTTTATCCTCTGGATACCCATTAGAGCCCATCATGCTATTCACTGCACACTAGCACTTTACTGATTTGCCCAGATATTTTCCCATCATCATCACTCATCAGCCTCCTCTTTTTTTCTTTTTTTTCTTTTTTTCTAACGTATAGATACATCATAGGCGTATGCAAACTTTTTGTCATTATTACATGTTTTTCAGTCTAGATACACTTTCCCTTTTCTGGATGACATTGCACATCTCTTCATCATCAATATTTATCATTTTCAAAGAGTTAAACTTCTAAACAGATGGTACCCTGCTTGAATTTCTTCTGCTGGTTAACTCCAATGATCTTGAAACACAGCCATTCCTAAGATTGCATTTTTACTGAATTGTCCATTTCCATACCTCAAATGTTAAGCTTCCCTTCTCAAATTTTCACCTCTTTCCCTTCTACTTTCCAAAGTCTCCTTTCAAATACAATTCAGACCCTATCATCCTCCCCCTACCCCTACTAAAACCCTTCATTGACTTTTCTTTGCACTTGAAATACAATGCAAATTTCTTACTAGACTTGTTCTAGGAATGGATCTCACTTTATACCTCTCTTTGATCCTGTCTCACACCATCTTTCCCTCCCACACTTGTTTCTGCAGCACAGCCTTCCTTCTTTTCCTAGAACAAGATAACCTCTCATAGAACAAGATAACTAAATTTCATAATTTAGTTACCTAAGTTCAGTGTTGCCTCCTCAGAGAAGACTTCTCTGACATCCTGTTTCAAGAAATTCCTTACCCTACTTTACTTCATCTCATTTGTTCATAGCACTCTCTAAAATGGTCATTTTATTTATTTCTCTATTTGTGGTCTCTCCAGGACAATGGGTTGTTTGCCCAGTTTGTTGCTGTATCTCCTGGGGATATTACAAAGATCAAGAAATAGTCTTTGCATTTTGGGATTTCCAGTCAAAACTAGAAATCAGACAAGCTGATAATTATAATACCAAGCAATCATACTGAAGCAGTACAACAAAATTAAGAATATAGACTCTGCAGCCAGGCTGCCTGGGATTAGTATCAGTTTCCCCACTTACTGGCTATGTAACATAGGTTAGTTAATACCTCTGTGCTCAGTTCCTAATCATTAAATTGGGATTAAAAACAGTATTTACCTTACAAGGTTGTTGTGAGGGTTATAAATATGTTAGTGTTATGCAAAGTACTTAGAGCCTGGAATATAGTAAACACCCCAAAAGTGGGAGATTTTATTATTATTTGTCAAATCTGTCTTTTCCTCCTCATTCTAGGCATCAAAATTCCAGTTCAGCCACTCAGTGACTCTTTCCTAGATCATTGAAATAGTCCTGGCCTTAGTCTTATAATTTCTTCCCTGATCTACTCTACCTATTGTCTACACTTTGCTCCTTTTCCTAAAATGCTTCAGGGGCTTCCCATAACCTTAGAATAATGCCTATCTATTGTGGCTGACAAGTCCCTTCATGATCCGATCTCTGCCTTCTTCTCTAGTCTATTAGATTCTCACTTGCTACTTTCCACTTTATGTTCTAAGAATGCCAAACTTCTTAGAGTTTCCTAACTATGTCCGGCTATTTATTTTTCCTTATGCCTTTGCCCATGTTGTCTCTTCTGCATAGAATATCCTTTCCCTATATCATCCTTGATCCAAAATCACCCTTATTAAACCTTTAGGACTCAGCTCTGAATTTCAACCTAGAGGTATACAATGGTTCCTGAAGGTCAAGTTAAGAGGTCCTATAAAATCCTGTATATGCTATTATCTTTGCATTGAACACATTGTCTTAGCATCTATGTCTGACTCCCTGAGGGCAGGTACCACCTTTTGTCCATTTTTATATCCTTAGTAACAAACCTGGCAAATAGAAATTTTATTTGTATTATTCAATTATTGCCATAATAATTCCAGCTACAAATAACCCCAATTTTAGTGGCTGGACATCTGCTTCTTGCTATGATGAGCCAGACTTAACTTCCCATCATAATAATTAGAAGGTTTGACAACATACATGAAGTAACCAGTTTTCAGACATTTAACAACAGGCAGTGCAGAACTGTGATCTATGAAAAGGGGGACACAAAAGAGATGAACATGCAGTTCCCCTGGATTTCAACCTGGAGTCAATTTCTGAACCTAGGGTACAGAGAAGGAAGCTAAACAAAGCCCAGAAAGTCAGTCAATGGAAACAAACTAAGAGATGACAGAGACGATAGCTCTAGCAAACAAGGATGTTGAAGCAACTATTATACTATGTTAACTATGGAAACAAAAAAAGAGAAGTGGGAAATATAAGAGAGAAACAATTACAACTTCTTGAAGTAAAAAAATACAAACCAAAAGTGAAAATTTTACCTGATGAGGTTAATAACAAATTAGACACTGCAGATGAAATGAAATGACCAATGATTTATGTTATACTAATCAAATAAAGCAAAAAGAGAAAATAAAACTGATAAAAGAAACAGTCTCAGTAATCTATGCAACATTATAGGGTGGTTTAAAATATGTATAATTGTATCCTAGAGGGGGAGCAGAGAAAAGTTTGAAGAAATAGTGGCCAAAACTTTTCCAGGTTTGGTGGACATTATAAAGCTAGATTCTAAGAAGCTTAATGTAAACCCAAAGCAGGATACACACACAAACACACACACAGCATGGTGGAATCATAATGAGGGAAGTAACGGTGACAAAATCTTAAAAATAGGGGAAAAAAGATACAATATTTTCCCCCCTTATTTGCGGTTTCACTTTCCACAATTTGGTTTTAGTTATCTGTGCTCAACTGCAATTTGAAATTATTGAATGGAAAATTCCAGAAATAAACAATAAGTTTTAAATTGCTCCCTGTCCTGAGTAGCATGGTGAAAATTCATGCTGTCCATCCATCCTGGGGAAGTATACCATCCCTTTATCCAATGTATCCCACCCATTGGTCACTTAGTAGCCTCTCAGTTATCAGATCGACTCTCCTGGTATTGCGGTGCTTGTATTTAAGTGACCTTTATTTTACTTAATAATAACCCCAAAGAACAAGAGTAGTGATGTTGGAAATTCCAATGTGCCAAAGAGAAACCTCAAAGTGCTTCCTTTAACTTAAAAGGTTAGTTATCCAAAAAGGAAAAGCAATTTTTATAAGTAAAATGCATTTTATAAGCTCTAAAGCAACTGCTAAAATATATATAGCTAATATGCAGAGGTAAAATAAAATACTAAAAATCTCAATCCACGAAAAGGTAGGAAAAGAGTAAAGAAGGAACAGAAAATAGATGTCACAAATAGAAAAAAATAACAAGTTGATAATTTAAACTTTACTATATCAATAATCATATTAAATGTAAATGGCCTGAACTTCTAATTAAAAGAAATTGTCAAATTTATAATTAAAGACCCAATTCTATGCTGTTAATAAGAAACCCATTTTAATGTAATAACACATCGTGGTTAAAAACAAAAAGGAGGTAAATTTACATCATGCAAACTCTTAGCATAAAACATCTTGGGTGACTATAATTAATATTAGAACAAGGTGTATTACCTGGAATTTCATGATTTTAAAGGGATCAATACATCAAGGAAGAAAGACAATCTTAAATATGCATGCACTTGATAATAGGGCTTCAAACTACATGAAGCAAAATCTGAATGAACAAAGGACAAAAATTGATAGAGTAAATTGACAGAAAATCCGTAAGAATATAGAAAAGTTAAACTATGCTAAACAACTTGACATAATTCATATATATATAGACTACTTCAACCAACATCAGCAAAATACATGTTCTTCCTAGTGCATGCAAACATTCACCTAGACTGTCAAAAAGACATTTTAATAAATTTAAAAATGAAAGTTGAAATGATATAGTATATATTACCTAACCCTAAAGGAATTAAATTAGAAACTAGTAATGGAAAGTTATCTGGAAAATCCTCAAATATTTGGACATAAAACAACATGCTTCTAAATAACCCATGGAAGAAATCATGCAAAAAGTTATAAAAGGTTTTGAAATGAAAGAAAATTAAAAACATGACATCAAAATCATGGATGTAGCTAAAACTTGGAGCAAATTTTATAGATTTAATTGCTTATATTGGAAAAGATAAAATTTGAAATTCAGTGATCTAAGCTCCCACATTAAGAAGAGAAGAAATTAATGAAGTAGAAAAAAGAATTGGGTGAACCAGTGAAACCACATCTTGTTTATTTGAAACAAGATCAACAAAATTTATAAACTTCTAGCTAGACTAATCAAGAAAAAACAAGAGAAGAGAAAAACTACCAACATCCTGAAAGGGAGGAAATCATTATGAATCCTATAGAGATTAAAACGGTAATTAGAAAATATTATGAAACATTTTGTACCAATAAATATGACAACTTAGATTAAATGGACAAATTTAAATCTTCAAATTGTTTGAAAGACACAAATTACCAAAATAAATCAATAAATCTCATTGCAATTGAATCTACAACAATCACTCCTATGAAACCATTTCTGACAACGTCACCAGTGACTATCCTGCTACTGAATGCAATGAACCTTTCAGGACCCACTTCTCTATTTGATAATATAGAGCACTTCTTGAAATTCTTTCTTCCCCATTTTGGTGACATAATGCCCTCTTTGATTTATTCTTTTTTTTTTTTTTTTTTCTTTTGGCGGTATGCGGGCCTCTCACTGTTGTGGCCTCCCCCGTTGCGGAGCACAGGCTCCGGATGCGCAGGCCCAGCGGCCATGGCTCACGGGCCCAGCCGCTCCGCGGCATATGGGATCCTCCCAGACCGGGGCACGAACCCGTATCCCCTGCATCGGCAGGCGGACTCTCAACCACTGCGCCACCAGGGAGGCCCCCTTCTTTGATTTATTCTTACCTCTTGTCCTGGACTCTACTTTTACTCCAAAAGTGCTCTCTGGGTGATCTCATTTATTCTCAAGACTTCACTACCTCTACAGACAGACTGATGTATCCTCTATTTATGACTCTATCAGCCAACTGGATTTTCTGCACTTGAGTGTACAATAGACCCTACAAACTCAACATGTCCAAAATGGAATTGATCCCTGTCCAGACTAGAACTTTCATCTTTGTATTTACTTTCTCAATAAATGAATGAATGGTCTCCATAATTCCCTTATTTTTCCAAGCCTGGAAACTTGAGAGTCATCCTTCACTGCCTTGTCACTCACTCACACTTTCATCATTTAGCTAGTCACCATGGATTCCACCTGCCTAGTTTTTTGCATTATTACTACCTGAGTTTTTGACGCAATTTTTTTGCTTAATTTACTAAAATAGCCTCCTACCACTCTCTCTTACTTCATTTTTTTCCCTACTCTAATCCATTCCCCACGTGTTTCCAGAGTGATCTTTCAAAAACAGAAATGTGATCATTCTCCTTAAGACCCTTTACTACTCCCTTTTCCATCAGGATAAAAACCAAACCTTACTGGGGTGTGCAATGTCTTTTACAATTTGATTCTTGCATTACTCTTTAGCCATATCACCTATTGCTCAACTTTCACAATTTATTTTCTTTTCATATGAAATCACACTTGCAGTTTCATTAGTTTATCCCCCTTGCTCACACTCCTCTTGAGTCCTACACATGAGATGCTTTCTCAGCCAAGAAACTTTCCTCCTGACCCCTTGTTGAACCTCAGCAATTTGAGGGAATGTATCTCCTAAGTTTTCCTATACCATCCTCTTAATACAACTTGTATAAAGCATAGTACATTTTGGAAGAATATTGAAAACAAATAATAAAAATTGGAAAAGCAAAGTCACAGCTCTACAGAACAGTAAATGCAGAGAGAAGTGTAAAGGGAAATATTTACATAACCCAACATGATGAGCTTGGTAAAATGGAGATTAGGGAGGAAGTTACCAGCAACAGAAATAATTGATGGACTTTAACACATTTTAAAAAAGAAAGAAAGAGAAAAAGAAAAGGGAAGATGTTTATAGAAGCATCACCAGTGGCAGAAGAATGAAAAGCAAATGGAATGCAGGCTGCTTCTCTAGGGGAACTATCTCAAGAATCAGATTTATCAGTCTCTGGCTTGTTCTCCTTGGAAAAGGGTAATAAGTCCCAACATTTAAGCATTTTATACTGAAAATATCTAGCACTTGAAACTTAAACTGGGTGAGCAGGAAAAATGTTTTATAAACTGAGATTTTTGGGATTTTTACAGATCTTTCCTCTTTCTAATTTTTGGATGGCATTAATTTCAGTGATGCACCCCCAGAAAGCCCAGTTCTGATGGGACAGAGCTATCAGAGTCAAATACTTAAAGTCTGCCACAAATCTCATTCTCCAGGTCTAGAACTTTGATTCAGCTTTGTGTCTGGAGACATTCAGGTTACAGTCCATGAAAACAGAGGAAGCATCTTCAAACCGGGATATGCTTGGGTGGATGAAGACTTGTCATTCTCCAGACGTGGTCCAAAACACTTAATGTGATTCAAAGGAAGTCTTGTAGCCAAATTGAGCATTTTGGAGCCACAGGGAGCAATCACTTCCATAAAAAGCTTGAGTGATTGACCACTAGAAACTTCTTACTCTAAGAGTTTTTTATTTTTTTAATTAAATTAGTTCAAATGCTGAATTTACCTGCTTCTTGCCTTACATAAGCAGCTGCTAGGAAGTATTTGATAGTAAGTACTGAGAATTATGGCATGTGCCAAAAGGATTTTAGAATTGGGATCTAAGTTGTGATCTAATTAAACAATAAGACCTGACAAAACAGTCACTACTGGTCTGTTAATGACTTCCTGGGGCAGTTCAACTTCCCCGTGTCAAGGCAGAACAAGGGCAAGGTCATCTCTGCCTTTGACTGAGGCTTTTTTCCCCCTTAAGAATAATGCCTCTACTGTTTCTCTCTCTCTGCTCTAAAATCATACCCTAAAACAGTGACCAGAAAGTCTGATTCAGGAGTCTCAAAACAGCAAGACTAAAATTAAAAAAAAAGTTCTTAACAATCCTATAAAAATATACAAGAAAGAAATAGCACACCACAGCCCACAGCTCTACCAAATAGAGGCAGAAAGTGAAGCAAAGGAGTTTGACAGCTTGAAAACACACATCGCCGCAATGAATGGTCCAAAGGACAAGGCAGAGGCAGCAGATAGAGACTCAAACCCCAACTCCCACATGTGGAAACATCTGTTCAAATTGTGGCCACACCTGTTGCCCTGTTCAGGACGCAGAGGCAGATCTCAAAGCAGGAGAGATGCTTATCATCACCCACTTTATGCAGACTTCCTGAAGGTCTTGGTAGCTATGTCCATTTTAGTATTGGTAATTTTTTTAAAGAGCCACTTCACTTGTCTAGGTGGAAAATTAAGTACAACTTGAGTCTGGAGGACAGATAACTTTCTTTCAAACTGTTTTCACTGACTAAAAACGTTGTTCTTTAAAAACAATCACCACAACAATAAAGCATGAATTAAGGTAAATTAAGGAACCTAGTAAAGCCAGTCTGTAACAGAGACTGTTACATTATTAAGGCTACTTTTTGAATTCTTGTTTTCTAAGTAAAGGAAACATTTTAAGATTTAGATTAATTATATTATTTTAGGTGACAAATGTAATTTTCTCTGCATCAGTTCACAAGCGAGGTCATTTGCAAATAGTATGCTGTCTCCAGGCTGTGACGTATGCCTTTTTGCATAGAGTAGCCAGATAAAATATAGGACATTCACTTACATTGGAATTTCTGGTAAATAATGAAGAATTGTTTAGGATAAGTATGTTCCATGTAATGTTTGCAAAATTTTTACTTGCTAACTCCAGAAACCTTATTTTCACACTATTTTTGCTTTTAAATACTTTGCCTCATTCTGCCTTCATAAGGAAAGGGGATACAGAAGCATTATGCATGGGATGCATTTGACACAAACCAAATTAACTGAAAAAATTAAAATACTGTCTGAGGAAAAAGAAGACTTTCTCTAGAAGGATCCTATCTCTCAGGGGTCTTCATGGTGTCGATTGACCCTTACAATCTCCCGAGGGACCTATTTGGGGAGAGGCTGGAATGCATCTGTAGGGATAGTAGATTCAGCCTTCTTAGACCTGGGGTGGCAACCAGCTTCTCAGGTGATCCTAGTGTACAGCTACTGTTGGTCATAATCTTCAAAAACTTTTGTCTGCCTATTGTGTAGTACAGCATTATTAATTATTAAAAATTTCCTCTTAAACTTTTCCCATAATTATGATTACATCTCAGAATACGGCAGGAGGAGCCTCATTTAGACAGGTAAGACTGATTCACTCATTTAATCGGCCTAGGGTTTGTTCACCTTCTCGTTCTCTAAAACACCGAGTTTCTCAAGTTTCTAATGCAGCAAACATGATCTTACCTGCCTGCTTCCTTTGGGATTTCTGCATGGTTTACTGTAATTACTCCTGATGCCAGACCTTGTGTGCTATGAACAACTTCAAGGGAAAAAAAAAAAAAAAACTCGAAAAGGAACAGTGTGATATTTCTTTTTTTTTTCTTTTTTCTTTTTTTAAGACACTGTATCAAGGAAGCAAGATAGCATTTTGTTCTTATAATGTGATGGACAGATCATATGGATAATCTATTAGGATGATGGATGGTATAAATTTTAATATGAAACATCAACCGTAGTGAATTTCTCCTAGAATGTCTTTGAAAATGAACTGCCTCTGTTTGGTCCAAATTTAATAGTCAGGTCTCTAAGTTTAAAACTACTCTGGATATAAAAAATTTGATTAATTTTAATGATGTTCATTGAAGGAACCAGTCAAATCTTAGTTCAGAGCAATTGTTTCAGGAAGAAGTTCCTGAAAATGAATCCCATTTCCTGCCTCAAGGCTAAATACTATCTTACCTTCAACGTCTATTACCCTTCTGCCCTGATAAAATCCTATTTCCGTAGTCTCTATTTTTCTGTTTTTTTCCATGAAGCCAAATTAACCCAGTGAAATTGTTTCTGTTTTGTTCTGCTTTGTCTCACCCTAGATGCTTTATTTTCTTAAAATATATTTCTTTCAAAAGACAATTCTTATATGCTTACTGTGTGCCAGGATCCATGTCTCTTGATCTCATAAACCAAGATTCTTGTCCTCAAATCTCCCTGTCTGCTATTGGTCAGACGAGTAAGGGAACAATCAAAGTTACAGGACATGATGAATGCTTTGCTAGTTATATATATATATATATATATATATATATATATATATATATACACACACACACACACACACACACACACACACACACATATAAAGTGCTTTGGGAGCAAAAATATAGAACAACTAACTCAAAAGTGCCGTTTTGTAATTCTAATCAAAATAGAATTTTCACAGAATTATAGAGCTGGAAAATATCCTTCCTACTGGTTAAAATTAAACAGACCTAGTTTCAAAATCTGACTGTCACTTCCTAGCCATATGACATTTAAAAAATTACTTAACCTCCCTGACCTTCAGTTACTTCTTCTATAAAATATGGATATTAATACTTATAAAGTTTCAGGATGTGAAAATTAAACTAAGGAGCTAATTCCTGGTCCCCACCACTATCATCACTGCTATCAGTGGCTGACATTTACGGGTGAGCTGTGGCAAACACCTTACGTATGTTATTCAGCTAACTTTCACAACTGCTCTGTGAGGTTTATGTTATTCGTGTTCCCATTTCACAGGTGAGGAAATTAAAGTGCCCAAGGTCACATAGCCAATTCTTTGAGTTCAGGCAAACTTCAAGGTCTCACCTATAATCATAAGACTGATCAACCCAGGGAGCTGCTCTTCTATTCCTTTTTATATTTACTGTGATAACTTACTATTGAAGAAAAATCTGGCATCACCTACTTGAAACCCTTTCTTTTATAGATGAAAGATCAGAGGATAGAGAAGTTAAGACACTGTGAAACATTACAGCCAGTAAAAAACCTAAGACTAAAACTTCTGAGTAAATTCAGCACATCATATTGCCATCTGTTTTAATATTGAACACTGGTGGTTAAATTGCAAAATAATATTATAATTGTTTTTAAGCAGAAAATTTAGGATTCATGCCTTGTCTCACATCAATCTTCAAAATAAATTTATTGGAGGTAAATTGAGGGTTACCCTTTTCTTGGAGGCTGACGGGGGCAGCGTATGTGAGACTCCATGTCACGGGTGATTTTTGCGATCTGGAAATGACTTAGTCGTATGAAAAGAAGGGTTCTTTCCTGAGTTCAGGGAGCTCAGGATCATATCCCCCCAATATGTGTATCACAGAATCATAATGCCTTCAGGGACGGAAGGGACCTTGGATCTCACCCTGACTTAACCCCACATATTACAGAAGCTGAAAATGTGACCAAACTGCCCAAATAGCGGATTGGTCTTCAAACTATCCTTTAAACAAGAAAATTAAAATCAAATCACTACATTTCCTAAACAGGCTATAAAGCAATTATTTTTTAGGTTTTCCAATTGGACTCACCTAACAATTTAATTTCCTCACTATTCCACTCATTGCTTGCATCAAAGAAGCAGAGAAATAATATAAACTTCATTGTAATTTAGTAAAAGGGGAAAGTATCTGGAAACAAATTCCTTTTTTACTAGACAAATAATATTTCTCCAGAAGTGACACTGCATCCACTGAAAAAAAAAGAAAAGATACCAGATCACAATACACTATGTTTTCACTTATCTGTTTGTGTTCCATTATTATTATAATTGGGTCCCTACAATGTAACTTAGACTGTGCTGGTCACTATATTTATGATGTTTAATTAAATTCTCACAAACAGTTCCACAAGGTGGGCAATCTTATTTCCATTTTTCAGATAAGGACTCTGAATCTCCAAAAGAATAAATAATTTGCCTAAGGTCTCACACCTTATTTGTGACAGAGTCAGGACCACAACTCAGGTTTCACTGACTAAAGCTGGTGTTCTTTCCACCATGTTAGGTGACCTCTAAAGAGACTCTGGGTTTAAGTCCTAACTGAAAGAGAGAGAGAGAGAGAAAAAAATATATATATATATAGGGAGGAGAACAAGGATGGCTGGGCCAGGAATAAAGTCCAAATCTTTCAATCCTCTAGCTCAGGGACTGTGGACATTAGTCCCCACCATCTTGTTTGGAAAGAAAATGAAGCATACAAAGCAGAAATGAGGCAAAAAGGACTTGCCAAGAGCAAAACCGTCCTTCAGATTCATATTCCTTTGGAAGAGAACTTCACTATGGTTCGTACTATGGTATCTGCATCAATCATGTCTTCCACCACATGTCAGTAATATGATATTCAAATATACCTGACACCTGCATACCACCTCTCCCACTTTTGCCCAGAGACGAAAGAGTGGTTCATTTGCCTTTGGTTGGTGATGTATATAACAGTTCTTCTTTCCAATTTTTGAAAAAAAATCCTATTTTCCATCAAATATATGTCTCACTAAAAGAAATGTTAGTACTTCACACTGAGTCAGCTGCAGGAAGAATTTTTTGTGTTCTTAGGTCAACTTAAAAACGTACGGGTCAGATCAGGGATGGTGGCTGGGTTAACCATGATGCAGTAGGCATGTCCATGTTTATATGATGTTTGTGAAAATGATGCAAATGCATTTCATGCTGTCTAAAATATTTTTAAACTTAAAAGTGGAGGGAGAAAAAAACAATCACCCTGAGTCACAGATTCTATATTTTGTGGAACAGAATTAAATTGTCTAAAATACGGCATAAGGAAGATCACTTAGGGACTTTGCTCACACAATAACTTTTAAAATCTTTTACCCAATGTCACAGAGTTTTTAAATTCGGTGGAGATGCCAAAGGGTCTTTAAGCAAATCGGAAGTAGAAATCAATGTTAGAATTATTATTTTCAACAGGGTATTGACAACTATAATAAAGTTATTGCAACTGGACCTGGGAATGTAAAGTCAGTTAATGGACTTTATTTAGACAACATCAGATAAGGGCATTAGTAATAACTGTTATCTTGATAGATAACCTTAAATTCAAGAAAATGTTTCCCCAAACACGACTTGTTCTAAATTCCTTTCCCTTTTATCTTGTAGTAGGCAGAAGATTGCAAACTCCTATTATGAAATAGCATCATAAAATGCAGAGCATAGCCACCCTGACTAAAACCACCTTTCTCCTCTGCTGATACAGACAAACTAGCAGTAAATGCTTTTTCAGCTCCTGGCGTGCAGATAAATTCCTATGAATGTCCCCAATTGCACTGGGAGATTGAGAGACATAAGGGAGAGAATAGCTGAGGCCAGGAGAATTTAACATGGCAATTAGCAACCCTTTGGCTTCGCTAGACCTCACAGCACAAGACAGGATGCAAGCAACCAAGAATCTCTCTAGTGGGAGTAAATGATAAATTATTTGGATCCTAGGGGTGGCTGGACACAGTTATTATCCAATGGCAGGCTTGGCTGGTGTGGAAGTCTATGTAGTGAGGTCAGAAAATGAAACACAAGGCTCTAAATTCCCAAGGAGAGCATCTTGGCTTACATCTCACTTGGTGTGCCCTTTCCCTCATTTTGGAAGGCTCTTGATCACATCACATAATCTGTATTACCTTCCCTATCTTAACACATAACTTCCAAAGCATCGAGTATATAAAACACTTTAACCATTATCACTAATGTTTCTCTCCTTGAAAATTTAGGAAAGTAAAAGATAAACGTTAAAATAAAAGTACTTAAAGACTTTCAGATATGTTTTTCTTTAAGCAGAGGGAGCATATACGGAGGAAAAGGAATCTTGGTCTTCTTTCTTTCTCAATGTTGATAGATGATTTTAGTACCATTTTAACCATCACATTATGGTTCATAACAACTTTAGCAGTGTATTGAAATTCACTCTTCATATTTCTTAATATTTTAGAGCCTGAGTTTCTTCATCAGAAAAATGAGGCTAATATTGTCTACTCAAAATGTCTCTGTGAAGGTTAAATGAGGTAATATATGTAAAATGCTAAAAGACTACCTGCCACTGAAGAAATTCTCAAATGTGTTAGCAACGATGATGATGAAGAAAAAGAAGAAGACGATGATGACCAAGGCAATAATAATGATTGTTGTTAAATATCATTCTGGCTAGATTTTATAATCCCTAGACCAAGGACCATATATGTCTTATTTATAGCTAAAACCCCAGCACACTGACTGAAGTGCAATTAATATTTATTGAGGGAGGGAATGATTGGTTAAATGAAGTTTTCTTAATGCCACATTCCACACTTGTGTTACTATTGATGTAACTTAATTATGAAGATTATTAGGAGTCATTAAAAAGTAAGTGGGAAATAGATTTAGTAAAAATCAATGTCATCAGGTGCATTTATTGAAGGACTACTACATGTGGGGCACACTGCTTAGAATACTGTAACATTTTTCACTGGACATAAAAAAGAAACAAAATACAGAGGTAGCTTAACATGAAGATAATTTTCTAACTGGCATAATGAAGGAGCCACGTAAGAATTCCAGACATTTCAATTCAGTTTTTTTGCAAATTTCTAACATTCTTCAAATTGTCAATATCAAAGATCCCTCCCTCCTTCCTCCTCTCCCTTCCTCCCTTCTTTCCTTCCCTCCTTCCTTCTCTCCTCTCCTCTCCCTTCTCCTCCCTCCCCCGCCCCTCTCTCTCTCTTTCTCTTTCTTTTACAGTGTCCTTAAAGGCTACAGCCTTATATATCCTAAGCCAAAAAAAAAAAAAAAAACCAGCCCTGGAAATATTTCTTTTTCTATTGAAATTGGCCCTTGAAATTTTCCATTTAGATCCCATTTTAATTGAAACTCTGAGCCAGTTCTAATGTGGGTTCTGCATCTTTGGCCAAATAACATTCCTGATTGACCTGGACCCTCAGAATTAAAGGAAGAGTCTCTCCCTCTCTAGTTAGTTCCTCTTATCTTCAGAGACCTAAAGTGATCTTTGATGGGTTGTTTAGCAATGCCAATATTAAAATTGAAGAGTATTTAACTAAATACTTGAGCTTTTAATCTTTTGTACTACTTTGTCCCTACTGTTTTCTTTATCTTCCACTGGAGTTTTAAAATACACAGTCACCGATTTTTGGAAACATTTAAGAAGGTGAAGGACAGCCATGTTTAGATGAACACTGTTTGGTCCAAATTTTATAGTCTGGTGCCTGCATTTAGAGCTCTCTTGAAATTGTAAAATCTTAGCTTAGTGCAATAGTTCAGAAGGAAGTGCCTGAAAATGAATCACATTTCCTGCCCTAATGCTACACATTGTCTGAAATTTGATGGTCATTTTTTTCTTCTACCCCAAGCAAAATGCCATTTGCCTAGTCTTGTTGTTCCAAAGCCAACCAATTTGCAATTGTTTTATGGTTTTTTTGCCGTCTTCTGTTTGTTTGTTTTTGTGGTTGCTTTGTTCTCTCATGAATACTTGATTCCATCATTGTCCAACTTACCTGAGAAACATTTATTAATTGATACTTTTGGTGAGATACCCAGGGACACAAACTAAAACTAAACATGATCCCTGTCCTCCAAAGGCTCTCCTGGTAACTCTACATGTAAAATAGCGGCCCTGCACCTCCACCCTGTGTCTCCCTTATCCCACTCTATTTCTCTTTATATCACATACCTGCCTAGCATGTTATATATTTATTTGCATATGGTTTGTCTTTCCCACTGACTACAAGGATGTCTAGGGCAGTGCTTAGCATAGTAGGGACACAAAACAAAATTTGCTAAATTAATTAATGAATGTTATAAGGAACACTCTAACATGCATTACATTTTCAGGCCTAGGCGGTGGTCACAGAGGTGTTGCTTTATGAACAATCGTTGAGCTGTACATTTTTGATTTGTGGGGTTTTCGTGTATGCCTTATACTTCATAATAAAGAAGGTTTAAAAAACTCCGAACTTCTTTTAAGCTTCAAATCACATTAAATTACTTACTTGTTGGCTATACTAACTAGTTCTTAATTGCCACTATCAAAAAGCATTGAAAAAATCTCTACATTTTATGTTGTCAAAGCTTAATCTAGGTAGCAAAACCTAGCTAGTCATTTACAACCAAAAGCTGTATTGAATGCCTACTCTGTTTATTTCTTACTATGTAAAAGTAAGTTTAAAGGGCATACAATTCTTTAGAATATGACAATTCCTCACAGGCCATGGGGTGTAAAGAACAACAGACTTAACAACCTCAATTCTCAGGCCCTGAAAATACATACTGAGCTGTAGATTTTGGAGACACCCCCTTGGGTGAGGGAGTTGATGCCTTAACAGTGGTTCACAGAGGAAGGTGGGTAGACCAAATACTTAGTGAGATAGGTCTTTTTCCAGACTGGAAGTGGGTACAAAACTATATCCAGATTCATTGTAAAAAAAGTCACTGATGCAAAGAAAATGTCTAATTTGGCTTCAGTATTTAAAATTAATTCATTTGATGAGTGTGTCCTGCTTTGTAGAACCATAAAAGTGTTTCATAGATAAAATGTGGCTGGCAAGGTTGGTGAGCATTCAGCATGGAGAATGGGATGGTACATGCCTTCCACATGCTTCTCACTGTGACCCCCTCTCCAGTGTGACTCAGCAAGGCATGACCTCCACCTGCGGCAGGCATCAGCCACATGCCTGTGAGCCAGTGCCAGGATTTCCTGCCTGGGGTTACAGTTATATCTGATAAACAGGTTAGGGTCAGTTGCATTAAATAAATATTTTTATGGGTTATGCTAGCCAATATTTTAGAAACCAAAGAAAATAATTATGTTCTAATTAAAGGAGGTTTATTTCAAACCCTAGCTAGGGCCCCTCAGTAGCCACTACTTACATTTTTCAAAATTGATTTTCTACCATATAAACAGTTAGTCTGAAGTTACCTGTGACATTTCCTCCCAGTAACAATGATACAGTGTCTTTGAAACATTTTCTGGTATTTATCATTTTTCCTTTTTTCTGTAGAGCTCATTTCTTTAACACAATCTCTCTAGGAGAACTTGTACCAGGGTTCTACCATACTAGCTATTGGCCTATATGACCCAGGGAGATAGGGAATCAGGAAACTTAAGCAGAATTCTAATTCATCCTTGGAAATGAAAGCTTCGCTTGTATGAGTCTTCCCTCAATACGTGTTATTCACTTTTGCTACAAAGCATTAAGGCCTGCACCAATCAGCTCTCATTGTATTGTTCCCCAAGGCAAACTTGAGAAGGAGAAGTTGGTCTTGAGAGCTTATCCAAGCTCCTTTTTCCTCTTCTATTAGGAACTTTTACTATCTGCTCCTTCCCGGAGTCCCTGGTGCCCTGGCTTTCCTGGGCCTAGAAATCGACCCAGGCATGATGTCACAGAAAAGATCTACACAGCCTGCTCCAAGTTTACCTGCCTATGTCTTCATCCATGAGATCTCTGCTTCCTGTTTTCCACAGCAGCTATGAAAAGAACTAAGTAAAGTTGCTAATATCTGACAAAGGACCTATAGATATTTTTGGAAGTAAAAATCAATGGACTTAGAAAAAGAAAGCCTTAATTCCCATACCAACTCTCCCAATTAGCACCTGGGTGGCAAATCTGATAGTTTAAAAGACTTGCTTTTCTCACCTATAAAATGGGGTTGACAATACATAGCCTGCAGTGTTATGAAGCTCAAATTAGGTGAAGTAGGTGAATTTGCTTGCCAACTATAAGTTTTACAACCGTACTATATTGTTTTAATTAATGTGATTGGGAAAGAAATGTAGCCCTTTCTCAGTCTCACCATGAAAGTTGTCCCCTGTTCCACCCACTATGCAGGGCTCTTCCTGGAGAGCAGAGGATGGTGTGTTTTTCCAAGTTAAGAAACAGGTACCCGGTTTTTCAATTTGAACCCCACACCCAGCCCCCTGCCCTCAATCTTTCCATTCACTAATGCTTTAACAACAGCAAACCTTCAGTGTGAAAACTCTCTGAGAAACCCAACCCTCCCTGGGCAGGTGGCTTACCTTGGAGAACCAGTGCATGCACAATGATAGTATTTATAACCCAGGAGTAAGAACGCAGCCTCTGTTCCAGGCCTGTAACCCCACTAAATAAATTCAGGGCAAGTGGCACTTGAGAGAGATGGAACATACCTCAAAGCCATTAGGAACCTCTGGCAAGAGAGGCTGAGTGTAACTGAATATCGTGTGGTGAGGTGTGACATCTAGGTGAAGCTAGTTGTCAAGGGGGTCCGCTCATCATGCCTGTGCCTTTACTTCCTAATTGTTTCCAAAATGTGTAAGTGTACATTTTGAAGTGCCAGAGGAGAGCAGAAAAAGCAGTAGAAGAAATATTCCAAAAGGCAATACACTGAAAAACACACGCATTGCCCACTCTTTATGTGAGTACTGCTAAATAGCACACCAAATATCATGCAAGTCTTCTAAAATGTAGAGGAACTGAAATAAGTCTCCATTCTGTAAGACTCAGGTTAGTCAAGAAGGTTGTGTAGCCAAAGCTGCAGAATTCCGTGAGGCATTCCATGTGAGTGGGTTTTCTGGCCTCCCCTCATATAAAATTGACTCAGAGTTTCAATTAAAATGGAATCTCAAAGAAACATCCCCAAGGGCAAGTTTCAGTAGGAAAGTCCTTTCAAAGATTTTTATTAAGAAATAAAAGGAATCAAAATCGGAAAAGAAGAAGTAAAGCTGTCACTGTTTGCAGATGACATGATACTATACATAGAGAATCCTAAAGATGCTACCAGAAAACTACTAGAGCTAATCAATGAATGTGGTAAAGTAGCAGGGTACAAAATTAATGCACAGAAATCTCTTGCATTCCTATACATTAACAATGAGAAATCAGAAAGAGAAATTAAGGAAATATTCCCATTTACCACTGCAACAAAAAGAATAAAATACCTAGGAATAAACCTACCTAAGGAGACAAAAGACCTGTATGCAAAAAACAATAAGACACTGATGAAAAAAATTAAAGATGATACAAACAGATGGAGAGTTATACTATGTTCTTGGATTGGAAGAATCAGCATTGTGAAAATGACTCTACTACCCAAAGCAATCTACAGATTCAATGCAACCCTTATCAAATTACCGATGGCATTTTTCACAGAACTAGAACAAAAAATTTCACAATTTGTATGGAAACACAAAAGACCCCAAATAGCCAAAGCAATCATGAGAAAGAAAAATGGAGTTGGAGGAATCATACTCCTTGATTTCAGACTCTACTACAAAGCTACAGTAATCAAGACAGTATGATACTGGCACAAAAACAGAAATATAGATGAATGGAACAGGATAGAAAGCCCAGAGATAAACCCACACACCTATGGTCACCTTATTTTTGATAAAGGAGGCAAGAACATACAGTGGAGGAAAGACAGCCTCTTCAATAAGTGGTGCTGGGAAAACTGGACAGCTACATGTAAAAGAATGAAATTAGAACACTCCCTAACATCATACACAAAAATAAACTCAAAATGGATTAAAGACCTAAATGTAAGGCTAGACACTATCAAATTCTTAGAGGAAAATATAGGCAGAACACTCTATGACATAAATCGCAGTAAGATCCTTTTTGACCCACCTCCTAGAGAAATGGAAATAAAAACAAAAATAAACAAATGGGACCTAATGAAACTTAAAAGCTTTTGCACAGTAAAGGAAACCATAAAAAAGATGAAAAGACAACCCTCAGAATGGAAGAAAATATTAGGAAATGAAGCAAATGACAAAGGATTAATCTCCAAAATTTACAAGAAGCTTATACACCTCAATATCAAAAAAACAAACAACCCAATCCAAAAAATGGGCAGAAGACCTAAATAGACATTTCTCCAAAGAAGATATACAGACTGACAACAAACACATGAAAGAATGCTCAACATCACTAATCATTAGAGAAATGCAAATCAAAACTTCAATGATGTATCACTTCACACCAGTGAGAATGGTCATCACCCAAAAATCTACAAACAGTAAATTCTGGAGAGGGTGTGGAGAAAAGGGAACCCTCTTGCACTCTTGGTGGGAATGTAAATTGATACAGCCACTATGGAGAACAGTATGGAGGTTCCTTAGAAAACTAAAAATAGAACTATCATATGACCCAGCAATCCCACTACTGGGCATATACCCTGAGAAACCCATAATTCAAATAGAGTCATGTACCACAATGTTCATTGCATCTCTATTTACAATAGCCAAGACATGGAAGCAACCTAAGTGTCCATTGACAGATGAATGGATAAAGAAGATGTGGCACATCTATACAATGGAATATTACTCAGCTATAAAAAGAAACAAAATTAAGTTATTTGTAGTGAGGTGGATGGACATAGAGTCTGTCATACAGAGTGAAGTAAGTCAGAAAGAGAAAAACAAATACTGTATGCTAACACATATATATGGAATCTAAAAAAAAAAAAATGTTCTGAAGAACCTAGTGGGAGGACAGGAATAGAGACGCAGACGTAGAGAATGGACTTGAGGACAGGGGGAGGAGGAAGGGTAAGCTGGGATGAAGTAAGAGACTGGCATGGACTTATTACCAAATGTATAATAGATAGCTAGTGGGAAGCAGCTTCATAGCACAGGGAGATCAGCTCGATGCTTTGTGACCACCTAGAGGGGTGGGATAGGGAGGGTGGGAGGGAGATGCAAGAGGGAGGAGATATGAGGGTATATGTATATGTATAGCTGATTCACTTTGTTATAAATCAGAAGCTAACACATCATTGTAAAGCAATTATTCTCCAATAAAGATGTTAAAAAAATGATTTTTATTGGCTTGAGACATTGCCACCAATACTCCTAGCGACTTCTTGATATGATTCTGGTCTAAAAAAAAGTCTGAATGCTTCAAATCTATAAGTTAAACTTCTTTTCATGGGTTAAATTTAAGACACACTGATATAATTGTACTTTTTAAATTTATCATGAAAGGAAATTTGCAGAAAGAGAGGATACTGCATATACTGCATGCCAATAAAATGATTACTTATCAAGGTATTAATAGAATTGGTTACAATCAGTCTGTTTAATAGTACTTAAATCTGTTGCCATATTATGCTGGTTAGCATCAGATAATGAAAATATTGTGAGTAAACTCTCCTTAGTTCCAAGGATTGTCAGAAGACTTCCTAGCCAACTCTTTGAATTATTGTAGTTCCCAGAAAACTTTATTTGAGAAGTATGTGAGCAGGGCAGCTGCCTCTGTTTTTCTAGTATTACTGCGGCTTCAGAGCAAGAGCTCATGGGCTCATTTGAAAATTCTTTTAGTGTTTTCATCCTAGCTTGTGGCATCACATTATATTTTGGTGTATAGAAAGCACAGTATGTGAGGAGGATAATATCATATCAAAAAGAACCCTGGAGATAGCCGTAAAGTATACCAGTTGGCAACTCGGCAGAGAACCTTCCATCAGACAACCTGAAGTGAGGTTGCTTTGTTCATTAAACTGACCTACATGAACCATTATTGTTATTTGGCTCTGAATTATTAAAAATCAGTAGCAAGATTTAGCACACCTCTAACTCCAGGGTCTCCTGTTCTTCAAGATAAAAACAGTCTCTCTTTGAGCTAGTTAGAAAACATATGTGAATGTCCTAGCACTCAGCTTCTCATGATAACCTTGTTAGTGTCTATATAACTGCATGTAACCACTCAGCATGACATCCTTTTCCATTTCTCTTTATGAATAATTTTGTTATACCTCATCCATTTTCTAGTGCTCTTTATTACAGCATGTTACTACATTTATTAGAGTTCCCATCAGAGAATTCTTCTTCTTGTTATCCTTAATAGTGCCATGTACTGCCTGCTCTTGACTGTAAACCTGGCACTGTTCAAAGCACATGTGTTAGTTTACAACGCTTACATTTTAAATTCCTGCCAAGAATTTCCTAGGTGAAGAATAAGTTTGCAATAAATATTCACACACACACACACACACACACACACACAGGCAACACCTCCACCATCATCACCACTGCTATTAGAATTACAGCACCAAGGACCTTCCTTTCAATCCACAACCATCAGAAAACTCACAGGTTAATAGTAAGTTCTTCATTTAAACCTGTTATGACCAGAAAGCTCTAAGCAGCAGGTGCTTTACTTGATTCCAGAGCACATACTGGGACTTGAAGCTTTGAGGGTCTGTTGATTTTGTTTCAACAACCTTGCTGCCCTGGGTTTTTATTGTGTGGACTACCTCACCCGGACTAGAAGCAGTAAAAGGCTGAGAGTAAATGGAAGCCTCAGTTTTTGATGCTTTCTCAATAGTCTAATCCAAAACCCCTTTGAGGTTGGCCAGGTTTGATATAGTTGCTTGCCATTGGCAAATTGCCTCTTTGGGGCTTCTTATAAGATCGCCTTTGAAACAAAGCCATTGATATGCAGAGATAATGGAAAATGAGTGGGTAGCATGTCCTTTTGTTGTTTAATCACCTGTATCCAAAGAGAAGTTTCTCCTCCCAAGGACCAGAGTGGTCAACCTCAGTTTATCTTCTATTCTTCAGAGGAGTGAAGAGGTTGGAAAGAGAGGAACGTTGCTAATAGGAGAAAGAAGAGAAAAGTGAGTATTAGAAGGAGAAACAGGGGAAGACCATTACTACCACACACACACAAATCTTTCAGCAATGGAATTTGCCAAATGTATAGTCACATATAACCATAAACATTACTAAAAGCTTTCATCATTTTTGCTTCAGGTAGATTTACTCCTCCTTTCTCCAAACAATAAAATACACTGTTACAAGAAGAAGTAAGTGCAGAGATGCCAAATATCTTATGATTTTTGGAGCTCACAAAACTCTTATTATACAGCTGGCTCCCCAAAGTCCTAATGAATAGCAAGAGGCATTCATTAACAATAATAATGGGACCAGGTCATGAGGGGGAAATCCACTGGGCTTCATTCATAATTAGGTTCTGCTTTGATTCCCAGAGATGTGTATTCTCTACCATCAAGTCCAGGAACTGCTCTATGTGTCATCAAGAGCAGTCCTTCGACAGTCAAGAGGCACTCTCTGCCTCCTATTATTATTAGCTGTTATTATTATTCTATACCAAAAATACTGTTGCTTCCTTTTTCTCCTTCTCATCACTGTTGGTATCTAGAATATATACGTAGTTTGCTTTCTGAGATGATTTACGACTACTAACCTTGGAAATGGTTAGCTACCATTTCAAGATCACAAGCAGAGGTGGCAAATTTAGAAACAAAATATCCAGAGTTGGGAGGAGCTTGAAATTGAATGTTTCCCAATTGGATATTTTTGTACTTCCATACAATGACTCTCAGAATGGTGGCAGTCTTTCTTTCCATTTTTTTTTCTTTGTCATCTATGAAAGGCAAACATTTCATACCCCTTTTCCCCTTCCTCTACCCATCTGCTTCCTGATATTGAGTTCTCCACAATTGCATCTGTAAAACTACTTGCATGAGATATTCCATTTTCAGCAAACTGGAGGCAGGTTCTGAAATGTGTAGTTAAAAGAACTGTCTGCCAACCCCTGCAGTTATTTAGACATAAATTCTGGAGTATGCTCGGAGATGAAGCTTCAGTGATGTCTTAGAGGAAAGTTTGATATTGGTATTTGAGGTGCAAGAAGAATTGGCTGATGACATCTTAGTGTAAGGAAACCTTTTTAACTAGAACTATATTGTCTAAAAGAGAGACCAAATGAAATGGGCCCAAGACATGGAAGTATCCTCTGCAGAATCAAGAGAAGAATTAGAGGAAGGAAATCCAAGAAAATTAGAACCTTCCAGAAGATCCTTTATGCTGGTGAGAACAGAAGACAGAAGAAAAGGCGGCGTAAATGTCAAGAAGATGAAAAGCTTAGTTTTAAGAGAATAGCCAAGGGGGATCAGAGGCTGGGGTTACACCTGGGATCAAAAGCCAGCAAAAGGAGAACTAGTCAGTGACTCAGCATGAAGTAAAGAAGACCAAGTGCAGGTGGCTTTGTTTTTAATATGTCTCATTCAGTGTAGGCTCTGTTGGCAGAAGTAGAATACAATAACAAAGATAAGGAGGAAAATAGCTCATTTTTAAATCCAAAGAAAATCTCAGTCAGTTAACACTATGAAATTTTTCAAAATAGCTTAAAGATGAAATTGATCACTATTTGATCACAATTGATTTGCACATAATGCAAATTTTGCAGTAGACTCACAAAACTGCCTAAAGATGCACATGAGTTTCTGCTTAAATAGACACAAGTGGCCAAAGATGTGTTCCTGGAGCCTCTCTAACGGCAGTCTTTGGATGAGACTTAGGCAACCCTTCTCTCTTACCTCCTAACCCCTCCCCTAATCAGAAGATCATGGTTTTCTTACTCTTACTATTTTGCTCCCATATCACCTCATTCATTTCTTGGAAGTGTTTTTAATCCAGCAAACTATTTTTTTTTCCCCTTTGGAAAGAGTAAGAGCTTATAATTATAGATCCTGTATTTGGTCCAGTGGCTCAGGTTCTTCCTGAAGGATCATTTCTCCTTATCCTTATTACTCACTGGTGGACCTGGTCAGAGGAGAACTTGAGAACTTAGAGAGATTGTTTACTTCTACTTCTTGAGCCAACTTGGAAGCAAGTTAAGAAATACTATGTTTAGGTAAAATTTCGAATCCCTGTGATGATTATAAAATTATTCCCGTGACTACTTGCATGTGTCACTGATGGTAGATGATTAGAATGGGTCAGTAAAGGTGGCTTCGTAACATTCTAACACCTGAACTTTTTATAAGTATCATCCAGCTTCTTGACCTCTCCTACCACAACAAACAAACCCCATCACTGTCATATTCTTCTCCACATTGAGATCTACCTGTCCTTTGCTCACCCACTAAGAAACTTAAATGCCAAATACAAATTCTCATAATATGCCACCTACCAAGCAGGTGTTATTTATTTTTATCTCCAGCTTTGTAGAGGTTTATTAATTTTTCCCCCAAAAGAGTTATGAAAAATACTTATTTCCTTAAAAGAAACCCAAATTTACCATATTCTGCATTTTTCTCTTTAAATTTTTTAGTCATTTCATGTATCAGTAGTCATCTAATTCCTAGACATTAATATGTGTGCATAAGTAACAATCGTTGAAAGTCTAATCTTCATTCATAGCCTAATCTTTGGTTTTACTGAATGTACTGCTACTATTTTCCTTTAGCCCTTTACTTTCTGGGAATTGCAATTCACCGAAGCAATTCAAGCATTGAAAGTAAATGGAGTTCACACTACAGTTTCCATTTTGGATTTATCCCTATAAGCCTTTAACTAAGTTTTCTAGTGAAGATTGCACTCTCTGATCACCCAGAACCAACTGAGTGCCGTGAGAAGATCCACGAACCTTAAGGATGGCCCAGTGTAAATGTCACAGCTTGCAACATATAGCTATATTATTTATATGAAAGTTTACGTGATTAAATGGAAGCATATTCATAAGTCAACTTTTCTTCATGGATTTCTTGTTATGAAAGTCTTTTATGTTACCTGAATCAAATAAAATAGTCCAAACAGAAGCAGGTTGTTTGCTTTATGGTCTGTGAAAATAGGACCAATGATTGCACTTGTAATTTCTGGCACTAAGGCTTTCAAAAATTTAATAGAGTCACCACATTGCTAAAATTTCTTCTTTTGCTTCTATGCTCTGTTATGGCTCAGAGGTTTAATTTCAATAATGAGATCAATAGTGTGATGAGAAGATTGTGGCTTTCTTTTCAAGGATGTATTACACAGAGAAATAAAGAGAACCCCTTTCTTGCCTGGTATGATGAAGGAATGTAAGCAATGACAATCCCTTTTGACTCTCCTTAACCTTACTCAAAAGACATATTGACTCCTTCATCCACTGCTCTCCAAATCTTGTTGATTGTTCATTCCTACCTTTAAAACTTTTAAATACCAGAAATCAACCTTCTATATATGTACTTTATTTATCAGTTATGTTATGTCATAGTCTCTGAATACCTTAAAATATATACACAAAATATAAATTTATAACTATGAGACAAACATTATTTTTAAAGGTCATTAACTAATATCTCAACACGTATTTTCCATCTTATTATTAGGATAGTGGATGATAAATCTATATTTCAAGTAGGCTTCTTGATTTTTTTTTAAGTCATTTTGGAAGAATATTGGAGGATCCAAGTAAATCTTCATTTTTAGCTCAGAGTTTATTCTGTGAGTGGACATGTCAGCTCTATATGTTTCCTATATTCATCTGTGCTTGCATTACAGGTCTATCTTTAATCAGCATTATTTCTTTGCTGGAAAATTTGTGAATCACTTGTTCATTTAAGAGAGTTAGTTTAGTTGAAATCTGATAACATATTATGTGAATTCATATTACTGGCCCTACATAAACTAGAATATACCACAATGCAGGTAAAATAAACGAGTTGAAGTTGACTCTATTAAGCATTTTACCTTATAGAATTATTACCCTTCTTCTAGGTATCTTTAGATGACCTTAGATGACACATGGTCCTCTGAAATATGGACTGAGTGAGGGTCATTTTAATCTGTTATTAAATTTTCATATAAATTAATTTCATTCTTATTCTCAATATAGACAATAAACATACTTAGAAGCTTCAGTATTTTCTTCTTGTACCTCAATGGAGAATCTTATACAATGGAACATCATTATTATTATTATTATTATTTTTGGTGATCTTAATGTTAAGTTTCCTTTCCTCTTTTTAGGATGAGGGCATAATATAAAAAGCTGCTTGGAGAGCTCTGTGTATGTAGATGGGGCTTATCCACTGGAGACCTCTGCTTTACGACAATTGCTCAGACAACTCTCTTTAGAGGTATACCTTTTCTTTTTTAATTTTCAGTAATCTTTCTGGATGATTTTATAAGCACTGAAGATACCAGATATACCATCAACCCAAACTTCGCTTCTGTGCTACAAACCCATGTATGTAATAACTACCTATTGGACATATCCACATGAAATTCCTACTTTTTCAAAACTGAATTTACATTTTGATTAATGGTCCTACCATCCACTTTCTACCCAAGTAAGAAAGCTTGGCCTCTCCTTCTTTGCTTGCCTCGTTCTTGTCCATAGGTTCCTTTTACTCTACCTCTTAACATTTCCCAAGTTGCCACCCTGACTTTGCCTTATTTAATATTTTTGTTATCTCTTCCTAAATGATGGTGAGTTGCCTGTTGATTTCCTCCAGTCTTGTTACCATCCAACAAATTCTCATACTATTGCTGGATTGATCTTTATTGGAAGCAAACATTACAACTCTCCATTTTCATAACTCTTAATGAATGGTTCCCCTTTGCCCACAAAATAAAAGAGTTTGCTTCTCAAGGTCACAAAGACTTTCTATGACCTGGGTGCTGTCCTCTTCTCCTGCCCTATTCTTTGACACCCTTCTTTCACACTATGAGATCTGGTCATTCCAAACTATTTGAAAATACTAAAGGTAACATGGTTTTCCAGAAATCCATCATTTTAGGCTTAGAATGTCTTCCAACTTCAATTTATGTTCATTTGGAAAACCCCTACTAACTTGAAAACCTAAATTTTCCATCTCTAAATTCTGCAGGCTGAATGGCCATTATTCTACCCCAAGCATATATCTTTTACTTTATTTTAATTGATTTACTAATATTCTCTCTTAGTTTATGGTGAGTATCTTTTTAAGAGGAGCCATTTGTTATCAATATTAATAGTATCTAGCACAAAATCTAGTATATAGCAGCAAAACACATCATTAGCAATAAGTATCAGGAACTGTTCCAGGTGCTGAATATTCAGGAGTGAACAGAATATACAAAAATCTCAGTTCTCACAGCATACATTGTAAGTTACAATGGGTGTTATCCTATTTTATAATCTATATAACAATATACTATAGCTTATATCACATTGATGAAAGAGAATTGTCCCAAGTAGTAAAAATCACTTTGGAATCACCAAGTTGATTATAGACTGAAAATTAATTCTGCCTTGTAACAAGAAAACTTATATCTTGTAATCAGATCAAGAAAAGGTTATACTCATTGAATGCAATTTATATAGCATCAAATTTCTTTAATAAAAGATAGAAAGATTTATATAAAATGAAGCACTTTACCTTTAAATGGCTTTTTTTTTGTTAATGTTTACTAACCTCTACCTTTCAGCATATTTTCTCTGATAACTAGTATTAGTAAATAGTAAATATTCAATAGTTATTTGATAATATAACTAAATAATAATAACCAATCAACTTGGATCAAGAATCTACATGATTTTTATGTTTCTTTCAAGGAATAAACCTAGATTATAAATGGAACAAGCTAGAGCTAGTGTTAATTTCACTATATACATTTCCTGTGATGCTCAGTGTTGTACTTCAGTCTTTACAAATCACAGGCCTATAGGCCTGCTGCTGCTGGCTTTCACAATTTAAAAATTTTGCCAGATGTAACAATGATAAATTACAATGTGCCAGATCCTGTATGAAGTATTTTCTTCCTCAGTTTTATTGAGATATAATTGACAAAATGTACAAAGAGTTTTATATGAATTGTCTTGTTGAATCTTCACAACAACTCTATGAATTAAGTTCTATTATTCTTTCCATTTTACAGATAAGGAAACTGAGACTCACTGATGCTTAACAATCTGCCTATTATTACACTGTTAATGAATAACAGAACAAGAATTTGAACTCAGAGCAAGAATTTGAACTTGCAATGCCCCTAACCTGGCTCTAATCTCTTCTTCACTGTAACTTATACAAGGCACTAATGCTGAAGAAGAGGACTCAAAGGTGAATAAAATCACCAAACCCTAGATAGGCAAAAAGATAGTAGCTATCTATTATCTATTAGGATTGAGGTAGGTGCACAAATAACACACAGTATATTAAGGAAATGGAGGAGGGAAAAGGTGCTCAATGTGAGCTGAACATGGAAGTTATCAATCTTTGGCCTCAGAACCGGTTTGCAGGGCAAAAATAGAGACACATATGTAGAGAACAAACGTATAGACACCAAGGGGGGAAAGTAGCTGGGGGTGGTGGTAGTGTGATGAATTGGGAGATTGGGACTGACATATATACACTAATATGTATAAAATGGGTAACTAATAAGAACCTGCTGTATAAAAAAATAAATAAAATTCAAAAAACAAAGTTTTAAATAAGAACTTGTCATTGGTTCAGGACAAATGAAGAGGAAATTGTAGCACAATGACTATTGTGGAAATTGTTTGTAGGAAAATACATGAGAACTACTTTCTGTCTCTGCTTTATGTCAGTTTCAATTCATGCTGGCATGCTCCACCTTAAAGTGTCCTGATGGTGTTTGGAAACAACAGAGTTTGCTGGATGGAAGGGCCAGAAATGCAGCACTGCAAGTTGAAATGAATAGATTTAGTATAAAGTGGTCTATCAGGTTAGCTCTAATTACCAAGCATGGTCTTGATAACTGAGACTTAAGCCATTAGGTTTCAAAAGAGTATTAAACTTGGATTTGTTGTGTTTAGGACAAAATGAGAAAAGTGGATATGAGAGTGAATGATTGGGAAGGATGATGATAAGGAAATGGATGAAAGGAGAGCCAAAAACAAATTCTACCTATCTCTTCTATATGGCTATTTCCATGATTTAGCAACTTAGGAACTCCTAAAGGTAGGCATGCCTCACAAGTGAGTTCATTATGATAGCAAGAGCTCATGCCTTGGAGTCAGACCTATGCTCAAACCTAGGTTCCATTTCTTACTAGTTCTGCAAGCTTATCTTATCTGAACCTCAGCTTTCCTTCTTTTAACTGGGAATAAGAATATTTACTTCTCAAGGTTATTGTGAGGGTCAAAGATAATGTATCATGTCCCCAGTATAGGCCTAAAACATAGTAAAGGTAAATGTGCCATCTAAAACCAATTCACACACACTCACACACTCATAAAACACACACACACACACACACACACACACACCCCACTGGCTTAGAGGGGAAAAAAAGCAGACACTTTTTTTTTTTTTTTTTTTTTTTGCGGTACGCAGGCTTCTCACTGTTGTGGCCTCTCCCTTTGCGGAGCACAGGCTCCGGATGCGCAGGCTCAGCAGCCATGGCTCACGGGCCCAGCCGCTCCGCGGCACGTGGGATCTTCCCGGACCGGGGCACAAACCCGTGTCCACTGCATCGGCAGGCGGACTCTCAACCACTGCGCCACCAGGGAAGCCCAGCAGACACTTTTTAAATGTGGAAAATAGAAGCATTATGCTTTGACCCCATTTCTCCCTATATGTCATGCTAAAGATTCACAGTGATCTTTAGAAAAGAGATTGTCATTCAGCAGTCACAGAGCTCAAAGGGCAGCTTAGAAACATCAGCCTGCCAAAGGTTTACTGAGAAAGTACCCTGTCTACCCACTAAACTGATTATCTTTGGGAAAAGTTGTTTAGAAGAAACTTCAGATTGTCTTTAGAGTCAACTACACCTAATCCTAAATGATAAGACCCTTTGGGAAGTAAGATCTAAGACTAACACCTGTTTGAGACTCAAGTTAACCAAGATCAAAACCATGATCTTTGCTAGATATGCTACCTTGTAGTACAACATGCACCCTCTACCCATTTTGGATTCAACTTTGTCTGCATCTCCCTTTCTGTGAGTACGATGACATTTCATAGAGTTCTGCTTCTTGTCCCTAGACTGTGTCTAACAAAAATATAAACATGAGATATCCTACTCACTGTCACTCTCTGACTACATATGTTGCATAATGACTATCATAATTATGTTTTGTTTTAATCTCTATATACCTGAAAACACACCTTAATTATCAGTGAAGCTGTCTGGACAAGAATTTAGAGAATTTAGCCAACATAATATTAAATAACAAACACATAGTTCTTTTATATGCCAGGCACTATTCTAAACATTTACCATGTATTAACTCATTCAATCTTCCCCAAAACCTTATAAGGTGGTTACTATTATTATCTTCATTGTGCAAATACAGAACTTCAGGGACAGAGAGGTTGGATAATTTGTCCAAAGTGTGTTAGCTGGTAAGTGCAGAAGCTGTTCTGTGGTCTAATGTACTCTGCCATATATCACCGTTCCTCATGGTACTTAGAACACTGTGTAAAACAAGACAGCTTCTTCCTCCCTCGGTCAAAATTTTCCTGGTGTGATGAAATTCTTATTCTGTTCCACCACATTTCCAACCCCTTGAAGATGGACAAACAACTTTCTTACAACACAGAGAAGTATTATTGCAAAATTTACTGCCAGGTTGAGACCTTGTATGCCATACTAAATTTTTATGACAGTTATAAACACCTAAACAATCTAAGTCTATCATGGGACTGCTTATAAATCCTAATAATAACTCTCTAACCAAGCAGCACCATAGAAGAGTGGAGTAGCTGACTTCCAGTAAGCAAGAGCAAAGGTTTGGAAAGTTTCTTTAGTTTGATGTTTGGTTCTTCTTCCCTTTCTCTGCAAGACACTAAGAGAAGGGGGAGGTGAGGAGAGGTGGAAGAAAAAGAAGGTTTCCCACTGGAGCCCTGCTAGTTCTAATTTTCTGAACTTTGGTTTTCTTTCTTTTTCTTTTTTTCTTTTTTTTTGCGGTATGGGGGCCTCTCACTGCTGTGGCCTCTCCCGTTGCGGAGCACAGGCTCCGGACGCACAGGCTCAGCGGCCATGGCTCATGGGCCCAGCTGCTCCGCGGCATGTGGGATCTTCCCGGACCGGGGCACAAACCCGTGTCCACTGCATCGGCAGGCAGACCCTCAACCACTGTGCCACCAGGGAAGCCCTGGTTTTTTTTTAAGTAAAGTGGTATTTAATACATTGTAACATCCTTTGAAATTCCATCTTACTAGATCCACTCAGGATTTAGGAGGCCAATTTAATAAGTGATTGTAGAATTCCTGCCATCTGAGTGCTGCCTCAGGAGTTATTTTCCTGTTGTGTGTTTCTGTTTAAGTATTGGAAGACCTGGGGAAATACTGAACAGAATTACAAAAATGAATTATACAAAATCTAACTTTAAAGTAATGAGACTAATTCTATAAGCCATACCTGAAAAAATCAATGCTATTGCCATAATCACACTTAGCTTTTAGTCAAGAAGTCACAGCACAAATCAGTGGGATTAGGAAGCAAAAAAGGATTAGAAGAATACACATCAAACTCAGAATAGTGGTTACCTCTGGGATTAAAGGGGACTCTAGCTTCTCTATAATGTTATCATTTAATAAGTATAGTGTGTTCATATATTCTTAAAATAAATCAACTAACACATTTTGGTCTAAAGAGTACCTAAACCAACAAAAAAGATTGTTGTTCAACTATTTCTCATGAATTTTTCAAAGAGATTTCATGCTTTCAAGGAGTAACCATTCCAAGGCTTCAGTTCTTCAGCAGTACTGTGTTCACATGTTACTTCCATTTTAGGGTTGGCATAATTATCATTACTAATCAGAAACAAAATAATTGTTTGCCGTGAGTTGGGGATCTTGTTGGCTTCTTTGATGTAGGAATCCAACCCTGTCACATTTCTCATTAGACTTCATTCATTAATATATTCAGTCAGTCTCTCCAATATACTCAAAAGTCTCATCATTCATTTCATTTCCTTTAGTTGGTTTACGTCATTATCACCTACTAGACTAGGCCCAATGATTGGTTTCCATATACAGTCCTCAGATATTCAAGAAGAAAATTCACTTTCTCTCCTTAGATGGAAAAAAGGCAAAGATAAAACATTTATTCTTAAACTTGAATTTGTCATCATAAGCAAGTGCTAATGGATGGTAGAGGGAAGAACTATATCTTGAGCAAAAGTGATCTATCCATTGGCTTGACTCTTGGAAGAAGTTAGATATATACCCTAGAATACCTAATGTTTAAAAATATATATCTTGGTAAAAACTCAGGAAAAAGTATATTGTAATTTTACTCACAGTAAAAATATTGGTCAACATGAAATTAAAAGTGAAAACAATACTTCTCCTTGTCCCAACCTCCCCCCCCAAAAAAATTCAACCTCCTATAAATTCTTTAAAAACAAAATAACATGCATTTATGCGTTTTTTTCTACTAACATTCTTTGGTATTTATAGTATAGTACAGAAAGACTTTTAAGAGGGGAAAATGGCAAGTTACAACAACATACCAATGTGCTTAGCATTGAGATTACAGAGGGTACCCACTCACACCATGGTATTCTTACCAAGCAGTTAGGAGAGAACAGCAAGGGAAAAATAAAGCTTACTGCTCTCCATAATGGCTACAATGAGGAAAAACAGTTATTCAGATAAATTAAGGGGAAAATAAACCTGTAGCCCTTCTCATTTGGGGCAGGTGGGCATCCACATATACATTCACATATACAATTATTGACAATAAAATATAAGTACAGTGGACCATAAGCATTGGTGAGAATTTATCAGGGCTTCTTGTAAAGACTACTGACAGTATGAAATGGAAGACAAATCCCTGTGGAAGGACCTCTGATAAGACATTCTTGACTCTTTATCAAATAGTGAAATTAACTGAGAATGCCTCATGTGACTGCACCCTGAGGCCAAGTGGTATTCATACATTAACACACCAACCCAGGGAATTAAGGTATAAATACTAGTTTCAATCCCTCCTCCAGCCTGCTCCTATTAGACCAGAAAGCCTCACAGTACTCTGTGCGTATAGGGGCAGAATGTACATATTAACAAATGAGACATCATGGGAAAATTTAATCCTTAAAATATTCAAATGAGCATGTTTGTAAATATCAAATCTTAAATTGATTTTTTTAACCAAGGGATTTTTAAGAAAACTAAGAAATAAAATGCTTACTATTAATAGAGATCAGAAGTATAAGAAAAATGCCCAGACATTATTAAGATGTCTGTAATGCTTAAACACTTTTGATGTTATATCTATTTTTATAGTCATTTGTATAAATGATTGATTACCTTCTTAATCATAGTCTCTTGACTGATATGTGTGGACAAATGGAAAGAGTAGGGGCTTTGGAATCAGACCTAGAATCACATGCAGCTTTACTTACTAGCTATATGTTCCTACTCGAGTCATCTAACTTCTCTGGGTTTTATTTTCTTTATCTGCAAAATGAGGATATTAAGGTTTACTTCACATAATTGTTCGATAGAGACATAATACCTTATTACTCTGGAACAAAGTAGGTCTTCAATAATTGGTAGATAACTTTCTTATTACTACTATTGGTAAAATAAATACCATTTTTCAAAGAGCCTTACATTCTCCTGGGAGTAAATCATATAAGGAACTAACAAGAGCAGAAAAAACACAGCATCTATTCAACTCCTAGTATATGCCAGGAATTTCATTTTGCACTTTATATACATTATCTCATGAAATTGTCCCAGTAATCTTAAGGAGTAGGTATTCTTAGCTCTGTTTAAAGATGAGATGACTGAGACTGAATAAGATTATGCATCCTCCTTAAAGTCAGACAGCTATAAATGTCAAAGTATCAGAGAATGAGGATTTTTGGAATGCTGCTTGTTCGTCATTGCTTTGCTAATTGAGTCCTTGTATCTTTCCAAATTCATTTTTAACCATGAGATGGTGTCAGGTGTAATATCTATGATCATAAAATTCCAGTTCTCACTAAACTTGTCTTCTGGCAAGCTTTGCAAAGAGCAGCAAATGCTCCTTAGCAGTTTTGTGATGATGTCCAGAAATCTTAGTAATGCAGAGCTTGGGATTTCAGCTTCAGTGTTCCATAGATCTTCTCTAGAAGGAAAATGTTTATTTTTCCTCATCATGGTGAAAGAGAAGGCCTTGTATTTTCAAGGTTCAAAATAGACCCTTCCATTTCCTGCATTTCCTTCAAGTTGCCTTGGGTGACAGTTGATCAAGTATTCTATACTACGTCAAAACTGTTTGTGGAAAAGCTCCAGGAAACTGTAAATTTCAAAACATGTAGTCTTGCTGTCTTCAGAGTACAATAGCTAATAAAGTCATAAGGGCATCAAGGTTTCATTTTTACCTTGTGGTCTCCATATTTGCAAAAACCACAAAGATGAACACACGCACACACACCCAGACAGTCACACATAGTTTCTTGGATATGCCAGATCCCTGGAACATTTATGTTTTCAAAGATTTGAAGAGGTTTGATTCAAAATGACTAACCTTAGAATTGTCAGAGTGATTATAAAACAATGCATGGAACACAGTTGTTTTATCACTCATTGAATGTTTAAGAACTACTTGGGTGGTCATCATAAAATGTGCTTAGTATAGCACCTTGCATTAAAATGCCTTAATTAATAGTTGCTAAATGAATGAATAAATTAGTTCAAGAGTTAAATATATCACAATTATCTTTCCTCTTTAAAACATATAAAAATAACTTTTGGTCAAGGTGGATAGATAAATCATACTAAATACATGCTTTCAGAATGAACACGTTTATTCTAACTTAACTAATTCTTAGACAATCTATTCTTAATATTTACACACAGAACATGTAAAAGTGTATGATAACTGCAAAGAAGAAAGCATACACAGTACTACTTCTCTGTATTTATAAATGTCTTAATCTAGGTAACAATTACTATTTCATGTTCCAAATATAAAAAGGGAAAGCACAGAGAGTGCCATGAGCTCAATATTCATTCTTTCATGAGCAAAATTAAATCAACTGGAAAGCTACAATGACTTTAATAGTAATAGGAAGAATAATAACAGCTATCATGTTTTCTTTGTCTTCCTGACGGCTGCGTGTTTAACATACTACCTCCATAGAGAGTTCCAGATCCTTAGGAAGTTGGTAAGTTAGAGTGGCCAGACATTTTGGCAAGTCATTTAGCCATTTCATTCATGTTTATTACAATTCTTCATTGCCTTCAAAATAAAGTCAAAATTCCATAGCTGGCATTCAAGGCCTTTGATAATCAGGCTATGCTTTCTTCTAATGTCAGTTAGGGCTCTTTGATTTCAATCAACTGACACTGACTATGATTTATTTAACCAAAAATCAAATTTGTTAGAAGGATATGTGGTGCTGACAGGTTAAAATATAAGGTGGCAGAGCCAGATTAGGTGCTGGGAAGAACCAGGCCATTTCAAGAGGGCTCAAAGTTAGAAGCTGCTTGATTGTTCCATGTGGGAATGCTTCCCTAAACAAAAGGACCTCAACAATTTTCAGTCTTTTTGTCACTCTTTTTGTTCTCAGGATAATAGAAACCAGGGCATCCTGAGTCCTGCCCAATGGCTCTCAATGGCAAGAATCGAAATAAAATCAGATGCATATTGCCATAAGAAAGGTAGTGCATGTTGGCAGCTAAATATCAACAATTGTCCATCTCTCCCCTCCAACTTATTTTTGTCCCCTTTCTCTGTTTCTTCAGCCATATGGAAGAAATTACAGGTCCATGGATCTCCAAGTGATCTTAGGCCTCTGTGCCTTTACGCATCTTTCCCTCTACTAAAAGAGCTTCCTTTTTTTTTTTCCTGCTCTCATAACATAATTCTAACCCAGTCTCCACAACTTAACTTCTCTAAGAGACTTTGCTAACATCTCTTCCTCCCACCCTCATTCCGCAGCTGGGTTAAGTGTCCTTCTTCCGTCTTTCCATAGCGTTCTCTGTTCACTTCCATCAGAACTCTTACCATGCGTAGTTCTGTAATTGCTGACCTTACCTCCCCTTCTCAGGCCTGTCCCTAACTTTTGCCTGGAGCAGTCCATTGTTCCCTTCCCGCCTTTTGTTCTTTCTTATGCCTCGTGGGCTTTATTATTTTTTTCCCCTGAAACCCACCTGACCCAGGGATGAGTGGTGTGGCCTTGGGAGGATGAACCTTGGGAATAGGTTTTGCACAAGCCCAGGAAGGACGGCTTCCTCACTGAGTGGGAACTCTGGGTCTCAGGTATCTGGCGTGTGGTCTAGAAGGGATGGTGACTCAAGTTCTGGGTGAACACATCTCCTTGGCCCTATGGAAAAAAACAAACAAACAAACAAACAAAAAAAAACAGAGGAGGGAAGTAGGGCCCTCTAAAGCTCAGTGTTTAGTGCAGGGGCCCTGGTTACTTGAGTCTAAGGGCAATAGTGCCTCATCTAGGCTGTGAGTTACTGGAGAAGAAACCATGTTTAGCTTTGTAGATCCAGCACCTCCTGTGGGTCATGCGTAGGTAGTATCCTATCTGAGAACTAAATGGATTAAAAAAACTTAAGTTTTCTCTGTAAAATAGAGATCATACCATCTGTCATGTCCACCTTCCATGGCTGACATGAGAGAAAGGAATAATTGATGCAAGTGTGCTTTGAAAGAATTCAAGTTTTTAAAGGTTGTTTCTAACATTTTCCCAAACAGGTAATGACTTACTTTTGTTGCCCTTCCAGAACAAGAAATAGCAAAATGTTTAACCAAATCAAGTAGAATAAATTCAGATTATATATACTAAGCACTTAGCACGGAACATTAAAAATTGGGTTATGATTATGAGCAATAGGACAAATAGAAACATTAGTATTTTTAATTTCCATAATTTATACTTTTCCTTTTCCCATTAAAAAATAATGTCAGGAAATCTATAATACGGGACCTCCAGCAGAATAAAACAGAAACACCAATTGGCACAGGATGTTAATGATTCTTAAGACACTCAGGTTCCTGCAGGATAATTATTTTAAAGCAGCAATTTCAGGCTGAGCTCCATTTTGAATGTGATTATAACATAATTTTCTTTTCTGGAAGTTTAGTTATACAGGAAAGATTATCATCTGAGGTGTGAAGTGACCCTGGTAAAGTGGAAAGAACAACTAGGATTTAGTCCTACTCCTGACTGAGCTGTATTCATTCATTCGTTCATTCAGTCACGTTATTCATCCAATGTGGAACAGTTCTTGAGCAATTTTCTGGTGCAGAAGTTGTAGAAGATGCTGGGGATGAAAAAAGAAATAACATGAAATCTATCCTCCAAGAGCTTGTGGTTTGGTGAGAAAGACAAAAGTAAGTCATACAATGTGGAAAACACCATAATGATAACTATAACCATAAATCCTGACATAGAGTTAGATATCCATTCCATTCTTCTTAAACCCTTGAGGATTCCAGAACTTCCAGCATTGCAAAGTTGATGACCAAAGAGACACCAGCCCATCTAATTCATTTCTATTAAGTTTCATCTTTGCTTGACTTTCAGGGTTTTTTTTTTTTTTTATACTTCTCATTCAATTTTGTCAACAGATCAGCTGAGTAGCTATTGTGTAACAAGATGAAGACAACCACGGCTCACTCAGTCTCAGTGTCAACAAGATCAACACTGTCCTGGAAGACAGGTATAAGGCGTTTAATTCACTCCACTCATCACTTAGATCAGTGCCACTCAGACTCATTTCATAAGTGTTACTTGATGATACGTCTGCATTCCTAACTGTGTGTTCAAGCTTCCTATTGCCTAGCCCAGACCACTGAACACCAAGGTTATGAACAGAAGCTGAGCTCACTCTCACTTTTATCTCCACCTCCAGCTCAGATTGGTGCCAGTGAGCTGCAATCACAGGTTGAGTGAAAAATGATGTCATATTGACTTCTTAAGGAATTATTAAAAATTATGTGACACTTGCAAGTGAATAAAATTTGACAATTAACACTAACAAAAATTGAAGAACACTAGCTTTGTGGTAATCCACAATTTTCACAATGATATGATGCCACGCTAGGAAAACTGTAGCAAAAGAACCTAAAGAATTCCAAAGAAAAATAAAGTAATTGTCTTTAAAAAAATTATTGACTCTGATACCCCAGCCCCTGACACTTAACACCTGAAAGGATCATGAACCATGCTGGGCCCTTTGTCCCATTGTATATGGAATATTTTCTGAGTTCCTGGCACAAGCATGTATTTGTTTAATATCAGTCGTGCATTTACTTCCCTCCAGCCCAGGGGTTGCAGGCACCAGCTGTTTACACGTCTTCAGGAGGAAGAAGGGGAGTGACTAGCTCGCTCTGCACACTGTCTCATGTCAGAAAACTTTCCAAGTCACTGAAGGATGTGTGAGACCACAGAGTTGAAGGAAAGTTCGGTCTTTAGTATTTCCTTTTCTGTCTTCTTACGTTAAAAGCACTGAACACAGACTTGAGCAGTCTCATTTCATGGGGCAATTGCACTGTCTCTGTTTCCCTGTGACCTGGACTAGGGAATTGTCAGTCAATTGTTAAAACAGTAATGACTCCAAAACCTTTTGTAACCTCTCTGAGCTGTCTAGGATATGACAATATGCAACGATTCTTGGAGCTTTGTTTAGGCAGCTGAAAAAACTTCCCCAGGAGAACAGAGGGAGAGGGAGAAAACCTGCTGCTGGTGAAGAAAAACTAAGGGTGTAAAACGAAAATAATATGAAAATTATACAACAGTCTTATGTAGGGTAACCCTTATCACTGACTTACTGGATGGCCACCAGAATCCTTGGCCCACAATGTTCTCCCAATGCCTCTAGGCCAGGTGTCACATCTTTGCCTTGCTACTGAGAGACAGGTGAATTGTGAAGGTAATGCATTTGTTGCTTAGATGGCGGAGACAAACTACGTGATTTAAAACTCTTTAGTATGAGTTGTAGTTTTAAAAGTCATTTTTGAAAAGAGCAAGACATGAACTCTGGACAAAATCATAGAGGTGGTAGGAAATAGGGGCAGAAAATTACCTGCTGCTGGAGAGCGGAAGACCAGTTCACCCAGACTCCACTCAGGGAACCTGAACTGTGCAGAGGGCCTTGCGTGAGGATGTGCAAACATGATTATAATCCAAACCTTGTGCTAATGGAGTTTTACAAGCAAGTGTTAACTTACACTAGGCATTCACTCTACAAAACCACTCGCAAATGTTAACTCATGTGATCCTCTGTGCAGGGCTACAAAGTGGAGAGAGCACCTAGGTCACGCTTCCCAAAGACCTGAGAGTGAAGTGTTGTGGAACCATGTCTGTCTTCAGATTCCAGGTCCTGGTTTCTTTGTGCTTATAACAGGTGACTCTGAGTAGTTCACACCTAGAAGGAGAGAATAAAAAAAATAATTACTGAGTGAACCATAATCTGGGAGGTGATATCCTAAGGATATAGTCTCATATTTTGTTTCCTTTTTTTTCATCAGTCCATAAACACACTTATGGCAATCCTAAGGGTGATCAATGACTTACTTGCCCCAAGTGTTGGCCAGTTAGATATAAATACTACCTACATCCATTATACCATCATTAAAGTTTTCTTAGGATGGAAAAATTTCTTAAAATGTGTCCATACGCTTAATTTTTCTCTAAGAATTAAAATGATTGGATCTTTATTGAACATCTTAAATTTCTTTTACTTTTTTATAATAAAAAAATAGGACCATAATTGTGAATTTTCAGGAACATCTTTCTGTTGAAGGCAATGGAAATCTAAGGGAAAGATGCACAGGAACACACACACACACACACACACACATGCCTATAATGCCTTACTAACATCCTGCAACAATCTTCCACCAACAATGGACTAAAGATGCAAACTACCAAACGGCAGAGGATAAATAATAGTTCTCTGCCTGTTTTCCATTTGGTGTGGCTGTACTCAACAACGTTGATAGCAATAAGTAAACTTTCTGTTTCTTTTTCAAAAATTTTATAGGATGCTCTCATGTCCTTTTCTTCCCCTATTCCTCCCCCCTACAATTCAGCTCACTCAGAAAATGCTATAAAGTTTCAGAGAAGAGGTTTGTTCAAAGCAACTACAAATAAAGTGCGTGTACATAAATAACTTAGCCTGACTTTTTGTTTAATGTCCAAGATGATTGGAACAGATTGTATCATGAACTACTTTCCCTTTGGCTAATTAAATAGCAGTCCCCACTTACCATAAAGCATATTCTTATTAAAACAAGTATGTATAGTCACTCTGCTGGATAAATTACTCCCAAGTAGTGCCATAAAGCCCATTACATTCCTGCTTTAGGAATGGAGCAGGTCCAAACAGACAATCAAAGGATTTCACTGGGATTATTTTAGATTAGAAAAACTAAGGGAGACATGTGGCCCTGACAATATCATAAAGGCATAAAGGATGAATTAGCGGTTCCATACCAGACAAAGTGCTCTAGTGGTATCATAGTATATCCAAAAGTAAAAAACAAATTCCTACTGTATTAACCTATGCCAAAATGAAAATCTGTTTATGCAGAAATAAAAATGCCATGAACAACTGTTATCTACTGTGCAAATCAAAATGACTGTTTTGAATAATAATAAGAAAATCCTTTCAAACCAATGACTATGGAAATGTGCCATAGGGAAGAAGATGTCTTCATTTCAATAAATTGCTTTCTACATTTAATAGAAAAGGTTATGTTATGATTTGTCATATTAATGAACCATTATTGCATAACCATATTTTTATTGCAATATATTACCTGCTAAATGATGTCTTTTTTTTTCAGGAGAAAAAATTTTGTAGAACAGATTCTATGGGAGTTTTTCTTGCTGCCCGTTGTTAAATCTTTCAAAAGCTGTCAGGAGTCTCAGAAATCAAGTTCAGAATACCATAGCCAACATGAGTCTAGGCATAGGCTAGTCTATTTTTAAATTGTAATACAAAACTGCTGGAGAAATACCTAAACACAAAAGATTATTTTAAAAACGAGATCATCTTATCTAACTTGTCAATGTAAAGGACAATGTCAGTGAAGTGAAATTTAACCCCCAGCTCCTATAAATATTGCTAGATATTTGAAAGCCAAGCTATTTTTTTTCAGGCTAATTTTTCCTTAAACTCATCATGCACGAGAGCCTTCATGAACTCAGCCTGCACAGACCCTGTCCATGGCAGCCACAGGTATTATGGGACACTAATCGCCCAAGGCAGTCAACTGGCTCAATTACCTACCTTGCCTCAGTCAAGCAAGCCCTTCTCCTTGAGAATGAATGGATGGCAAAGTCATTGGCCTCTGCCCTGGAAACTTCTGCAGCAAAGGAGCTATACTTGTTCCTACGAATGGCATTCTGTATTTGCCCTGTGTCTGCAAGCACTGATTCACCACACTGCTTCTGAATGACAAGACTCTGTCCTTGGCATTACAATCAAAGCAGCACCAGCTGGGATCCCCTCAGAATATCCCAAGATTATAACAGTGAGCTAGTTATCTGATGGAAACAGAGGTGGGACATTTGGGTGTAGCTTCCTGCTTAAGCTGTTGCTGCTGTCATATTTTTGGAGGGAAAGGACTGAAGTAAAGAAGGTACGTGCTGTCATTTCTTAAAGTACTGCCTGCCTTTGCTGTCAGTTCATGGGTGTATTCACCTTTGGCTGCTGCTGATAGATGTTACAGCCTATCATTCATTCCATACATATTTTTTAATAGTATAATCTGTGACAGCAGTGCATTAGGTGCTGGAGACAAAAGTGAACAAAGTTCTTACTCCCAAGCAACTTTAAGTCTAGTGAAGGAAACAAATATTTAATACATCACCAAAGAGATTGGATATTTGGAATTTGTAAAAATGTAGTTTGGGGGAAATTCTTACCACATTTTTCCTTCTAAAAATTATACAAATATTATACAAATATATGCATGTTATAGAACTCCTAAACAATATAATACTGTGAAAATTACCTTCCTTATCCCTCCAACCTATACCCTTTCTAAAGGTAAATATTGCACTTCTCATTTAAAAAAAAAATCTGAACAAGTACCCACCTACATATTTATACGTACACACATATATGTTTACTTTTCTCTTTCACATACATGAGATTATACTATAAATATTATACAGCTGAAATTTATATTTTAGAAAATGTTTCATGTAAATATATAAACCCACCATTTATTACAATGATTAAATTCCCATATATCAACAGGACATAATTGATATGACAATTCCCCTTTGGATGGGTGTATTAGTTTCCTGTGGCCACTGTAACAAATAAGCACAAACTAAATGACTTAAAACAACAGAAACTTATTCTTTCATGATCTGGGGACCAGAAGTCTGAAATCAGTATTGCTGGGTTAAAATCAGTTTGGTGGCAGGGCTATAATCCCTCCAAAGGCACTAGGGGAGAATCCATTCCTTGCCTTTTCGAGCTTCTGATGTCTGCCAGTACTCCTTGACTTGTGGCCACATCACTTCAATGTTCAAGGACAGCATCTTCAAATCTCACTCTGCTCCATCTTCACGTGGCCTTCTCTTCAGTGTGTGTCAAACCTTCCTCTGCCTCCCTCTTATGAGGACAATTGTGATGGTATTTAATGCCCATCTGGATAATCCAAGATAATCTTCCCATCTCGAAATCCTTAACTTAAATTACATTCTAACTTATAAGTTAAATTTAGAACTAAATTATGGTCCTCTTTTTGTCATAGAAAGTAACAGTCACAGGCTCCAGACATTAGAACTTGGTGACTTTGGGGACCATTCTTCAGTCTACTACAGTGAGTATTCAGGTTGTTCCTATTTTTTAATACAAACAATGCAGAAACTATGATCACTGAAATTTATATTTGTACACATGTGTAAATATTTTGGTAGATGAAATTCCTAAAAGCAACATTGCAAAATCAAAGAGTACAGGTAACAAAATATGTTAAATAATTCCAAGTATTCTCTGGAAAAAATTGCGCTGCAACACTGTACAGTTTCCAAAATACTTCATGGTGTGCTCATTTTCCTATTTTTGTCAAAATTACATATTTTATCTGTTCTTATCAATTTGAAAAGTGAAAACTGGCAACTTGTCATTGCTGATTTGAATTTTTTTCATTATTAAAAGGTTTAAAATTTTCTCTCTGTATAATTTCTCATTCATTTTTTTTGAATTGTCTTCTTAATTTGTGGATCATTTATAAATTAATATTGATAATTAATATTTTATTCTTATATTTTTACCAATCTATTACTTGTCTTCATAGACTTGTTGAAAGAAATTGTAATTAATGTAAAATCTACCAATATTTTCCTTTTGTATATTTTCAGTTTTGCATCTTGTTTAGAAATATCTTGCTTATCCTAAAAAAAAAAAAAATGTGTTCTTACATTTTCTTCATTTTGTTTTGTTTTTCCCTAATTGCCAGGAATTTAAGTGTAAGGTAACAGTCTACCTTTATTAGTTCTCTTTCTAATGAAAAATCAATTATACCATTGATATTTTAGAACTAATTTATCTACTATCCCACTAACTTTGAAATACTACCTTTATCATATAATAAGTACTCAAATACACCCAGATCTGTTTTTGAACTATATATCATTGATCTATTTCTGCTATTTCTGAGAGTTCTATGAGGGTAAAAATTGCATCTGTTTCTCCATTCTGTACTTCAGTGATACACAGGGTACATATATGTGTACATATATATAGTATACATACAGGCATTCAGTTAATGTGCCAGTAAAACATAAGACTTCCAGTTAAATATGAATTTCAGATAAAAAATGAATAATTTTTTTAGTATAACTGTGTTCCAAATATTGAATGCTATGATTGAATACTATGCTGAGAGAAATTGTTCATTGTTTACCTGAAATACAAATTTAACTGATATCCTATATTTTTATCTGCTAAATCTAGCAACCTTACAGTTGGTATATATTGAGTGAATAAATGAACACTCTATCATAATTTTGTAATTATATTTGCTATTATATTTCATAAATATATATATATATTATTACACAGGCAGGGAAAATTCCTTCTCTGTGTTCTTCTTTTGTAAAAGATTTTGTTTATTTTTAAGAATTCTCCTTCCTGCATAAATTTCAGAATAATTTTTGCCAAGTACTTTTATTGGGATTGCATTGAATTTATCACTGGTCTTTGTTTTACTTTATGTATTTCTGTAATTCTCAATACTCAGCTATGCTGAAAAAGAGGATGATAAATAAATAAATAACTCTGGCCAACATTATATATTATGTTTAATGGTTAAACACTAAAAGCATTATCATTGAATAAAGAGCAAGACAAGAATGAAAACTACCACCACTTGAAATTTTAGCCTCTGTAAAAAACAAGGAAAAGAAATGAGATATGTGAATATCGGGACAGGAAAATTATTTGCCTATGATGCAATTTCTTACCTACAAATTCCTATTTAGAAAACCCAAAAGATCAATGAAACATACTCAAATTAATATGAACGAATTTAGTAAGTGGATCATTTACAAAATAATTGTATAAAAAAGTAACTTTTACAGATTTTCAATAAAAATCAGTTAGAAATCATGGCATAAAAATATCATTCTTAATATGAAATAAAAATATAAAACATCTAGAAATAAGCTTAACAAAATATACACAAGTTTATATATAATTATAAAATTTTACTTAGAGACATGAGAACTCCTTAATACATGAAGTGCTTTATCATATTCTTGGATAAGAAGTTTTAATGTTGAAAATGAGATTTTATTGAAATAACTTAAATTTGTTATAAACTTTATGATACAGTGTAAATTTTGATGCCTTTGTAAATTCGAAAAATCCATCAAACATGTCTTATACCCTTTCTAATAATGAAGTCTCATGACTACATCTTCTCAAGTCTGTGGAATATTTTTATATCTCTTATAAATCTACTTCACTAACTTAAAATGTGTATTACCTGAGATGATGATAAAATTGTTTGATTGATACTTTTACATGTCAAAGACTAGTTGCATGTGTACCCAGAGTTAATATAATTGCATCAATGAAAAAAATGATCAAGATTATTTAAAAAAAATAATACCACAAATAACTGAAAAATAAAGAAGGATGAGGGGAATTTGTATTAGCAGATATGAAAAGATAAAAAAAAGCTGTGAAAATCAGAATAATGGTTTAATGTAAGAATAGACAGAAAACAGGGCAGAATAAAGAATGAACAGGACTACTAAGAAAAAGCACAGCACTGTACTCTAACACTCCTGGTCACTTTTTACCCCAATACTGATACAGTAGTATTCTTTCTCCAGAGAATCTTTCTTATGAGAACGTATTTCAAAATGGCAGACTTCGTATATGACTCAACTTTCTTTCCCTGTTGTGTTTCCCCTTAGTACAGGATATGTATATTTACATACATATACCACACAGTGCTAGTAGAATAAAAAAAGTGAGCAGGAATAGATCAGAAACAAACAATGAGAAAAACATGAAAGTTAGCAAGCAGATGGTGCTGGATTGACCAGGAAAATATAACAGGGAAATCCAGTGCTTGAAATACCAGAAGCAAGTGGTTCTTTCCATTCAAAGCAATGTCAACTGTAGGGCCATAAATTTCCAGACTAGGAGAGTGGGAATGGGGTAAACATCAAGGGAATTAGCTGAAAGACTCAGAATAACTGAGCAGATCGTGCCTCTTCCTCACAACTTTCTCTGTGAAGCAAGGGAAGGAGGACTTGATTGTAGTTTTTCTCTAATTCTCCCCTTGATTCTTAACAATTACTTTTTCATGAATTCATATTTTTAAAAAAATCTATACGTATCTTTAGCTTATCTTAACCAAACCAAAATGTAAGAATAGAGTTTTGGAAACAAGTTGTTAGAAGACATTCCTCTATGTTATTTGTAATTTGGTTGTTAATGATTCCAAGGTGACTCCTAAGCCTTATTGAGGAAACTAAAGAGTCATAATGTAAAATAAGTTTAAATTTTAATTAACTATACCCCATGCTATAGTCAGCTGAAAAAGGCCAAGTTTGGGAAATGCAAGTGAATCTCGATCCAGCATGATCCAGGAGAATGAGTACACTCTGACACGAGTTAGTTACTCATTTTTATGGTCTGTTCTCATTGTTTATGATTCTATTGGAGAACATTTGTCACTTGATCCATTACTTGATGACAATAACTTTTAAGATAATCCAACTTCATTCCTCATTGAATATATTTCTTAAAAATACTTCTCTATGAGGAACACAGTTCCACACAGCTAAGATAGATATTTTTATCAAATATATCTGCTCTTCTAAATTAACAGATGGGCATTCTGAGATATAAATCTATCCATTGTAAGTGTGCTTGACACCATTTCGTGTTCATCCTTACTTTGCTCTGTCCACCCTAATTGAAATTTATAAGTGAACTAATTATATTGTGTCCTTTGGGTCTGAGAACCTACACACATGATAACCCCCTGAAATAATCATCTGATTTTTTAGGATGTATTTATTGAGTGACTACATTATGACAGAGACCCTAAAACCTCAACTAGTCTGTGGGCCTTTTTCATAATTTATTTTCTGCCCCTCTTTCTCTCATCTTCCTGTTCTACCCAATCCCCGCTCAGTATGATACCCATCCTCCCTTCCATTACCCAAATGTGAAATTGTCCTGTGGCCAACACAGTTTTTAAAAAGCGTATCTCACACCACAAGTGTTCCATTTTCACATGAGTAGAGCTCTTGTTTTAATTGTTATCAGTTTATATATATCAGCCCATCAGAAAGTTGGGACTCTATTTTTACCATTCAACTCAGAAATGTGACTTATATCTGCTTGGGCTTATTATTTTGCTCTACTTTTAAGATGGATTCTTTAGTATGTCAGTTTAGCATAGAAATTAATAGACAATTGTAGAAGTTAAACATTAAGTAATACTTCACTACACAGGCAGTTGGAGGAAATAGTGAAGGAAGCTGTGCTAGGATGAGAGCTCACAGCCCCACATAGCTGTGTCTCTGGCATATCTTAGCCTTTAATAAAAGAGTATTTATGTACCATCCTGCTTACCTGTGGGTTCACAGGTGTGTGAAAGACTATCATCCACAGAATAAAACAGCCCATGGCACCAGGACAATAAAAAGTGATGACCTTCATCTATCTTTGCCTAAGGAAAAGAAGGCTTGAGAACATATAGAACATGGAAGAGAAAGAAAAGGCCACAAACGAAGTTTAAATTGTTTCCAGTTTGGGTCAGAAGAAGGGGTATGCCCCACCTAGAGCTAGAAGGCTTTGACCTCATAGTCCAGCAAGTGCACCTAGAGATGTGACAAGATGGTCCAGTACAAGGCCCTGCTTGGCACAAAGGTAGCTGTGACCTAAATTAAGGAAGCAGAGAGTCACATTAAAAAAGCAAGACAAAACCCTAATTACATCTTTCTGGAAAGAGAGAGAAAAGTTTTGTTAATAGAATAGATTGGAGAGAAAGGACAAAAGTACATACAAATAAATATCCTGAAAAGTAGACAAATTCCCTTTAAATACAAAATTAGGGAATCTAGTTCTAAGGGATACATTTGGCCAAGTGGGCTGAGGTTTCATTTATTTCACTGCTGTATTAGCTTTATCTTCCCTGGTATATAAAACATTCTATTAAACAGGAAAAGTCTATTTTTTTTCAAGCATAAGAAAACTTTTCTTTAAAAAAGTTTAGTTTTAATTGTCCAAACTATTCCAAACCTTTCCCTGTATTAAAACATTAAATGAATTAAAATGAATTCTGAACTGAAACTCAAAGTTCTTCACTCATTATTTGCGAGCTAATGTCACTTTTAGAAGAAGGCAAAATAAGGATAGAGGGGTGAGGCTAAAAAATCTTTCCAATGGTTGCACCTAATTGTCAGTTCCAAAGCATTGTTGCCTGAATTTCATTCTGAATGGCTAGGGAAAAGTGTCACTGTAACCAGAGTGATGGGGAAGCCTGAATGATATTATTTCATTTAGGAGAATGGTGGCCACCTGAGCAAACAGAGAACCCAAAATTGGGCCTGATTTGAAACAACATACCTTCTTCTCAGACACTTAGCCTCCTGGTAGCTGGTTACCTGTTAGACAAGATGTCGCAGCCCCAGAATCTGTTTTCAAAGATTTCATCAATTCAGATATGGGGGAAAACACACATTCCCAGACACACAAAATAAACTCTAACATACTGAAGGGCTTCAATTTCCTTGTACCTGGAATGCTTATGCCTTTGAGTCAAGCATTCTGAGTATGAAAGGGAGGTATACCATAGAAACAGTGGGGTGTAATGATTTTCACTGCAGTGGAATGAGGTTTATATCCTACCGAAGAACATTCAAAAGAAAAAGGTCTATACATGGACAGCGTGGATGCATTTTACTAGGTTTCTCCCTCTCCACAATTTTACCTTCCCAAGTTTGAATTTATAGGCTTAGGTTTCATAGTGTAATTACTGGGTTTAATATCAGAGAGGAGAGCCGCTTTGGCTTTTAGAGTATGGTTGGTGTTTATTCAAGGGAAACAATCTCCAATGCAGTTTCATTTTCTTTTTATTTTCACTGGGGTGGGGGGCGGGGGATGAATACTGATGTTTATGGAGTTTAAGGGTCTGGCAGCACCGGGAACTGCAGAACTTTGTTTATCCAGAGTCCAGTTTCAATCTAGAGGGTGCCAATGCAAACCTCTCCAGACTACCACGCCAAAAATGTCAGCCCTGTCTTGGAGGAGCGGCCTTCCCAAGCAGGGAGAGGTACTCAGAGCCAGCTTAGTTTGAAACTGAACTATGGAGAAAGCCCAAGAGCTCAACCATGCTGTCTCAAGCACAGCAGTTTAAAAAAATATGCTTTTTATCAGATTTTCCTCATATTTTGTCTCATATTTTTTTATCACAGCAGGAGCCTGCCATCACCAGCTAAGCTGATTGACTGTGTCTTCTACCAGCATCCGCCTTTGATATTCACGTCTTCAGGAAAGCTCCATCCCTTTCACTTGCACTCTTGCTGGGGTCTCTTTATGAACCCACTACTACCACAGTTACAGCATCTGTCCCCCAACTGGGAAGGAAGCTTTAGCTCATCAGGATCAACTGCATATCTACTAACTGTGGGTGCCATCAGAAATGCAATGTTGGCAAAACTTTCTTCCATTCTTGAGACATTACATCTCCACAGTCCTTGGGGTGTTTCATTCTAACAGCTGGAAATTCCTGATTTTCAATACGCTTTGTTTTTTCCTCCTCATATTGTTTGGTATCAGGGCCAACTTTGTAAGGCGGTTTTTAATGAACCCATAGCCAGTGTGTTAAATATGTTAGTTGAGTTTTTCCATAAAGCTAAGCTAATATAACATGATTGTTTTCTTAGGCACCCTGTGGGGAGTAAGGAACATAGAGGGTAGGGAAGGTGGGGTTGTGTAATTGATATAGTTGGTATGTTGCCAAAGTTACCCACCTTTCAAGACCCCCCACCCAACAGTGAGCTGATGACCTTCATGTTAGCTGAGCTTTCTAAAATAAGGAGCTCATCTATAAACTGGAGCCCCGAATGACTGAAACTTGAAGTATAACCCTTTGGGAAAGGCTGCCATGCTGAGAAAAATTGACTCAATAGCTAGCATGGACAAACTTTGAAGTTAAACTCTATGCTTGCTACTTTTCTTCCTAGAATTCTTGTCACTGCAAAACTATCTAAGAAGATCACTGCAAAACTATCTGTGACGTTAACCAAATGCAATAAAAAAAAGAGATATACACGTATTTGTTTTCTGTAACTTGTGTTGCCTGTGGCATTTGTCCAGTGCCTAGTATGCAGCAGATTCTCAAGTACTGGGGATGGTTTCTGGTTATTCCTGTGTGAGATCACTACACAGTCTTGTGAGAGCTGGCAAGTATCTCTCAATAGCCAGAGCAGTTCATTTAAGCTCAAACCTCTAAAACTGTGAAGCTAGAAGATAGTATTGAAAATTAAAACAAAGCAAACAAACAACAAACAAAAAATGCCAAGCTCAGTAAACTAGTTAAAATCCCAGACTCTTGAGCCATACTACTTGAGTTTCAGTTCCAGCCATTTACTGGCTGTATGATCTCAGGCAAGAGGCCCACCCTTTCTGTGTCTCAGTTTTCTCTTCTGTAAAATTGGGTATAATAACAGTATTTACTCATTTTATTAGAATGAAAATTAATTGACTTGAAATCTGTAAAAGGTTGGTGATTAGTACATAATAAGTTAATTTAGATATTTGATAAATAAACTACTCTTAGGATGTAGTCATTGATTAGAGGATATTATTCCCTTGTCAGGTCTGAAACTACTATATGTGGAAAGAATGCATATATTGCACAGAAGAACTAAATCCATCAACTATGAAGTATTCCAGTAACATGGTATATATTCAAATTAAAATGAACTATTGAAAACTAAGCATTTACAGTGTTGCCAAAGATGATAATTTAAAGATATTGGATAGCATTTAAAGCCAAACTGACAAAAGTTTTGAGTTTCAACTCTCACATTTACAAACTATGTGCCTAAAATTTCTGCATTCTACTTTCCTCATCTGTAAAATGACTTTTTAATGCACTTCTTGCAGTAGGTTATGGTGAGGATTAAATAAGTGTTTAGTACAATGTCTGACATATAGTAACCATCCAGTAATATGGAGACTTTAATTTTTTAAATTACGAGGCCATAATACATTTTACATCTTTATTAGAGTATAATTGCTTTACAATGTTGTGTTATTTTCTGCTGTATAACAAAGTGAATCAGCTATATGTATACATATATCCCCATATTCCCTCCCTCTTGCGCCTCCCTCCCACCCTCCCCATCCAATCCCTCTAGGTGGTCACAAAGCACCAAGCTGATCTCCCTGTGCAATGCAACTGCTTCTCACTAGATAGCTATTTTACATTCGGTAGTGTATATATGTCAATGCTACTCTCTCTTTTGGTCCCGGCTTCCCCTTTCCACTACCCTCATTTCCACAAGTCCATTCTCTACATCTGTGTCTTTATTCCTGTCCTACCCCTAGGTTCATCAGAAGCTTTTTTTTTTTTTTTAGATTCCATATATATGTGTTAGCATACGATATTTGTTTTTCTCTTTCTGACTTACTTCACTCTGTGTGACAGTCTCTAGGTCCATCAGCTCACTACAAATAACTCAATTTCATTTCTTTTTATGGCTGAGTAATATTCCATTGTATATATGTGTCGCATCTTCTTTATCCATTCATCTGTCAATGGACACTTAGGTTGCTTCCATGTCCTGGCTATTGTAAATAGTGCTGCAATGAACATTTTGGTACATGTCTCCTTTTGAATTATGGGTTTCTCAGGGTTTATGCCCAGTAGTGGGATTGCTGGGTCATATGGTAGTTCTATTTTTAGTTTTTTAAGGAACCTCCATACTGTTCTCCATAGTGGCTGTATCAATGTACATTCCCACCAACAGGGCAAGAGGGTTCCCTTTTCTCCACACCCTCTCCAGCATTTATGGTTTGTAGACTTTTTGATGATGGCCATTCTGATTGGTGTGAGGTGATATTTCATTGTAGTTTTGATTTACATTTCTCCAATAATTAGTGATGTTGAGCATCCTTTCATGAGTTTGTTGGCAATCTGTATATTGTCTTTGGAGAAATGTCTGTTTAGGTCTTCTGCCCAATTTTAGATTGGGTTTTTGTTTTCTTGATATTGAGCTGTATGAGCTGCTTGTATATTTTGGAGATTAATCCTTTGTCATTTGCTTCATTTGCAAATATTTTCTCCCATTCTGAGGGTTGTCTTTTTGTCTGGTTTATGGTTTTATTTGCTATGCAAAAGCTTTAAAGTTTCATTAGGTGCCATTTGTTTATTTTTGTTTTTATTTCCATTTCTCTAGGAGGTGGGTCAAAAAGGATCTTGCTGTGATTTATGTCATAGAGTGTTCTGCCTATGTTTTCCTCCAAGAGTTTTATGGTATCTGGCTTTACATTTAGGTCTTTAATCCATTTTCTGTTTATTTTTGTGTATGGTGTTAGGGAGTGTTCTAATTTCATTATTTAACATGTAGCTGCACAGTTTTCCCAGCACCACTTATTGAGGAGGCTATCTTATCTCCACTGTATATTCTTGCCTCCTTTATCAAAAATAAGCTGACCATATGTGCGTGGGTTTATCTCTGGTCTTTATATACTGGTCCATTTATTTATATTTCTGTTTTTTTGACAGTTCAGTACTGTCTGGATTACTGTAGCTTTGTAGTAGAATCTGAAGTCAGGGAGCCTGATTCCTCTAGCTCTGTTTCTGTTTCTCAAGATTGCTTTGGCTATTCAGGGTCCTTTATGTTTCCATACAAATTGTAAAATTTTTTGTTCTAGTTCTTTGAAAAATGCCATTAGTAGTTTGAAAGGGATTGCATTGAATCAGTAGATTGCTTTCGGTAGTATAGTCATTTTCATAATATTGATTCTTCCAATCCAAGAACATGGTATAAATCTCCATCTGTTTGTATCATCTTTAATTTCTTTCATCAGTGTCTTATACTTTTCTACATACAGGTCTTTTGTCTCCCTAGGTAGGTTTATTCCTAGGTATTTTATTCTTTTTGTTGCAATGGTAAATGGGAATATTTCCTTAATTTCTCTTTCTGATTTTTCATCATTAGTGTATAGGAAAGCAAGAGAGTTCTGTGCATTAATTTTGTATCCTGCTACTTTATCAAATTCATTGATTAGCTCTAGTAGTTTTCTAGTAGCATCTTTAAGATTCTCTATGTATAATATCATGTCATCTGTTTTACTTCTTCTTTTCCAATGTGGATTCCATTTATTTCTTTTTCTTCTTTGATTGCCATGGCTAAAACTTCCAAAACTGTGTTGAGTGGTGAGACTGGGCACCCTTGTCTTGTTCCTGATCTTAGTGGAAAAGGTTTCAGTTTTTCACCATTGAGAATGATGTTTGCTGTGGGTTTGTTATATATGGCCTTTATTATGTTGAGGTTGGTTCCCTCTATGCCCACTCTCTGGAGAGTTTTTAACATAAATGGGTGCTGAATTTCATAAAGTTTTTTCTGCATCTGTTGAGATTATCATATGGTTTTTATCCTTCAATTTTTTAATATGGTTTTAATATGGTTTTAATATGGTTCATCCCATTGATTGATTTGTGTATAATGAAAAATCCTTACACTCCTGGGATAAACCCCACTTGATCATGGTGTATGATCCTTTTAATGTGCTGTTGGATTCTGTTTGCTAGTATTTTGTTGAGGATTTTTGCATCTATGTTCATCAGTGATATTGGCCTGTAGTTTTCTTTTTTGTGACATCTTTGTTTGGTTTTGGTGTCAGGGTGATGGTGGCCTTGTAGAATTAGTTTTGAAGTGTTCCTCCCTCTGCTATATTTTGGGAGAGTTTGAGAAAGATAGGTGTTAGCTCTTCTCTAAATGTTTGATAGAATTCATTTGTGAAGCCATCTGTTCCTGGGCTTTTGTTTGTTGGAAGATTTCTATTTACAGTTTCAATTTCAGTGCTTGTGATTGGTCTGTTCATATTTTCTATTTCTTCCTGGTCAGTCTTGGAAGGTTGTACTTTTCTAAGAATTTGTCCATTTTTTCCACGTTGTCCATTTTATTGGCATATAGTTGCTTGTAGTAGTTAGTCTCTCATGATCCTTTGTATTTCTGCAGTGTCAGTTGTTACTTCGCTTTCATTTCTAATTCTGTTGATTTGAGTCTTCTCTCTTTTTTTCTTTCTGTGTCTGGCTAATGATTTACCAATTTTGTTTATTTTCTCAAAAACCAGCTTTTAGTTTTATTGATCTTTGCTATTGCTTTCTTCATCTCTTTTTCATTTATTTCTGATCTGATCTTTATGCTTTCTTTCCTTCTGCTAAGTTTGGTTTTGTTTTTCATTTTGTTTGTTTGTTCTTCTTTCTCTAATTGCTTTAGGTGCAAGTTTAGGTTGTTTATTTGAGATTTTTCTTGTTTCTTGAGGTAGGATTTTATTGCTATAAACTTCCCTCTTAGAACTGCTTTTGCTGCATCCCATAGGTTTGGATAGTCGTGTTTTCATTGTTATTTTTTCTATGTATTTTTTGACTTCCTCTTTGATTTCTTCAGTGATCTCTTGGTTATTTAGTAGCATATTGTTTAGCCTCTATGTGTTTGTAGTTTTTACAGATTTTTTCCTGTAATTGATATCTAGTCTCATAACATTGTGGTCAGAAAAGATACTTGATATGATTTCAATTTTCTTAAATTTACCAAGACTTGATTTGTGACCCAAGATATGATCTATCCTGGTGAATGTTCCATGTGCACTTGAGAAGAAAGTGCATTCTGTTGTTGTTAATGGAATGTGCTATAAACATCAGTTAAGTCCATCTGGTCTAATGTATCATTTAAAGCTTGTGTTTCCTTATTTATTTTCATTTTGGATGATCAGGTCCTTTGGTGAAAGTGGATGTTAAAGTCCCCTATTATTATTGTGTTACTGTTGATTTCCCCTTTTATAGCTGTTAACATTTGCCTTATGTATTGAGGTACTCCTATGTTGGGTGCATAAATATTTACAATTGTTATTTCTTCTTGGATTAATCCCTTGATCATTATGTAGTTTCCTTCTTTGTCCCTTGTAATAGTCTTTATTTTAAACTCTATTTTTTCTGATAGGTGTATTGCTACTCCAGCTTTCTTTTGATTTCCATTTGCATGGAATATCATTTTCCATCCCCTCACTTTTAGTCTATATTGTCCCTAAGTCTGAAGTGGGCCTCTTGTAGACAGCATATATACAGTTCTTGTTTTTGTACGTATTCAGCCAATCTGTGTCTTTTTGTTGGAGCATTTAATCCATTTACATTTAAGGTAATTATCGATATGTATGTTCCTATTACCATTTTCTTAATTGTTTCAGGTTTGTTTTGGTAGGTCTTTTCTTTCTCTCGTGTTTCCTTCTTAGAGAACTTCCTTTAGCATTTGTTGTAAAGCTGGTTTTGTGATGCTGAATTCTCTTAATTTTGCTTGTCCATAAATATTTTAATTTCTCCTTCGAACATGAATGAGATCCTTGCTGGCTAGAGTAATCTTGATTGTAGATTTTTCCCTTTCCTCACTTTAAATATGTCCTCCCACTTCCTTCTGGCTTGCAGAGTATCTGTTGAAAGATAAGCTGTTAATCTTATGGGGTTTCCCTTGTATGTTATTTGTTGCTTTTCCTTTGCTGCTTTTAATATTTGTTCTTTGTATTTAATTTTTGATAGTTTGATTAATATGTGTCTTGACGTATGGATTTATCCTGTATTTATCCTGTATGGGACTCTCTGTGTTTCCTGGATTTGACTGACTATTCCCTTTCCCATGTTAAGGAAATTTTCGACTATAATCCTTAAAATATTTTCTCAGACTCTTTCTTTTTCTCTACTTCTTCTGAGACCCCTATAATTTGAATGTTCATGCATTTAATGTTGTCCCAGAGGTCTCTGAACCTGTCCTCAATTCTTTCCATTCTTTTTTCTTTATTCTGCTCTGCAACAGTTATTTCCACTATTGTATCTTCCAGGTCACTTATCCATTCTTCTGTCTCAGTTATTCTGCTATTGATCCCTTTTAGAGAATTTTTAATCTCATTTATTGTGTTGTTCATCTTGCTTGTTTGCTCTTTAGTTCTTCTAGGGCTTTGTTAAATGTTTCTTAAAGTTTCTCCATTCTATTTCCGAGATTTTGGATCATCTTTACATCATTACTCTGAATTCTTTTTCAGGTAGACTGCCTATTTCTTCTTCATTTGTTTGGTCTGGTGGGTTTTTACCTTGCTCCTTCATTTGCTGCATATTTCTCTGTCTTCTAATTTTGTTTAACTTACTTTGTTAAACAGCCTTTTTGCAGGCTGAAGGTTCATAGTTCCTCTTATTTCTGGTGTCTGCTCTAAGTGGGTGAGGTTGGTTCAGTGGCTTATGTAGGCTTCCTGGTTGGCTGGTCTGGTGCCTGTGTTCTGGTGGGTGGGGCTGTATCTTGCCCTTCTGGTGGGCAGGGATGCATCTGGTGGTGTGTTTTGGTGTGTCTGTGAACTTAGTATGATTTTAGGCAGCCTCTCTGCTAATGGGTGGGGTTGTGTTCCTGTCTTGCTAGTTGTTTGGCATGGGGCGTCCAGCACTGGAGCTTGCTGGCCGTTGGGTAGAGCTGGGTCTTAGGGTTGAGATAGAGATCTCTGGAAGAGCTCTTGCTGATTAATATTACATGGGCCCAGGAGGTCTATGGTGGTCCAATGTCCTGTACTCGGCTCTCCCACCTTGGAGGCTCAGGCCCGACACCCAGCCGAAGCACCAAGACCCTGCCAGCTGCAGAGCGGGGAAGAAGCATAAGAAAGAGAGAGAGAGAAAAGAAAAGAACAGACAGAACCCCAAAACAAATGGTAAAAGCAAAACTAAACAGACAAAATCACACAAACATACACACACACACACAGAAAGAAAAAAAAAACAAAAATAAAGCCAAAAAACGAATAGACAGAAACCCAAGACAATGGCAAAAGCAAAACTAAACAGAAAAAATCACACAAAGAAATATACACACTCATAAAAAGAGGAAAAAAAAAAGGAAGAGAGCAACCAAACCAATAAACAAACCCATCAATGAAAACAAACACTAAAAACTAAACTAAGATAAACATAAAACCATAACCAAATCAAACGCAGAAAGCAAACCCCAAGTCTACAGTTGCCCCCAAAGTCCATCACCTCAATTTTGGAAACATTCATTGTCTATTCAGGTATTCTACAGATGCAGGGTTTATGAAGCCAATTGCGGGGATTTAATCTGCTGCTCCTGAGGTTGCTGGGAGAAATTTCCCTTTCTCTTCTTTGTTCACACATCTCCTGGGCTTCAGCTTTGGTTTGACCCCACCTCTGTGTGTAGGCCACCCTCAGCATCTGTTCCCCACTCAGATAGTAAGGGGTTAAAGTAGAGGCTGATTAGGGTTCCCTTGTTCACTCAGGCTGGGGAAAGGGAAGGGTACAGTAGTCATAATTGCAACGTGGGGCATGCCTGCAGCAGCAGAGGCCAGCGTGACATTGCAACAGCCTGGGGCATGCCATTTGTTCTCCTGGGGAAGTTGGCCCTGGATCACAGGACCCTGGTAGTAGCATGCTGCATGGACTCCCAGGGGGGTGTGGGTAGTGACCTGAGCTTGCACACAGGACACTTGGTGGCAGCGGTGGCAGCAGTAGGAGTCCATGACTGTCTCTGGGGTCCAAGATGATAGCTGCATCTCTCGCCTGTCTCTGGAGCTCGCTTAGGTGGTGTTCTGTTGTCTCTGGGCACATGGAGCAGGAAGCCCCTCTCCTTGTACACCCCAAAATAATGGTCTCTTGCCTCTCCAGCAGGTCCATATTTTTTTCTGGACTCCCTCCTAGCTATCTGTGGCACACTAACCCCCTTCAGGATGTGTTCATGCAGCTAATCCCAGTCCTCTCCCTGGGGTCTGACCTCCGAAGCCCAAGCCTCAGCTCCCAGACCCCACCCACCCTGGTGGGTGAGCAGACAGGCATCTCAGGCTGATGAGTGCTGGTCAGCACCAATCTTCTGTAAGGGAATCTCTCTGATTTGCCCTCTGTCTCCCTGTTTCTGCACTTTCCTCCGTGGCTCTGAAGTTCCCCCCCACCCGCCCACCCCCCATTTCCACCAGTGAAGGGGCTTCTAATCTGTGGAAACTTTTCCTCCTTCACAGCTCCATCCCAGAGGTGCAGGTTCCACCCCTATTCTTTCGTCTCTGATTTTTCTTTTTTCTTTTGCCTTACCCAGGTATGTGGAGATTTTCTTGCCTTTTGGGAAGTCTCAGGTCTTCTGCCAGCATTCAGTAGGTGTTCTGTAGGAGTTGTTCCACATGTAGATGTATTTTTGATGTAGTTGTGGGGAGGAAGGTGATCTCCATGTCTTACTCCTCCACCATCTTGAAGGTCTCCCCTCTAGGAGGCCATAATATATTTTTGGTAATGAAATTCCAATATGGTTATCAAGAAATAGGGTTCTAAGAGTATAGCCCTCCCCCTGATTTTAAGGACTCAAACCAACAAAGACCATGTTTAAAGACTAACCATAGCCTTATTTTGTGACGTATTTTGGGACCTGTACTTATCAAGCAATGGCATCTATCAAAAGGAAAGATTTTATTCCCCTTTACATCAACATGCAAAATTAAAAAAAAAGAGAGAGAGAAGTGGTTAAACGTGACATGAGAGATGATAATTGTTCATGGTTAGCAATTTTCAGGGGTTTCTAAAAAATATATCTAAAACTAGAAGTTACTGGGCAAGGGTACACAGCATTTTAAAAATATATTAAATAATTACGAATTTCTAAGAAATTTCATCTGGAGTTTATATTTTTATTTCAGGTCTTTCAGTACTTTTGTTTCAGAGTCCCACAAGTTTTATTTCCTGTCAGAATTGATTTGTCTCCATCTTTCTTCAAATTCCTCACATATAAGGAATTCAAAGTCATATAATTTTAGATCTAGGAGATGCCTTATCAATCATCTTGTCAAATCTCCTCATGAGGAAACTGAGGCTCAGAAAGGTGAAGTAATCAGCCAAGGCTGCAGAGATGCTCAGAGGTAAAGGCAGGTTTAGAATATAAGATTCCTGGTGTACTTCCCACTTAATTCAGTGGAATGAAAAAATTTTGTTAGAGTTGCTGGAGAAGTGACAACAACCATCACTATTAGTTTTTTGTTTGCAAGGTTTGCATGTGTAAGACTGTTTATTTCCTTTCAGATACCATATCTACAGCTCTGGTACCTGTCACTGGGTGAATAATGGTGCCTAAGCTGTGGTCTTCTGTGTAAGTGGAAAGGTTTCCCAAATAGACTGAGTATTTGATTTTTGTACCTGCTTACGTTCATGTGTGTGTGTAATTTATACATACATATGTCACTCTTACTGTGTTAACCTTTTGTTATTTTAACATTCGTACTATATATATATATATATATATATATATATATATGTAAACTTAAAGAAATATGCTTCTTAGGTGTAAGTAAATACAATATTCAATTGTTAACAATTGTTAATAGTCTAACCCCAGCCTTCTGTTCAAATAGAAAGCAATATTCCAATAACTTTGGACTTAATCTTGAAGTCTACTTGGATAAATAGACAGCTACTGAGCCTAGTATCTGGGAGTCTTCAGTTGAAGATGTTTAATCTTTTCATAGGATTCTACTGATCTCTGTTTATAACTCATCACAAATAAGGGATGACATTCCCTTGTGAGAACTATCAAACAATTTTTTTACTATCTGAGCTCCCAGATCTCCTAATCATTTTGAGAAAGGTAAAACTGACTTGGTAAAAAAATATGTAGAAAGAGGTTTGCTTTTTACAACAACTCTATGTCATAGGTTCTTTTATTATTTCCATTCTACACTTGAGGAGACTAAGACAGAGAGAGGCCGCATAATTTGTTCCATAAGTAACAGAACTGAAATTTAAACCCCCACCATAAGGCTCCAGAGTCTACGTTCTTAACCACAACACTTATGACCTCTCCAATAAGCCAGGTGACTTTCAAAGAGGAAGGGAGAGTTCTGGTCTCTTCCACCTGAAATGTGGTGGAAAATCCAATTGTTTAGCAGTCTTTATGGTCCCCTAGCTCATCCTTAACCTAACTTCAAGTTCAGAGAGCAAGCTTATACTCTATTTAATGAATTATGCATTATTTCACATCATATATTATTAATACTATACATTTTATAATACACACAGGCAAAATATCATGGAGTTTAAAAGTATGTTGTATAAACTACATGTGTGGTTTTGTCAAGAATATCTTGCATTATCACTACACTTTGGATAAACATTCAAGTTTTTTTAATTGTTTTTTTAAAGTTGAGGGCAACTAATCATGCTGCATTAAAAAAATTGTAATACTTGAGCAACAGATTTTGAAAACTGAACATAAACAAAGAGAAAATAGTAAATAATCAAATTAAACATATAAAAATTTTGTTGCAAAATATGCATAAGAAAATGCATAATTATTGTGGTATAGTAGTAAGGTATAAAAATCAGATAGCACAGTATACTGATTAATGGTTAATATCTTATATAGCAAAATCATGCTTTTACATGATTTTACATGATCTTTCTTCTCATTTTATTATTTTCCAGAATCTAGAAGCATCATAATTAGCAGCAGATTTTTCCAACGTATATAATTACGTCCTGTTACCTACTCACACTGTCATGCATATTAGAAGACAATGTCCTGAACTCAACAAACTAGTATCTAGCTGTAACCAGAAACAATGCTCTGTGCACTTGGTTCTTCCCACTGTCCTCCTAAGTCCCACACAGTACTCTGCCTAGAGCAAAGGAGTTGCTTCCTGACCAGAATGTAAAAGTCACCTACCAAGGGCTTTGAGTCCCCAGACCCTCAAGATGGGGATTCTAGGCTATCAGTATATAGAGATGGAAGTTTTAGACAATGCCAGCATTCCCCTCCCCCCACATCACCATAATAGTTTAATCACAACCCTGAGGGAATGAGAACTGAGCTACTGAATGTGGGATGATGAAAGGTTAATGGAGAGGGTGCCATGAAAATGAATGCCCCAGAGCCTTGCAGAAGGTAGAAGTCAGTTGTGTGTGGAGAGTGCTGGTGGGGAGGAAAAGCTGAAAAAAAGAGGAAAGCTGAAAGCTATGAAAGGGAGAAGAAAAGGACTGGGGAAAGTGGCGTCAAGTCCAGAAAGGAGGATGGGCTGGGAAGGATGGAGAAAAGTAGTTGTTGTGAATGTGCGCTCAGTCCAGGGAGGATGGACTCTAAGTCTCTGGTCTCTCAAGCAGAAAGCTGGAGGTTCCACTGCTGTAGAACAAGTTCTCCCCTCATCTCCAGATATCTTCCAATGACATTCTACTGCCTCATGGGTAGGGGGATGGCAAATCTGAGACCACTGTTAGGTGGGATTATTGCTGTTAGATTCTCTGTGCAATCTGAAGGGATAGAAAAAGTGAGAAACTTCAGCTATTTCTGGGTAACCAATATCATTAATAGCTCTTTACCTCCAGAGGGAGACTGATGGGTACAAATTTGGTGTAATATCCTAAACCCTAAAACTCCTGTTGCCCACCATGAAATACTTCATTTTACAATTAGAGAACAGGCTTAAAATGCCATTGTCCTTGGGAGCAGCACCATGTACATTTTATTCTTACTAAATGGTTGAGCCTTCTTATGCCCAAATTTCAATAAATATGAGTGCAAGGGGAGAGACCTCTGGATAACTGAGACACTGAAATAGGTGTGAAGGAGGTGCCTAAAAAAGTATGCTGGATATCTTAAAGATAATTTAACTATTCTATATTTCCACTTCAGACTGCTTCTTCAAGGAGCCTGGCCAAAGACAAGCCATAACCATAACCAAGACGGCAAAGAGCCCTAAGCAAGAACTCTGGAGTTCTCTCATCTTCCATGATTCTCAGTTTCCTCATTAATAAAATCAGTGGGTTTTAGTAGACTTCTAAAGTCCCTTTAAATTTTAATATCATAATTGCTGGGGGTTTTAAACATTTATTTTTAAGCCAGTAGAATTATTATTTTTCCAACAAAATCTGAAATAAGAAACAATAAAATCACTACTCTGATTAAAGTTAAGATTGGGAAGCCTAAACCCTGTGTGCTCAGCCTCTTCATTTCCTCAGGGAACCCTGAACAATCATCAGGGGATCGCAAGGAGAAGTCCTTCCTTAACATTTGCGGAGCCCATGGCAAGTGTAAAAGTGGACACCATACATCTAAATATTTTGAATGAAACTAAACAATCATTTAAATAAACATATTCTATCCTCCTATTTTGTCAAAAGTATATTCATAATGATGGAGAAGAACATGTTCAAATCTAGAATTCTTGGACTCCTCAGAGTTTGTGATGGAAAATTCTGGAATGAGGTACGCCAGCTCCTGGCCCCTAGTCCCTGGTGCCCCACCTAGAGTCTGCTCACCTTTTTTTTACCATTCCCAGTTCCGTCTCCCACAGTGGAACTTATATGCATTCTGTGGGCACCAAGCCCACAGTTAGAAACACTGTCCACAATTCCTGAAAAGTGGTCTTGTGGTATACTCTTGGATGGTTAAAAACTTAGGGAAGAGGACTGTTCAGGTTCAGATCATTTGAGTAAAGAAATCCAGAGTCCAGAGTACCAAGACCATGGTCTAGAGAACAGGCTTAGGCTCCTGGTGGGCACATTCTCATCAGTCCCACAGATCTCAGGCTGTAATCCATGGGGCGGGTTACAGACACCCAGGCAAGATGCTTTAAGTGTAGAACTGTTACTGACCAGGGTTCTTGGCCTCCTTAATCAATAGAAATTGATAAGAGGCCAGACAAGAAATTCAGGAAAGGCTTTATTGGGGCCCCTGCTGCAGCAGGGGGTGGGGGGTAGAGTGAGAACAAGTAACAGCTTCCCTTGCTTGCCCGCTCACTGAGCAGGGGAAAACTGGTTGCTTATATGGGGTGAGGGTAGGGGTGTGTCCAGGGGTCAGGCTGGAGGAGTGGCTTAGGGGGTTTGCCCACCCCTTTGGTGGTGGTGTGTGCAGGGGGTATGTGCAGTACCCTGTTTTTGCTCCTAACCCCCTGTTTTTGCCCCTGGCTCTGCAGAAGTGGCAGTTGGTCTTTTTTTGGTCTTTTTTGTATCTTGTCCATAATTTGCCCCAACTACACGTGCATGCAGTAATTTTTAGTCCCTTATAGTTTCTTTGTATTTTGTTGTTCAAGAAGACATTTGTCCAGGTACAAGCATTGCAGCAAAGAATCCCAGGTCCCAGCCTGTCTCAGAACCTTGACCCAAAGCCTCTCTTGTCCAAGTCTAGGGCAGTACTGACTGGGTAGATGTAGAGACTAGGAAACCATCCCTGTGGGTCCCTGAGGACTCTCTTTTGGAGGCAGCTTGGTAGAATGTGTTAGTGGACATCAAAGTCAGCTCTTTATAATCAGTCCCATTGCCTATGCCTCAGGACTGCAACGTCAGTGGCTGCTGAGTCTCCAGGCTGCCCTCCTGCCTTATCCATTTCAGACTTGCCAGCCCCAAACAGCAATGGGGTGATTAATTCCTTAAAGTCATATATACATCAGAACTTCTGTATGACACTTATGTTATATATAACCTGGGGCTGGTTCCTGACTTCTCTGACAGTTCATTACTTCATCAGTATTATCAGAATAGTAACAGCAACCTCTGAGCTGGTAAAAGAGTAAAGAGATAAAGTATGGCAAGTACATTATACCGAATTTGACACAGAATAATGACTTCAAAAAAGTAACAACCACCACTTATTATTATTACTATTAACAGTGGAGCAAAAGCTATTAAGCTGGAAGTTAGTTAACACAGAAACATCAAAACGTTCATTCACCATAATGTAGTAACTGAGAACACGGTCTTTGGACTCAGGCCACAGGTGTTTGTGTGTTTGCTCCATCACCTACCATTTGTTAATACTTACAATGTGCTACAGAATATGCTAGGCACAGTCCTTGCCCTACAGAATCACGGTCTGACTTATATGGGTGCAAAACCCATTAGAGTTTGCCATGACTATTGGATCTTACCATATGGACTTTTAATTTTTAAAAAATAGAACTAATTTTTAGGGGCTTCCCTGGTGGCGCAGTGGTTGAGAGTCTGTCTGCCTATGCAGGGACCACGGGTTCAACCCGTGGTCTGGGAGGATCCCACATGCCACGGAGCAACTGGGCCCGTGAGCCACAACTACTGAGCCTGCGTGTCTGGAGCCTGTGCTCTGCAAAAAGAGAGGCCACGACAGTGAGAGGCCCGTGCACCACGATGAAGAGTGGCCCCTGCTCACCACAACTAGAGAAAGCCCTCACACAGGAAGACCCAACGAAGATCCAACACAGCCAAAAACAAAACAAAACAAAACAAAAAAAACCTCACTCACTTAAAAAAAAAAAAAAACAACTCATTTTTAGTTTAGGCTCTTATATTTGAAAAGCCCTACCAGATCTCAAATACAGAGCACAGTCATTAAGAACTTGGGGTGGTTTGGGAAACTGAGTCTGGCAATGGCAGAATTGTACAATTTTTGCATGGCAGCTTGGAGGAAACAGCTCAACATCTCAAGTCACTATTATACTCATAATTAGAAACAACATCACAGTCAGGATGCATGAAAATCCAAAATGTTTTGACTATGGAATCTCACAACATTTAATTTGTAAAGTAATTTTACTGATGACTTTTCAGTGCTGCCCTACTTTTAAGGAAAAAGTTTGTTTTTTCCTGACTACTAAAAAACACTTAAGGATATGACATTTAATATGATAATGGTGTAAATTTCTCTGTTACCTATCAACTGAAGGTTATTTTTAAAGCATACACATTATATTTATATGAAGGAAAGCAAGACCAGGAATGACAATTGTCATTTTTATGGAAGCCAGATCTCCCTAAGATAATGCATGTGTACATTCAAGGACAGAGATTTATAGCTGAAGCACACTTTGTAGATTTCAGTGACAGATACAGGCCTTGAAATACATCTCCAATACAGGAGATCAAACAGATTTTTTGTTTTTTAATTTTTAGTTAAAGCTCATGATAGCACAGTAAGAAAATGAGCTGACAATTTACTGAGTTAATCTCTCCCCTTTCACCTCCTGTACAATAGATTTTTCACAGTTCGTACCACTTTTATTGTCTCTTACCTCAGACCTTCTCCCACATCACACCTGGAATTTGTGCACACTGAGTCAGGTCCCTGCACTTTTCTCTGTTGGTGGAAAGCTCTGGCACTGAAGACTGCCCCGCCTGTAAGAGTAATAAGTGTGCTAACAGGAAGGAATAATCTAAGCCAAGCCCAGGGGTTCTCTAACCCCTGGAAAAATCGGTCTTTTCCCTGGAGCTGCACCCTTGTCTGTAAGTGTTAAACCTTATAACCACTTAGGGAAACATAACAACCACAATTCACTCAATTTCTGGTTCATCAGGTGTGGAGTATCAAATTACTGTGAGCTCCATATATTAACATACCGAAGAGCTGAGTCAAACCTAAGCTTGTTTCCCCAAACAAGAGATTCATAGAATCTCAGTCATGCAGAGGACTTTTAATCTTGGCGGGGAGTATGAATAAAAGGGGCAAGGATAAGAGAGAAAGAAAGGAATAGACAGATGTAAAGCCCCAGGAAAATTGTACAGTGAGAAATGAAAATCTAAGCTGTTCAGGTTAAGTCTTATCATAACAAAGAAAATTTTCAATCCTCCAAAATAGTTCCAAGTCCTAGAAAATGCCTCACTTATGTTAAGGGAGATTTTATATCATAAAAATTGCCTGCAGCAATGGGATTTCTACTACCCTTTGGTGTGGTATAAAATAAGGACTGCATGGCAAAAAGGAAAGATGTCTCGGGGCCAGAGAGACCCATGTTCAAATCTTCTATCTACCAATTCATAGCTGGGTGGTCTTGGCCAAATCACTTAGTCTACAGCCTTAATTTCCTGATCTGTCAAAAATAAGTAGTTTATTATAGACTCTAGTCTATAATGGATGTACTGTAAGTGGTGGTTATTATTATAAAAGAATATGACCTTCAGTTAGAAAAATACTGGGTTGTAAATATCAGGCAAAATATACTGGGTTAAGCAGTCAGTAGGTAGATTGGTCATACATCCCAGTTTGCTCAGGACAGCACCAGTTTATACCTGCTGTCTTGGAATAATTATTAACATTGCTTCCTTTCATTTTGTGATGGATGATATGGTTGTTCTGGTAATTGGCCAAATACTCACTGGTCAGCTAAGGCAGAAAGGAGCAGGTGCAGACATCAGGCAACCAGGAGTCTTAGTGAAGGAAACAGAGGGACCCTAGCAAGCTGAGGGATTCTGATGCTGAGCTCTCAACCTAGGTCAGTCCCCTAATCATTAGAAAGTCAGAATCCATGGGAAAATGTCCTTATGCATAGAACTTTTTGGGAATAATTTTGTTTTATCAAATATTATTGGGTATCTACTAGGTATCAATTAGTGCCCTAAAAATGTCTGCCTTTAAAATTTTCTAGTCTATACCCCAAGAAAGACCCATAACATTATTTTATAGTTTTTAAATTAGTAGCTTTAATTAAAGTCTAATAGGAGGATTTCTAAGGAATATTTAACTTTTCCCAGGAAGAAAACAACAAGGGGTAAGCTTAGAGCCCAGCTTTAAAATTTGGGTAGGTAGGTATGTGCCAGGCAGGCAAGGGGTATACCATCTCTTTTCCAGAGTGAAATGCTTGAGGACAGAGACATGAAGAAGGCAAGGCTTGACTTGCCCAGACAATTTTGAGAAGTCAGATGTGAGAACAGAGTAGCTTTTATAATGGCAGACAAGGCTGGAAAGGTTACCTATGTCAGGTGAGGAGAGGCTTGTGTGGGCCAGAATAATCTTGAGCCAACTAAGGATTATTTTAATGAAATAATGAAATGACTTAAAGGGCTAGGGCTCTCAACGTGGGGTCAAAACCAAGCTCTTGGGTTTATTTTTAGTACAATTCCTGAAAATGAATAATTGAAACGGGAAAAAAAATGTTGCAGGGAACATAACACATTGCCACATTTGTTCAAGTTATATTTCACAACCACTAAAAATAAACAGAATTAGTTCTTCATTGCATTGCTTTCCATGATTCCTTTATTTATTTATTTATTTCACATGGTGTTTCCTCTGAGTCTGGAGGCCCCTTCTTGGCTAACTGTGAAACCTAATGTCCTTCTGTCATTAGTGGGTAAGGACAATCTTCTCTAGACTGCTGTCATGTAGAAAGAATTGAGCCAGTTTAGACTGTGGTATAGACTTGGGAGTGGATAGAATTAATAACTTCGAGAATGCTTTGTTGTGTTGTTTTTATTCGGCTCTGTAATCCTGGACAAGTGCTTAACAGAATCTCAGATATCTAGAGATAACACATCTTGTATGAACTATATGTCTAAACAGAAGTATTGCATCAAAAATAGGGTGTGGCAAGAAAATGGTCGTCCAGTCATCTAATCCTTTAATTAATGGATTTGTTCAACAAGAATTCACTCTGGGCCAGGAAATATTATAGGTGTCATTAGGGATAAAAAGTTTGATGAGTTATGGTTCCTGCCTTAAAAGAAATAAAACCTCAGATAAACCCCGAAATACATGGTAATATATAGAAACATTTTGGGACAAACTGAAGATATTAAGAAAATGTTAAACATCCTCCTCTTCTGCTCCAAGTGCTTAGGTATGCCAAGTAAAATAGTAAATTTTTTTCTTCAAAAACATAAATACTTAAAAAGAAAACATATAGCTGATCTGGAATGCAAGGAAGGGAAACATTCAGGTACAGATAAGTTTAAGATATCCATGATAGTAATTGGAAGTCAAATAACTTATAAAGGAAAATCTTAGGAGTGGGGTTTTAACAACCACATGGTGATAACACTTGTAAATGCAACCTATGTGTAAAAGGAGATGAAACTGGGATTACAGTCTAAAGTTGGGAGCCAAGAACTAGCTGACTTCCATAAAAGGAAATTTAAATATATCTTTATTCTGGCTAGATGGAAGCCTAAAATTAGGTGCCCACCTTGGCCCACAAATATAAATAATAATCTGTGAGGGATGGAAATTGACATTCAGGAATTGAGCTTGATTTGAGTCATGTGTTGTGGAAATGTAAAGAGTAAAGAGATTAATTAGAAAAGTGTAGGGCCTGATTACATAGCAACTGCAAAACCACCTCATAGTGGGCCACCACAACCAAGCCACACATGGAAGGAAGCAATCATAGAATGTGAGAAATTCTACTGTCAATAAGAGACAATGTGTAGTGAAGGAAAAATTGTACTCTGGTGGAATTAGAGATAAGAGAGGTCAATTGTAACAGTAAAGTTATGAAATAAGAATAAGCAATTAGAGATTTAAAAAAGGAATTAAAAAGTATTGGAAATAATAATGTGCGCATTTGAAAAAATCTAGATAGGTGAAAAGACATAGCTAAACAGAGAATTAATTAATTGGAAGAAAAAAACAGAGGAAATCTCCCCTAAAAGAATATAGAGAAATGAGAAATGAAACCAATGAAAGAAAAGTCAAAAAATTTGAAAAGTAGAATAAGAAGATCTAACAAATATCTAATATTTTAAAAAATGTTTTATTTAAAATAATTATAGATTCACAGAAATTTGCAAAAAAAGTAAACTGAGGTCCTGTATATCCTTTACCCAGTTTTCTCCAAAGGTTACATCTTAATATTACATTTAATATAATATCAAAACAGGAAAATTAACTTTGGTTAGTAATTTATAACCAAAATAATTTATAATAATATGTGTATAATTGTATCAATCTCTCCTTGTTCCTAATAATTTTCTTGCTCTGAGGTTTATTTATTCTGATGTTAATATAGCCTCTCCGACTTCCTTTTTATTAATATTTGTATGGTATACATATGCTTCGGTCATGTTTTTAATCCATTATGCCAAGCTGTCTTTTAATTGGTATATTTAAAACATTTACTTATTTTTAAAATAAGTTTTTTTTTGAAGAGTGTTAGATATACAGAAAATTACAAAGATAGTACAGGAGAGTTCCCATATATCTAACACTCAATTTCCCCTATTATTAACATTGGTAGGGTACCTTCGTTGCAATTAATGAATCAATATTGATACACTCATTAAATAAAGTCCACATTTTATTCATGTTATTTTAGTTTTTACTTCATGTCCTTTTTCTATTTCAGGATCCCACTCAGGATGCTACATCATAATTGTCATGTCTCCTTAGGCTTCTCCTGGCTGTGACAGTTTTGCAGGCTTTCCTTATATTTGATGTCCTTAATTGTGTTAAGAAGTACTGGGCAAGTATTTTGTGTAATGTCCCTTAATTGGGAGTTGTCTGATCTTTTTCTCATGGTTAGACTGGGGTTATGAATTTTGGGGGGAAACCCACAGAGATAAAGGGATATTTTATCCCATCACAGCAAGGATACATACTATCAACATGAATTATCACTGCTGACTTTTGACCTTGATCTTTTGGCTGATCTAAAATCACTGCCATTAAACTTGTTTTACCCTATAGGTAAAGTGCCATTTCACAGTGCTCTCAGGATTTTTTTCCTTGCCTTTAATTTTTAGAAGTTTGATTATTATATGTCCTGGTATGGATTTTTTTAAGTTTATTCTGAGTTTTACTAACATTTTGAATAGATTTATGGGTTGTTTTGTTGTTGTTTGCTTTTCTAAACCTGGGAAATTTTCATCCCTTGTTTTTTCAGATACTCTTTCAATTTTCTCTTACCCCTGCCTCTTGGACTTGAAGTACACAATTGGTAAATCTTTTGTTATAGTCCCTGAGGTCCCTGAGGCTCTGTTCTTTTATTTTTCCTTTGTCTATTTCTCTCTGTTCATATTGGGTGATTTTTATTGTTCTATCATCAAATTCATTGATTCTTTCCTCTGTCCTTTCCATTCTGCTGTTGAGCTCATCTGAGTTTTTCATTTCAGTTATTGTGTATTTCAAATAAAAAGTTTCCATTTGGTACTTTATATCTTCTACTTTTTTTGTTGAGACTCTCTATTTTTTCATTTGTGTCAAGCTTCTTTGTAATCATTCATTTAAAGCATTTTTATGGAACTTCCGGGTAAGATGGCGGAGGAGTAAGATGCGGAGATCACCTTCCTCCCCACGGATACACCAGAAATACAGCTACACGTGGAACAACTCCTACAGAACACCTACTGAACGCTGCCAGAAGACCCCAGACCTCCCAAAAGGCAAGAAACTCCCCACATACCTGGGTAGGGCAAAGCGGAGAGATTCCCGCACAGAGGATCGGTGCCGAGTGGCACTCACCAGCCCGAGAGGCTTGTCTGCTCGCCCGCTGGGGCGGGCGGCGCTGGAAGCTGAGGCTCGGGCTTCGGTCAGAGCACAGGGAGAGGACTGGGGCTGGCGGCGAGAACTCAGCCTGAAGGGGGCTAATATGCCACAGCTAGCAGGGAGGGAGTCCAGGAAAACTCTGGAGCTGCCGAAGAGGCAAGAGACTTTTTCTTCCCTCTTGGTTTCCTGGTGCGCGAGGAGAGGGGATTAAGAGTGCTGCTTAAAGGAGCTCCACAGACGGGCGCAAATCGCAGCTGAAACTGCGGAGCCCAGTGACGGGCGTGGGACACTGGGGCTGCTGCCGCCGCCGCCAAGAAGCCTGTGTGCGAGCGCAGGTCACTGCCCACACGGCCCTTCCGGGACCCTGTGCAGCCCGCCACTGCTGGGGTCCCGGGATCCAGGGGCGGCTTCCCTGGGAGAATGCACGGTGCGCCTTGGGCTGGTGCAACATCACGCCGAGCTCTGTCGCTGCAGGCTCGCCCCGCACTCCGTGCCCCTCCATCCCGCCCGGCCTGAGTGAGCCAGAGTCCCCGAAGAGGCTGCTCCTTTAACCCTGTCCTGTCTGAGCAAAGAACAGATGCCCTCCAGCGACCTACATGCAGAGGCGGGGCCAAATCCAAAGCTGAGACCCGGGAGCTGTGAGAACAAAGAAGAGAAAGGGAAACCTCTCCCAGCAGCCTCAGAAGCAGCAGATTAAAGCTCCACAACCAACTTGATGTACCCTGCATCTGTGGAATACATGAATAGACAACACATCATCCCAAATTGAGGAGCCAGGAGTCAGTGCTGTGCCTCTGAGGTGGGAGAGCCAACTTCAGGACACTGGTCCACAAGAGACCTCCCAGCTCCACATAATATCAAACGGCGAAAATCTTCCAGAGATCTCCATCTCAACACCAGCACCCACCTTCACTCAACGACCAGCAAGCTACAGTGCTGGACACCCTATGCCAAACAACTAGCAAGACAGGAACACAACGCCACCCATTAGCAGAGAGGTGGCCTAAAATCATAAAAAGTCTGCAGACACCCCAAAACACACTACCAGACATGGACCTGCCCACCAGAAAGACAAGATCCAGCCTCATCCACCAGAACACAGGCACTAGTCCCCTCCACCAGGAAGCCTACACAACCCACTAAACCAACATTAGCCACTGGGGACAGACACCAAAAACAATGGGAACTATGAACCTGCAGCCTGCAAAAAGGAGACCCCAAACACAGTAACATAAGCAAAATGAGAAGACAGAAAAACACACAGCAGGAGAAGGAGCAAGATAAAAACCCACCAGACCTAACAAATGAAGAGGTAATAGGCACTCTACCTGAAAAAGAATTCAGAATAATGATGGTAAAGATGATCCAAGATTCTATTTCCCAGATCCAAAATCTTGGAAATAGAATAGACAAAATGCAAGAAACAGTTAACAGGGACCTAGAAGAACTAAAGATGAATCAAGCATTGATTAAAAACACAATAAATGAAATGAAAAATACTCTAGATGGGATCAATAGCAGAATAACTGAGGCAGAAGAACGGATAAGTGAGGTGGAAGATAAAATAGTGGAAATAACTGCTGCAGAGCAAAATAACGAAAAAAGAATGAAAAGAACAGAGGACAGTCTCAGAGACCTCTGGGACAACATTAGACGCACCAACATTCGAATTATAGGGGTTCCAGAAGAAGAAGAGAAAAAGAAAGGGACTGAGAAAATATTTGAAGAGATTATAGTTGAAAACTTCCCTAATATGGGAAAGGAAATAGTTAATCAAGTCCAGGAGGCACAGAGAGTCCCATACAGAATAAATCCAAGGAGAAATACGCCAAGACACATATTAATCAAACTGTCAAAAATTAAACACAAAGAAATCATATTAAAAGCAGCAAGGCAAAAACAACAAATAACACACAAGGGAATCCCCATCAGGATAACAGCTGATCTCTCAGCAGAAACTCTACAAGCCAGAAAGGAGTGGCAGGACATTATTAAAGTGATGAAGGAGAAAAACCTGCAACCAAGATTACTCTAACCAGCAAGGATCTCATTCAGATTTGATGGAGAAATTAAAACGTTTACAGACAAGCAAAAGCTGAGAGAGTTCAGCACCACCAAACCAGCTTTACAACAAATGCTAAAGGAACTTCTCTAGGCAAGAAACACAACAGAAGTAAAAGACCAACAATAACGAACCCAAAACAATTAAGAAAATGGGAATAGGAACATACGTATCGATAATTACCTTAAATGTAAATGGAGTAAATGCTCCCACCAAAAGACATAGAGTGGCTGAATGGATACAAAAATAAGACCCATATATATGCTGTCTACAAGAGACCCACTTCAGACCTAGAGACACATACAGACTGAAAGTAAAGGGATGGAAAAAGATATTCCATGCAAATGGAAACCAAAAGAAAGCTGGAGTAGCAATTCTCATATCAGACAAAATAGACTTTAAAATAAAGACTACAAGAAGAGACAAAGAAGGACACTACATAATGATCAAGGGATCGATCCAAGAAGAAGATATAACAATTGTAAATATTTATGCACCCAACATAGGAGCACCTCAATACATAAGGCAAATACTAACAGCCATAAAAGGAGAAATCGACAGTAACACAATCATAGTAGGAGACTTTAACACCCCACTTTCACCAATGGACAGATCATCCAAAATGAAAATAAATAAGGAAACACAAGCTTTAAATGATACATTAAACAAGATGGAGTTAATTGATATTTATAGGACATTCCATCCAAAAACAACAGAATACACATTTTTCTCAAGTGCTCATGGAACATTCTCCAGGATAGATCATATCTTGGGTCACAAATCAAGCCTTGGTAAATTTAAGAAAATTGAAATTGTATCAAGTATCTTTTCCGACCACAATGCTATGAGACTAGATATCAATTACAGGAAAAGAGCTGTAAAAAATACAAACACATGGAGGCTAAACAATACACTACTTAATAATGAAGTGATCACTGAAGAAATCAAAGAGGAAATTAAAAAATACCTAGAAACAAATGACAATGGAGACACGACGACCCAAAACCTATGGGATGCAGCAAAAGCAGTTCTAAGAGGGAAGTTTATAGCAATACAATCCCACCTTAAGAAACAGGAAACATCTCGAATAAACAACCTAACCTTGCACCTAAAGCAATTAGAGAAAGAAGAACAAAAACATCCCAAAGTTAGCAGAAGGAAATAAATCATAAAAATCAGATCAGAAATAAATGAAAAAGAAATGAAGGAAACAATAGCAAAGATCAATAAAACTAAAAGCTGGTTCTTTGAGAAGATAAACAAAATTGATAAACCATTAGCCAGACTCATCAAGAAAAAAAGGGAGAAGACTCAAATCAATAGAATTAGAAATGAAAAAAGAGAAGTAACAACTGACACTGCAGAAATACAAAAGATCATAAGAGATTACTACAAGCAACTCTATGCCAATAAAATGGACAACCTGGAAGAAATGGACAAATTCTTAGAAATGCACAACCTGCCAAGACTGAATCAGGAAGAAATAGAAAATATGAACAGACCAATCACAAGCACTGAAATTGAAACTGTGATAAAAAATCTTCCAACAAACAAAAGCCCAGGACCAGATGGCTTCACAGGGGAATTCTATCAAGCATTTAGAGAAGAGCTAACACCTATCCTTCTGAAACTCTTCCAAAATATAGCAGAGGGAGGAACACTCCCAAACTCATTCTACGAGGCCACCATTACCTTGATACCAAAACCAGACAAGGATGTCACAAAGAAAGAAAACTACAGGCCAATATCACTGATGAACATAGACGCAAAAATCCTCAACAAAATACTAGCAAACAGAATCCAACAGCACATTAAAAGGATCATACACCATGATCAAGTGGGGTTTATTCCAGGAATGCAAGGATTCTTCAACATACGCAAATCAATCAATGTGATGCACCATATTAACAAATTGAAGGAGAAAAACCATATGATCATCTCAATAGATGCAGAGAAAGCTTTCAACAAAATTCAACACCCATTTATGATAAAAACCCTGCAGAAAGTAGGCATAGAGAGAACTTTCCTCAACATAATAAAGGCCATATATGACAACCCCACAGCCAGCATTGTCCTCAATGGTGAAAAACTGAAACCACTTCCACTAAGATCAGGAACAAGACAAGGTTGCCCACTCTCACCACTCTTATTCAACCTAGTTTTGGAAGTTTTAGCCACAGCAATCAGAGAAGAAAAGGAAATAAAAGGAATCCAAATTGGAAAAGAAGAAGTAAAGATGTCACTGTTTGCAGATGATGTGATACAATACATAGAGAATCCTAAAGATGCTACCAGAAAACTACTAGAGCTAATCAATGAATTTGGTAAAGTTGCAGGATACAAAATTAATGCACAGAAATCTCTGGCATTCCTATATACTAATGATGAAAAATCTGAAAGTGAAATCAAGGAAACACTCCCATTTACTATTGAAACAAAAAGAATAAAATACCCAGGAATAAACCTACCTAAGGAGACAAAAGACCTGTATGCAGAAAATTATAAGACACTGATGAAAGAAATTAAAGATGATACAAATAGATGGAGAGATGTACCATGTTCTTGGATTGGAAGAATCAACATTGTGAAAATGACTCTACTACCCAAAGCAATCTACAGATTCAATGCAATCCCTATCAAACTACCACTGGCATTTTTCACAGAACTAGAACAAAAAATTTCACAATTTGTATGGAAACACAAAAGACCCCGAATAGCCAAAGCAATCTTGAGAACGAAAAATGGAGCTGGAGGAACCAGGCTCCCTGACTTCAGACAATACTACAAAGCTACAGTAATCAAGACAGTATGGTACTGGCACAAAAACAGAAAGATAGATCAGTGGAACAGGATAGAAAGCCCAGGGATAAACCCACGGACATATGGTCACCTTATCTTTGATAAAGGAGGCAGGAATGTACAGTGGAGAAAGGACAGTCTCTTCAATAAGTGGTGCTGGGAAAACTGGACAGGGACATGTAAAAGTATGAGATTAGATCACTCCCTAACACCATACACAAAAATAAGCTCAAAATGGATTAAAGACCTAAATGTAAGGCCAGACACTATCAAACTCTTAGAGGAAAACATAGGCAGAACACTTTATGACATAAATCACAACAAGATCCTTTTTGACCCACCTCCTAGAGAAATGGAAATAAAGACAAAAATAAACACATGGGACCTAATGAAACTTAAGAGCTTTTGCACAGCAAAGGAAACCATAAACAAGACCAAAAGACAACCCTCAGAATGGGAGAAAATATTTGCAAATGAAGCAACTGACAAAGGATTAATCTCCAAAATTTATAAGCAGCTCATGCAGCTCAATAACAAAAAAACAAACAACCCAATCCAAAAATGGGCAGAAGACCTAAATAGACATTTCTCCACAGAAGATATACAGACTGCCAACAAACACATGAAAGGATGCTCAACATCTTTACTCATTAGAGAAATGCAAATCAAAACTACAATGAGATATCATCTCACACCAGTCAGAATGGCCATCATCAAAATATCTAGAAACAGTAAATGCTGGACAGGGTGTGGAAAAAAGGGAACACTCTTGCACTGCTGGTGGGAATGTGAATTGGTACAGCCGCTATGGAGAACGGTATGGAGGTTCCTTAAAAAACTACAAATAGAACTACCATATGACCCAGCAATCCCACTACTGGGCATATACCCTGAGAAAACCATAATTCAAAAAGAAACATGTACCAAAATGTTCATAGCAGCCCTATTTACAATAGCCCGGAGATGGAAACAGCCTAAGTGTTCGTCATTGGATGAATGGGTAAAGAAGATGTGGCACATATATACAATGGAATATTACTCAGCCATAAAAAGAAATGAAATTGAGCTATTTGTAATGAGGTGGATGGACCTAGAGCCTGTCATACAGAGTGAAGTAAGTCAGAAAGAGAAAGACAAATACTGTATGCTGACACATATATATGGAATTTAAGAAAAAAAATGTCATGAAGAACATAGGGGTAAGACAGGAATAAAGACACAGACCTACTAGAGAATGGACTTGAGGATATGGGGAGGGGGAAGGGTAAGCTGTGACAAAGTGAAAGAGCGGCATGGACATATATACACTACCAAACGTAAGGTAGATAGCTAGCGGGAAGCAGCTGCATAGCACAGGGAGATCAGCTCGGTGCTTCATGACCGCCTGGAGGGGTGGGATAGGGAGGGTGGGAGGGAGATGCAAAAGGGAGGGGATATGGGAACATATGTATATGTATAAGTGATTAAATTTGTTATAAAGCAAAAAAAAAAAGATTAAATGAGATTTAAAGAGAAAAAAAAAGCTTTTTTATGATGACTGCATTAAAATCCTTGTCAAATAATTCCAATAACTGTACCATTCCAGTATTGACATGTGCTGATTCTCTTTTCTCACTCAAATTGAGATTTTCGTCACTCATGATATGATGAGTGATTTTCAATTGTACCCTGGAAATTTGGGGTATTACATTTTGAGATTCAGATTTTATTTAAATCTTCTGTTTAGCAGGCCTCCTATGACACTGCATGAGTAGAGAAGGGAAGCATCACCTTGCTATTATTGCCAGGTGGGGTTGGGAATCCAGGTTCCCCATGGGGCCTCCACAGATCCTGTATTGGGGGGACTCCATTACATCTGAAAGGTGGTGAAAGCCCTGGCTCTCCTCTAGGTCTCCTTTGACACCAACCCAGAAAGGAGAGGAGAGGTGTGCCTCACAATCAATAAGTAGTGGAGGATGTGTAGGGTTCCCCACATAGTCTCCAGTGACACTACAGAAGTGAGACTTTCCTTATTACTAGCCTTGGGTTAAAGTCTTGGCTTCCCACTTGGCTTTCTCTGATATCACCTTGGTAGGTGGGGGGCAGGGAAACACCTCATTCCAGTCAGGCTAGGGTGAAGTCTAGATGCCCCACTCTCCCTTTGATGAGAGAGGTGGGGGTTAGGCCGTAGATTTTTTTTTTCTGTGGTGTCTGGCTGGAGCAAGGTGTTGTTGTTTAAAAGCTTTCTGTTTTGCTAGGCTGCTCTTTTCCTTGTCTTTTGGGCAAAAGGAGCCAACTTTTCTTGGGGCTTTTTTGTTTATGCCCTTGGTGTTTACAGATTGCTTGTCCCTCCAGCACCCAATCTGGGATATATGCGGTAAAAAAAAAAAAAAAAAAAAAAAAAAAAGCCCACCACCAGTGTTGCTCTGAAAGTCCTGAGGACTCCAACACTCTTTATGTTTACTTGGCATGTTGTCCAGAGATCTTAGCTGTATTTGGTGGGAGGAACAGGGAGAGGCGCATCTACTTCTAACAGGCATTTTGAAAGTAGAACACAGGAAGAATGGCAAATAGGTAATATTTGAAGAGAAACAGTTGAGAAATTTTCAGATGACAAAAACAGGAATTTAAATTGAAAAGATACATTGAGTGCTTGGTAGAATTAAAAATAAGCCTACACTTAGAAACACTGTAGGGAATTTACAGAATATCATGGATAAAGAAAAAATTCATAAAAGTCACCAGACGAAAGAAAGATTATCCCAAAGGGAATGGCAATAAATTTAGCAACAGACTTGGAGCAGCAGCCATGTATCTCTAAAATAATCCAATTAATGTATTTGAAAATTTGAGCAAAAAATATCATAAGCCTAGAATTGAAAACAAACCAATCACTTAAGGTGAGATTAAAATAGATATGTTAATAGACATACATCCTGTAGATCATAAAGTTTGCTACTTACAAGGCTCCCTGAAAGGACTACTTTAAAATTACTTCTGTGAGGTAAATTATACTAAGGGGAAAGTGTGGGCTTCAAGAAAAAAAATAGATGTGTCAGGACATCAGTAAATCAAGGTGGCAAATCTAAAGCAGAAATGACTATGAACATAATAAATGTACTATTACCACAAATACCTATAGATAATATGGAATAGTAATCATGATAAAACAATAGTTAATAATATTTCTATTATAGTTAATAACATTCATTACAGAACAAGAAAGAATAGATAACTTGAGTATTAGAAAGGATGCTAACTTAATGGGAAATTTAAAATATGCTAGAAATTTTATCTTGTTCAGGAGGAAAATGAAGATATTTATTCTAACTTTTTTAGAGAAGTATTAATTTAAGTAAAAATTTACTTACATTTATTACTTAAGTAAAAAGAATAAACTTGAAATATTTTTTCAAAGGCAGAGGGGGGAAAAAAAGAAACAAGCGAAACTCATCATCCAACAGAAAGCAAAAACAAATGGGCAAAAAGCTAAGATTGTAGGAGAAAAATCTTAGCTTAATACTTATTGTATTAAGTATAGGTATTAATAACACATATAAGCAGCAAATTCATGGATTAAAAGACAGAGACTCTGAGATTAGATAAAATCAAATTCAGATATATGTTTTTTTTTTCAAGATACTATTTTAAAAGCAAATAATAGAGAAGGTGGAAAATAAAGTTTTGGGAGACGATAGATCAAGTAAGTACTAACGAAAAGTCTGCCAGCAAAGTAATGTAAATATAAAGCAAGTTTTCGTGACCTCAGTACCAATGACATTTTAGGCAAGATATTTGTTGTGGGAGATTGTCCAATGCATTGTGGTATCTACCCCACTAGATACCAGTGGTACCCTCTCCCCTCAATTTTGACAAAGTAAAAATTTCTAGATATTGCCGAATATCCCCTGGGGGCAAGGTTATCCCTGGCTGAAGACCACAGATTTAAAGGGAAACATCCTGAAAGGGAGGAGAGAAAGGACTTTCCATGTAGGCAGAATTCTAAGATGCCCCTACGATTCCTGCCTTCTGGTGTACACACATCTTCTTCCTGTAATTTAATCAAACACTAACCTATGTGTAGTTGAAAGGATTTGCAGATCTAATTAAGGTCTCAAATCAACTGACCTAAAAATAGGGAGATTTTACTGTATGGAACCTGACCAAATCAGGTGAACTTTTAAAAGGGCCTGGGCTCTTACTAAAGTCAGAGATTAGAAGTGAGGAAGACTTGATGCAATATAGAGTCTCCATTACTGTCTGTTACATGTCATAAGACCATGTAACAAGGAAGGTGGCTGTTCTCTGGCAGTTGAATTCAGCTGCCGGCTCTGACAGCCAACAAAAATATGGGGACCTCAGTCCTGCAGCTGCAAAAAGCTGCCACACTGCACTACCTCTTTGCTCATCTATTTCAAACTTTCTTGCTTATTCATAAACTTTTACTCTTCCACATGAATTTGTAGAATTCATTTCTTAAGTTTCTTGTAGCCCACTATTTTGCCTGTGAAATGGGGATAATAATAACACAAAGATAAAATAAAGATGAGAGACTGGAGAAGATATTTTTAACATATGATAGACAATTGATTAGCAATTAACTTCCAGAATACATAAAAAGCACTTTTTAAAAGGTAAGAAAAAGACAACAACAAAATCAGAAAATAAGCCAAGGTATTGAATTGCAATTCCCAAGAAATTTGAATTACAATCTTCAAATAAAAATTATAATCCCCCAATTTAAGAACCCTTCTATAGTATTTTTTCTTAATCAAAATGTAAAACAATTTAAGAGGTCAAGAATATGAAATACTGAGAACTCTAAGAGTTGAATTTTTAACAACATTTTGGAGAGAATTTGGCAGCCTCTAGTAAATTGTGTAAAGTAAACAAATAACTTAGGGTCCAACAATACCACTTTTAGGTGTACAATATAGAGAGACTCTTATAGCTGTAGAGAGTAGAGAGACAGCTATAAAAAGGTCTAAAAGTACATATTTTAGGATTGTTTGAGTGGAGGGGAAAAACTGCCTAAAAGATCATAGATAGGGAAATGCATAAATAAAATGTGGAATAGTCATATGAAGAAAAACTATACAACAGTTTAATAAAATAATCAACCTGGCTATGTTTTTGGCATAATCCCTAGAAGGATTAAAAATAAAAATAAAAACAAGAAACAGAACATTATATCTGTTATAAAATCAGAGCAAAAATGTCATATATTATTTATGGAAGCATATATAGGTTTTGTTTTGTTTTTGTATTAAAATATAGATGGGAAGGATGCACAGTAAATCTATCATAATGGTTGTCTCTGGGGAGAGAGAAATAAATAAACAAATATTATTTAATATTAAATTAAATAATTTATTACTTAATAAATATATACAAGTAATATTATATATTTATGTGTAATTTATATTCTTAAATATATATGTAAAATTTTATTTCTTAAAAAGTATTAAAAGCAAATAAAACAAAATGTTACTAATATTAGGTGGTATGAATATGAGCATTTGTTTTATTGTTTTTCTATTTTTTCATATCTCTTAAATTTCCAAAGCAAAAAGTGTGGAGGAGAAAACTTTGAGATTAGAAGAGAAAAAGCAGAAAAGATTTTGAGCTAGGCCTTGGATGACAAAAGACAGAAGGAAAAGGTCTTCCTAGGAAGAAGCCAGAAGAATATGGCAAATCATTTTATCCAATGGTTTTCTGAGGTGCCTTATGGACTCTAAAGCAGAAGGTGATATGATATGGGTTAAACAGAGCTCCTGTGAGCAGGGCTTTAGACACCCATTCCCGTTTCAACTCCAGGAGTTTCAACTGTATCTGTCTCATAAAATGGGCTTCCATGTACGCTGCTTTGAACTCAGGGTTCCATTGATACAGACTTTCCTACCCTATGGCTCAGTCCATCTCTCTCGTAGACTTACAGACTGGCTCAAGGTCATATTGAGAGCTGGATGCAGAGACCCAGTTAAACTATTGTCCCAGCCTTCCCTCTGGGGCTTATCTTTGCTGGCTCCTCTCACAGTTAAGGAAGATAATCCTCAGGTTTATGGACTGGGCCTAAGGTTAATTCCTAAAATGATCTGGGGATACAAAATTCCCAGCATTCCACATGCAAGACCAGACTTAGGGACTGCCAGACTACTTATTGATTGTATCCTTTTGTTGAGTGTGGAAAGCCACAGATTGTTTTAAGATCTTGTTTAGAAATAGTGGCACTGTATAATTTTGGTTGATTGATATCTTTCAGTTGATGTGGCATGTTACTTCTTAGCACAAATAACCCTGGCCAAAGCTTTGTTTATGGAATGCAAAGGAACATGCTTTAGTCCCTGTGAGATCCAAAGAACAAAGAGTATAAACTAAGAACAAAGGATATGAATATTACATTGTGCCTTTTAAAAAATATTCATCAATATTTCGTAAGTTTCTTTTCTATTGGTAAAGTGTTTTTGCACACGTTTTCTCCTGTGATCCTCAGGATGTTGCTAGGGATAAGCATTAGTGTCGTCTTTGTTTTATGCCTGAAGAGATCAGAAGTCAGAGATGTGAGTGCCACCCCTGGTATTTGACTCCTACCTTGGTATTTGTACCATCATTACAGTTGAAGTACTAGCTTATATGTTATCTCATATGACCTATGCAAATGGATCAGACAGATCTAACAGAAACCACGCCCTGCACACAAGCTAGTTGCTATGTGGTTCAAGCTCCCTTATAAGGAATTTAGGAGACATTTTGGCTTTGAGGATCAAGGTGGGCTGCAAAATACAACTGAGGACTGTATTAATTTCAAGTTTATGTCAAATTTTTAAAAAACAACGTTTTGTTTTGAGTTTCAAAAAAGGCATACACATACACACACACAGATATATATGTATATATATATGTATATATATAACTGAAATCATACAAAACCCTGAAAAATTAAAGAATATCTGATAACACTTGGAGAACTCTGAAATATATTTTGTTCAAAAGAGAACAAATAGGATACAATATAACTTTCATTTGCGGAGCTTCTTTCATGCTAATCATTGCCCCCAGAAGCTTTACAGATCAATATAATAGGAGGCAGCAGCAGAAAGCATATGGTCCAGTGTAAATTACTAGAAAAAATGAGTTACAAAGACAATATATGATGAATACATTAAAGTACTGAGTCATAAATCCAATAAGAAAGGGAGAAATTAAGAAGTTGTGAATAGAAGGAAAGAAAGGGCTCAGAATTAACTCTGAGATGAAAAGGATACATGTGACGAATGTGTGTCTCCAAGGGGCAGCAGAAGAGAAAAGGGGGTGTGAGAGCCTTGAACTCCTCAGAAAGGCCGCTAGGAGCCAGAGGGAAATGTTGGCGAGAACAGGGCCCAGCCAGGAAAATAAATATTGGGTCACTGCCTAGGATCTAAAAGAAATAAGGTTAAACCTAATGAAAATCAGACATCAGATCTAAAGAAAAATGTATAATATTCTGTTCTTTCTTTTTTCCATTTTGATTGGTTTTGATAGGAACATGTGTTTATGGGAGGGCTCTAATCTATGGATGCAGATGTTTGTTTTCTTTGAAAACCCTGAGATGGAGAGAAATAGAAATGGGAGAACACTGTGCTGGGAAATTGGCTTAAGCCAGTGAGAATTTTGTGGGATATTAAATGTTGGCATCCAAATGATATTCTTAAGTTATTTGTATATTCTTTATATGTTTTGGAGACCAGAGAGCCAGCATTTCATCTCTGAGGCCCACAGAACAGGCAGGTGAGCCAAGAACACATTCAGAACATTTGTTCGGTCCTTTTTTTCAAAAATATTGGAGGATCGGATAACAGTATCAAAGGGGAGTTTGTGTAAGTGACTAGATCCAAGTTCCAGTGGTGGCTGCTACACCAAAGAGGCAGAGGAGATTAAAGTACCAACAGTAGCTGGTTGTACATAACTTACAATTTTACTACAATCCACGGGCAAGTGTCTATGCATCAAAAATGACTAAATTCCTAATCTATGGTATGGAAGAAACATTAAAAGTGAAGTCAACATGTAATACACACGTATATACACACACATATACATATATGCATACACACACATATACACACGCATATACACACATACATATATGCATACACACATACGCACATACACACATACATGCATACACACATATACACACACATACACACATACATGCATACACACACATACACACATGCATACACACATACACATACACACATATACATACATATATGCATACATACACACATACGTAAAGTGAGGGTAATAAGGAGGCAGAAAAGGCTGTCAATAGAGAAACATTGTTTTTTTAGGAGGGGCAAAAGAGAATGTGACCAAGAATGAGAATACAGCTCTCTGTATAGTTGTGATAGTTTCCAAAGTTATTTCTCTATTTACTCATTTATCCAGTCACTAAACACTTATAGCTCACATGCCACGTATCAGGCACTGTGCTGGGTAGCAGGCATATAAAGATGAACAAGACACCACTATCCTTGGGTTACCTGGAACCCAGAGGAATTATTTTCAGGAAAAAAATCACTGAAAAGAGGAAAGAAAAAAATGTTTTTTTAGTGTGGTGTTATTAAAAGTGAAAAGGAGGTCAGCTCTAATTGAAATAAGAAACATAAAATCTGCTTGAAAGTGTTAGAAGGTGGGAAGGGACATCAACCAAAATGGAAAATGAGTTTAGGGGTACTAAGGAAGGCCGGCTATCACTTCTATAATGTGGAGAAATTAGAAATTTCACAAAATCAAATCAGGCTGCAGAAAAGAGAGTGACTCACCTTTCCTGCTTTGCAACCTGAATGGAGCGAGCAACAGGCGACACATGCTGCACATGCGGCTTGAGTTTCTAGTGCTGAACAGGGTCTGGCTTAGTTCAGATGCTCACTACATGCTTGCACACCTGGAGTGTCCATCTGGAACTTGCTTTGCAGGTCAGAGAGAAAAGAACCATGGAGGGGAGGGGGGGTGTTCAGCAGCATTTTCCTGCCGGCCATGAGATTCTCCAGAGAGCCATCTCCGATCAGACACGCACTGTGCCCCTGCCCTTAGTGACCACAGCCTGGCAGGTGTGAAAGGGGCAAAAGAGGCTGATGGAAAGGGGAGGGAAGAGAATGATCTGATTTATATAATCTAATGCCTTTTTCTGATTTCTTTCTCTCTTCAGACTATTTTTTAAGAGAAGCTCTTAGTTAAATCACAACTTGTTTACATGATAGTTTATCAATGCCCCTTTATATTCTCCATGTTTGGTATGTTACTCACCTTTTCAGCCAAGATTACTTTAGAAAATATTATACTTTAGCTTAGAGGAAAAGCTGCAAGGAAGGACAGAGATAGACCATACACTACATGATCTCAAAAAAGTTGTTAAATTGAAAAGAAACAAGGAAAAGAAACTTAGAGAAAAAATGTAATATGAATAACATTGAATTCATAATTTAGTTAAGGCAATATATGTTAACACCTCTGCATAGAAAGAAATGAAATCAACCACAAATCAAATAATTTTGAATATTTTCTTAGTGGAATGGCTATAAATTAGTTTACTTTAAACTGTAAATGTGTCTTTCTGTACTCCAGAGATCTGAATGAACACTCTGACACTGAACATTAATAACTGAAGAAAAGGAAAAACAAAACAGATTTTAGAGACTGATCAATACATTTACTCTCTGCTCTTAAGAAGCTCTCCAGCAATGATTTTTCAGTATTCATTGTTTTGGACCTTAAGAAAAAAATTAAGAAGAGGAAAGAAAAATTGCATTTGCATTCACTTTTACAGATTTTGGGAAATGCTTTGTCTCTTGGATCCTTCAGGAAACACTTTTCTCACCTGCAGAGGTCTCTCTGTGGTGCTCTGCTTCATTGCAGCACACCAGTCCATCTTCCCAGTGCCATCTTCCTTCATTCTGACAAGATCATCATTGGTGCCAAATTCCACTGATGTATGTGGAAGCATTTTGAAAAGACAGGTTCTATGGGGGCCTAAGTGCAGATCACCACATTATAAAACAAAGCATTTGACTACAAAACCGATTTACAGCAAACAAACTATGGATTACAAACTCCAGTGGTCTTCAATCACATCACCACTTAGTCATGCCAAGCTTGGCCAGACACCATTAAACCATTACTGTGAGCTATGGCAATGCTGAGTCCCAAACTGTAATGAATGTTCTAGGAATAATTATCTTTATGCCTGTAAGACTCATATTGGATATCAGATTCTAAAAATGTCTAAGGGTCATCATCCATGCTGTGTACTGGAGGCTACAGTCAAATTAGAATGAGCTGGAGGGAGTGTGGTGAGAGGGGAGATCACCGCAACCGTCCCACAGGGTCTTCTCTGAAAAACAGACAGTGCTGCCGATGTCTGGATGCCTATTTAGCTATTCCACTCAAGTTCATTCTTAGGGGGATCTTGTCAATAAAGTCAAACCAAGGCTCTTGGTGTGTAACAGGGTTTCTGAGGGTCTTTTTTTGAGAGCTTCATTAAAAGCAGACAGTTTCTATAACCTTTTAGCAGAACCTGTTATCTGATGACATGAATTAAAGTCTCTCAAATGACTAATAATCATATCAGGGCTGCCATGTCAGCTTGTAGATTTGAATAAGAGGGTCTGAAAACATTTGCATGCCTCGATGTGCCAGTGCTAAGAAGCTAATGTGATAGTGCTGTCATAAAGCACTGCAAAGACATGACTTAATGTAATCTGTCATGTCATATGCTAATCTTCAACCATTACTTGAGTGCTGTAAGTAAGTAGAAAGCATTTGGGAGAAATCCTTTCCAATTTCTCTGAGTACCACTTCTACTGCTGGTCAGCTCAAATGGGTTTTGTGCATTTAATGCAGACCTCAAGTCAAGTTGGTTTAGGTCACACTTAATTAACCAGCACACTGATGGGCTGGGCCACTACAGCTCTATGGAAAATGGTTATTTCAGAGGCGGCCTAACAAGTAAATATTTCATATGCTGAAGGAAAAGGGAAAAGGACACTTTCTCAGTCCTTGATAAAGAATATGTTCTTTTCAGAGAAAACACTATGAATCTTAACAAGACATCATTTTGGTTTCTGCTTGCTGCCTGCTATATTTGAGTTAAGTTTACAGAAAGTAGATAATAAATAATTAAAGACATTCCTCTCACCCTGATAGCAAGAACTCCCCTGTTCACCAGATATGGACTTATCACTCAAACAATAGAGGCTGCTGCAACTCTAAGTCCACAGGAACAGAGGACAAGTGATCAAAGGAAGACATCCACTTGGCACACTCTTTAACGAGATGACAGCATCTCTTAATATACAGTCATTAAGGAAGGAGACTGGTTCTCTCAGCAAAGTACAGTTTGCGAGACAGACAATGAGGGAGACTAGAGAGACTGAAATTTTTGCCCAATTTTTTTAGGAACGTATGCATGGAATTGTGATTCAAAATATGAAGGTTATTTTTATCAGCCACACTGAGTGAAGTCAAAAACACGCCTAAAAACTCGAAGAACTGCCTTCTGGAATAGGATTTTTGAGGATGCTGAGCAGATGGTATGAGATTGGCCCCAACGATTCTGCCTGAATTTCCCGACATTCCAACGAGGCCCGCTATTGGTAACCCAAGGGAACTTTCGTTCACGTGGGAACTGGCTTTTTATAGGGTCTAATTAGAAAGCACAGCCAATTCCTACCTACAGCATTTAAAAAAATGCTTCTATAAAAAAATATTTTTTCCTTGACAAATGTGTGTCAGATTCATACAGAAAAATGAATATGAGTCAAAATTGATAGAGATGTGAGGTCGTATTTTCCTTCTAACCAAGAACTCTGCGAAAATTTGGGACTATCTCTCAAAAGAAGATAAAAACCTTATCACAGAAATGGTGAGTATCTGTGCTACTTACACGGATTCCAAAATATCTTGACCATCTATCATGAATTGATGGTTGCCTAGCATAGCTACATCCTCCTTTATGTCCACTTACAAAATTCCAACTGACATTTCAAAGAGGTGAAGAAGGGGTGTGATTCTTGGTGCTGGTGAAATGTGGCTCCTTATCTAGTTTTTTGCTCCGGACACAACCTAAACATCAGGGGACCCTTTGATCTTTTCAGCTCTTATTCAGCTGTGAAAACTCGTCAGATGACTTCTTTGGGCTGGATGGAAGCTGGTCTCACTGGCACAGATTTCCAAGGCCAATCATCGTTTGGACCATCCATTTTGCAGAGCACTTTCAACTCATTCCAGGCATCTTGCATTTGTGTATTGCTAGCACTGGGAAAATTCATTATTATTATTAAGAGAACAAAGTAACACATTCCTGGGATTTGAGGTCAATGACTTCACCTTCCAAATGAGGGCAGTAAAATGCTTCTAAGCCCTCCAGGGACTTATCAGCTTGATTTTAACATCACAGAAGCCTGTAGGACTAGGTCCCAGAAAATGATACTCCCTAATAGCATTAAGCCCAAGCAAGCCCTTTTTCCCCCTGTATCTTCCTGTTCCTGATAGACTATCCAAATAATCTGTCTGGGTTAATCCCTCTTAATTGCTGTAACTTCCTGATAGGCTCTTAAAGTTCTGACTCCATCAACTTAAATTATTCTCTACCCCCAGCTCTCTTTATACTCACTTCTCCAATGCTCACAACTTTCTAGGGCTTATAATCACCATCCCTTCTACACCATCCCTTAACCCTCTCTCTTAAAAAGAAAAAGTAAAAGGTGTTCTACAACCTTCTCTTCCCTGTGATTTCTTAGGCCATTAACTTTTGCCTAAGTAATCTCATTCCTTGTGAAGCCTCAAATTATGTCCCCTCCCATCATTAAATTAATATTTTCCCCAATGTATCTGGGAAATATTTCCTGGCTAATCTAGTCAATTATTGATATTACCATTGACTGATTATTTTCTATTATTCCTTCATTCAACACATATGACTGAGTTCCTCTGTTGTGTCAGGTGCTATGCTAACCAGTAGTAATGGTGATCAAGTAAGGAAATAGCTCTCACTCTTGTATTCATTTCATCTTAAGTCTTATGTAAACAAGTGTAAATTATGTTATCGGAATACTCCTCCATTTGACTTTTTATATTATATTCTCCTTAAGAGTCTTATACAGAGAAGGTTTTTTGACCCGGCCTACTATTTTATATATCAGTGTACTCTCTTGTTCCTTCTCTACCTCTACCTTCTCAAACAGCCTAGGCAGTTTTCAGTTATGTAGAGGTGCTCATTCAGTTCTAAAAGGACTTATAACTCTTTAGGTTTTATTGTGTAAATTGCACTGAATAAGGCAGTACAGAAGATAAACATGAATCATGAGGCATTCCCCTGCTGTCAAGTGATTTGAAACCTTAATTAGAAGGTAATGCTTTATACATTAGACAACTGAATGGCTCAAAGACAACATGAAATAAAGTGACAAACTCAACATGATCAGATTGGGTCAATAGTGATGGTGGAGATGAAACATACATGTAAGGACTAGAGATGGTAGGAGAAAGAAGAAATGAAGATTGGCTGGAGTAACCCATAGGTTTCTGCAAATTTATCATGAACGAAATTTTATCAGAGAATATTAGAGAATCATGGATGTCTAGTATGAATCCTGTTGGGCTAGAGAGAAACAAGAAAAATCAGTAGGAAGATGGGGTCTTTCATGTGAGGGGATCAGAGGCAGGGAGAAAGTATGAGCTGAAAAGCATGAGACCTGGGAACTCTGAGATAATATCACTCTAAGTACTAGATTTATTAGTGTATCTCCAAAATCAAACTTCTTGCCATCAAAAAAGGAAACAAAACTGAGAAGCAAATGGCTGAAAGCACTAAGGTATCTTAAGTTTATGGATTTTTAAGTCAGGTCAAGACCACTTTCTTATCTTATGTAGTTTTTAAAAATATATTTTCAGAAATTATTAACTTACTCATTATCTTTCTTATTAAGAATGCTGATTTATGGCAAGGCATAATATAAACTCTTAACCAATATCTGCTCTTCATTCTTAATTAGGGGATTTGGGTTTTGCTGAAGGTTCACTGGTAAAGGCAGCTCATTCATTTCTAAATCAAGTTTTTACTTTTCAGAGGCCATTGTGTCTCTGCAGCCCCTTGTCAGCTTCCTGCTGGGTTTCTGTCCAATAACTTAATTGTTAATGGCTCCCAGCTGTGCCACAACCATGTTTCTTTAACTCCTTCCTTCCCGGCTGCCAAATGGTATTCTGTGCTTGAGAAGTCAAGTCCCCAGTGTGGGCTTTTCAGAGATGAGGAATAATTGCAAGTAGGAAGGTTTGATTGGAGAGAGCACACATGAGTCTTACCAGATCCAAAGCTTGTCATGTACACCTCTGTTCCTGTCTCTTACGTTGAGGTGAATAAGTAGACTTTTACCTTGAATTTTGGACAACAAGATCAAAGATCTCTTTTCTTGACCTCATGTATTCTTGATGGATTTTTAAAGAAAATTATGTATTTATTTAAACATCAACTTCCTCCTTAAACTATTATCTGTAGTCAATCCCTACTGGCAATTCTTCAGCTTCACCTTCCTCATTTTGCCTTGATGAGTTATGATCTTTCATGATCTTCACCTCAAAGTCCCAGTGAATCCTGCTGTCAAACCCTATCCACATCAGCACACCAGGCAAGCTCAGTGCATTGCAACACCTGTGAAAGTCATCCAATTTTCTTTTAATTTCTGCACACACTCGCTCCTAGTTCATTTTGCAAAGGAACATCTCCAGTAGCCCAGGAGGAACTGGTTTAACCCTTACTTCTGTGCTTTTGATCACAAGAAGCTTCTTTCTATCCTTTGGTCTGGTTAGAGATTAAGACTTCCCACTACCTCTATTTTTCTTCTTCAAACTCCCGTAGGAACTTGTTTGTTCCCTTCCTACTTCCAGTTTTCTAAGGTCTGCAGAGCCCCAGCTCTTCCTACTACTTTTGTTCCAAGTCCTCAGTCATCAAATATCAGTCATCAAGCTCCAGTGCTCCTGGATGCTTCCACACAGCGTATGCCACTTTCACTTGCTCGCCATACCATGAATGTCGTCCCAAACCCTCAGCTCCCCACAGGCTCCCTTCCCTTCCCAACCCATTGCCAGAATTGACACTCAGTGATAAGAGTCCATAGAATTGTCTCCTTCAGAAATGACCATGAACGGCTTATGAGCTGGCTATTGGATAATAATAAACTCCCATATTTTTTCATTCTAACTTTGTCTACTTAACGTTTCTTGAACTCTTTTGATGACAGCTTCCCTTGAGAGATTCTCTCAATAATGAAGGAAGGATGACACTAACATTTTGTGTCTACTATTATTCCAGGCTTTGTATGTGGTGCTTTACAAACTTTATCTCATTCAGTTAACTAATCTTTTCATTCAACCAATATTTATCACCTATAATAGCTAGCATCTATTATTCTGTGTTGAGCATTGGACTATAACTCTTTACCATAAGATTTCTCATTTTATCTTCACATAACTTTATGAGGGTGAACACCACTAAGATACTCCACTTTATGGAGAATAAGTGAGGCACAGAGAGGGGTAGTAACTTTTCCAAAATTACCCAGGTACAGGGATTCAAGTGAAGAGAGTGTAACTCCAGAGACCACGCTTTGAGGTAACAGCCATGAAGAAGATAGTCATGATTCCTTCCATCTTGGAATTTAAACTCCAGTGGGAGGAGCCCACATTACACAAACAGTTATACAAACAATCATTTAATTATATCTGTGGCCTCTAAAGACCAGGAATAGGCTCTTGTGTGGTGACACTTACACTGAGACCTACAGGATGAGAGTGAGTGGGATTGGGGTCGTGATGGTGTGATCATTTCAGGCAGCAGGAACAGCAGTGGGCACAGGCTCTAAACAACACTATTTGAAGTGCAATGGGAAACTATGGAAGATTTTTAGTAGGCAAGTGATTTAGATTTACAGTCATCCCTTGGTATCCATGAGGGATTTGTTCCAGGATCCCCCATGGATACCAAAATCCTTAGATGCTCAACTCCCTTACATAATATGGCCAGTACAGTTGGCCCTCTGTATCTGCGGGTTCCATGTGGTTGAATTTGATCCATGCTTGGTTGAATGTCCCAATGAGGAGCTGTGGATACAGAGGGCAGACTTTACTTTTTAAAACTGGCTCTTAAATAGAATAAATTAGAGGCAGTTGGATGCAGGTATGATATATCAATTAGAATGTTTTCATTGGCCAATGATATTTCATTGTAATGTCTATTTTACAGATGAAGAAACTAAGGTTCAGAGAGGCTATACCACTTGCCTATGTTGACAGAACTTGTGCCAAAGTCAGGATTTGAATCCAGGTCTTTGTGACAGTCAAGTTCATGTTACTTTCCAGTACATAAATCTTCCACTTGTGAGCACAACTTATGCCTCTTTACTTGCTAAATGTAACTTGAGGCTAGGGCTTAGGAGACCTCCCCCAGAACACACACCTGGTAATTAACACACTGTGAATTTTAACTCATGTCTTTGAGGCCACATCTAATGTTCTTTCCACATTGCATTGTCTCTTGCTATTAGCCAACAACATGTTTCAAAATGATCCCTCTTTACGATGAAAATGGAAACCATTAAGTCTTAAATGACAGTACAGTCATAAATGCAATGTATGAAAATACCTGCCCAGTATACCTCACAGGATTGTTATGAGGTTGAGATAATATGCATTAAAACACTTCATAAATTGCCAAGTACTATGCAAAAGTAAGGCATTGGTGATGTTTGTTATACAGGAAACCAGAGTGCCATGGAAACTTGTCCAGGAGGAATGAGACCTCAACCTCGAATTATTTTGATATCAGTTGCCAAAAGAGCTCACAGATTTTAAAGTGTCAGTGCCTTTCAAAGATTTTTGCAATTCAGGAACAGGGCCCAAGAGAAACATTTGACATCCATGTTTCCACCACACTCCATTACATGGTTATGCCCAGTCAGAGTTCAATTGGATAATCCTCAGTATAATTACTTGTCCTAGAGAAATCTGTGTGTCCCAGAATGCCGCCTGGTGTGCCATTACTTCTATTTTATGAGGCAAAGGCACTTTTTTTTTAAACACACCTGAAGGTGAGAATTTATCTTTGCAATTTAACTTCTCAAGGAGAATGAAACATGGGTACACAGACCCAAATCAATAGTCATCTTTCTTCCATTAAAGAACTTTTAGAGTCTTTTATAGGATTCCATTTCTGATCATTAGCCCATTCCTAAAGATGCTTTTGGTCTGACTTGGTGTCTGTTAAAGGGTAGATCATGACCTATTGGTGGATTGTGAAATCAACTGAACAACACTTTAAAAAACGAAATAGAAGAAAGAGAAAATATCCCAGTGTGTTGTATATAATAAGGATATTGTTTTAGGACGATTTTTTTTTTCCCAGCCATAAATCTACGTGCCTGTGTACTGGTTCACAGTAGAAAATGTTTCTCTTACTGTAGGTCACTATCAACAATTGTTTGCAACACACTGGTCTATTGGCTTCAGGAAGGAAGCTGGTATCTTTACATTTGTATAGGCTGGACTTATTCAAGCCTTAGTCCAACTTCGTGATGGAGAGGTACTATCCAGATTCGATGAAGATTATACTTGCTTCAATTTCAGTGTTCCCTACAAGGTTTCTAAAACCTGCACCACGTGGAGAGGGTGATAAATGGGGAACCAACACTACCTAGCAGCTGTTCCTCAAAAGAACCCTGAACTGAGGGCTCCTCTAAGGGGGGGCTGAGGAATTTTTCAAACAACAGCTAAGAATGGATCTTCTTGAATAATACATATAGAGATGAGCTATGTGCTGGGCTCCGGATTTACATGTTTTCTTTATCTATCTACCTTCACTTATGGTACTCACAACGTGCCCAGCCCTGTTCTCAGTGCTCTGCAGATACTAATTCATGTAACCTTTGAGGCAAGCACTATGGTTAACCCCCTTCTAAAGGAGAAGACATTAAGACATGGAGTGGATAAGGAGCAACACAGAAAATACTCTTCAATGATGTACTCTGCTGGCTTTGGTCCTTCTCTTTGGTTCCCATTATCACGCTCACTAATAAGGGTGTTTTACCATTGATTCTAGTTCAACTCACATCCCTAAGTCAAGGCTGTGTGCCTGTGTATGTGTGCATATGTATGCACATGTGTGTGAGTGTGTGTGTGTGGCCAACATGGATGCATTCATGAGTAGGAATGGTGGGAAAGATAATGTGAAAGAATCCTACAGACGCAAACCTAGAAGAAAGTCAATTTGTACTAAACTGCCAAAATGCAGCGGCTTCCTATCCTTACTCTGGCACCCTATTCTCTTGACCTACATCCTGGTTAAAATAATAACAATAAAACAATAACAATTGATGGAGGTGATGTTTATAATGTGCGTATAATCAATTTATCCTCTGCATATGAAAGTATTACACAATGTCCATTAGAAGAAACCTCGGTGTGCCTCAGTGTCATTTACAATTACAGGTTAAGGGAAACAGAAAGGCCTCACGTGAGAGAAGACTGAGACTTTTCCTCAGGTAAGAGTGGAGAATAGAAATGTTTGGGTCCTACAGGCAAAGAAAAGGTAGCATGGTTCCCCAAGTCCCCTCAATGCCATTAAGTAAGTTATTAAAAGCTGGTTATTGTTTCCACATGTTCGTTAGTGTCTATCTGGGGAATTTTCAATATGACAGCAGCTGAGACCTCAGTCCGGAGTGCAGCAGGTGGGGAGTGTGGGGAGAGCAGGAGGGGATGAGGACCTTTGGTCACTCGTCACTCCAGCAGGACCTAGCAACTGGCTGGGCTTCCAGAAAGCCTTCCACGTCATCCTGGCTGGCAGTGCATTCCTCTTTTTCTGACTCCTTTTATATTTTTTTGTCCCACTGATGTAGTATTTTTTCACTCAGTATGTGAGTTTATTGGGGAAATTTCTTATCACCCACATTAGAGGGGCAGCTCCTCAAGGCAGGGGCTGTGTTATTCACTTCACAGTATCCACAGCACAGAGGTCATGTCCTGCATATACTAAACCCACAATAAATGTTTATTGATCCAATGAGATGCAAGACCTCAGAAAGTTCCAGGCTAGAGGACTTTGCATACCCCTGGAGCTGTCACTTCTGTTGCTATTTCATTTTTATATTGTTTTGAAAGGTCTTCTGAACATTCCTTTTGATCACATCTCAGTCTTTGGGGATATTGGTAGGAAAGCACCTCTCCACGACCCCAACTCTTGTTCCAAGTTGGCTGTGGCCACTCAAATCAGGAGCCACAATGGACAATGTAAACACATACAGAAGATGTTTGTCCCAAACCCATACACAGATACTGTTGTGTCCATTGAGTCACTTTAATAGGGATTCCTCCCTTGAGCTCAGAAGCCAGCTCCAGATCACTGATCTCTCAAAGGCAGTTGGCCTGTTTCTTTGGAAGTGCAATGCATACCTTTCCTGATGCTGAGGTCAACCTCTCAGAAGTGTGGTTTCCACGGGCTCCCATGCCCACAGGCTGCCATCCTCACAGGTGTGGAAAGAATCAAGGGTAGCCTAATCAGCTGTCATAATTACGTCATGAATAAAGGCCTTAGACCCTGAAGGTCTCAAGACCTGTGGTATTTCCACACAGGCCACCATTGTGTGGTTAAGCTAGTGGCGGCTGAAGGCTAACACCAGTACCATGACAACTACTTCATTACTTAGAGGTAACAAGGTGCATTAGAAGAGAGTGCAGAGAAATGTCCTCAGTTTCCCACTTAGTTCTTCTTCATACATATTGTGCTAGTGGGAAGTGTCAGCTTTAGCTTCTACAGGTTATGTGTGTGGATAATTTATGAAGTTATCTGCCTTATAAAGGAGAAGTAGATTCTGGAGCCTCCTCTGGTTTGGTTCTACAAACATTAGGATAATGGCATTAACAGGAAGGAGTGATGGAGAGGCGAGGAAGAGGGAAAGAGAGACAGGATCCCACACTCCTCCTCCATGAGGCTTTTAAGGATCTGCAGGAATCTCCTCCATCCACTCCTTCTCAGACAGTGTGGGGCAGCTTCTAGATCTGCCAGTTTTCCCCATTTGGATTTTGTAACTGAGAGCAACCTGGGACCCAGTGGGTTGGATGTCAGACCCTGTGCTTTCCTTACTGAGTGCAGGATGAACATGTTCTCTATGACTTCATCTTTCCTGCCCTCCTCGCCCCAGTTTTCTTATTGTGTGGCTGCCTGCTTATTAGTCTTTTGCATAGTCCTTAATACAAGGTTAGTTTGCTTGTTCTTTCTTCTATCTTTTTTTGATATCTCTTTGAGATAGTGATTCCACTGCTTTTCTATATATACCCAGAAGTGGGATTGTTGGGTCATGTGGTAATTCTATTTTTAATTTTCTGAGGAACCACATATCATTTTCTATAGTGGTTGTGCCACTTTACATTCTCACCAACAGTTTGCTTGTTTTTTCATTCATTCAACCAACAGTTTGCTTGTTTTTTAATCATTCAACAATTACTTTTTACTGAGTTTCTGTTTTGTAAGCACCTCTGTGTTGTTAGGCACTGATGATGCAAAGATGAACAAAATACATTCTCTGTTCTCAAGATGCCCCCAGGAAGACCGACATATAAGCAAATAATTTCAGTGTTATCTCAGTGTATTTTAGGCCGTGTTGCCATGGGAACACATTGGAGAGGCCCTTACCCCAGTCTGAGGAGGAGGTGGTCAGGGGAGGATTCCAGAACAAGTGGTGCTTGCGCGTTGGAAGATGATTAGGAGTTAGCTTGGAAATCGGGGGGAAGAAAGGAAAGGAAGACCAGGAAGGAGGAAACTCCCAGCAGAGGTCAGTTTCTGCAAAGGCTCAGAAGGGAGGAAGAGCCAGTCTGAGAAACTGCGAGTGGTTCGATATAGCTGGAGCATCCAGTGTAAGACTGGAGAACTAGACAGAAACCAGATAATGAAGGGCATTTGAAGTCAGAGTAAGGAGTTTGGACTTATCCTGAGGGCTATGGGGAATCACTGGAGGGTCGACAGATCTGATTCGCATTTTATAAGGATCTCTCCAACTGCAGCATGGGGAACAGACTGCAACCAGACAAAAGACTGGCTAGATGGCCGTCACAGTAATCTAGAGGAGAAAGTCAAGGGCCTGGCCTAAAGGTGTAGCAGGGGGATGGTGAGAAATAGTTATACACAGTAGGATGTGGTGCTGATTGGACGTGGATGTGAGGGAGGGGAGGGGCCATGGATGACCCTGGGATCTGATGATGGCATCCTGCCAACTTCCCTGCTGGGTGGGTGAGACATGCAATTATCAGATACAATTTTATCTTTCCTTTTTCTCACATTTTATTATTTTTTTATTTTATTTATCCTCCTTTTATAGGAGGAAATAACATTAATTCAACTCTTGGCTGCGATATTCTTTCTAAATTTGAAAACCAATAATAGCACATAAAGGTGAGATTGGCTAGTAGAAAAGTTTGAACAAAATACTATTAATTTTTTCAGGGGAAAAAAAAAACCTATGCCATATGCAGAAAGTTTCCAATTAGGTTAATGTACCTTAAACTGTATTAGTAATTAAGTGCTTTGGGTATTAACATACTTAATCTAGCTTCAGGCTGTTTTTGATAAATCCTTTGACATTTTCCCAGCTGAGGGGGAGAGACAGAGCAGAGGAGACCTCGACTGGGATTACTGAGCTCTTGGCTTTATTCCCCAGCTTTTAGTGGCTTACTGTGTGACCTTGGTAAGGCTGCTTTAGATCCTCAGCCTTTAGCTACCCTATCTGTAAAATGGCAAAAATAAGAATATGGCAACATGACTGATCATGTAAATAACTTCTCCTAAAACAAGGTTTGGAACTCAGTGGGACAGAGATTTTCTTGGTGGTGGGGTGGGGTACGGGTGTTAATTTGGGTTTGGTTGCTCTGTTATTTATTCTATTTAGGAATATACTCATTTTTGTAAGTAACAGGATATCTGATATTTCTGACTTCAATTTTGTTTTTTGGTTTTTTTTGTAACATAACAAGAAACTGGCAGATAGGCAATCCAGGACATCCATACAAGATTCATGCAGCTATGGTAACTCAGCCATGTCATCAACGGCCCAAGTTCCTTCTATCTTTCCACTCCGATGTCCTTAGCATTTCTTATTGCTGGATAGCATAGCAGCTGTACCTACGAGCATCATGTCTACACCCAGCAGGAAAAAAGAAGCATTGATGATAGGTTTATTTCTCCCATTTTTCAGGAAGAAAATCACTTTCCCAGAAGCAGTGCCATGACTGCCTTGGACTCCCATCAATAGTACTGCACCCATTCCCATCCCTGTCCAGATTCCAGGGAAGCTGGGAATGTGAGTAGGAAAGCACCTTAGAGCTTTGCCTGCTTCCACAGTGAAAGGGGCAAGAAAGGAGGGGGTTGGGAATAGTCGTTGAGTGAGCAAATCAACAGTGTCTGTCACACCTGCTAAACAGAGCACCATCAAAAGCGGGCAAGTGAATCATTTCTCTAGAAGAAAAGCATCGAAGTTTAGGCTGGAGCTGAAACTTTGCAAAGGCAGCCACCACTTGGGAGTTTGCTTCAAGTATGGTGGGAGCTTTTGAGTAATTTCTTTGGTCCAAATTTGTGAAAAGCTGGCCCACCCCAGAAGGTGAGCTATAGAGAAATCTGATTTCTTTAGCTAGCAGGTAGACCTAGCAATGAATAAAAAGCACAAGTAAAGAAGGAGAAAAAGAGAAAGATGTATCCATGAAAGTGGGGTGGGAGCTCATTCCTGAAGAAATATAGTTTAGCTCCGCCCCTTCAGACTTATTCACTGTGGAGTATGATGGGGAGAGACTAAGCCCAGGAAAGAAAAATCAAATTGCTTATTTTTGTGATGTCTTTGAAAAAATTCTGATCCAGCATTTGGGGACACAGGAGTAAAAGGTCAGTACAGTTGAATGTGCTCCTGATTCCTGAATTGGTTGGCCCCTCTGATGTGCACCAATCCTCTACTGCTTCCCTGGGAGTTTCTTCCTCCACTCACAAGAGGGCAGGAAGGGTGCAAGTGTGTTTTCACCAACAAATTTGAATAAGGTCTCAATTTTCCTTTTCAGCTTATCATCTAACAAGGTTTATCATTTATGCTTATATGCCTCAGGCAGCTTATTAGGACATTCGGGCAAAACTGCCCACTGCTTTTTTTTTTTTTAACCTAGAAACAAAACATGCAGAATTGCAGTTTCTATTCCTAGAGAGGAGGGACAGCTCCCAGGCCTGACCACCCACCTGCATGCCCTTTCCTCCTTGACCTCTGATCCTGTGAATTGTGAGCTTGAACTGTGCTTTGGCTGGAAAGTCTCTCCAACTACAGGCCACCTTCCCTTTGAGACTTCACCATTATGGAAGCCTCTGTAGTCCATGAGACCCAAAAAGAAAAAAATCCTTTTTTAAAAGGTCAGCTTCTTAGAGCAAGACTGTCACTTCCCTTTTCTCCTGTAAAATATTTTCTCAGGTAGGGATTGTGTTTGTTTTCAGATGTCCCTGTCTGGCTCAGGATCCCAGGTAGATTCAGCCAGGCAGGGGTGGAGCATGTAATTCTCGCAGCTAGAGTAACACGGAGCCTCTCAGATGGAGCTCGGTGAGGAGAAGCAGACTCCTTAGCTGGTACTGTATAAGTGAACTGGCAACTCAATTTACGGGCACAGGAGGATTACCAGGGAGGCTCTGACTGCAGAGCAAAGCCTTGTCTGTGTATTTTTGCATGCATTTGTGCCACTACTAATCTGTCTGCCTGAAATGTAATTGCCCAGTTCCTTTACTAGAATTGAGTGCATCCAGGAGAAGAGAAGCAAGCTTACACACAATTAGGGCACATTTGTGAACAATACATTAAGTGAAATTAAGGCTGATGAGCACCGACTATATTTTCACATCACTCTGCTAGCACTTGCTCCAGTGGCTCAAAGCCATATAGATCATACTCTGAAAATCCATTTCAGAGACACTATGATGCCTTTCATGAAGTTTACATATCAATTTTCCAAGTGTTTCATTAACTCATGGCAACACATTAAAGATCCCTAGCATCATAGTTGCCAAAATCTGTTTAATGGGAAAGGTTCTGTTTCCATCAACCTTCACTTCTAACCAGAGAAGATACTTAAATACTCCAGAATCTGGGGTAGGACAGGAATTCTGAAGAGATTCTGCTTGTGAATGGAAAATGACACTGGATACTCATCACCCATCTCCCTGTGATTTCCTAGGTCAGGGTTGAGAAAGGAGGGTGAAGTAGGAGCACAACTGCAGGGTAGTTGGGAAAGCAGGAGTTTCTTATGTAATGAGTTGGTATATTTAGCTTCCAGTCCTACTGAGCCATCCTAATTTGGTTAGAGTAACATGCCTTGATCTCCTATGAGAACATCACCATCTAAGGGTCTGGGCCACAGCCATTTTGAAAAGGCTCTCAGGCTTGGGAAGCAGCCTCTCTGAATTTATGGTTCAGGGTAAATTGGTACCTTGCTCTGTAGTGAACTGAGGGAGAATTCTCTCTCTCTGGGATTTTTCAAATTTCCCTCAAACTGTTTTGACCTAATAGTGTTGTCTTGGGGAGTCCTACTCCTCACCCAACACTGTCCTCTGACACAGATACAGCCTGAGTTAAATGAACATATATTGACCTGAAAATATACCCATTTAAAGTTGGGGAAACTGAGGACTGATACAAAAATTTCTATTCCAATCACTGATCAGAGTTAAAAAAGAAAGCTTATGTTATATTTCATACATTTTATTATAGTTGCTCAGTCCATTCTGATTGAGGAACATCATTCAGAAAGATGCAGTTGACTATGGCTCCTTTCCAGATTGATCAGCCACCTGATTACACTCACTGTTGTACCCGTGCGGCCCCTTCTCAGTTGTCTCTGGGCCTCATGAGAGCCTCTCTGAATTTTGCCATCATCATGCCCAAATGGGCTGTTGACCTGACCTGTGGAATTTGGGACAGTTGGCGTTAGCTTTAGGGAGAAGAGCTGCTAGGAAGATTTTCTTTCAGGAAAGAATATAAAAATCCTATCTATTGAGGGGCAGTTTTACAGGATTTTTTTTCTGATAGCCATAGCTCCCCCTGCTGCTCAGTTAGGGGCAAGAGAGGCCAAAGGAAACTGAAAGGAGACAAAGCAGCACCTACCTGGAGTCAAGGTGGCCCCAGGAGCCAGCAACTGAAGGCTGTTAACCTTATCTCCAAAGTCTAGGGCCTCGAGCATGCCCAGAGTGAGGAAAGGCAATGAATGATTCAGAAAGGTAGGCTTGGGCCTTTGAGGGTGGGGGGGCAGCAGAGAGGGGGAAAGGCTTTTAAACATGGCACCACTAACTGTTGGTTAAAAATCTGAAATGCAAGTAAAAGAACACTTGGACTCACGTGCACATGTAATTCCCTGGCGAGTTCTCCAGGCTCCATCACCTGCTCATGCACACATGATGTTTCTCTTGTTTTCTAACAGCCGCTCTGTCAGCTTTTTAGCTGAGAGCAAGCTGCATAACCTCTGCCTCAGTTTTCTGGCCTGTAAAAGGGATTTATTTGATGATTCAATGAAAAAAAAATTGTATGTATTGATCACCATGCCCCATATTTGTGTAGAAGCAGCCAACACATGTTGGCTGTGGTTATTATTTTAGTTAATATTATTATTATTATTATTATTTATTTTTTTTGCGGTACGCGGGTCTCTCACTTTTGTGGCCTCTCCCATTGCGGAGCACAGGCTGCGGACACACAGGATCAGCGTCCATAGCTCACGGGCTTAGCTGCTCCGCGGCACGTGGGATCTTCCCGGACTGGGGCAAGAACCTGCGTCCCCTGCATCGGCAGACGGACTCTCAGCCACTGCGCCACCAGGGAAACCCTATTATTTTTTAATTGGGTCTCAAACTTGGCTGCACATCGGAATCACCTAGAGAACTTGTTAAAATGCCGATGCCTGGGTATCATTTCTAGAGATTCTGATTTAATTGATGTGGGGTGTGGCCTGAGCATTGGGAATTTTTTAAAGCTTCCAGGGGATTATAATATGCAAGAAAGTCTGAGAACCATTGCTCTAGAGTTCCTCAGCATCCCTCCTCAAAGACTAATACCTCTCAAGGAGACGGTCCCTTGTGCTAGGTAGAGTGAGGGGCCTTCTGCAGTTTCAGACAAGCTATGGGTCTTGGGGAGACATTCTTTTTGCTCAACTGTGGCCTGGATCATCAGCATCTGAGTCACTTGGGAGCAGGTTAAATTCTCATTTTCCACCTCAGCATTAGGGTTCAGAGTCTCCATTTTAACGAGGTCACCATGTGATCTGTACACACATTCAACTTTGAGAAACCATGCTCTAGCTCACACTTTCTCTCTCTCTCTTTCTTCTCCCTCTTGCTTTGGTTTCTTTTATTCACCGTGGAGAATAGTGTTCTGAAATATCCTTTCAAAAAAAGCTCCAGGTCTTTATTTCAATAATCTCCTCAGATTCAAATCTCCTCTGAGTTAATTTTTTTTCAGCTGCCAGATGTAGTCTGAGTTTTTAATACCTGTCTCAACTCACAAGCACCCACTTCATGTCTGCTGATAGATGTGTACTGGGCCTCTTGTGTAGCTTCTAAAAATATTCCTTCTAGGGCTCATGCAAATGCCCTGATCTGTCCAGTTTTGGTCTGTTGTTGAGAAGGGGTTGACATTTGATAGAGGATCTTCAGTACATCACAGCTGTGAGACCAAATTTAGAGGATGATTATTGTTTACTAGAGGTTCAGAAAGGAAATAAAATCCTCCATTAGAACCTAGTCATTAAGGTTAACAGTAAACCATAAAATGAATGGAATGTTGGCCCTATGAACAGGTTCCCAAAAAAGACAATGCTAATGTTTTTAACTAAAACTGGGGAGACAGGACAGGGATTTGGAAGGAAAGGAGGGGAGGAGAGTGAATGATTTAGAAAAGAAAATAAATCTCAACAGGAATTTAGCTGCTATGACATTAGCACTTCTCTCTCCCTCCTTCCCTCCCTCCTTCCCACCCTCACCCACCCTGTTTCAAAAATAAAAAAATATTTAAGCATGAGTTTTAAAAGACTCATACTGAGATAGAAATAACACAAGAATTACTATTGCTGTCTTCACTTTTTTCCCTCTCTTATTCTCCTTCAAGAGACACAATGTCCTCTTTATGATGCTTTTATGTCTATAAACAATTTAGGGGAAGACACTGAAACCAAATCTGTAAACGTGTAAGCCCCTGGATTGGTGGGCAGGCGGGTAGGGTGAGGGGGAGACGCAAATTACAAAGAACAGAATAATCAGATACAGAGGGACTTTGATCTTCTGGAGACCTAAGCTAATAGATGTTAAGTGCAGTTCAGTGGAAGTAATAACCCATGAAGAAAACAAAATCTGCAAAATGATAAAATGCTGCAGTCGACTGATCAAGGAAGACATTGGAAAATTACTATGAAAGCATCCTTAACCCAGCAGATCCAAGGTGAAGAAAGGGCTATGTCTGCCAACCAGCAGCCAGACATTCCAGTCAGACTTAGCCGTCTCCCATTCTGTGGCCAGATTAACACTCTGTGGAACCTGAGTGCTTTCTCACTGAAAAGGCATGAACTGGCACCGTCGCAACCCTGGGCTTCATAATCTCTCCCAGTGACACCATAGTGAATCACCCCAAGGCTAGCCATGTGTTCTGTGGCGGTGTTTCGGGGCCGTTGTTACTGGTAATCAATTAGTTCAAGTAAAGAATTTCTGAATAGTCTCCAAATGAAGTGCTGGTCATTTTCTTTTCTTGACATCAGGACACGGTTAAGACATATTAGGCATCCTGCAAGAAATTACAATCTTACCAAGGAAACTATTTGAGCAGAAATTGGGAAATTATGGACATTTAAATATAATTTTAAAAATCCAGAAACTTTATAAAAGAGAACTCCTTAACACAGCTTATTTAAGTAATATTTTATTATGTGTGTCCATTAATTGAGCAATGACTCATTATACACATTGGGTAAAGTAGGACAGAATTAATTTAATCTGTCTATAGACAGAACTGAAATTTTATTATCTAAAGAAAATCTAAAACTTGAAGCTGTTAGACAAATTTAGTCTGAACAGATTCTTTATAATGAAAAGATTTTTTAAAAAAACAACAAAAAATAACAACAAAAAGCCACCAGAAAATGTAAGCTAAAATTTAGGAAACTGGGAGAAAATGGAGAATGCATTTTAAAAGCCACACCTTCCTATATTTCATGTAATGGCTAATTAAACATATGGAATACATTATCTGAACCACATATTAATGTATTTGGATAGGGTGGGAGCAAACAAATGAAAATAAAGGAAAGCTACACCGTTGTAATCCAAACATGATGTGGACAAGCTCTGCTGGGCAAAAGCATTGGTTCATCTTTGAAAAATTACATTAGAACACTTAAAAGCAACAGTCTTGCTTAGAGGATTCTTCTTACCAAGAGAAAAATTAAAGGTGGCAAACCTCAGGTAACATTACAGGGAATGGTTCCAGGACCCCCTTCAAATACCAAAATCCTCAGACGCTCAAGTCTCTTATATAAAATGACATAGTATTTACATATAACCCACACACATACTCCCATATACTTTAACTCATCTCTAGATTACTTATAATACCTAATACAATGTAAATGCTATGTAAATAGCTAAATAGTTGCTGGTGTACAGAAAATTCAAGTTTTGCTTTATGGAAGTCTCTGAAATATTTTTTCAAATACTTTCTATCCACGGTTGGTTGACTCCATGGATGTGGAACCCTAGGATATGGAGGACCAACTGTATAGACTAGTGTTGATGCCCAAAAAGAAAAGAAAGGAAAATTACATCACCAATTTGTTCCAGTACATTTAAGCTCTCCAGACTGTTTCCTCATGTTGAAAAGGACATTGGTTAGCATTGACATGTGCCCTTAGTAACCACTGTGTTGCCCCTCAGTAGAATTATTTACAGAGACTGGCCTTTTAAAATATATTTTCTCTATGGCGAAAACTGAGACTGGGCCCACATGATGACAAAGGGACTTAATGGAAAATTAAAACTCCAAGAATACCAAAAATTGTTGGAAAAAAATTTTATGTAATATATATATTTAGTTCTTAAACAAGTTGAATCCTTGTTTTGAAGTCCTGTGGGATGGGCTCAGCTCCCACTGCAGACTAACCGGGTGGTTAAGATGAAGACTTCCAGCCTCTGAGTTTCCAGTTCATTCCTCAGCCGGCTGTGTCATGCTGCCTCTCTCCAACAACAATCCTTATCTATTATACGCATATAACACAATTTAGACTAAGCATGCTGAGTGGATTAACTAATGATTGCAAACCACTTTGGAAATAGAAAATAGCCCATACGTGCACAGAATTACTAACGATCAGACAATAGACTGTCCGAAATTTTACTTTTCATTCAAATAAACCTTTTCTTGATGATGAAAGTTATGCTGTTTAACAAAAGACTTTTTTTTTGCTGGAGGTTTTCATGGTATTTTCATTTAGGTTGAATTTCTGTTCTGCAGACCCATATTTCTGCCAATTTCTATCTCTTGTGCTTTCTCTGGCACAACTGAAAGAACAAAGTTAATAACAGAGAAAGGACAAGCTTTAAAAAGTGCTGCATTTCTCGTCTGTTGTAATTCTGCTATTAAATGGTCTTGGCATTTGGGAAATTCTCAATCTTACATTTTTTCTTAGAGAAAAAACTGAAAACATGGAATTTATACTAAAAATAATCCTTCTCCATCTTTCACTTTCTCAGTCTTTTCCCTCTTGCGTTCAGCATTAGCACTCCTACTTCTGTAGGATAGTACAAGATAAATGCTGAGCCTTCGTTTCCCCTTCACTTTTCTGCAAGTAACACACACTCATGCTCTTTCACACACACACACACACACACACACCCTACACACGTGATTTGTGTAGAATTATTTTTCACTCTGATTTCTGCCTGTGGAACAGCTTGAAGATTTTACCATCCAAAACCCACAAAGAGAAAACTCCTACTGTGGTCTTCAGAATTTCCATTCAGTTGATTTGCCTGCCAAGTCCAGTGACCAGTACCACCACTCCTGATGGTGGGGAGCATATGGTACCGCTGTGAATAGTTTTGCTCTCACTGCTGTGAAATCCCACGCCCTCCCACAGAATGTGTTTGGAGGAGCTGATGGTAAGTGTCGCTCTTCAGCACAGCTCTGTCTCTGCCTGTGGAACCCATTCCTTTAAACAACAAAATGAAGAGATAGCTGCAGGTCTTCACAGGCCCTGGTTTAGTAAGCAGCTTCAGGATTAATGGTTACCTGTGACTATTCACTGTTCCTTCTCCCGGGCAAGGGGAGATTATCCTTAACACATCCTGGATTTACCAGGATCCATAATGGTAAATCAACCACCCATCCTTTTTTGTTCTTTGTTTTTATCTTCCTCCTGCTTCTCCTAAAAAAAAAAACCCAAAACTCAAAGTGGGATGTGACCTCTAAGTTAAATTGGGGCTCCAAAAAGAGCACTGGACCTGGCATTAAAAAGCCTAGAGTATCAAACATTAAGTAGCCTTGGAACTTGGGGCAAACGTATTCTGTGCCTCTTCCGTGAAACAGGTGGTGTGGGCCCTTCACGCCCCTTCCAGTTCTAAGATTATATGTATTTGTCGAGTTGAACCCCTCCCCACTCCCAACCTCATCTCTAGGAAAGTCTCTTTCTAAACCACTCAAAATAAAAGATTATCTTTCATTTTATAACACAGCTTTCAGGAACTTACTTGGTTGCTTGTTTCTGGGATTATTCAGCTCCAAAGTCAAGTGCTTCAACTGTATGTTTAGCAAAACTCTCTCCTGCTACAATATAAGGCTGCTTTTTTTCACCTTCTGTTTCCTGTGAAAACAGAGAACAGCTCTTTGGAATCTTGCTTATAATAACTTTTCTTATGCGTGCTGACCGTGAGCAAGTTGTTCTTTCATGCCGTGAGCCTTAAGATGTGTGTTCGAATGTTCTTATTGGCTCCTCTGTTCCTCCTGTGTCCTGATCACCACTCTCCTGCATTGTCAGCAGAGGTGTATGCTGGGCGAGTGGCTGACTTGGGCTGTTTGGAGGCCTAGGAGTGATTCCGTGGGTGCCACATCTGCTGGTGTGCAAGGGGAGGGGAGAGGAGAGAGCAGACATTCCTCGGCTGCTGAAGAGGGATGTGGAAACTTAAGTCATAGACATGCTTCAGTGGAGGATGAGGATTTGCCCAGATGGGAAGCCTCAAGTACAGAGGCACTTATACATCTACTTATCTTGAGTCTCAATGATGCTGTTTATGAGTGAGCTATTCAAATGGAGGGAGAAACCCTCAGAGAAGGAAAAATAACAGGTTGGAGTGATTATGTACAGGAGGAGAGGCCCTCATAGAAATCCAGTGGGAAAGGAAGAAGGGAATAAAATTAAGAATGATTAATGGCAGATCTCTAATAGTTTCATTGGATCCAAAGGACCAGGGCAATACAGAGTAAGAAACACTTGATATAGGAAAGGGACATAAGTGTGAAGGAAAATACATCATTGTACAGATGTTGACAGGCTCTGAGGCTGGGGGAGAATCCTCCAAGAGCAGAGAGAAGCTGTCCCTGCTTCCCCCCATCCCCAGAGGCACCCTAGCTGGCATGGCATCTTCTCCTGATATTTCTGGGAAATTCTCTCCAGCTGCATTCCAGCAGGGCCAAGTAGAATAACTGTGGCAATGAGGGTGAATCCAGAAAAAAATGGATTTCAGCTTTTAGGAACATTTAATTTAGGGACACAGGCACCTCTTCTCTTAATTGTGTCCTTAAACGTGCCGTAAGCGGTGTGTGTGTGTGTGTTGCTCAAAGTATCTGCCTGAGAATCAGAACACAGATTAGAGTTTTAGTTGCAGTTGACCCAGCTATACTCTCCCGCCAGCACAGTTCTTACTGCTTCCCACCTCCCCTACATCAAGTTTAGAATTGCAGTAAAGCTCCTTATAATGGGAAATAATAATATTTACCATTTATGAAGTTCTCAATACATGCCAGCATCAGACTCGGCTATTTACATGCATTTTCACATTTAATCCTCACAGCAATATGTGAGGTAATCAGAGACATTTACATAGTGCTTTTTAAAAGTCAGACAATATTCCAAGTGCTTTATATATATATGTATATATTCATTTAATTAGGTTCTATGATTATACTTTCTTTGACATATGAGGACACTGAGACACACAGATATAAATAACCTGTCAACAAAGAGCTAGTAAGTGTCAGAGTCAAAATTCAAAACTCGTGTGTGACTTATCTCATTAGACTGTAAGCTCCATGAAAGTAGTAATTACATGTGGTTTGCTAACTGTCAAATCCTTGATGCCTGGAACACAATAAACCCTCATACCCATGAGCTCAGTAACTGAATACAGAGTCCAAACCATTAACTTCTATGCAATACCAGGGCCCTGGGCAAACAGATTTCCCCCAGATCAAGTGAACCAAAACTAGACAAGAAATAACACTAGAAAGATAGTCATTCATTCATTCAACAAATATTTATCAAGCACCTACTATGTGCCAGGCCCTAGCCTAGGTGCAAGTGGCACTTTCTTTTTTGGAAGGGAAATGCCACGACTTGTTTTGATACCTCTCGTACTCAGGAAGATTTGCTTCCAGGTTTTCCTCCCTACCCTTCCTGTCCTCCAGCAGCTAATACAGTGGGCCCAGCAAAATGGGGAGGGCAGTTGTGATCTCACACAAGCAGCTCTAAGTCATATTCTGCTTGCTTCCCATCAGCCTTAGGCTTGAAGGACCCTCTGGGGATAATGACTCAGTACTGGGGAGAGCAGGGGGGCTGCACATAGCAAATCTCAGAGGGAGGGATTGCAAATTGGAGGCATTTTATTGTTTTCTCCTTTTTTACTTTGAAAACTTTCCAAACAGAGAGATCTATTTGAGTGGTTTGCAAAATCCATCTTAAGGTCAGCTCTAATTAAGTTGAGACCTGGCAGCTGTATGGTTTTAGTGTTGTTACCCAGCTGCCAAAGTCGAGGAAGGTGCCCACCTTCAATGGCAGCAGTGAGTCTTGGACTGCCTGCCTGGCTCCTGTGGCCTCCCAGACCAACTTGGCTTCTATGACATGTAGAATGGGTCAGTGCCAGAGAGAAAATCTGTCTTATACTTGGGTTGAAATAGACTGATACAGGAGTTTAGAATTTCAGTTTTTGGTAAATTTAGGAAAACACGGACACCCATTGTATCACATAGTAGGTACTCAAACAATCTTCTATTTCTCTTCATTTCTGTAATCAGAATATGATTTTAGCAACAGAGAACTGGGTCAACACAGTGCCAGGCACATAGCAGGCATCCAGTAAATTTGCATACAGTGAAAAATCTTGTATAAAAAATGGAGAAAATGAGAACTCAAGAGACTCAGATTCTCGTCCCTGGATTTTCTATTAATTAGTAAGATAAAAATATAGAAGTCGTCCCTCTGGACTGTGGTTGTTTCCCTCTACAAAATAAAGAAATTAGATGAGTTCAAAAATTCCTTCCTGTTCTGAAAATTTACAATTGAAATTTTATATTGAGGCAGCTTCCCATAGCAGAAAGAATAGAAGACAAGGCCCACAGACAGGATTTAATTCCAGACTAGACCTCTGACCAGCCATGCAAGGTTAAGCATTTTATTCAAACATCCCCCAGCCTCAATTTCTTCACCTGCATGATAGGGATGTTGAAATATTTTTTGTAAGATTGCAGGAAGGTAAGGAGAAGAAAAGTCAGTGCCTGGAATATAGAAAGCTTTAAATAATAATTAAAAATAAAATCTATTGAATGTAACTTCATTCTTTTTTGCAGAAAAGTGCTATGACCGTTGGGGAGATAGATTGTGTGAATGGCCCAAATTCTTCACCACTCCCTGTATCTTTGCTGTTTGACATGTAACCCTGCAGTGCTCTTCCAAGCCTTGACTCAGCTTAGCTAAGTGACTTACCAGTAGGATGTGAGCAGATGTGATGTAAGCAGAAATTTAAAAAGCATTTGAACTTAGTCTTTCATGACTCTGCCATTGCCATGAGAAGGGCATGCCTCCACCTATCCACAGGTGCTGAAAAGAGGATAAGCAACACATGGAACAGGGCCACCACTAGCCATGACCAGTCTAGACAAGCCAAATCCCAGTTAACTTGATACTCAGAAGCTAAATAAATGCTTGTTTTAAGCCACTGAATCGTGGAGTGGATTGTTATGTGGTAGTTTTATGACAGCAGCTAACTGATACACCATTGGTTTAAAACAGAAGACAGGAGTTATAGATTGCTTTATTTTAAAATTGGAGCTAATTAGTGAAATTTGAAAATATATTTACTTTTCCATATTTGGAGAACCTTCAGATACATTTTTGGGTAAAATTTTGAGGGGAAAAGGAAAGAAATTTTGCTAAAATTACCTTCCTAGTTCCAGTGACAACTTTTATGGATCTGAGGCATTTTAAATTGCTGGATTATGAAAGTCTAAAAACTTGCCATTAGGTCTGAGTATTCTAGCTTTAATTTTAGATTTGGGAATTTTAAGCAGGGAGGGACTTAATATGTGTAGGTATAAATCTGATTATAAAGTATGTCTGCATATTGCTTAATATCATTCTCTTTTTGTAAAACAGATATTTTAGTAACAGTTTTATTCAGATTAATGAGCCTTTCAAAATACAGTGTCAAAAGATGGTCCTTGCTTCTCCCTCCCTCCCACTGCAAGAGGGAAGAGATATGGGAACATATGTATATGTATAACTGATTCACTTTGTTATAAAGCAGGAACTAACACACCATTGTAAAGCAATTATACTCCAATAAAGATGTAAAAAATAAATAAATAAAGATAGTCCTTGATGGGTCAACAGGACCCTCTGTTTACAAGGTCAGACACATCTCTTAGAAGGAAGGACTCTGGTAGAAACCAATCACTCCCAAACCAACACAATCGCTTCTTAAATAAATCAGTGTGCAAGTCTATAAAACAGAAGCCACATTCTTCTGGGCATTAGGGCTGATACTAGTTGGTAAGCTTCTTCAGGGCAGGGACGAGAGCAGATATGAACCACACTGACCATATGATTGCTTGGATAGCAGAAGATGAATGTTATTGTCGAAGAAAGGCAAGTGGAAACCTGCTTCTCATTACTTAGTATCCAGACCAAATGTTGCTCCACCAGGAAGAATGCATTCTTTTCTCATCTGTGTTCTTCTGAGACCTGTCAGCCCATTTCCATATCTGACTCTTCCACTAGGCTGTCAGCCCCTCAAAGACATGAGACACATCATATTGACCTTATGTCCCCTATGCCTAGCAAGATACCTTATACAACCTGTGAGCCTAATAAGCTCTTGTTAAATGGATGAATGTTAGTACTGCCCCAATTTATAAGTGAGGAAGCCAAAAATCAGAGAGATTATAACTGATTTTCTGGAAATCACACAGCTGGACAAAGTTGGGAAATAAATGTGAACTCAGCTCCAGGTGAATCCAGTCTATTTCTACTATACCATGCTTGAATCAGGGTTCCGGTGACAATAAACAAAATAGTACAGGTAAAGTACCTAGTACTGTAACAGTTGCTGAATAAATGTTACTTACCTTTTTCATGCCTTATGCTGGTACCAGGGACCCCACCACTGAAGATTTCTTTCTCTTCTCCTGAACTCTTTTTTCTTAGAAGTCATCAACTTATTGTTGATTGAGGAAGTTAGAAAACAAGCCAAATAACCTAATAGAGTAATGGCTAGTTTATGACATTAACTATCAATTGGACTATTATTCAGTCATTAACAATAACATATATAGGAAGAGCTTAAAATAACATGGAAATGAATTCAACAATGATGTTGACTTTTTTGGAATGCAACATCTAATTTCTTTTTTAATATGTATTTGCAGTATTATCACAATGCTTTCAAAACTAAAATATATATATATATATATATATATATATATATATATATATCAAGAAAAGAATGGAGGGAAATGGTAGAAGCTAGCTGGCAATATTTGTCTTTAGATAATAATAACAAGGATGATTTTTGCCATCTTTCTAATTTCCTGAAATTTGCAAATTTTCAAAAAATGAGTATATCTTACTTTTATATCTGAAAGCCTTTCATAATGTCCTCTATAATGCATTTTCTGTTTCCTAAACTGTCTTTGGTAGATGGACCACTGACACATTTCGCCCCTACTTTGTCAATGCTTCCACACTTTTCTCATGGTATCTATACCCCTATGTTGAACTTGGTTTTCATATTGACCTCCTCTGTTACCTGACTGTGAGTTTTTTAATAGCAGGGATTTTTTGATTCCTCTGCATTTCTCCAGTTTTCTCCAGTATCCTGCTAGTACATAGTCCATTGTAGGTTCATAAATTTTTGTTAAATGAATGCTATTTCTCATGACTAAATTCATAGTTGGTGCCATGACCTCCATGAAAAGGCAGAATAGGAAAATGTGTATATTTATATGTGTGTATTTCAGCAGAGTCAGAGCTTGCAAACACTGTACTACATGTTTTCACATGTCTTCCTTCAATTTTGCACGTTCACAAATTAGAAAATAAAACTAAAAACGCAGTTGAGTTTTTTTTTCTCCCACATTGCCTTTTCTGAATAATGATGACTAGTGCTCAATATGCGTGCTTGTCTAACATGAAGTCTGTAAATTCTCTGAATACAGGCAAAATGTATGGAAATTATATCAAATCTAATTTAAGTGTGTTTTCTTAAAATTAGAATGTATAATATTTAGTTTCATGAGCAGAGCAAATAATACAATTAGTGTTTATTCTTTGACTGCTCTTTTCCTAAACAACTCAGTTAAAACATGCAGGCAACACAAAAACACAGTGCTTCCCAGTCACTGTTCCAAGTTTCATATGTTAAACAAAGACAGACCAACCTTAAACCTTTTGATAAATATGATGCTTGTGGTAACTGCAGCATTCACTTCGTATCCCATTTCTCCAAGTTCCTGTCAGCCAGATGTCACTTGCAATGCAAACACTAGAAAAATATGAAATAATAATTTCATACATCATCTATGTGTGCATGAGCCAGTCAAACATTCAATACAAATTCAAACAGCTACTACACACAGAGCAAATATCATCCAAATAATATTTAAAATGATTGAAAGTCTTTTGATTTGGAAGTGTATTCTCTTAAGCTAAGTGGTCCCCAAGACCATCTAGAAAATTCAATTGTTTCATTTTTAAAATGTTTTCTGCCCAAAATTATATCAAACCCTAATGTCTCAATAGAAACACATGGGATTGGATTGCTGACTGGGCGCCTGATGTCAAAGAAAAATCTAATTTCACAATGGCATTTCCTCATACTGTCTCACCAAAATACAAAACTGATAAAATTTTAATGGATAATTTTCAGAAGCAGAATGTTAACCATTGGGAAAATATGAAGGAAAAGTTAGCATTGTAGTATAAGAGAGGCAAAGTGAAGGAAGGAATTGACTAAGAATACAGATATACAATGCTATATAAAAAGCATTCTTAAAAGCTTTTTCTTATCAAAAACAGAACTTCAACTTTAAAAAGGCCCTTACTATCAAAATATAAGCTTTTTTGTGTCCATTTCTAAGTTTCTCTTCCCAAATCTTTTTTTTTTTTTTTTTTTTTTTTGCGGTACGCAGGCCTCTCACTGTTGTGGCCTCTCCCGTTGCGGAGCACAGGCTCCGGACACACAGGCTCAGCGGCCATGGCTCACGGGCCCAGCCGCTCCGCGGCATGTGGGATCTTCCCGGACTGGGGCACGAACCCGTGTTCCCTGCATCGGCAGGCGGACTCTCAACCACTGTGCCACCAGGGAAGCCCCCCAAATCTTTTCTACTTTGTAAAATGATATAGGGAAAGGGAATCATACCATAAGCTACACATTAGGTATACATTTGTGCCATGCTGATTTCTATTTTTGATGTTGGCTACAAAAACGGAAATGGGTACTCCCGGCTTCAATTAAGAGATAAGAGAGAATGGTATTTGATTCAGTACTGTTTCTTTCCACCAAGGCCCTAAACATCATCTCTTTCTGCTTGCTGTTTAGTGGTGAATTTCCCTGTCTGTCTGCAGGGGAAAAGGTTCCATTCCCTTTGTTTTAAGAAGGGAACTCGATGCTCTATGAAAAGCATGGTTCAGAGCAGGTAGTGCTTCATACTGGCTATGTGACCTTCTGCATGTCCCTTACCCTCTTTGAGCCTCAGTGTTCTGATCTGTAAGGTAGAGATAGCAATTCCTACCTTACTGTTTTCTTGTGACATTTAGGAATAAAACTTATAAAACATCTGACACAGTGCTTGAGGAAGAACTCCAATATTATTTTGTGATGATTCTAATTTCTTTGAGCTTCTAATGCTTGCTTTCTTGAAGTCTGACTTTTTTTTTTTAATATCTTTTGGTTATCTTCTTCACATAAGCTGGCAGTATGGGCAGGTTTTAAAGTGCTGATGGAGGGAAGGGGCAGCCTCCACTGGACAGCTTTGCCAGGGTGACCCTGGTATCGGTGAGGTAAGCAATGTGACAGCCAAACTACCGTCAATCCCTGAAAGTCCCTGTGTAATCTGGAGCCATGGACTCAAGCCCCTGGGGACACCATGAGGAGGCAGATGCTGATCTCTTATAAGGAGGAATCTTGCTTCTTTTTTTTTGTTGTTGTTGTTGTACGTGGGCCTCTCACTGTTGTGGCCTCTCCCGTTGCGGAGCACAGGCTCCAGACACGCAGGCTCAGCGGCCATGGCTCACGGGCCCAGCCGCTCCGCGGCATGTGGGATCTTCCCGGACCGGGGCATGAACCGGCGTCCCCTGCATCGGCAGGCGGACTCTCAACCACTGTGCCACCAGGGAAGCCCAGGAATCTTGCTTCTTGGTGACACTAAGGACCCCACCTCCCTACCACGAAGGCTCTCTACAGCAGACCTCAAGATTTTAAAGCAGAATCAACTATAATGCCAATGTTCCTGTTTAAAAACTTGAAACTGACTGGAAACATATTTAGCATTTTCCCCTCTCCCCTGCCTCCCTCTCCTTCTCTCTCTTTCATCTTCTCCACTACGTTATATTTTCCTATGAGGGCAGGCCCTGGTTCTTAAATTATCCTCATATGCAACTTTTCTTCTCTCCAACCCTAACATGGGGCTTTGGACTAGGTAGATGATTAATAAATATCCAGTATTTAAGATTGAAGTTAGCTCTTTCCCTTGAGGCAGCTTATTTGGCTGAATAAAAACTGACTCTATTTATTAGCCTGGATGAGGAGACTGTATGATACAGTTGCTGATAGTATAGGAGTTTAAATCAAACAGAAGTAGATGGTTATCCCAACTCCTCTGCCTTTACCTACCATCTTGGACAAATTTCATAATGTCACTGAGTCTTAGTTTCCTCAATTATAGGATGGGAATAATAATTCCTACTTCTTAGGATTCTTCCAAATAGGGTTGACAATAAAATACAAGACCCCCTCTTAAATATGAATTTCAGTTAGAAAACTGCATTTTAAGTATAAGTATATCCCAAATATTGTATGGGACATACTTATACTGAAAAGTATTTGTTACTTATCTGAAGTTCAAATGTAACTAGATGTTAACAAGATTTTAATTTGCTAACTATGGCAACCCTAATTATAAAGACTAAGTGAAACAATACATTTAAAAATGAAGCTACTAGCTTCTACCCATTGGCTAGTGGGTGCTCATTAAGTGTTATCTCATTATCATCTTCCCTCTTGGGGCTATTGTGCAATTAAATGCCTGGTGCATAATACCAGTTCAATAAAACTGAGTGTGCTTTTCTTCTCAAGGCTCAGTCTACAAAGACTATGCTTTATGCCTTCAACAGAGGAGAGGTCTCGTTGGCCTGTAGGCTTTGTCTCCAGGTGACTTGCCTGCTCCTTCCTCCTTCCCAGGGCCTGTTAGCCTCATGGAGTCCAGATGGTGAGACGTGGCCCTGGTAAAAGGACAAAACTGAAGGGACAAAGCTGTTGATACAGGTCCCCCTCAACTTAAGGCAACTTGATCTTTGAAAATCTGAATTTACTGTGGAAGTAGATGTTAGAAATTCTTTAAATTGTGAGCCCTCTGAAGAGTTCCAAAACAAAATTGTAAAGAAGTATTTGATTTCTAGAAACGTAGAAGTAAGATAACCTGTTCAGCGAAAACTCTGCTGCCTAAAGTATGCTGTAAAGGTGTCGCTAACAGCTCTATAAAACTCTGCCTTGCTTCCACAGGTACCCCTCACCCTGCAAGATAGCTCTTCCGGACACTGTTATTCAACAGGACAGAAAAGCTTTCTTCTGTGACTATTGCCAAATGCCCTCCTGGGGCGGCTAGGCATGAACTTGGCTATCCGCAAAAGATATGGGCCAGGGTTTTAAGGACACTTTTTGTTTTCTTTACAAGTTCAGTGTTGTTCCTCTCTGAGAAGCCAGAGATAGAGCATAGGATATGATTCAATGGAAAGTCTTTGTATGAGAAAATGGCTCTTTCAACGTGGTCTATCTGAGGATCAGCACATTTGGAGTCTGTCTGACCCACGTTCCCAGACCTACAGCTGGTTCTGCTGGGCCAGGGCAGCTGCCAGCATCCTGGGAGAAACTCCTTTCGGCCCCAGTTTTTTCCCATGTCTGGAAAATAGTTGGGGCCTAAAACCTTTGAATATTTCTAGTTTACACATCAGATCTTTCCACAGGAATCGAGTCCTTGGCTGACAGCAGAAAGCAGGTACTGTCCACTTCCTTCAGCTCACATTCTCATGTAAACAGGCGGCCACCGTACTCAGCACCAGCTGCAGCTTCTGGGTGGTCCTGTAGGAAGTTCCAAAAGGATTGCAGTGAAGTCTCCTAGGCTGGTGGTCACACAGCTCGGCTCAAGCAAGCATCTGTGGGAGAGAGCAAAGTCATGTACGTTCTCCGAGTTCCAGTCTCGGGTGGAAATATCAAAGTAAAATCTGACTTCCCAGAGAAGGTCTGTTCTTCAAAATTAAAAAAAAACAAAGCTGAACTGGGGCTTCCCTGGTGGCGCAGTGGTTGAGAGTCTGCCTGCCGATGCAGGGGACACAGGTTCATGCCCTGGTCCGGGAGGATCCCACATGCCGCAGAGCGGCTAGGCCCGTGAGCCATGGCCACTGAGCCTGAGCGTCCGGAGCCTGTGCTCCGCAACGGGAGAGGCCACAACAGTGAGAGGCCTGAGTACAGCAAAAAAAAAAAAAAAAAAAAAAAGCTGAACTGGACAAAAACATAGAGGCAAACAGTGAGTGGATTTTTCTGGCAGGTAATTGTCAATACGAAAATTTGGGGGTTCTGCTTCCCCCTTGCTCTTGGGTATATGGAAGCAGCGTCTTCATAAGTGCATGTTAATTGATCAGTATGAGTGTATACTAATGTATGGAATCGTGAGACTTTCCACATCTTTCCTTAGGATGGTAAAATGGGGGATTGCTGGGGTGGAATCCCATGTCCACCACGTATTAGCTGTTTAACAAGTTACTTAACATCTCTGTGTTGGTGTGAGAATATGAGTGCATTAATACATGCAAAGGTTTCGAACACTGCCAGGCTATAGTAAGCCCTAAAGAAGTAGTAACTGTTATCAACATAATTAAAATGACTTTAATAACCATGCTCTATGTGTGTATAGTGTTATATAGTTGTAAATTACTTCCCCCTCTCTTTTGGTGGATCTGTAGTGAAGATGAGGTGGAGTGAGACTGAGAAATCCCCATCTTTTTGTAATGAGAGAAAGGAGAAGTAGGAGTAATCAGATGGTTCAATGATGTTGTGCCCGGTAGAAAGGGTGGGATACGTGACTTAAGAGGTAGAAGAGGCGAGTTCCACAAAGGAGCCATTGAGATGCTTGCTGGGTTGGCACTGAGAACCCTCAGCAACCCAGGGTGTGGACAGGGAGAGAATAGAAATGGATGGAAATTAACAGAAGTGTTTATAAGGAACTTACAAAGAAAAATCAGGAGTCTAAATATGATTTAGGAGACAACTAATGTTATAAGTAACTCTTTAGCATTTTGAGAAAAACTTTATTTGCCTGGCCCTACACCTTACTGCAAGTCAATTACACATGAAAATGTGGATACCCTTGTTCAAAAAACAGGAAACAAATACCATTTAAACATATGAAATTATAAAACTTTTTTTCTTTCTTTTGTGGTCTCTCCCTCCAATTGTCATGATGTTTTTTTATTTTCTATTTAATGTCATTCTAAGTAAATAAAAATTAAGATTCTAAATTATTAGCGTGAATTTTACTGTTCATCTTTATATTGTGCAACACCAGTTTTAAATGTAAATACAAAAGCATTTAAATTGTATACAGAATTACTGAAATTGTACAATTTTTATTTTGTAGTTTGTACATGCCTATGTATTTTGCTACCAAAAGAGTGGAAGTGGTGCACAAAACTATGTCATCTGTTTTTAGCACACTTCCTTATACACACGCATTCACCAACATGCTGCTTTCAGTTTACTGATGAATAGGGAAGTACTGGAAAAAAAAGGAACTATGGATTGCCCTATCACTTCCTTTCCTTCTGTGTCATCACTTTCAGCTTAAGTGGTTGGCTAACACATGGACATAACACAGGTAAGAAAGGATATCATATGATTCCTTGATCGTTTGCATTTCTTAGAACTCCATCCCTTCTTCTGTGTTCTATGTTTGAAGCAAATTCTGAAGGAATGAAAATCCTGGCCTCTAGGGCATGTCAGGCGTCCCCTCTCCTTTGCTTACAGTCATGGATGCAATACATTGACCTTGTACTTGCTTTGAGTCTCCCCTAACACCCCCCACCCCCATATTGTAGGCCCACCAGAATTGTATGCTCACAGGGCATTATGAATTCCACGTGTGAATGGGGTGGCGAGGACAGATGGACGTACATGTTGCACATAAATTCCCTGTTCATGTGCCTGTTCCATTCTCCCTTAGGGCTTCACTTACAGAACATATTCAAAGATTAAATTACTAAGAGTTTCAAGGTAGTGACAGCAGAGAATTAAACCAAGTGAGAGGTCCCATGAGACTGCACAGGTCACACATGCGTGAAGCCAGCCACGTCTTTAAGTAAAGTTCTACTTCGTCTCAGTTTCAATTATTGTACTGTCTTTGGAACACCCGCAGTGCTACTGTCCAAACAAGTCTTATATGGTAGTTTCTATCTTTTAAGCCTGTAGTGGTCTCTTTTAGACTCATCATAAGCTCTTGGAAAGAAAGAACTGTATTTTATAAGACTCTTCATCTTCAGCAGAGTGCTGTGTATACAGCAGGTGCTTGCTATGGATATTGACGGTGGTGAGCTCCCCACATGATGTGACTCACTGGATCCTTGAAACTGCGAGTTAGTAATATTTGTTGTTCTATTCCTACTTGCTAAATCTCTTATGATGAACTAACAAAAAAGTTAGGTGCCCTGGCTGTTACTTCTGATGTCCCCTTTTAACCTGTAGCATCTTGAAGAGTCGCCAGAAGTTTACCTTTCTGGTATGGGTAAACATTCTTGTTCTCTCCTAGTCTGTGGATACTAGCAGGAGAAATGGAGATGGAAGAACTAGAAGCATGCAGGTCCCCAAACTATCTCAGTCCAAAAATTGTAGGTTGTTTCTACCACCTCCAAGTCTAATCCCTGTGAAGATGCAGGATCTTGGACAATGAAATCTTTGTGTGTATAAGATACAAATCCTACACATAAAAATACTTAACCCTCACTAGAAAAATAGAGAAACGATGCAATGACTTTAGAATACACAGACAAGAGCCAGCTCAACATGGTGGAAAAATAACAGACATTCCAAATTGAGGCAAAAATGTTTGACACATTATTCAGCTTTAACCCCCTAAACCTGGGGACAGTAGCAAGCCCTTAAGTAACCAGGTAAGATGGTGCTGGAAAAATATTCTGGGGGTATAGGTTAACTATATCTCTAGTAGTTTCCCAGAGTGACACCAAAAGGGGAGAGTCCAAAGGGTTTGCAGTTTGCGCTCAAGCACCTAGAATCTATCTAGTTAATAAGGGTAGAAGCTGGAGAAGCCAAAATGTCTACCTAGACCAAGGGGGATGAGCACAGAGCCAGGCAAAGGAAACCAAACCGAGAGGATTTTGATCAAGATATGTTCTAGACCAGCGGTCCCCAGCCTTTCTGGCACCAGGGACCAGTTTTATGGGAGACAATTTTTCCATGGACAGCATTGGGGTATGGTTCAGACGGTAATGCAAACGATGGGGAGCGGCAGCTGAAGCTTTGCTCGCTCACCCGCTGCTCCCCTCTTGCTGTGTGGCCCGGTTCCTGACAGGCCGTGGACCAGTACCAGTCTGTGGTCTGGGGGTTGGGAACCCCTGTTCTAGACTGCAGCAGACAGCAAAAGGAATGACATAGAGGAGATGGTTTAGAACAACTGTTTAAATTCAGGGAATTTAAAGGCACTGATGCTGGTCACCTAGGGTGGGTACATGGCCAAGGATAAGTCAATATGGTCGCTGTCTTTTTGCTGAGATAGCACACCTCATGGGATAAGCAGGGTTTATAGAATGGGGAAAACAAATCAGGAAATGCAATCCCTGTACTTGCTCACCGTGAGTATTCGAGGAGGAAATCCAAGGCGACTACGCAAAATAATGAGAGTAAATTTGGAAAAAGAAAAAAAAGGGACTTAGGGAAGAAAGGAACAAAGGGAGGAGGAGAAAGAAAGAACATGATTACAGTTGACTGGCCCTTTATATCCATGGGTTCCTCGTCTGCAGATTCAACCAACTGTGGACTGAAAATATATGGGAGAAAAATTCCAGAAAGTTTCCAAAAGCAAAACTTGAATTTGCTGTGCTGGCAGCTATTTATTACACATGGCATTTACATTGTATTAGGTATTATAAGTAAACTAGAGATGATTTAAAGTATACAGGAGGAAGTGTGTAGGTTATATAGAAATACTAAGCCATTTTATATAAGGGACTTGAACAACTGCAGATTTGGTATCTGCAGGGGTACTGGAACCAGTCCCCTGTGGGTACCAAGGGATGACTATACATTTGTGAAAATCCCTGGCTTTGCACAAGGCCTGACACATAGTAATAATGTTATTTCAAGTCAGTGAAAGATTAGAGAAATTAGAAAGGAAGAAAATAAACTGTGATTTAGTTTAGACTAGTGCAACTTTTCTCTTCAACCCCTGGCTGCTAAAAATGTCACAGTTTACCCCATGATGAGAAACTCAAAAGACAAACACGTAATTGAAATCGGTTGATACATTTCCTAAGGGTACTCATCTTGGGACTGGGAAGAAGAGAAAGAAGGAAAGATGGAGAATGAAGGAGAAGAGAATGCATGGCTCACTAACCTATTTGTAATCAAAAACAGCTTGAGTTGCTCGGAGGGCAGTTTCTGAGGTGTGGTTGCCAAACAAAACATGGAGAAGTGGACTTGCTATGATCCACAGGGACTCAGCCATGCTGAAAGGCCACCTCACAAAGGTAAGAAAGATCTTCTTAGGAAAGCATCTCTGAGGTTTCTGTTTTCATCAAAAATCCCCGAAAATCTAGGAAGTAAGAGGTAGTCAGAATTGATTTAATCTTTTTTACTATAAATCTCATTTCTGCAAATGATTAACAGAGGCAGAGACATAAATGGTAAAGTCTCGATCAGGGAAAATGCTGTCAGCGTATCATCTAGATAGATTAGAAAATGAGTGCTCAGGTTTCTGTGAAGGAAGACTAATGACATTAAGGCAAGATGAAATACAAAGGAGCGTCGCACAGGCTCCAAAATCATAAACCACGAGCTTACCCTGACAGAAGACCCTCAGCAACTTTCTGAACTGGAAAATTATCAGGAGTTTGGGCTCAGAGTATGTTCTTAGGTCTCATTTAGCTTCCCTGGCTCGTTTGGGTTTGTTCTGAAGTTCTGGGAGTTGCTTCACCAAGGTTCTGACATTTGTGTTAAAGTAAGATCCTTCTGTCTACAACTTTTGGTGCAATCAATTGCACACTCAGAAACAAGAAAAGGAGGGTTTGGCTCACTACAACAATAAATAAACATTTAAGATACTTCCATACTATTCAACCATTTGATTTTCGAAGTGTCACAATCCTGCTGCCTTTCAGAAAGAAGGCAGAGCTGTTACCCTGAAATCAGTGGTGGCTGAGACCAACATCCTTTGTTTAGGTTAAGATCAAATAGTGAAGCAAGTATATAAATTCCTGCCAAATAAAGCTAAAGCAGGCCTTCTGCTCTGTTTGGTAGTGGGAACAAGCCTGTGCATCTGCTTTACATGTGGTATATCACTTGATTACTTCAAGTGTGTCTCCCCTGAAACACACGCACACACACACATAAATACACTCTCACCTCCACTTTTTAGAATAAGCCAGTAGAATAATTTCAAGTCTAAATAGTTTGCTACAATTTCTCTGTGATTTGATAGAATAAATCTTCTGTGTTCTAAGGCAGTCTCTTTAAGTTGACCCATCCTTTTTCAGTGACACACAATAATTAACTGGAAATTGCTCCCATCATCTTAAAAACTGAGAGTCCTTGCAAACTGTGAGTCTTTCTTAGACAGGGAGCATTGGCATCCCTGACATTTGCTGTCCTGTGGCTAGGCCAGGAATGGTCTCCAAGCCTCATAATACACCACTGATTTTTATGAAAAATAGTCCTATTAATCTAAAATTCAAGGTAAAATCTTTATCCAATTTCAGAGTTGGAATGGTTATGTGAAAAGTATTTCCCCATCCTCTACACAAAAACCCCCTTATTATGGCTACACCATTAGAAGATAAAAATATCCTGTTCTTCACCTCAAATTTTCAAAATATGCAATAGATAGATGGGTAGTTAGGTGAGTAGATAGATACTTACTGTTCTATTCTAATGTTTCTGACTTAAAATTTTAAGGTCATTGTCTCCCTTCTGACACCTTTTACTACATCAACATCCCATTATATCATTATAGACTCATGAAGCAATGTACTTTTACATTTTGCAGGATAATGACTCTTTTGTATTTCAGTTTTTATCATAATATAAATCTGGAATTGTAATTTGCATATCTTTTGTTTAGAAAAAGAGACCCCTATTTAAGACTTTGTCATTTTAATACATAGGCTTTAAAGTGGCTTTTTTCTTTTTTTAAGAAATGCATCAAAATATTCCAATTTATTCTTCAACTGAATAACTGAATCTGATTCAACCTCTGCTGCTGCATCAATAAATTAGCAAATGTCCTGAACAATACATTTCCAACAATGATGGCTCAACTACTTAGTCCTCTGTGCTGGTAGGTTTGCCGCCAGTTACAAGTCCAATCATAAATTTGTAATGGCAATTTGGACTGGACATCAAGCTAATTACACACACAGATACACACACGCACATGCACCTCTATGTATGTGTGTGTATATATATATATGTTTGCTAATTTATTTATTTCATATGAAGATATGAAGAGTATATATGCATGTATACATATAACTGTATGTGTGTGTATATATATATATATATGTTTGTTTATTTATTTCATATAAAGAGTGTGCTATCTGCTCATCAGCTCTTTTACTTTCTGTCTTTTGCTTTGTTTCTTCCCTGTGATAGGATCATCCCATTGAAGTGGTCTGGGAAATTTGTCACTGTGACAGAACTTGGGTAGATTTGAAAGAGCCTTTAAGAGACAGGGCGTGGGCAGCATCTGGTCCACCTCTGCACAGCGGGGAGGTAGCAGGTAGAGTGCTGAGGTATCTAGCATCCCCAGTGCCTACTGCAGTGCCTAGCACATAGTGAGTGCTTACCAAATATTTGTGGAATAAATGAATGAGTGAAATGGGCTAGAGGACTTCTTTTTTTCCAACTCTTTTATCAAATTAGTGAATTGCCTCAGTAGCCGCCACTCTCAGGGACTGACAGATACCTGTCCCTTTGTCCTGCCCAGCCCATGGCACTGCTCAATTGGCTTTACTCTGCTCTTACCCATTCATTCCATTCTAGAAGGGTTTGGTGAGGTCAAGGGATAAGACCATTGTGGAGAAGCTACCTTTTCACAACAAAAGAAGCCTGCCATCTTAGATGAACGTTTAACCTAGTACTTTCAAATATCCTGATGACACACCCAAACCAATTGCTTAGGTTAAATGAGCAGCAACTGAGGGCTGAAATAGGAGTCAATGAGGTGTGGAGCTCCCAACCGGGACTGGGAAGCCACAGAAAAATGGAGTTGAAATCCTGATTCTTCCATTCACTAACTGTCTTCATTTCAGCAAGTGATTTCATTTCTCTAAGCCTCAACTTCTTCATTTGTAAAGTGGGAATAATAATACCTGCCTTACAGGACTGCTGTGAAGATTAAACGTGACAGTATACATGAAACGGTTTACGTTGTCCCTATTACGTCTGTAACATGTGTTTACCTCCACTCCTGCCAGCCCCTCTTTCCCTCTTCCCTCCCCGTCACACAATTATTTCAAATTTTTTCTCTTTCTTCCTGGAGAGAATGGAACACTCAAATGTGTCTTCAAACATGGCCAGAATGAGGTAGCTGAGCCAGAGGGAAGTGGACCCAAACCGCCAGAGCAGAAAACAAATCTCATGCGCTGAGGGCTTTGTCTCCTTTGAGCCCTTTGGCTCTCCCGGACCTTCCCCTCGGACTAGGACACGTACCCTGGGCACTCCAAGAAATCCACATTTGGCCAACCTGGCTGACAGTGACTCTGTGGGGAGCTCTGCCACCCCTGTAAACATAGGTGATGAAACCCCTAAAAGCTCTTAGGCTTATTGCTCAGTAAATTCACAATGAATAGTAACCTTAATAAATGTCATAAATCTCACCTCAGAGCCAACAGGAAATTCAAAGTTTTGCATGAGTGGAACGCAAAACTCTGCTGAAACAAAAGGGAGGTGTGTGGACACGGAGAACACTGTGCTCGGCTCTCCTTTCCCCTGGCAGCGCCAGAGCGCCCCGGGCCTGGGGAAGGCCCTTCATTGTATTTTGTCAGGCAGTTCTTTGGCCTCCTTTTCCCTCCCCTCCTTCACCGGCCTTAACTCTTTCTTGTCCCAGTGGCCCAAGAAGTTATATCCTGTGGAATGAAACAAATGATGGAAATAATGGACGGGGCCAAATTATGGGCAAGTTGTCTTTTTATGTCAATGTTTTAGTCAGAAACAATTTTAGAAACTTAATTAAACCCTAAAACTAAAACTCAGTGCTATTTTAAAAAAAAAAGGAATATCAAAGAAGAGAAACCACTGGATATTTTGATCCACACTCTCATTCACAAAAGGGTGTTAGTTTTAATAAACGGTCACAATTTGGGGCTGTTATGAGCCATAAGGCACACTCCTGGCCGTGTTTCCAATTTCCTCTCTCGCCTTTACTGCTGTTATATTAAGGTCTGTGGTGAGGCAAATGTTCATTAAAAAAAGGTGAGGAGAGCAATATTCCAGATTAGATTATTTCACTGTTCTAACCGTGCACCAGCCAATCAGAGATCTTCACCGTGGCTCTAAGTGTGGCAGCGCTCTCGCCTCTGAGGTTGACATAGGGGGAGTTTCAGCCTGTGGTTACAAAATGAATGCAGATTAGGCCATTTTAATTACTGACTTTAACTGAATATGGAATACATCTTCCAGCCGCTGAGAGGAGCAAATAAATGCATCTGGAGCCTCCTCCATCATGGAGATAATTACAGTGGGATTGAAAAACATCTTGGGAGTGATGCGCAACGTGGTAGAACAGTCTTCTGAGAAGGCGTCTTTCCTTTCAGGAGGGGTTAAGGTGGAGGGGTCTTTGAGTGACTTTATACAGAGATAAAAATTTTTCTCTTTGAAGACCCAATTCATACAGAACTCTTCTGGAGCAAAATGGGGGGAAAACACTCAGCATGTTGGAAATTACCTAGAACACAGTCCTCAAATAGGAAAATCCCATTAAAACACATGTTTCTTTGATTCCCCTGGGGGTTTCTTCAAGACAATAGGCTTTCTTAGAGTGAATCCTTGGGGACTTCCAAAACCTTTAATGTTTCTGAAATTTCTCTAATTGTGGGAGTTGCTGAAAAGTACTTTTATATATTGAATGAATGCCTTCTATTCCCCAATGTTAACAGTTTCTTTATATTCCTTCCTTTTCTTTTTTCATGTTGGTAGATACACGATACTTCTATTCCAAGCCAATACGTATGTGGGATTTTGTTGAATAGTGTTATTAAGGTTTAGGATGAGCTACTTGACCCATGGCATAGCCAATTCTGCATCATAAGGAGCTGTGTTATATCACCATTCTATAGAACTTATTTTAGAAATATGGGTTTTAAAATCCTTAACACAAGTATGCCTCTTATATTGCCCCACATTCAAATACATAGGGCTTGCTCTTGCAAGCAGTCTCTAGTCCAGCACTGCCCAATAGAAATATAATGTACATCATAAATGCAAGCCACATAAGTAATTTAAAAATTTATGGTAGCCATATTAAAAAAACATAAAAGAAACAGGTGAAATTAATTTAGTGTGTTATTTAGCCCAACATAGCCACAATATTATTCTTTTCACATATAAGCAGTATGAAACATTTATTAACAAGATATTTTACATTCCTTTTCACACTAAGTCTTCAAAATCCATTTTCTTGAAGATGTTTTGTATTTTACATTTACAGCACATCTCAATTCAGACCAGGCACATTTCAAATGCTCAAGAGTCACTGTGGCTACTATATTAGTCAGTGCAACTAGACTCAAAAATCTCTAAGTTCTTTAAGGAATTTATATGATTCCATCCTTCCATCTATTCCTTTTGGTGTATATCACTACCGTTTTCTTACCACTGCATCTGCTTTAAAACTTCACATGTCCTGTAAGTTCTGAGTAAACCCAGGTACCTATCATGTAACAACAGACCCTGGTAGTTTCCAAGGAGATTAACTTGATACTTCCCAACGTTTATTCTGAGAACTGAAGTCCTCATCTTTTAAGATGCCTGTTTTCTTCATGTGCGTTCACGGGAGTGCCAGTCCACACATGCCAGTCACCACAGAGAAGGGGGACTCTTGAGCATGGAGTCGGAAAGAAAGCTCTCCACATTCTCCAGGTGGGGTTTTTACTGAGGCAGGACACCAGATCCCATCCCCACCCACCTTATCTATTCCTTCAGGGAAACCTCAAACCCCATGGCTCACTCTTCATTGAATCCCTTTTGGGGTTTGTCTTGTCCTTCTGCTACATGTTCAATCTGACAGGTTGTCACCACGAGTAAGTAATTTAACACTGTCTTCACCTTGAGATAATCAAGAACTCAGGGAGCAGCTTTTAAGTACAAACTTATCTTTCCAAAAGCATATGTTTCTTCCTTTCTCTCACCCCCAATCACAAAGAAGACATAAAAAGTACCTTCGTAATTGTTTCACTAAAAAAGACTTTTTTATAGTCCACTAACATGATCTTTAAAACTCCCCTCAGTGTAAATGAATGTGTCCTACCACTTTTATAGAGGTAAAGAGCCTGAAAGTTTCAGAGGACGAATGATGAAGTAGAGGACCTGTCAGCCAGGGAGCAAGAGGACTTTTGGGCATCTTATTTCTAAATTTCTACCCTCGTTAAAAAAATGTTTAAACCTAAAAAAAAAAAAAATCCTAGATTCAAAAATATTCTGTCATGCCACCAACATGTTATGCTCTCAGTCTTGCTGCTTCAGAAGCCCATTCATCTAAATAGGACCTTTTGATATCACACATCTTGAAGTACTTGATCTGGTCAGCAAAGACCTCAGAATATTAGCTGTTTGTGAAAGTAAACTCATGTGAAGAAAAGAACCAAAAATAACTAAAGCAGAGGTTGAAAATTTAGGTTTAGTGGAAAAAGTATTCAAAGGCTTTTTTTTTTTTTTCCATAGAATCTTATAACAGAAGGAGCCAAAGGGATATAGAGAAGGGCCTTATATATATATATATATATATATATATATATATATATATATATATATATATATATATATATATATATATTTTAAAATTGTATCCAACATTTTATTTTCCTTCCAGTTGTTATATAATAATTGATCATTTTTGCTTAATTAAATAATTAGGTTATTTTGGGTTATAGAGAAAACATCAAGTATGAGGCTTTTTTTTAAAGCATTTTTCCTGGGTCTCAGTCTCTCATTTCTGGGTACAGGCCATTATAACCAATACAGCTATTGTACAAGATGCCCACACTCACCTGGTTGCAACCACTTAAATTTTCAGGCACTGTGTCAATTAGAAAAGCAAAAGGAAAGCAAAAAGAAGAAAAGAAAGGCCTAGCACTACAAATGTAAACCCATAAAGCAGCAGCAGATGCCACAAAGAGCAGTCTCCAACCTCCTCTCTTGCCAAGACTGCCACTGCGTTCTGAGCTGGGTAAACATTGCCAGGTCCGGATAGTGTGTCTTTGTTCAGGACCAGACTCCAGGGGCTCTCCAGATGAGTAGAACACTCCTGATGCTGAGACTGCTTGGGCAGCACAGACCCTGTATATTCCCATCCTGCCTGCTCAACCATAATGCAAATGTCCTGAGGCACTTTGAAGAGAGTGAATTAAAAAAGATTTAAGCTTGTCTGAAAGTATATTTTTCAGGTTTAAAAAAAAATCTTCTAAACATCAACTAAAGGAATCTTACATGTGAGAAAATCAAGGTTTAGAGAAGCTAAGTGACTTGTGTAAGATCATACGTTTAGCTAGTTACAGAATTAGGGCTAGAAATTGTAGGGAAATGGGAGTGGGAAAAGAAATTGAAGTATACCGTGTGAGAACCAGCTTGTGGCTCCTCTGTTTTTTTCCATGATTTAGATCATCCAGTGCCTTCATTTACAGAATGGAAGTCAACTGCTTATTGCTGACTATTAAATGGCTGTGTGGCTGAAAGTAGTTAGATTTTTCTGTCTTTCAATATATGGGAGAAATCTGGATCACACATATAGGTGCGAACCCTGCTTTTTCTTATCATGCTGAACAGAGAATGTACCTCCTCTAGTGCCATACCCTAGTTCCCAGCGCAGTGTCTGGCCCATTACAGAGTCTCAGTAAACAGGTTTCGAATGAAAGAATGGATAAATTAATGAATGAATAATCGAATGAGCTCTTGGAAGGAAAGCTCTTTATGGCAGAGATGTGCCTTGTTTTACATATTTATTACATTCCTGTAAATGTATGTGCGGGCCTGATTTTGGTAACTCACGTGATAGACTCTTTTTGAGATGCGACCTTTTTGCATCTAGGTTAGCAGTAGCCATCCTGTTAAGTCATTAATGATTTGAAACCAAACACATACAACCAGAGGTGGAGCTCTATTTAGAGGAAGTTTCCAAAAGTAAACTATTCTTTGTGTGTTCAGAAAGACTGATATCCCCTTACATATATATCTGTTTTGTAAGATTGGATAAGTGCACGTAGCTCTGTTGTTGTCGTTTTAATAGCTGGAGTCATCTGTTCAAAGGAAAAGGAGAACAACCAACAACAAAGAACAAAAAGCGACACCTCTGCATGCTCCGAGGCCCTCCAGGGGTTGTGACTGTGACAAGTGACTAAGAGCAGAACGGGGCTACGCCTCAAGAGCTCTTGCTCTCCGCTGCTCCCCTTGAACCCTGGGAGACTTGGTTTGCCATCAATTCTGCACAAAGTGAGGCTGTATTTTTCAGCTGAGAGGCAGTTGTGGGGACAGAGACAAACATCTTGGTATGTCAACCTTGAAGTACCACCTGGAGGGCCAGGGCCTTTCACAATTTAATAGTGGACAGAAGGTTATGGTGATGATCTGGGTCAGGTGGTGACTGAAGCAGTCACAGATCCTGAAAGAACAGATGTCACAGTGACAGTTGTAATATCTAAGACTTATTTTTCTCCTTCAACAGCAGAACCAAATAATGGGGAACAGATCTGATCCTACAGAGGAAGCACCGCCTTGCCTTTATTAGTTTGCTCACTTTGGCTGTATGATATTAACTCCTTACACCATGTGTGCTAAATCTCAAGTAGTCAAATGTGTCCCTAAGACACAAAATAGAGCCCATGATGCTAAAAGTAGACGTTTAAAACCTAATTTAAAAAAAAAAAATTTATCTTGGCATTTCTGTCACCAAATTCTCCTTGGGTCCCACTGAGAAAAATGATCTGGCTTTTAAAGCCTACTGGCAAATTGGCATACAATTACTGACAAAGTAGGTCTCTATCGACTGTGAAGTTCAGAATATCATGATTACAAATATACCACAGAATTTCTAAATGGCTCAATATACTGGATAGTCTATATCTATGAGACTATAGATTTCATTGATTTATAAAGTATATCGAGTAGTTTTTAATATTAAACAATGAACAGATAAAACTGTGTTGGCATAATACCTGGTGTAGTAAATGCTCAATAAATATTAGACAAATAAATAGTGATCTAGAACTGTTTCTGGAGCTGTAAGCAACTGTATCATGGCTCTTAAGTATTTATTACTTGCCCCCCTCTTTTTCTGCCTTTCTCTATATACACTTGCCTAATTAATACTGCTCTAAATCATATGATACACTTTTTAAAAGTTTGTTTATGTTTTAAAATATATGGGGTGCAATAAAAGTCAATTAAATACCACAAGTTAAAAGAACTCTCAAGGAGAAACAAAAGAAAACAACATCCTTTAAACTAGACTTCCAAATGCCTTGTCCATCAGAAAAATGGCTCTGTGTTTTTCAACTGATGTGGAACAGAGTCACCACCCACTGCTGAGTGTATCTGTGGTTCCCAGTGTGAGGCTTTTTGACATCTCCTTGGGGCTGATCCACAAGCTCTTCTGGAGTTTGCTGTCACTTTGTCACCTCATTCTCAAATTGCGTGAGGAGGTATACCGCAGCATTTCTCTTCCTGTCACAACCTTGTCTGGAGTAGTAGAGTTCTTTCTGCAACTACTTTCCCTACCGGCCCCAGACAGATTGGCCTAAGGATTTGGAATTATGACTGAGGGTTCCTGTCATCTTAGTTTCCCTGTGGTGGCAGTGAGGAGAAAATTGACAAAGACGTGGCTTTATGTCCAGGAGCACCATCCTCATTCATTGAGGACTCCTCTTTGCTGTATCCTGGAGACATAGAAAAGTAGAAAACATACCAACTCCTCCAGAAACTTAGAGGTATACTTAGGAAGATAACTGGCAACATAAGATAGTTCAAGAAAACATCCCAAATGGATGATGTGGGCAATAATTGTTGGAGGAAACCATGTGTGCACTAGGATGGAGTAGTTGAACATATCTGGAAGATATCACAGAAAAATAAGGAAATCAAGACCAGGATTCTGAACAAACTAAAACGTGAAAGGCCAAAAAGGGTTAATTCCATTTCAAACCAAAGTAAAAACCCTGAAAGCAAGAGAAAAGATTTTTATATTCATAGCTGGCCTATTCTAAACCAAGAAGTGTGAGGAACTTCACAAGAACAAGTTTGATCGCTTATGATTGACAGAGTAGAAACTTTAAAATAATATTGAAAAAAATACCTGAACTTCTGGGAGTTTCTGACAGCAGCCCCTCCTGCCTATCTGTGGGTGGCCCCGATCTAATCATATGAGCGATTAGAACTGGATGTGGCAGGTCACAGCCTAGGTGAGTCCTAGAAATATAACCAAACATGCAGCGTTAAGAAGACAGAAGAAGGAAAAAAAAAATCCTCAGTGGGCTGAAACCCAATTTTAAGCCTCTAGAGCATAGAAAAGCCCCACTATTCATTAAGGGAGGTCCCACCAGCTATTTTCTCAGGCAGCTTGTATTCACATTAATGAATGAAAGAGAGAATTTTAACGTGCACCTCTGAGAGAAATAAGACCCCCAAAAAGTTCATTCCCCAGATCCCTCTGGGTTTTTTTTTTTTTTCTTTTTCCCTTTTCTAGTGCATAATAATGAGGTTTCATGGTTCTGTCAAGGTGGGGCAGGATACAGGTGGAGCAGGATAGGCAGGCTCTGCCCTCACAGAGGCTCAGTGCCAGAGAGTGTGCCTCTATCTGTAATCTGGCACTTCCTCCAGTGCTTCTCACTCAGACCCAGTCTCAGCCTCCATCCAGAGGAGCAGAGAGAGCTGAAACACAGAGGTCCCTCCATGGGCCAGAGGCAGCCCAGGCTATTCACGGGAACACCCTTATCACTCCTTTGGAATAAATCTCCGAACACGTCCAACCTTGACTCTGGTCTCCCAGTATTTGATCCTGGCTTCTTAACCTCCTTTCTTCCCCCCAAATGAAAGAATAAACTTCTGCCAGACATTATAAGATAGGCTTAATACAAAGAGCCCGAGGTCAAGATGTCGATCTTATTTGCCCTGAAATATCCCTGAACTTGTAGAAATTCATATTTGTTTGCATTATAAATGCACTAAATGAGCTAATTATAGTGATCATAACTCACAATTAAAAACAAACACAGTTAGAAATTTCAAAGACTTTCGATATCTTTTCTTTAATCATTCACCCAGGCTCAAAATATGCATTTTTTAGATTAAAGCATTAAAGTTGCTAATTATATTCTCAGAACTAACAATTATTTCTTTACCCTTTTACTACCTTCTTCTGGCAACAAAAAATGTCAGCACTGATTTAATTTTTTTGTTATTATAGGATTAAAAGAAGTTTCTAAAAACGCAATTAAATTTGCCCTATAGCTAGAGTAACTTCCCTATCAGCATCCAAAACCTCTTCTCTAAGACAACAGCATAAAAAAAAAGATTCAGAATTTCGTGACTTTTGCGATACATTCCTTTGGTGATTATCTCCAATAACAACTCAACCATTTTAATGAAACTCCCTGCACATCATGTCCTGGTGAAAGGTAGAACATATTAGATTAATAAAGAAAATGAAAGTTAAATTGGCTGTCGGAGTGTGAAGCCCTGCCCGCGTCATGCATGGGTTCTTCACCTTTGGGAGCCTAGTTCAACTTCAGCCCCAGGCCCTAAGTGAAAAGTTCAGTAGTCTTGAGTACATCCCCACTTAATATATCACAAAATCAATTATTTTATGGTGGTGCACTTGGTAACCTATGCTCAGACAGAATCAAGTTTTGTTCCCACTGGGGATTCACCAATTATCTATTCAGTGAATTATTTTCAGATAAAGCAGAAACACCTGCTGTCAGCAGAGGGAGTATCTAAGATGGGTATCATTCTGAGCCTGACCTGTTATTGCATTTGTCACGTGCAGGATGGCACTGCGAGACTTTGGATGAATTTATCACATTACCGAGATGCTTGATGGGACATCAGAGCATGATTCAGTGCCCAAAGTTAGAGCTAAAACGCAGTAGCAAAGAGATCCAAAATGAAGCCACAGAAAAATTGGGGAAGGGGGTAATCAAGTGTGCAGATACTGCAACTCATCTGTCTTGTCTTATTTCCAATAAGTCAGCACAAATAAAAATTGTGATAATTCAGCACAATTTCCTTTTACTGGCTATTGACCTGGGCCAGACTCAAAGTAGGAACCAAAGAAAGGCTCCACGGACTTTGATTCTGAGACTGGGACAAAGGTCAAGCTTGAGACAGGCATAGTTTATGAGGGCTGCTCTCCCTAACCATCTATTCCAGTAGGATTTTCATTCTTTCAGTGTCTGTCTTTCAGAAGTTGGTCAACCTCAAAACACCAGTGGCACTTATTTTTTCTCTTTTGAAAAATTAATGACAATATCTGAAACTGAAACAAAGAACAGACACAACAAACACACGAGGTATCTCTGCATTTCAA